>NW_026694342.1:0-626818 GCF_021218885.2 Marmota monax | reverse complement strand
AAAATAAATGTGTTCCTAAAACTTTGTTATGACAATAACACAATTCCTTAATTTATGACTCTACTGACAGTCTTGTCAGACAAGACTGTCACTTTTCCACAGGTATCTTTTTTTTTTTTTAAATTTGTTTGGTTGCTCCCATTGTTTCAACTCCCATTTAATTTGCAAGAATGTTTGAATCACATCACTTCTATATTTAAAAAGTGTTTAGAGAAAAAACTTTTTAGATCGAATCCATCCCATTTATTGATTCTTGGTTTTAATTCTTGTGCTTATAGGAGTCCTATTAAGGAAGTGGGGGCTTAATCCCACATGATGAAGATTAGGGCCTACTTTTTCTTCTATTAGTCACAGAGTCTCTGGTTTAATTCCTGGGTCCTTGATCCACTTTTGAGTTGAGTTTTGTGCATGATGAGAGATAGGGATTTAATTTCATTTTTTTGCATATGGATTTCCAATTTTCCTAGGACCATTTGTTGAAGAGGCTATCATTTTTCCAATGCATGTTTTTGGCACCTTTGTTTAATATAAGATAATTGTAATCTTGTGGGTTAGTCTCTGTATCCTGTATTTTGTACCATTGGTCACTAGTCTTCTTTGGTGCCAATACCATGCCGTTTTTGTTACTGTTGCTCTGTAGTATAGTTTAAGGTCTGGTATAGTGATGCCACCTGCTTCACTCTTCCTGCTAAGGATTGCTTTAGGTATTCTGGGTCTCTTATTTTTCCAGATGAATTTCATGTTGCTTTTTCTATTTCTATGAGTAATGCCCTTCTTGGGAGCAAATTTTTACCCCTCACACATCAGATAGAGCACTAATCTCTAGGGTACGTAAAGAACTCAAAAAGCTAAGCACCAAAAAGAAAAATAAATAACCCAATCAATAAATGGGCCAAGGACCTGAACAGACACTTCTCAGAAGAGGATATACAATCAATCAACAAATTTATGAAAAAATTGCTCATCATCTCTAGCATTTAGAGAAATGCAAATCAAAACTACTCTAAGATGTCATATCACCCCAGTCAGAATGGCAGCTGTTATGAAGAAACAACAATAAATGTTGGTGAGGATGTGAGGGAAAAGGTACACTCATACATTGATGGTGGGACTGCAAATTGGTGCAGCCAATATGGAAAGCAGTATGGAGATTCCTTAGAAAACTGGGAATGAAACCACCATTTGACCCAGCTATTCACCTCCTCAGTCTATACCCAAAGGATTTAAAACAGCATATTACAGGGACACAGCCACATCAATGTTCATAGCAGCACAATTCACAATAGCTAAAATGTGGAACCAACCTAGATGCCCTTCAGTAGGTGAATGGATTAAAAAAAAAATGTGGCATATGTACACAATGGAATATTACTCCGCAATAAAAGAGAATAAAATCATGGCATTTGCAGGTAAATTGATGGCATTGGAGATGATAATGCTATATGAAGTTAGCCAATTCCAAAAAAAACAAATGTCAAATGCTTTCTCTGATATAAGAAGGCTGATTCATGGTGGGGTAGAAAGAGGGAGCACGGGAGGAAAAGATGAACTCTAGATAGGGCAGATGGGTCCGGGCAGGGAATTAGCAAGGATGGTGGAATATGATGGACATCATTATCCAAAGTACATGTATGAAGACACGAATTGGAGTGAACATACTTTGTATACATTATATACAAGCAGAGATATGAAAAATTGTGCTATATATGTGTAATAAGAATTGTAATGCATTCTGCTATCATTTTATTTTTTTAAATCAATTAAAAAAATAAAAAGTGGGGGCTGGGGATGTGGCTCAAGCGGTAGTGCGCTCGCCTGGCATGTGTGTGGCCCAGGTTCAATCCTCAGCACCACATACAAAGATGTTGTGTCCGCCAAAAACTAAAAAATATTTAAAAACAAAAATAAATAAAAAGTGTTTAGTTCCCACCATTACCTGATTTCCACTCTTCATTATAAATTCAGACCTTTCACCTCTCACCACAATTTGCAGTTTGGTTTTATATTCCACTGTCCCCCTATTGTACTTAGATTCAGCTTCATGGCAGATGAAGATGCTGTTCCCTGAAAATTTTTTGCTTTTTCCTGCACTTGTACTTTGTAGTCATATTTCTCTCATTTTATAGCTCTGCCTTGATGACATTTTCATTTTTGTCTCTATCTCCTTGGAATATACAGCAGTTTTTCTCTATGTCATACCACTTTCCCACTATACTTTTTGTTATTTTAAGTTAATTGTAAACTTGACATTTTGCATTATGAGAGTGAATTTATAGAGAGCAGAGTTGATATCTTACTAACTTATATTTCATGCTTGAGTCAAGCACAGTTTTGGCACTTAGAAATTAATCTAGAATTGTTTTTTTGTTTTGTTTTGTTTTAATGAAAGTAGAAACCAGCCAACATTGGTTCCGAGGAAAATGCAGAATAAATCTGCTAATGTTTTATTATACAGGGCAGAGGAGCCCTTACTTTTCCTGTCTGTCCTGTTTCAGAGATTATGAAATGGACCAGACTACACTATATAATTGTGAAAGATTAATTTCACAGGATTCTTGCCTTGACCAGAAATCCAAAGAGAAACCCTTATATGGGCCAAATGATCCATGAAAGAGGTTAAATAAAATACTAAAAATGAGAATACAGAAAGAAGCAGCATTGAAAGTGTGAGGTTCTAACTTTATACTTGCTCTAAATTTGAAAATGTGGTTTTTGCAAGTTTGTATAACTCTCTTAATTTCAATCTGTGATAGCTACATGTTTATCTAGATGTAAACAGGAAAAATATTCTCTGATAGTTCATTTGGGAAAGGCCAAGTCACCAGCAAATTACCTCAGACTGTCTACAACACCAAATTATATGCACACACATACACAGACATATTCATATGACAGAAAAGGAAAAATACAATAATTTTAATACTTGTATTTTCAGTTCTATCACCAATATACTTTTCCTACCCTGAGCTTATTTTACTTATCATAGTCTTTCTGAGGGCTTACTGTATCCCAGGTGCTAGGATAAAGAGGTTGAAAGGCCGTTTCTTAATCTGCTGTATATCCCTACCTTTAAAAAAAGTAGAACTCATATGTTTTATACTAGCTCTTGGTTATCATATTATTCTCTCAAATTCTGTTTATGAATTTAAAAATAAAATTTGGAGAGGAGCTTTTCCCCCCTCTTTAAATTGTGAAGGTTTTGTTTTTGTTTTTTGTTTTTAACTCATAGTTCACACACTTTCTTATTGAGTACACCAGTTCTCCTTATGAGCGTAGTATTTAGTTATAACATGGGATTGTCCCTGTATGGTGCTTTCAGGTAGACTAGGTGACTTATAAAACACTGGAATTTATTTCTTAGTTTTAGAAGCTGGAAAGTCGAAGATCAAGTTGCCAACAGATTTGTCATCTGATCAAACCCTTTTTGTAGTTCATTTGCCATCTCATAAAGGCCCTCTTTCTAGATAGACACCATCTAACTGTGTCCTCTGGGCTATTTTATTTTATTTTATTTTATTTATTTATTATGGTACTAGGGATTGAACCCAGGGATGCTTTACCATTGAGCAACATCCCAGCCCTTTTTTATTTGGAGACCAGGTCTTATTTAAGTTGCTGGGCTGGCCTTGAACTTGCCATCCTCTTTCCCCAGCCTCCTGTGTTGGTGGGATTGCAGAACACTACTGTATCCATCTGGCCTTTTTCTTAAGGGTACTAATCTAAACATTCATAGGGTTCCAATGACCTAATAATTTTCTTCATAACTTAATCTCTTCATAGGTCTCACCATCTAATACTACCATCTTGGGGATAGGGATTTAAACATAAGAATTTTAGGGGCTCTCGGAATATATATACCTCAGTGGTCAAACACTTATGTAGCATGTACATAAGATCTTTAAGATCTGAAATTAGGTATTTTGTTTGGATTGTTTACCAGCTATTACTTAAAGCTGTGCAGAAATGTAAACAAGACTCTCATTTGCAAGTATCAGGATAGTTTATTTACCCACAGAGAAAACAGTGGCAGCTTTAGCCTCAGGGAGCCTGGATACCTGCAAGTGTGTTGGCCTCATTTGTCTGGCTCTAGTCATTTGGCGTCCTGTGGCTGGCTTGTTTGTCCTCCCTCTTTTCTCTGGGACACTTGTCACAGGTGCTGTTGCTGCACATGTCATGCTCTTTTAAAAAAAAAAATATTTTTAGTTGTAGATGGACACAATAACTCCCTGCCCCCTCTCATAAATATGAGTGTGTGTGTGTGTGTGTGTGTTTTAGATGTTGATGGACCTTTATTTATTTTTATGTGGTGCTGAAGATCAAACCCAGTGCCTCATACATGAGGAAACTGAGCTACAACCCCAGCCCCATGTTGTGCTTTTTCTCTGCCTGCATGTTTAATACCTGTTGTTTTGTTGTTCTGTATCTTTCTGTCTCTTTCTGTTTCTGCCTCTTGCTCAGTATCCTCCTTCCCATTCCCCTGCTCCTTCTCTACCTATTGGTTCCATTTTCTCCCATGACAGGCGCTTCCTTTTTTTTTTTTCAAATACACGCCAGCGGAATGTATTAATGACAGGCATTTTCATGTGGCTTTATTAGGCAGTATACTTTGATTTGTCTTCAGGTGAGCAACTAGAGAAGAAAGGATGCTTTATATATAACTCCAATTACTAAAATCCAGAGAAAAATTTCTTTATACCTCAGCTTACATAGTGAGGAAATAAGGCACTGTAGCCACTAGAATCTTGAAATTTAAGATGGAAACAGCAATTGCCAAAAAGAGAGCTTCTTCTGGACAGACAGTACAGTAAATGTTCAAAACGGAAGATGAGATAAGTATTTGGGTGAAACTTACATAGTCTTTATTAATATACTCACATTTGAGTCTTTTTTTGTTATATGGAATTCCTGTGTCCAATTCATTTTTTCTGTAACTGCTTTAACATTCATGCTTTTTCATTTATAATATGAATCAAGAGTGTAATATTCAGAAATATTGCCTAATAATCCACTTCAAAATGGTTGTATTTTTTAAAACACATCTTCATTACTTTTTGTGCATTACACTTAATTCATACTTTTGTAAAAATTGCTGGTTCTTTTAGAGGTATATGACACAATATATTACCAAAGTTGTGGTTGTTGAATTCATTTTAAAGATTAGTTTTAGAATAATCTCAGCTCTTTTCACACTGTTAGATCTAGTGATAAGGCAATGGAAAACGAGGAGTATCCATCTTTTATGATGAGCCTATTTTAGCAATACTATTCTACCTTGTTTCAAACTTTTGGTTTTATATGGTTTTGGTTTGGGGCTTGTGAATGTGTGTGTTTTGGTATTTGTTTGTTGTTATTTTTGCTTTTGTTTTTATTTTGTACCTGGGATTGAACCGATGGGCACTTAGCCGCATCCCCAACCCTTTTTATATTTTTTATTTATAAACAAGAGTCTCAGTGCTGGGGCTGGCATTGAACTTGTGATATTTCTGCCCCAGAGAAATATCCCAAGCCACTGGGCCATCATGCCTGGCTCAGACTTTTGTTTTGAATTTACATGATCACCTACCATCTAGCATCTATGATGAAAGAATATATTACTTGTAAAGTGATTGTTGTTAAACTTTCTCTTTCTCATACTTCATGTTTTAGAAACCTTTGAGTTTAAAAAAAAAAAAAAAGCAAGTGTTTTCTGGAAAACAATATATTTAGTGATCTTTGAATCTCTTAACCATTTTATACTTCCTGGCTCAGATTTATCACCTGGATATCTTACTAGGGAAAGATAAACATGTATTTAAGACACAAAGAAACCTTTTATAAATAACCATCATTTCATTGTAGTCTTAACACAGCATGCATTGTTGCCTAAATTCATTTTATTATTTGGTAAGGACACAAGTTTGAGTTATTTCAGACTGTGATATACAATATTTTCATATAAAATGATAAATGATTAAAATTTCTTTCTGTAGGCTACAGAGAGTGAAGTAGGAGATGTAGATTTAACACGTCTTCCAGAAGGACCTGTTGATTCTGAGGATGAAGAAGAAGAAGAGGAAGAGATTGATCGAACAGATCCATTGCAGGGGCGAGATCTTGTTCGAGAATGTCTTGAAAAAGAACCTGCAGACAAAACTGATGATGACATTGGTAAGAAATAAATCTGTTCATATATTTTCCTAGTGTTTCCTTTACAAAGTACTCTGAAAACTTAATGCCTTAAAGCAGTGTACATTTATTCTTTCATAATTTTTATGGATCAGAAATTCAGGGAACTATAAAAGAACTATGAATATCAGGAGGCTTGGATCATTGAGAACCATCTTTGAGATTAGCTGACACAGATTGTAAAACAAAAATTTAATTTCATTAAACTCATGTCCATATGTATTTAAAACAGAATAATAATGTCCAAAGTTTGTGAATTAGCTTCTTAAAATTTTTCAAGAATCATATTTTTATTTTCCTAGCTTAAATTTTTGGGTAAAACTTAATGCATATTCCTCTGTGTAATTTATTAAAGAATTTAGTACATAATTAGTTGGCAAGTTGAATATTAAATATGTTGATGTTATCTTTGAGGAACAAAGGATTACTCAACATCAAGTATATATTGTTAGGATTCAATTAACATTTTCTCATAGATTTTCTTTTTATACTAGTCATATTGCTGTTCAAATCATAAGATGCTCTTGCTAATAACAGCCATAATTTATATCAGTAAAGATCAAAATATTTGAACATTCGTTACCATTCCAAAGATATATTATTTAATAAGAACATTATCTGGACAGAAACTGGAAGTACTTTTGTCATGGAGAAAGGTGTTTTTGTTTTTGTCTTTTGCAATGTTGAGTATCAAATCCTCAAACATACTTAGGCAAGCACTTAACTTCTGAGTACATCCCCAGCCTGAAAGTGCATTTTTAATGGTAAAGAATTACATGCTACGCTGTCTTCAGAGTTTTTTAGAAATTGAAATGTAAGTATTTCCAATTATTCTGTGAGCATAGAGCTCCTTATGGTTATTTCTGTTAAAGCCTCTGGGTAGCTATCTGTTTCTCCTTTTTTCTTTCTTCCTTCTTTGCCACTACCTCTCTGCTAGAGCCATTAATTCAGAAACTGGCAAGGGACGTTAAGGGATTGAGAAAAGATAGATAAACACATAGAAAGTTGTACCAAGTGGGACACCATCTTCTGATAGAGTAACAGTGACCCAGAGGTAGCTCAGCACATTTATTATATAGGTTTTATTATCAAAAGGTTATTTGTGGGAAGGTTTCTGCAAAGCAGGCAAACTAAAGGACGCAGCACTGGGGAGACATTAGCGTTATCTAACTATGCTCAGAGTAGTTCTCTATCCCTGGGAGCTGGTGCCTGAGCTCAAGGTCCAGACTGATATAACTCCATGCCTTTGCACAGTTTCTTCAAGCCAGGTGTCACCATAGCAACTGAGCAATCTTGATCTGTACAAAGGTACAGGTCAGAGAAAACACAGGCAGTCACAAATCATGATCCAAGTCACTGCTTTCCACGCTTCTTTTTTTTTTTTTTTCTTTTAATCCCCTGCCATACTGAGAATTGAAGCCAGGGTCTTCCACATGTGAGACAAGCACTCTGCCACTGAGCCATATCCCCAGTCTTCTTATTTCTTTGAAACATGATCTTATTAAGTTACCCAGGCTGTCCTCATGTCCTCATGATCCTCATGCCTCTGTTTCCTGAATAGCTGGGATTATAGGCATGTTCCGCCACCCGCAGTCTGTTTCTCCCTTGTATTTATCTTTATTGTTCATGTGTTTGTATACTAAAAAATGCCTGAGGAACCCATCAGCCTTTATTGTAGTACATAGTTGCTTTGACAAATCTTGTACTACATTACACATTTGTTACTCCTAACAGTTATTTATTGGCATTGATGAGTTACATTTAAAAAAAGAAAGAAAAATCCCTAGCCAATAAGATTAAAGACTTTTTTCATTAATCTGTTAGGTCTAAGGGCATCACTAATCCAAAATACAATGGCATCTCAGGCTAGGTAAATTAGATAAGCCTTCCAGCTTTATCTCACTTTGAGTTCATTGTTTTCTCTAGGGGTTATAAATTCTGGTATCTTTCCATATGCCCATATTTTATGTATGAATCTGAATATACATGTAAAGTAAATAACTGATATTTTTTTCAGTCAATGGTCTTTGTAATCTGGCTTTCTCTACTCTAGCAGCATAAATTCACAAGTCAGTTATGGAATTGGATATTGAAGTCTAGATTTTATTCTCTTTTAATGTATCATCCTAAAATTTGTTTTTTATAGAACAATTACTTGAATTTATGCACCAGCTTCCTGCTTTTGCAAACATGACCATGTCTGTAAGGAGAGAGCTCTGCTCAGTGATGATTTTTGAAGTGGTGGATCAGGCTGGAGCTATTATTCTTGAGGATGGGCAAGAGGTAGGTTAGCAAATAAATGTCACATTATTTAGTATGGATGCTAATTTCTACTAATTTTACTTTTAGAAGAATTTTATTTCCATAACCTTGTGTAAATCCTCACTTTTGAAATTTAAACTGAACAGTGAGCTAGAAGGAACACTTAAATTTGAAGTAGTTATGATTTCTAAGGAGAGAAATTTTTTGTTTAGCTTTACTTTATCTTAATTTTTATTTCCTAGCAATGGATTTTGTGCAAAATAGATAACAAATTTGGTTCAACAAATATTATTTATTTTCATTTCTCAAGGTTCTTAATTAGTATTCATGTATTTATATCATTGTTTAAAATGTTTATAAAGTTAAATGTATATATTCTCCATTTTCTTTCTCTATATTAACATGAAAAAATGAGGCAAATGTATTGGTACCACTGCCTCCTACTGGACAAATCCCAATTGGGGCATTTATGTGGCAATTCTGTGTTTTAAACTGCTTAGATAGATGCAGCTGAGTGGAGAAAGGATGCAGGGGGATTAGAAAGTATGACTATTGTTAGGAAGTGTTTTGATATTTTTCTTATCAAGTTAGTAATGATTAATGCTGAGATGTTAGTTGCTGAACATTGTCATTTATTTCTAATAGGAATAAAAATTGGTATAGTATTTCTGGAAAGTCATTTTTCTAAATATCAAAAGATGTTCATTATAGCATATTTTTAATAGTAAAAATTGGACGTGACCCAAAATATCCAAGAATAAGAAATGGTTATTCAAATTATTACATAGCCACAGAATATGACATATGCTGGGCAAGTATTCTGCCACTGAACTACACCCTCAACTTCTCACATTATTTTAAAATTATTTGATGGAAATTCTGTGAGGGCAGGGGCCAAATCTCTAGCTTTTTTTTTTTTTTTAACATATTTTTTCTTTACATTCTACACATAAAGTGTGCTCCCAAAAAAGTTTGGTGAATAGATGAGTATAGCATTAAATTTTTTAAAAAAGCAGAATAATATAAATATCTTAACTATTCAAAATGATATGCACACAGATGAGGAATAAGCCAGACTCCCCCCCCCCACGCCCACAATTTTTTGTGTTGTCTTAATTTCCCACAGTTCCATCAGCAAAAATTTGTTGTATGTCAGCTGTGTACCAGCTTCTGCTCTAGACCCAGGGATGTAGTGGGAAAAAAATGGGTAGTCCCTAATCTCAAATAGCCTATGTAATCCACAAGTTCAGTAGTGAGTATATTTTACATTTAAAACAGTAAAAAAAAAAAAAAATACACTTTGTGAAAAAAAAAAAAATTCTTTATACACTGATTACCTTTTGGAACTGACAATCCTAGATTTTCCCTTAAGTCACATTAAAACTATTGAAAGTTTACCATATAATAAGAAGGGTTGTTTATTAAAGGGAATTAAATGGTCTTTTATTGACACACAGTGGCCTTTAAAAGAAATATCTCCCTGGAACATTAATTTCTTCCATATAAATGAGGACATTGTCTTCTTAACCTTAGGAGAAATTTTGAGCATTCTATTTTGTTAGATATGCCTTAAAATTCAGGCTTTTCCTAGTCTTTCTAAATTAATCACTGTCTTTTTTGGTATTCTTACTACATGTCAGACACCTCTAAGCACTTAGTATGAAATAACTCAATTAATATAGTAATTCTATGATAGATTCTATTGTTAGGACCATTTTAGCAGTTAAAAAAAAAAAAAAAGAGGTTCAGAATGGTTATATAACATGCCAAAAGTCACCAGGCTAGTTAGTGGCAGGGTCTGGATTAAAATTCCAAAAAATCTGTGCTCTCAAACATTACATTTTTGCCTCAGGAAATTTGGTAATCATGAAAGCTCCTGATTTCCTTTGGTTACTAAAAGAAGAAAGTGTAAAATAAACTTCAGTGGTTGTGCAGACTAGAATAGGGAACATAAAATGTTACTAAAAGTGCTTAATAATATAACCAGATTCTCTTTTTCACTCTTTCAAATTATGCAAATTATATATTTTGATAGATTTTTGTTCAAAGCTAACATAACTATCACTTCTAAAAGATTCTTAAAACCTTTGTTTTTCTCTATAGCTTGATTCATGGTATGTCATTTTAAATGGCACTGTAGAAATTAATCATCCAGATGGAAAAGTTGAAAATCTCTTTATGGGAAATAGTTTTGGAATTACTCCCACTCTTGATAAGCAGTACATGCGTGGTATTGTCAGAACTAAAGTAGATGATTGTCAGGTAAGCTTTTCTCTTGCTTGTTTGATTTGAAATGGCTGAACCTAATTTTTTTCCTCACTTAAAATAAAATCACTGTATGTGAGAATGAGGAGTTTCAATAGCTCATTGTTAATAAAGGAAACTCAATCTTATAACTGCCTAAAATATTTATGGGATTGAGCAAACTATAAATTTTTTAAGAGAATGTGCCAAGTAACTACTAGTTTGTTGCATTTCTTTCTGATATTAGCCAGCTCAGAGTCTTTTTTAAACAAGGGAAAGAAATAGGAACTTCAGAGTTGTTTGTTTCTAACTTACTCCTGCTTTGTGTTTCCTTTGTGTAGTGTCAGTTTTGAGAGAAGTGGATGTTCACTTCTCCTTTTAGAGCAAAATTCAAATGGATTTGACTTCTTCGGTCTCTTTATGTGTACATTGTTTCACCTTGATTTTTGTTAAAAGTTTAAAGGATTGAATGAAAGAACTGATGCCGCTTGATTTCTTGCCTTTGTGCTCTGCTTTGGTGCATAGTGATATATTTATGTACTATAGGTTCATTAATTGTCCCCATGTTGTTCTTGGACAGTTTGTCTGCATAGCCCAGCAGGATTATTGGAGAATTTTAAATCATGTGGAAAAAAATACCCATAAAGTTGAAGAAGAAGGAGAAATTGTTATGGTGCATGAGCACCGCGAATTAGACCGGAGCGGAACCAGGAAAGGACACATCGTAATCAAGGTGTGTATTTTAACTTATTATTCTAGATATTGATAGAATAAAGTTTTCAACTTGCTTTTAAAAAGGCTCTGAACTCCTTTTTTAAATAGTGCAAGATAACTTCACTAACACATTGAAATCTAATTTTAATCAATATATTCGTTCTTTTGCCTTTTTCTAAGCTGGTTTTTATCCATTTTAATGTTGAAAAATAACTTTCATATCAGCATGGATAGGGGATGGGTATTGTTTTGGAATATACTGGTCAGTTTTTCTTCTAAAATGTATTTTATATTTAGAAACAATAGAAATTCAAGGATTAGCCACAAAGGTGTAGGACTCATAGATGAAAATGCAGAGTTAAAATAGGCATTGATTTCACTTTTTTTTTTAATCTAAAAATGGTGGTAATACAGAAGGACTTGATTAAGATTAAATGAGGTAGATCAAAAGCTTTAGTACAGTTACAGAATTAAGTATGAATTCTCATACTTTCTCTCCCCCACCCCTTCCCCTATTCCTTGCCTTCTTCCTCCTCTGCTCTTTAAAAGCCTCTGGATATAAAGTAGAGCCATATAGTCGAAAGGGAGAGAATAAATGCATAGCTTCTTGTCTTTTTGGACTAGTCTTGGTTGCTAATTGGAAATGGAGGAATTTATTTAATATGAGGAGTATAAATCGGAAAGACAGATCTAAAGCTGATATCATGCCCACTCTTCCTTAGAATCAAGACTTTCTCAGAGCTGTCTCTCTAAAACTGATGGTTTTAAGCTTTTTCTGTAGAGAAAAAATGAACATATCAATGACCTTAGGGTCATGTATATATTTTCTTATTTTAATTCCTTTGTCTTTTTGTAAGGACTTCTATGTTTCTAATAATTTCAAAGTTATAATAGAAAAGTTGCAAGAACAATACAAAATCTCCCTGAGTCAGATTTCCCCCAATTTTAATATTTTACTCATTTGCCCCATTGTCATTAGTGGAAAAAGTAATGCCTCATCACTTCTAAATATATCATATGTATTTCCTAAAAGCAAGAATGCTCTCCTGCATAAACACCATGGAATCCTTCCAAGTTTGGAACTAAACATTGCTGAAACAGAAAGATTCAGCCCCAAAATCATGTTAGATATTCACCAGCAATCCCATCATTGCCACTTTTTTATTTCTGGTCTAGGATCTCATCCAGGAACACAGATTTAGTTGTCATGTCACTTCAGTCTGTTCCTATTTTATATCCTGTAGGAATAACCCTTTACCTGGATCAGTCTAGTGTTTCCTCATGACCATACTCAAGTTGTTCCTTCCCAGCAGGAATTTCACAGAAATGATGACATGCACTTCTCATTACACCACATCAGGGGCCACAAGATGTTACCTTTTCCACCATGGTAAAATAAACCTTGATGCCCTGCTCACATTGATGTCTCATTCAGGAACACAGATTTAGTTTCTTCACTGTAAAAATTACCATTTGATCCTTTGTAACTGATGGGTACTTGGTAAAGGGATATTCTGAGATAGTATCAATAAAACTGCCTCTAGTTCGTGGATAGTTACGAACTTCTACCCAGAAGTTTTTACTTCCACTGACTGACTGACTACTCTTGCCTGAATGGTGAGACCTTATTACTATAATTTCTTGCATATTTTTAAACTGTCATTTTGTAAAGAAGAGCTTTCTTTTCTTCTACATTTATTAATATTAGTATAGACTTATGTGTTCACCAGTATTATTCCTTAGATCAAATTGTGTGAGATTTAGCCAGTGAAGCCCTCTTTAAGCTGACTCCTATATTATTTTGACATGTCCCTCTCTGGCAGATAGTAAGGCTCATCATGAACTTGATTTACACCAGATTTTGAAGTCAGCTATTTCCCCCAGAGTATACAGGATCTTTCCAGTTGAAGATGGTATTTATGAACCAATATCTGGGTATTCCCTTTGTTTTTAGATCCTCTCATCAGATAAAGCTAGGAAATCTATATATGGATGGATGTATTACAAATACATGCCCATTTATTACTTTTTCTGTTAAACATCTAGGGGTTTATACTGATACATCCAATCCAGTGTTACACCCCGTACAGGGTTTTCTCTACCCTTTTTCTTTCTGTTTCTATAAGTACATTCACCAACAATGACTCTTGTTATTCTCTGTATATTTACATATTTGCTTATTGTAACCAATCTCTACCATGCGAACCATCTGTTTTGCCTGCCACCTCTGTGTGTTCATCCAGCATCCCAACTTTTTTTCTTCCACCTGAGACATAGAGGTTTATTTAGGAAAGCAGAGGCATATTTAAGGGAGAATGTGGGCTATCTTGAGAGGGAAAAGTCACTGGGACAAAGCAAGTAGTACACATTAAAGGGAGAATGTGGGCCATCTCCAGAGGGAGAAACAGCAACCTTTTGGTGTGTGAGCATCCTACCTTCTCAGCTGCTAATAAACATAATGGTGATGTGCCTCTTCATAATTACCTGACTCATCTTTAAAGTTTAGAATGTATAGCTTAATCTCTATAAGAGACCCTGCCTCAATGACTTAGCCAGTCAAAATGATGGCCTCTGTTCAATGTTGACCAGTTTACACCATGACTTCCAATATATATAATCTAAAAACAACATTTAAGTGACCCTAAACCATCGTTGATAATAAAGCCAATTTGGTGTTTTAGAGGGTGGAAGAATAAGAATAATCTATGGTCTCCTTGTTCCTTAAGTTAGTTAAATGAAAATACTGTCTTATGACTTCCTTCAGAGAAATGATTTACATACTTTGTTAGCAGTGGGCACCTTTTTAAAAAAGATAAAATAAGTACTTTGTAGTACTAAAGTATGTTTAATGTACATTTATTCTGAGCAACAAGTTGTTTGAATGAATGAAGCAAATTGAAGTTTGGGGTCATGAGCAATAGTTAATTTTTATATCAGGCTTACCATCTGTTTTATTTAATTCAGAAGCTCAAAGAGGAGCAATGGTAAATGTTTGTTTGTGTTCTTTTGATAAGTTTACAGACAGGCAAGCATTTAAAACTCTGATTGTAAAAACTATCTATAGGACTTCTCATTCCTCCCAAGATGGTGAGCTAGCAGAGATAAAATGTAGAAGGAAACTATTTGAGGAAGTAACAGCAGTAAAACTGGCTTTTTTTGAACTGATATATTATTCCTGCAGCTTGGGACAGAAGAAAATTTGAAGTGGAATAAATTTGAAATAAAGCTTCCTTTTTTTTTTTCTTCTTTCTCCCCGCCCTCTTTTTTTTTTTTTTTTTTTTTCCTTTTCTTTTACTTACCTCTTGCTTCTTCCTTCTTTTGCCTGGGACAATCATTATGTACCCCCATTATACCAGAAATGGCAGTAAGAGCCCACACAAGGAATAAATCAGTTAAATTCTGAGGATGCCAATGGAAAAAGGTACAGCTGAGTAAATGCTGTTTTGGGTACTCATTCCTATATTTTTTCTCATCTAAACCTCTACTGCTGCATTACAACCTAGAAAGACTAGCTTCTCCCAGCGTAAAGATTTAATGGTGAAATTACTTTGGGGATTTGTATAAGGGAGTGGCTATAAAGGAGAATAATCAATGGGAGTTAATTGATTCCGTTTTGTCCTTGGATTTTTAGGCAACACCTGAGCGTCTCATTATGCATTTAATAGAAGAACATTCCATTGTGGACCCAACTTATATAGAAGATTTCTTATTAACTTATAGGACATTTCTTAAAAGTCCTTTGGATGTTGGAATCAAGCTTTTGGAATGGTTTAAGATTGACAGCTTAAGGGATAAGGTTGGTTTTAAAAATATCAAGGGCGTGAAAGTGATTTTAATGTAGAATTTTTGTTTTGAAGTACTGGGGATTGAACCCAAGGGTATTTCACCATTGGATTACAACCCCATTTATTTTTATTTTTATTTTATTTTGAGGGTATCACTAATTTGCTAAAGCTGGTCTCAAACCTGCAATCCTGCTGTAGCCTCCTGGGTTGCTGGGATTATAGGCATGCACCACCACACACAGCATTTACATTTTATTAATGAACGTTTTGCAGTTGATAGATTAAATGTTTACTTTGATAACAAAATTTAGTTCACCTAAAAAATTAGTAAGTTGGTATAGACATATATCTGCTTATCTACTTTTATGATTGCATAGCCTGTTTCAAGGGGACATGAATTTTTTTTTTGGACATGAATCTTAAAAGGCAAAAATTGAAATAAGGCTGTGATGTTGCTCTAAATTCAGGAAACGTAAAAGCTGCATAAGTGTTTTAGAATTTTACCAAAATATTTTATAATCATTTAAAAACAATATGTTAAATCCTAATTTTTCTGTCCTGCTGCTTATTTAAATCTTTCTTTGAATTTGCATTAAATGTTATTTGCTATTTAAAATAGATTATTTTGCCTGTTTCATGGTATGTACAGTTTAATGGAAATATTAGTAATACCTCAGCAAATTAGTGGGAAGTAAGTTGTTCTAAGAAAATAAAAAGGAGGATCATAATGGCAAAGAAAATAAGTTAGATGAAGGCAAAGTTGATTTTTTTTTTTTTTTTTTTTTTTTTTTGGCATTGGGGGTGGGGGGATACTGAGGATTGAACCCAGGGGCAGTTAACCACTGAGCTACATCCCCAGCCCCTTATATTTTTTAAGACAGGGCTGTCTTTAAACTTGTGATCCTCCTGCCTCAACCTCCTAAGTCACTGGGATTACTGGTGTGCACCCCCACACCTGACTAAACTGTAGAATTATATTATTTAGGAGATTAAAGTGTGCAAAACTACAGACTTGTCTTCCTCTCCTTTTTTTTTTTTTTTTTTGGAATTAATTATAATTACTTTGGTTCCTGAGAAAATAAAGGCATGCCTAGAGACTGAACAAAAATATGATTTAGAAATAGCTAGATTTCTACATGCAAAAGAATGAAATTGGATTCTTACTTACCTTACACCATATATAAAAATTTACTCAAAATTTATCAAAGTTACACCATTCATAAAAATTTACTCAAAATGTATAAGAGGGGCTGGGAATACAGCTCAGTTGGTAAAGGGATTGCCTCACAGGCACAAGGCCTGGGTTCCATCCCCAGCACCACAAAAAAAAATTGAGGCAATATAAGAGATTAAAGTATAATATTTTTACAAGAAAAGATAATAGTAAATCATGATGACCTGGGTTTTGGCAGTAGTTTTTCAGATATAACACCAAAAGCACAAGCAACAAAAGAAAAAAAAAATAGATATTTGAATTGCATCAAAATTAAAATGTTTTCTGTATCAACTGATACTGTCAAGAAATACAGGACAACACATGGAATGGGAGAATAAATTTGCAAATCATATCTGATAAGGGTCTAGCATCCAGAATATATAAAGTATTCTTACAGTTTGGCAACAAAAGGACAAATAACACAATTGGAAAATGGACAAAGGACTTAAACATTTCCCCAGGAAAATGCATAAATGGCCATCAAGCACATGAAAAAGATGCTCAACATAATTAGTCTTAGGGAAATACAGCTTGAAGCCATTGTGAGATATCACTTTGTATCCACTGGGATGGATTTGTAAAAAGAAGGAAAAAGACCCCCCCCCAAAAAAATTTAAAAACAAAGAATGTGAGAAATTAGATACCCCACCCCCAATATTAATGATGGAAATGTAAAATAATATAGCCTCTGTGAAAGACTGTTTGACATTTCTTCTAAATTTGAACATAGAGTACCCAAACAATCCAGTAATTTTTCTCCTAGGTATGTACCTGAAAAACAGTTCACAAACAAAAATTCGTACACAGATATTCATAGCAATATTGACCATAGCCAAAAAGTGAGGATGGTCCAGATGTCCCACTAATATTTATCATGGATAAACAAAACATATATAGCAATTTAATAAAATATTATTCATCCATAAAAAGAAACAAAGTACTAATTAAAGGAAGCCAATCACAAAAAGCCAATATTACGTGATTCTTTTTATATGAAATGTCCAGAATAGGCAAATACATACAAAAGTAGACTAGTGGTACCTTCCAGGGACTGGAGAAAGGACAGAATGGGAAGCATTTACTAAACTAGTTAGTGATGATAATCATATAACATTGGAAATGTGTGAAATGCCATTGAATTGTGCACTTTAAATTGATTGAAATGGTAAATTTTATGTGCATGTGCATTTTACATAATTTTGAAAATATATGATTCAAAATTACATTGCTAACTATATTACTACTTAACATTTGCTTACTTTTAATCTATGGAGCAAAGTAAACAAACCTATTCACCATTTTTGAAAATTGACAGTATTTACAATGAATGAAATATCAGATTTGTTTTCATTAAAATTTGGGGTTAAATATGTTCTTAGCTATAGAAACACTTATACTATTTTTTGATATGATTGCCAGCTTTTATGATATGAAGTTTGTATTTTGAGATGCTCTGAAATACATATCCCATGTATTTATTCCATTTTAAGAATATAAGATGACTTTTATCTTCTGAATGCACAGAGTTCTTTGTTGCTTGTGTACCCAAGGAAGCAAAATTTTAGACTAAAGCATGCCTCTGTTAGAACAAGCCTTTTTATATACAAGGAAGGGGAGAAGAAGGTTAGTCATAAAGCTCTATTCTTCCTTAGTTTGGGGCATGTTTTTGGAATGTACTTTTTCAGAAATAATGCCTCTCATAACCATATGCTGCCTTTTCTGTCTTTCCTCAGGTGACACGGATTGTATTATTATGGGTAAATAATCATTTTAATGATTTTGAAGGTGATTCTGCTATGACTCAGTTTCTGGAAGAATTTGAAAAAAATCTGGAAGATACAGTAAGGCTCAAATGAATTTCTTTTTCACAGTTGCTGCTCCTCAGCGAGAACAATTATTCAGAACAGCAATGGCTTTTGTATTATCCTGCATACTAAATGAGAACTCTGTAATTCTGCTTATCCTCCGTCACCTCAGCTGAAACAAAAATCATCCATTTAGACTCTGTTTTTCATTTTTAGTTTAAGACTAGTATCTCTTAGTTCCTCAGGCTTCTAAGTACTGGGCATATGTGGATCAGTCCATAGTCACCCATGTTGCTGATTTAGGCATTTATGTATACATATGTGTCTTTGCTTTTGGTCTCTTTTTCAGCCATTTCTTTTCTACTTCCCAGTTTAGGAGCTCATTATTTTATTATACCTGTTCTATTATAGTAGCCTGCTAAATGGTCTTAGTTCTAGTTTTCTTCTACTCCATTCTGTGTGTCCAAAAGATAGATATTAAAGTACAAACAATGCATATTGCTTGTCTTTGTTAGCACACCATATTTTTTTTTTTTAAGAGAGAGAATTTTTTTTTTTTTTTTTTTTTTTTTTTTTTTTTTAGTTTTCAGCAGACACAACATCTTTGTTTGCATGTGGTGCTGAGGATCGAACCCGGGCCGCACGCATGCCAGGCGAGCGCACTACCACTTGAGCCACATCCCCAGCCCAGTACACCATATTTTCTACCAAAGTAGTGTCTCACCTTATACTCATGTCACTCATCTACTTTTTCAGGATTTTTCTTATGTACTATAGATTATATCTAAACCAGACTATTTTGTAGTTCTTTATCACAGACCTTGTTGTATTCTCTTCTTCCAGTCCTGCTCTTTCCAAGTATGTGCAACTTTCAGTGCATATCTTTTATATCCGATCTACATTAAGACTTTGTGGATCTCCCTGCTACATGTGCTTTCACCTTTTCTAAATATATAGTATTTAAGATAATTCCTTCAAGGTCTTCTTAACTTCCACAGTAGCTATTGATGAATACATTTGATTCTCCTTGTCACATAGAATTCAGCTGCAACTAGGTTGTCTGCTTCTAGCAGCTTGAAATTTTTGGAAATAAATAATGTAGTATAATGGTTAAAAGAGTACAGCTCAGGAATCAGTTTGCCTGAATTAACATTCATACTCCATCACTTGCTCGATATGTGAATTTGGACAAGTTGCCTAACCTTTATGTTCCTGTTTACTTATTTGAAAGATAATAGCCCCTACTTCAATGAGATTGTATGAAGATTGTAGTGAGTTAATGAATAACAATACGAAAACAATCCTGGCACATAGCGTATGCTCAAGAATTATAGTCTTCAGAGTCTTAGTGGCTTGAGTTGCCTGAAAAAGAAAAAAATTGGAAGATATGATCCAATTTTTACCCCTTAGTTCTTATAGACTTCTCAGCAGCATATCTGCTTTGTAAAATGGGGAGAAATGAACAGGGACTGGGGAACCTGATATAGAGGCACACCAACGTCAATAGTCATGAGATGAACAAGATAGGTGTTTGTATTACGAAAGTTCAGAGAATGAGAAGTAATTTTTTATCATCCCTGTGGGGATGAGATAACATTTTGAAATCTTTTGTTGTTGGTGGTGGTGGTAGTTATGGTTCTAGGGATTTAACCCAGGGGCAGTCTGTCTCTGAATTACATCCCCAGCCCTGATCTTTAGTTGTCTTTTTAACTTATCTAAGTTGCTGAAACTGGCCCTGAACTTGCTAACCTCCTGCCTCAACCTCTTGAGTTGCTAACCTGTGATTATCTAAAAATCTTTAAAATCGTACTCAGACATCTTATTCTTAAGAGTGTACTGCAGTAGACGGGCCCTCTCCTTTATTTTTTTTTTTTTTTTTTTTTAATCACCTCACATGATTAAAAAAATTCATTAATAGTAATTAATAGTAAAAATTAATAATATGTATTAATAGTAAAAATTCATTAATAGTAGTTTATGTTTACAGTTCTTATTTTAATAATTTTTGATGATTTTAGAAGCCTATAGGAATAGACATAATTTTATTCTTTTTTTTACTTTATAGAAAATGAATGGTCATCTTAGGTTATTGAATATCGCCTGTGCTGCAAAGGCTAAGTGGAGACAGGTTGTGCTACAAAAGGCTTCTCGAGAGTCACCTTTGAATTTCAGCCTTAATGGAGGAAGTGAGAAGGGATTTGGTATTTTTGTTGAAGGAGTAGAACCTGGTAGCAAAGCTGCTGATGCAGGACTGAAACGTGGTGATCAGGTAAGTAAATGACTCACCATTTAAATTAAAGCCATCTTATCAACACAATAGTCTGTCTGTTATTTTTGTTCTTATCCGATATTTCTTAAGTAGATATAGTCAGTTTGAGTATTTGTCTGAGTGCATCTTAAGAGGTGGTATTCTAACATGGCTTATTTTTTAAACACATTTATTATATATCCACTGCTGTTAATAAAAAATTTGATCTAGCGTTTGAACCAGCTCGACCAGGCCTCATCATCGTGACCTCCTTTGGGCCTGCCTCATACCCCAAAGATTAGTTTTGAAGGAAGGGTCATTTCACTTCTTATGTAAGTGGCTGAAGATTACCGTAAGTGATGGTATCAACTTAAATAATGTTCATATGATAACATACTACATTTATAAGCCAAGTGAGTCAGGTGAGGGACCAGAAAAAATCAGACACTGAAAGGAATTTGGTGATGATCCATTTCTTCCATTTAGACATAAGGTAACTACTGAGCAGGCGGTTTGAAAATGTGATTTACTTATAACCTTTTGTTACATTAAAAACGCAATTCCCATGCTAACCTTAGTCCTTCCAGGCATATTAATTACATTCTCAAATGATAAAGTTTCTAAATTTGTATTTTTAACAAAGCTCTCTAAGATGATACTCATGCATATCAGAGGGTTGTTTCCCAGATCTTAGATACCATCAGACTCACTTGAGAAACTTACTTTTTCATGTTCAAAAACTTGTTCATTCATTCAGTTAAAATGTGGTTTTATTTTACTTTTGAACTGAACCATACTATCACTTTTTTAATATGATAAGGGTATTCACATTATAAAAAACTATTTTGAAAGATGCTATCCTTCAAAATAGTGATTCATAACCAACGGGTGATTTCTGCCCCAAGAGACTTTTGAGTTTTTTGTTTCTTGTTTTTTTGTAGTGGTACTGGTAGTCAAACCTAGAGCCTCCCTCACACTTGAGGATTCTACCACTGAGCTACATCCCCAGCCCTAGATAGATAGGTAGGTAGATAGATTTTGTTTTGTTTTTGTTTTTGTTTTTGTTTTTTTCCCTTTTTTGGTACCGGAGATTAAGCCCAGAGGCACTTTACCACTTAGCTACCTCCCCAGTCCTTTTGATTTTATTTTAATTCAGCGTCTTACTAAGTTGCTGAGTCTGGCCTCGAATTTTCAATCCTCCTACCTTAGCCACCCAAATTCCTAAGAATGAAATTTAATCTGCTTTTCCTTCTTCCATCATCCCTCTCCATTACTGTGGAGATGATCTGAGGCTTTAAGCAACTCCCACACCATCAAAAAAGGGGATCTCTTTATTTTTATTATTTTTGCATAATACTGTATTATCTGTTTTAGGAGATGCAGGTCTTTTTTAACTTGAATTTTACTTCTGTAGAATTTTCTTTTCATAATGTATTGTTATGCATTCTTTCTTATCCTTTTGGAATTTTTATGTCAGTCCCCTAGATCTTTCCTCTTTGTTGATTATTTTTTATTCATTATATTTCTCTATCACTCTTTATTGGAATTGGCATTTTTTAAAACTAAGCTTGTATAATTCTGAGGTACAGCCAAATTGGGCAATCCTTGATGTTCATATGAAAAAGAACTTATCTCAGTTATGCTTCTTATTGTTTGGCTACCTGATACAATCAGTGACAGCAGGTTTTTAAATATATTTAGAGAGCTACTTTCAAATGAATTATTTCACTTTAAAATGCAGTAAATTTACACATAGGATATTTGACTATACATACACACAGGTGGTAATTTTTGATATGATTTGATATGGTCAAAATTTTTCATTTATGAACTTTTCTGTGATCTTTGTAAAAAAAAAATCCTTACTATTATCCTAAAGTGAATGAACTTTTAAAATATATATATATATAATTTACAGTAGAGAATTTGGAAAATGCAACCATGTAGGAGAAAAAAATAAATACCCATCTACCTTCTCACAAAGAGAGCCGTTGTTTACTTATGGTACATTTTATTGAAGTCCTACTGTACTTTTTCAGCATAAACTTTTAAGCTTTTGTCTTTTTACATTTTATTCTTAATTTGTATTTTTCAAATACTCTTAAGATAATGGAAGTAAATGGACAGAATTTTGAGAATATTACATTTGCAAAGGCCCTTGAAATTTTGAGGAATAATACTCATCTTGCACTAACTGTGAAGACCAATATTTTTGGTAAGTTTTGTTGTAAATACTGTCTGAGCTTTGCTTTTCTGTTTTTGTAATAGAAAAGTAAAGTCCTAACAATGAAAAGAAAAATAAAATGTAAAACATTTCTTATCTGAGCTATTAAGGTATTATTAGGATTGCTAATGTGTGTAGTACAATTTAGAATTTTCACTTTTCATTTGTGCTTATTATTTTGATATCTTAGAAAGTTTGAAAGTAGGTATACAACTACATTCATTCAGTCATTTATGAAATATCTATTGAGAATCTGTTATATACCATACTCTGGTAGAGGAATACTTAAAATGACCTGAATAGAACTTAGAGTCATAATCAGGTTTTTTTTCTCCCTGCTAATTTACAAATTAATCTACTTCTAATCTTTTAACTAGCTTTCTGAAATAATGTAAATGCCAGATTGTTTCATGGAAATTAATTAAAGCACTGAATTAATAATCAGTGAATTACAGATTTCTAACAAGAAACTCTACCTTCCTGTGTAAAAATGTTGATTATGTCATATAAACAAAGCAAATGTTCACCTTGTACTTATTTTATTAAGAAATTTATGGGTTTTTTTTTTATAACTTTAAGAAAGGATTTATTGTCATTTGGATTCATTTGATACCACAGGATTTTTGTTAAAATTCAGAGAAAGGCAACAGTAAATACAGTATAGCCATTGAAAATTGTCAAAGAAAATTTAAGAGTTTTTATTTAAGAGCTGGTTCCCCTAGGTTTCAGTTGCAATTAGAGAAGTAAGAGTTGACTTTTAAAACTATGCCTATAGAAAGGAAGTGTGAGTTTTAATTTTTCCACTGTAACTCCTCTTTATACTCTGCTTAGTAATATTGAAAAATGAAGCATTTGTTATTTTTCCTCTTTTTATTGGAGTCACTTTGACTGAATTACATCATGTTGACTCTGATATATAACAGTCAGTTGGCAACTATACAGTACTTAACAAAGAATAAGTAAGTAAGCCTTCAGGGTTTTTGGATTTCCTAGAGGTGACACTAGTATTTAGTGACACCAGCTTTTAGCTTAAAACCACAGGGATATCAGTTTTGAAAAACATGAAACCAGCATTATGCATGTTGGACAGATTATTTACTCTCCAGGCTTCAGTTTCTCCAGCTATATTTCGTAAGGTTCTTGTAAAGATCCAATGCCTTTACTTTTTTCTTGTCACTTAATGATTGCTAATTAGTATCAAATATTATTATATACAAAAATATATAGATAGCATAATATAGTGTTTAACAACATTAACTCTGAAAGACAGAAAAAATAAGTTTAAAGATACAAAAGGTGTAATGTATAACAAATTAGAATAAATAAATAAGTTTAAATTTTAAAAGATACAAAAGGTAGTGAACCCACACTCTCAGAACCCTAGAACCCTCTGAGTGGTAAGAATAACAAAATGTCAGACTGGATGTTGCATGGACCTTTTTTTTTTTCTTTCAAAATACTTTTATTTAAAATTAAAAAATTGAGGCTGGGGTTGTGGCTCAGTGGTAGAGTGCTCGCCTCACACGTGCAAGACCCTGGGTTCAATCCTCAGCACCACATAAAAATAAGTGAAATAAAGGTATTGTGTCCAACTACATCTAAAAAATAAATATTTAAAAGGTAAAATTAAAAAATTACAATTAAAAAAAAAGCCACCACAAACCCTGCCTTTCTTTTTAAATAATGCAGCATGGAGCAGTTTGGTTTCCACCCTATTGTGCTGGGGCTGAGGTCCTGCCAAGAAAGTGGGGTTCAACCTGGGGAAAAGAGATCAGCCCCTCCCACTCCCTCAAGAGGCAGAGCCTGGGTTTCTAGAGCAACCTGGCAACACACCTCTGTCACTGTTGACAGGACCTACTTTATCTTCCCTGAGGACCCAGTGGTCACAAGGGGAGTGAGAACTGGAGAGAAAGGCAGAAGAAATGTGTGAAAAGTCAGACTCCCAGAGTTTCATTAAGGCATTTGGAACAGATAAATTAATTCAGGAAGACCTATCTTCACAGAAGGCTGGGGTAACCAGATATACACACATGCAAGAAACATATTTGTGGAACCCTGAAATGGGAGGAAAGGAGACCATAGTCACTATTTGGTGCTTCTATCAAAACACACACGAACGAGTTACATCCAGGGATCCAGCCCACTGAGGCCGCCGTGAGGAAGGGTTCTGTTCCCATGATAATTTTAGGATCCTAGAATGATTTCCATGATGTGATCTAGTTCATTCCACTGCCAGGATCCTGGGACACAGAAGAGGTTGTGAAGAGGTTCGGGGGGGGGGGGGGCGCAGGGTAGGCTCCTTTTCGACTGCAGATGTGTTAATGTTCAAAAAGAAGTCATCCAGGGTACAGTCCCCCAGGTACCGGGAACTCAGAGCTTCCAAGAAGACTGGGTCAGGTTGGGGTAGCACTTCATTCTTGAGGCCGGGGGAGACACTGGATTCTGAGGTACTTCTGTCTCATCCATGGATGTCTCCAACTCCCTGAGGGTAGAGCCAGCCGATGGTGGTGGAGAGGGAGAAATCTCTTCCTCACCCAGGAAGAGGGGCTGCAGGGGCGGGCCGGGGCAGAGCAGGTGCTGGAGCCAGGTGAATGGCGGCCTGGAGTTGCTGTAGGGATTTGTGGATAATGACATGCCTGCGGAGGCTGGGTGCTCAGGGGCCCAGGCTGTGTTGGATTTTGTCTAGGGAGATGTATAGCAGAGCTTTTTGGCAGCTCCGAAGGCTTGCTAGACTCCAGTCCCACTTTTCATCCTCCTCCTCTTCCAATCTGAGTGTTTCCTCATCAGGCCTCTCACCAAGATGCCCTAGATCAGAAGTGGAGAATTTCAGGTCTGAACTCTGCCTTGGACACTGCTCAGTTGTGTGATCTTGGGAAATGATGTGAGGTTACTTCTATGAGCCTCATTTGTAAAATGGGTATTATAAACATATAGTCAGTCAGGGGCAGAACTACATCGTTAGGGTCTAGGGTGGAGGGTGGTAGAGAGCAGTCAAAGCTGCTCCCTTTAATTTAGCTGGTCTTCACACCAAGATCCTGCATGGATCTTGTAAGCAAAGAAAATGTTTGTATAGATGATACCAGAGCAAATCATACTTGCCATTTTGTATTAGTAATTAGGATCATCAAGAGAGCATGATGAAATCCCAAATAAGTGATCTTACAGATTGGGAGCAGGGAAGGGGGACATTCAAGGAAGAGACAAAAAACATTTATAGAACTCTGCTTGGAGCAATTTAAAAATCTAGCCCTTGAAACAAGAACAGCATGTTTGGGGCGGTGGGGGGGGGGGGACATTGAGGAAGAAACAATTCTTAGAGTGATGTAAAATATGGTGGTAATGACAAAAGCATTCAATAGAAGGAATTGATAATAAAATGGTATCATCCTTCTGCTGAAACCTTCCTACAGGATGGGAGAAAATATTTGCCAGCTATTCATCTGACATAAGGTTAATATCCAAAATTTATAAAGAACTTAAAAAACGTGGTTTAAAAAACAAATATATGGAAAAATGTTTGATATCATTAGCCACCAGGAAAATGCTCATGAAAACCACAATGAGATACCATCTCACCCCAGTTAGAATGGCTGTTAATAATAAATAACAATTGCTGATAAGACAAGGAAAAAAAAGAAGTCTTACACACTATTGATGGGAATGTAACTTAGTATGGCCACTTTAGAGAACAGTTAAAAATAGATCTACCATATGATCCAGCAATCCCATTTCTGGGTATATATCTGAAGGAAATGAAATTGGTATACAAAAGAGATAGCTGCATGACTGTTTACTGTGGCACTATTCATCATACCTAGATATGGAGTCAGTCTAAGTGCCCACTAACAGATGAATGGATACAGAAAATATGCTGTGTGTATATATGTACATACAGCCATTTATATCAGCCATTTTATAAAATGCAAATTTTGGAGCAAAGTGATGGAGCTGGAGGATATCATGTTAAGTGAAATAAGTCAGACATAGAAAGACAAGTATGACATATTCTCTCTCACATGTAGAAACTTAAGAAAGTTGACCTGAAAGTAGAATAGTGGTTACTAGGGGCCAGGAGGGCGGGGTAGGAAGGTAGAAGTATGGTTGGATATAACAAGTGCACACTATATTCATGTAAAGTATATTGCTCAAAGTTATGCCTTGTGATAAGCTGAGTGGTTTTGTAACGTGTATTTGGTTATGTTATTTAAGTGTATTTTCCAGAGTATGCAGCCACCATTCCACATATAATCTGTTTCTATAACATTCATTAAGTAGTTAGTTATATTACTTATTACCTAAATAGGAACCTGTAGATTTTTAAAACATGCTGGCAGCCTACCCATTTTCTGTCCATTTCCTCAAGTGACTTCATTTTATCAGTGTTGGACAACATCATAAGTACAGTCAGGTTTGAAAACTGAAGAAAGAAGTAGATAAAGCAGATAAAGGATGGGTGATCATGTTTAGTTGAATGGGCTGCAAAAGGCCAAATAACAGAAAATGATTGTATTTATCCTTTAAATTTATTTTTGGTGTAAAAGCTTCCTAATGAAAAGAAATGACAGGTTTATTTGTTTATTTCCAGTATTCAAAGAGTTGCTTAGTAGGATTGAACAAGAGAAATATGGTGTTCCTCATATTCCAAAAATTGCTGAAAAAAAAAGTAATCGGCATTCAATTCAAGATGTCCCAGGAGATATTGAACAGACATCACAGGAGAAAGGAAATAAGAAAGTTAAAGCAAATACTGTTTCAGGTGGAAGAAACAAAATCAGGAAAATTCTGGATAAAACAAGATTTAGTATCTTGCCTCCAAAGCTATTTAGGTAGGTACTGTCACTCTCTGTCATATAGGAATTTTTATATTGATTGTAAAATTTTTATTGCGGGAGAGGGAAGTTTGGGTCATTTCTTGCTTTTTATGTAGCTATTGTATTATAAAGTCTCATAGCAATCTATAATAAGAAAATAAATTCTAAATTTCTCCCCATGGCTTTTATGAAGTTACCACTGTTAAATTATATAATATTCTATTGATGTTACTTTAAATTTTAGAAAACACTTAGTTTTTTATTCTGAGACCTATTTTTATATATTTTTTGGTCAAATTTCAGTCCCTGGTCTAATTTGGACAATCTTGGGACACATTTCACTGCTACCATCATTTTTTTTTTGTTTTATTTTGGTTTGGTTTTGGTTTTAAATCATGGCACCATTTTCCCCCTCCTGAAGTCTAATGCTAAACTTTAGTCAAACCTATTTTTTATTTCAAAAGCAGAATATCATCAAAACTAAGTAATACCTGAAAATTTTATATGTAAATTAAAGTCTGTGAAATACCAATTAAGTCAGTCCACTAAAGAGTCATGGTTGAGAATGCCTCTAGTGTATATTATATTATATGGGTATATATCTTACAGATGTACATATATTGTTATATTTTATGATTATTATGTTATATACTGTACATATATATAATACAGAACTTTTGTAACTGCTTTCATAAAGCAGTTCTGAGAACACTAAAATATAGGTATAATACTTGTACATAGTAGGCACTCAAGTAATACTTATCAAATAAGTTAAGATAGTGAATTAATCAGAAGAAAAAAGCATACTCAAAGAACCACATATATAATTTTCAGTATTTTTTAATAGTTAAAATTCTCAAAGATTTTAAAGATCAGAAAATGTTCTTCCTAAAGCTCTAATTTCCAACCAGAGAAGTACATTTGCCCTTCCTTTAATTTGTCATGCATAGATTGAAATATCCTAAGCTTTGTTCCTAATCTCTCTCTCTCTCTAGAAAATTCATAACTCATTTTGTGAGTGCCTTGCTTTCCTTGAAGTAAAGGATTTATAAAAATCATAACCTTAAATAGCAGGATTTGCTAATATTGTACATACTATAGCAAACATTATAAGAAAAGTCTTGTTCTCACAAATGGGGATCAAGTAAGGAGAATATAAAAGGCACCAGCCCACATTGAAGAGGTTGAGGTCAGTTTTGTGATGACCAAAAGTCACTGTGGGAAATAGAGACCAGAAGACAGAAAAGAATTCACAAGCAGAGTTTTTTAGAAGGTAGTGCTCTGACTTGTACTTCTAGAAACCCCAGTGGGTTTGGTCTGGAATCTTTTAAGCGGTTCTTATTTTGACTGGTAGCAGAGTTGTGACATGTATATCATTTAAAACCTGAGAATATTGTTAATTATTACTCACCTCAGCTTGTTAGTGTTGAATTCTAGTAAGCTATACTCAAGTTTCAGGCAACTAAATCAATATATCATCTCCACATAATTCTTCGGGAAATGAGAATTAGTTACTGTGCATGGATTCTATCTTTGCTTACAGCAGGAAGCATGGAAGTTGAGATCACCTGTAGTCAGTTGAGTATCTTCTACATTATCACCTTATATTGGTACCAAAAAAAGAACATAAAAATAAAATATAGCATAAAAATCATATTCTACTATTCTAGTAGAATAGTTTCACTTAAACTCAGAAGGATTTTTCTGAATTTAATTTTCCTCATTTATTAACCAAGAAATATTTACTGTTTTGCTATGAGTACAAACATGAATAAAATGTGCTGCACTTTAGATGTCTTTACTAAACATGTTTTAATGAAGTAAAATACTAATAACTTCAGCTACAGGAGTTTAGTTAAATACATTGTACTGCAGAGTGCAAAAATGACTAGAAGGGAAAATACCAAGATGTTGATTATGGGAGATTTTGTAAAGAATTTTATAGATAATTTTTCCCTTCTTCCCTTGCTTTCTGTATTCTTCAGGATTTCTGCTTTGAATATTTGTTATCTTTTAATTGAAATGACTGCAATTACTGGATATCTTTTATATGCGCAGATGCTTTGGGAGAGGCATCAAGAACAGACTTGATTTGTTCCTTTAGCAGTACTTACTTCTGTGAGAGTAGGGTGTGAGTTTTCAGAGAGGTGTAGGAGAGAATTTCGGTATCTCTAAAAGGAACAAAGAAAGGATGTAAGGAAGCAAATACTTGAGATAAGAATAAATAATTCCAAAATCCTAAATCATATATACTATTAATTATAACATACCCAATAGTAGACTGTTTTGCTTGTTTATCAGGAATTATTTTTATTCTCCAACTTCTTATCAACATACTTTTTTTGTTTGCTTTTGTTTGCTTTTGATATTTGAGTTATTTTTTATTTGCATATTGATGCTATTTTGTAACCATTATAGTTCTATAATATAAAACTAAGTACTTTTATTCTCAGTGAATCTAGTGTCAGGGAATTGTTGGAATTTTTCACAACTGTCTTATTTCTATTATTGCATCACCTCTCAGGAAACTGTTTTGGTAAGAGTTGATGTACTTATTTGCCAAATAGGCTTTATCAATTCAGCTTCAAGCATGGATATTTTGCCATGTAGATACTGTATCATTCCTGTCATAGCATGGATTGTACATAACAGTATAATTTTCATTTATATATACTCACACCTTAATTGCCATGAATTTATAACCAGCTTTTCATGACTATAGCAGCAAAGTGGCATAACAATTCATTATTAGAAAGCAGAGTTAATGTTAAATAACATCAGTGTGATATAAGGTCTTTTAGGAGTTCATGAACATCTCTTAGCATCTATAGTGAATTCCAATTTGCTATAACTAATACAACTAATTCCCTTTTATAGACAATTCTAACTTTTAGTATCATTTAGGTTTCTTCTACTTGATTAACAGGACTAACTAATCTCTAACTTTAGTTTCTTGGATTCAGTTTTCTGACCCTCTGTCCAAATATTGGTAGATGTGTTTTCAAAAACTGAAAGAAAAAAAAAGGCTGTTGCTTTAAAAAAAAAATCTTTATTTCTACTTAAGAATCTATGAAAGCTGTCCTTCTTTAAAACAATTAACTGTGACATCTAGGAATACAAATTATAAGGAGCCAATTTAGGGTAATCTCAAATTACTTATCAGATAAGATATTTCCTTTGCCTTATTTTTCAGATAGATTCCTTTTCTCCTTGAGAACAAATTGTTCCCACACTGTCCTCTTCTGCATTTCAATATAAATTAATTAAAATAAATATCCTTTCTTAGGTTTGTGTGGTTCTCATTTTAATTTTGGTAAAAGTACTTTATCTTCTTTGCCAAAATATTCACCTTCTTTACCTATTTTAATCCTTATAATAGTTTGGGGGTACAGATATGAGGAAAACCAAGGTCCAGCAAGAGAAAGAAATTTGCCTGAGGTCAAACAGCTAATAACCCAGGTCTGTCTGACATCAAAGCTTGCTCTTAAAACAGTAACAAGAAGTCTTTGCTTTCTTCCACATTTTCATTCTTTTCCCAACTCTTCAGCTGTCTGTCCTGGCCCTCTCTTTCTTGTATGGCTGTTAAGTTCTTTAGCTATTTAACAATTCTCTGGCATCATTTTCTAATCTGCCTAAATCATGTTTTACTTCTAACATATTCTAAATATACCCCATATCACTCATTTTTAATACTGTAGCCTTATCCTTTCCATGATAATAGGTAAGTATTCTGTGATACTGCCTGTTTGAATGTACAACAAGTACTAGGCATAATGGTACATTGAATAAATTTAGGTGGGAACTAATATTAATGGAAAGTATTGGTTTTTGTTTTTTTAATATAATGAAAACCCTAGAAGTGGTATTTTGCTACTGATGCTGTTGGGAATCTTCTCCATGCCCTCCCCTATTGCTATCCTATGTTTATGTAGAAATGTTTTACTTTAAAATTTATATTTTGAGATCATAAAACTTAAGTAACAGTATATATATCCCCATTCCCCCACTTACAGGTAAATTTAGAGTTGCCTGTGAGATTCTTCTAAAATATTCTAAAAGAAGTTTTTTCTTTGCTTAAATTTGGCCACTTAATTATTAACTTTTTTTTTTTTTAATTTTAAAAGAGAATTAACTTTTGCTGCTTCCTTCCTATTCTGGATTTTGTATGTTGTAAGTAGGGAGGAAGGGACACTTTCTATAGTTTAGCTATGCATAGTTGGATACTTATATTAATGGACACTAAAATATGCATCCATGTATTAGCTGGCAAATTTTTCAAGGGCTCCCTAAACATTCAGGTTCAGTTTCTTTACCAAAACCAGTTGAAACTAAGTATGACTTTTTTATGATGCAGTAGAATTACTCAGATGTACAAATTAAATTTTACATGAACATAGTTGTTAAAAATATTTATATTTTCATCATTGTAGTTATCCTGTTTTAAAAATTACAGTAATATTTTAATCCAGTTGTTTAGATCACCATTTTGAAATGGTTTTTATGCCTTAATGCACAGAGAATAAAAATGTTTACTGTTTAAATACCCTCTAATATTTTAAAGTGATATATGATTTTTTTTTTTTTTTTTAGTGATGGAGGCCTGAGCCAATCACAAGATGACAGCATTGTGGGAACAAGGCATTGTAGACACAGCCTAGCTATAATGCCTATTCCTGGAACACTCTCATCCAGTAGCCCTGATCTCCTACAGCCTACTACCAGCATATTGGACTTTTCCAATCCTTCAGGTAATGTTCACACATAATTTTATGAAGACAAATTGGTACCTAATGAACAGACAAATGGTTGGGCCATGCAGTAAATACTAAATTTGCTTGCCTGCCTGCTACCTTCTCTTACCTCTGGGTGACTTCATGCTGAAAGCAGTAAGATTATCTTTTTATCTAAACTTGCAGAGTACGTCCTCAAAAATTAAAGAAAATTACGTAAAAACTACCCCTGACCACAGATTTAGATGTCTTTTGGTAATTATTATCTGAGCAGTGAAATGAAAACAGACACTTCTTAGCCAAGAAACATGTTATCCAAAGTATGAAAAGTTTAAATGGCCTCGATAATCTTTCTTAGGGATATATAAAAATGCCTTGGTAATTTTCTAAAAGCAGTGATTTTTTTTTCCTCAATACATGAAGCTAAAGTAGTTGTTGTTATCAAAGTATTACAGCATCTTTTTCATTGTTCAGACTTTCATTGTGAGACATCAAGTTAATTTTTTTTATTTATGTATTGATGCCCGGAGACAGAAATTTTCACTTAACTATATAATCTAAAATTTCACTCCAAAGGATCAACACCTTTGAAGAATCAACTAGATATCATCATTTGAAGAAATTCAAAATAGCTTTTAATAAAAGACACATGCAATTAAGTGAGCAATATAATGTGTCCAGGGAAGAGAAAGGAAAAAAATTCTTCCACAAAGATCATCATATTTCTGGTGCAGCATAAATTTTCACTTCCAACAGCTAGTGTTAAGAAGGAAGGAAACTCAATTACATTAATCTCCGTATTTGAAGAAAATACATAAGTGTAGTAGTAAAGTTTGTGTTTCATTATAGCAACTTACAACCCCAGGACATAACACAAAAACAGTGAGGTCATTCTGTACGTGGTTTTTTCCTTTTTAATTCAGTTGCCTCTTAACCACTAGAGAGACTACTAAACCCATTTGTACAACTTACTTTCTATGTCATTATCAGTATTCTTTTCAAGAATAAATATTTTAGTGAATCATTACTTTGCTTAGAAATTTCTAGCAGTTTATCAGTGAGTGTTCACTTATGATACAGAAATCACTCTCCTTATTTGATCAGAAGTTAATGTAAAGATTGCTACCCACCTATCAAGTTAATTAACTTAAAAGGGTAAGAAAGCAAGACTGAAGTATCATAGGGGTAGGAAAATCTACCATCTGGATTCAGTTTCTGTTATATAAAGGAAATGTTACTACCAGTGTGGGACATTTTGCTGGGATAAACCTCCCTTCTTACCTCCTATTCTGATGTTATCCCCACTGTTTCTTCATCCTTTTTTGAATATGGCATATACCTGTAGAATTCTTTGTCCATGTGGTTTGGTCAAAGAATTCTACAGGTATATAGTCAACTTTTTCTTTTCATCGATGCTGAAATTAAATGTTACTCATCTGGGAAGTTCAGCTCCCTCTGCTGTGGTGTTACTTGCTCTTTTTTCAGAAGTTCCCAGCACATTTTCATGGCCTGTCTTTATTTGTTATGTGATAGGTTAGAAATTTCTTTTCGTGCCTGTGTGAATTGTGTTCTACAATGATGCTTGTTATACCATATATAAACTTTACAAAATATTTTTGCACTACTAGAGCAGAAGCTAAATATACTTACATTCATAAGACAAGTATTTAGGGATATATGATACATAGATTTATTGAATTTTTGTCTGTATTTTTGCCATAGGCATATGTAGAATATAGGGCCAAGGTAATAAGGAATGGGCTATGGGATAGGAGAGAGAATGAGAGAAGACGTAAGATGAGATGTTAGATGGGGAACAAAGAAAAGAGGTTAAAGTTGTTAAAATTTAGAAACTTTCAGTTAAGCCCCATGGAGCAGAAATTTAGGCCTCTGAAGAGGAGATACTGCCCAACTTGATTACAGATTGGGTTGCAATTTCTCTTCCTTGAAAACATTTTTAAAAGGACTGAAAATACCTTTTTAAAATCCATTGAGTGAATCTTAATATGGTTCAGTCTACAGACTGTGCCCATGTTAGTAATGTAAATGAATGCATATATGTATTTAACTTAAAAAATATATTTTAAGCCCCAAAATGTGTGACTTTGTGAAAGACCTTTTACCTAGTGGTGGTGGTATTTTTATTTATCTTTAAAAAATATTTTTGACAGCTAATTCAGAATTCATCTCCTCATATAATATGCAGTCACACTGAAATTAGCACATCACATCCATATATTGTAGTACCTATGTGTCATCAGCCAAGCTTAAATTATCAGTCTTGAGCTCAGTTATGTTTATTCTTCAAGTATAAAATTGTTACTAGATCAAAATGAAAGTGGGGGCAGAACTACAAAACTGTTGATAGTTTTATTTTAATTGCTGACATTTTTATGATTTTGCTTTATTTTTGCTGCCTTACAGCTGTTGGTTTTTACTGTAAGTATTTCGGAATTCCATTCCTAGTCTTTGTGGTATTTTGTTATTTTCAAAAAGTCATATGGTACAGAATTGAGTAAAATAGGAAACAGAACTTTTATTTCTTGTTACAAGGTAGAATTAACTAGCATGTATCCTTTTAGTCATTTTCTTTGGGAAAAAAATAAATGTGTATGTGTTATTTCTATATTCAGAGTGTACGTGCTATTCTAAAGCTCGTGAAAAGGTTTTTGAAATTTTTAACCGAATATAAGATGAAGCCTAAAAAATTCAGAGTGTGGCTAAAAGGAACTTGAAACTGAGGGGTTTTTTGTTTTGTTTTGTTTTGTTTTTGAGTTTGCAATAAAACTTTTTCCTTATTTTTTCATTTACTAGCACAAGACTTACTTTATTTACTTAATGTAGCAAACTTACTTCTGCATTGAAAGTCTGAGGGCCATTTTTTACTAGCTTTTAATTATAAAGAAACATAAACATAGTTTTTTGAAAAATCTGGTGTACACCTTTCTATTCCCCAGAATTTAGTTAATTTTCTCATGTATTCTTTAAAAAATTTATTATTCGTAAAATGTGTATGCTATTCTTTTCATCTCAAATACAATCTTGTACTTTTCTTTCACTTAGCAAGTTACCTGTATTAGAATGTGATGGTCTAGCAAAATTTTGTGGGGAGCACAGTCCTGAGATTGAACTGAGGGGCACTCAACCACTGAGCCACATCCCCAGACCTGTTTTGTGTTTTATTTAGAGACAGGGTCTCACTGGTCTCACTTGCTTAGCACCTTGCTTTTGCTTGAGGCTGGCTTTGAACTCTAGATCCATTTGCCTCAGCCACAGCCTCTTGAGCCACTGGGATTTCAGGCATGCGCCATTGCGCCCAATTCTACCAAAATTTTTAAGCAGCTGATAGAATTCTTTTCAGCAGTTTCCTATTAGTGGACTTTTACAGTGTTTTCTAAACACTTATGTCTACATGTTTTATATTTCCATTTCCATTATTGATTTATTTTGAATTTTGTCAGTAAAAATTTTTTCTCATTATATGAGTACCTGAAAAATATCATGGGTATTGCCTCTTGGCCTATAAAACTTAAAATATTTACTTACCTGGCCCTTCAGAAAAACAAGTGTACCAATTCCTGATCTATACCATTAAATCATTACACTTTGTTTTCTTGGTAGATTTTTTACTACAAGAAATTGCCTTGTTTGGTTGATTATTGTCTTTCCTTGGCACACCATTTATTACTCATTTGAATGGAAGTAAATTCCCTGAGAGCAGATTATCTCATTTATCACTGTATCTTTATCACTTAGAACATGTTGACACATACTAGCAATGTTATTGTTCAATTAACAATTTATAGTAGAAAGAGTCTTTTTGTTTTTTTTAAAGGATGCTCTTGTTCTTTCAGGGCTGGGGTTATATATAGTTCATTTGGTAGAGTGCTTACCTCGAATACACAAGGCCCTAGGTTCAATCCCCAGCACTACCAAAAAAAAAAAAATGTCCTTTCATTTGAGTATTGCTCTTGACATGTGTTCTCCCACTAATAACAATTATATATGTTTGTAAAGAATATATATGTAGTACTTATTTGTAAAATAATAGAGAAAGATTTACACTGTCATTGGTGTCAGTAAAAAGAAGTTGTTTTCCTCTAATGTCTCAGTTTTCCAAGATGGCATTCATTATATTGGCACATTGATCGGGTTTGGATTATAGGGTACCCTTTGAATCCCACTTGTAGATCTGTGCTAGAGGTACCTCTGTGTGATACTTGAATCTCTCTTATGTGATTAGAGAACACCTTTTCCTTGTCTAGGAGAACAGATGGTTTTAACAGAATGTAGCATTTTAACACCCCATTCAGCAAGATATACAACTGAGTGTTTCTTCCTAAAAGACTTTATAGCATCAGGGAAAGAGAACATGAAGTATGTGCAAATTCCCCCCCACCAGATTTTGTGAATAAATTCCCCTGAAGAAAGTAATACAAAGGATAAGGAAGTCCTCACCATTCCTTCAAGGTCCTCTAGTACCACTTGCTGAGGCTCAGCTTCCAAAGCTCTAGTAAACAGATCCAGTTCTGGAGCCCAGGACCCATTTCATGAAGAGGGTAGGATCAAAACAAGTAATAACTGTATATTGTTTGGTCTTTTATTAACAAGTTAAAATAATAGTGAAACCACTTTGTTTCTCCTCACAAACCAAAATACCCATCTGCTTCCAATAATTTCCTAGGACTGTGGTGGTAGGGCTTATTTCATAAAATTATTTCCTGCCGTATATGTTGCATTACTTTCTTTGTTCCTTTTAAGACAAATTTTTTAATTTTTTTCCTCTTAAAAATTAGTTACCCAGGGGCTGGGGTTGTGGCTCAGAGGTAGAGCGCCTAGCATGTGTGATGCACTGTGTTCAATCTTCAGCACCACATAAAAATAAATAAATAAAATAAAGGTATTGTGTCCAACTACAACTAAAAAATAAATAAAAAATAGTTACCCACTAGCGTCTCAAAAGGCTGAGGCAGGAGGGTTCCAAGTTTGAGGCTAGCCTCAGCAATTTTGCAAGGCCCTATCTCAAATTTTAAAGAGTTGGGAATTTGACTCAGTGGTTTAGAGTCTGTGGGTTCAATCTCCAGTACCAAAAACAAAACAAAGGAAAAGTTAGTAGTTTCTACAATGATCATAAGTCAATGCTAGACAAAAAGTTAACTGAGCCACCACAGTCTCCCCTATCCATTCCACTATAGTCAATACACATACACTCACACACAGAAAAGCCACAACAAGAAACATTCCTGAATTTTTATAACAGTAACTTATTTTCATAGGAAATTTTTTACTATTTGTTTATATAAGTCACTTACATAAACAAATAGTAAAAAAGTCACTCTAGTCAAGTCACTTTTCGATTATTTTAAAACATTAACATTAAAATGCCAGCATAATAAACATTGTTCTGAAAGTTTTAACCTGTACTCTGTGATGAGAAAAAAGATTTAATCAAGTAGGACAGAAAAAAATGAAAATATCATATCATAATTCGTATTATAGGAACAGGTGGAATTTATCTGCTAACAGCAGAATTCACAAGGGCAAAGACAGATATTTAAGCATATAAACATTTAAAACCTTTCTTTGTTAGAAATACAATAGACTATTAAAATTGGGGAGATATTTACCTCTGTAAAGTAGAGTGGGTGTTCATATCTATTATGATTCAGTGGGGAAAAGCATATAGGATATCAAAAGGTATTTTAGAAAAGAAGAAATACTAATTATTCTTTAAGCCAATACCAGTTACTGAATCTCATCAATAATGGAAGAAATGAAAAACAAAATAATTACATATTTTTGGAGGAAAAGGGCTTTCAAAAGGAGGAAAGTGAAGTAAGATATTATTATATAAACCATTTAAATAAGAATCAACAATTTTATGCTCTCACATTTGAGGATTATAAAATATAATCTCACTGGGGGACATTTTGGCAATGTCTCAAAAATCTTCAAGAGCCAAGCACAGTGATGCATGCTTGGCTGTAATGATGTAATACCAGATAATCAGGATTCTGAGGCAAAAGGATCATAAGTGCAAGGCCAGACTAGGCAACTTAACAAGACCCTGTCTTCAAATAAAAGGAGTTGGAGATGTGTAATGTAGTGATAGAGCTACAGTACCAGAAGGAAAAACTAAGGCTTAGTTTTTTTTTTTTTGAAGGTTTTCACAGAGGAAATAATCTGATTGCCTACAAATATTTATCTATTTTGGGGGTGAGGAAGGAGTGTAGGTCATAATATCTTAACAAATATGTAAAATGGTAAACAATAAATGTTTATCATTAGGGGTTTGGATAATTGAAATATATAAGTTATATATTATGGAGTTCTTTGCCTGTATTTAAAATAATTTTATAGAACATTGACATCATAATGTTTATAATAAATGAAAAAAATATGAGTTCTAAGCCAGACAATAATATGATCCTAATTTTTATCTTTCTGAACATGTATTATCGTGTTTTGTCACCTAAAAAAAAATAGTAGATAACATTTTTATCAATAAATGCCACAGTGATTTCTATATGAATAGTTAATCACCTACACGAAATAGGAAAATAAATTGCAACATTTACAGAAATAGTTATGTTCCAAATTGTTTTTGAAGAGTTTAAAAGTAATTTTCATGAAAATAATAAGGCATTTTTTTATTTATATAGATATTCCTGATCAAGTTATAAGAGTTTTCAAAGCAGATCAACAAAGTTGCTACATTATCATCAGTAAAGACACTACAGCTAAAGAAGTAGTTTGTCATGCTGTTCATGAATTTGGTTTGACTGGTGCATCCGACACATATTCTCTTTGTGAAGTTTCTGTTACTCCAGAGGGTGTCATAAAGCAGAGAAGACTTCCTGACCAGTTCTCCAAATTAGCTGATAGAATTCAACTCAATGGAAGGTGAATAAGCTTCTTAGTGAATGTGATTATTTTCGGGGGGGGGGGGGTTGTTTATGATTCCCTGTTAAAACGCGTATTTTAAGTACAAATGTCATGTTTTATTACTACCGAATTCTCTCTAAAAATTGAAAGTAGGGTTTCTTTCTTTTCTAAGCTTTTCTTATCTCTATAATTATAAAATAGAATCTTAGGATATTCTTAAGACTTCCATAAATTGGAGATAATAAAAGAGAAAACAGTTTGCTAACTTTTTAAGAACCAGCCTCACTAAAAGCAAGATGCTGGTAAATCAGAGCTGAGTGAGGCAGTGCACACCTGTAATCCTAGCAGCTCAGGAGGCTGAGTTAGGAAGATCATGAGTTCAACGCCAACCTCACTAAAAGCAAGATGCTAAGCAACTCAGTGAGACCCTGTCTCTAAATAAAATACAAAATAGAGCTGGGGATGTAGCTCAGTGGTTGAGCAACCCTGAGTTCAACTCCCAGTAGCCCCTTCTGCAAAAAAAAAAAAAAAAAAAGTTATAAAATCAGTAGTGTGTTCTAATGCTTGTTTTTTGTTTTTTACAGAAGAGGCAGCAGAATAATACAAATCTGTATCAGTATCTGAATATGCATATGTATTAATGTATAAATTTAGGGTTTTTAGATGTAGATGGACAGCATGCCTTTATTTATTTTTTATGTGGTGTTGAGGATCAAACCCAGTGCCTCACACATGCTAGGCAAGCACTCTGCCACTGAGCTACAGCCCAGCCTTAAATTTAGTTTTGAAACGCCTAGTGTAGGCAAAAGAAACCATTCATTATTCTTTTCCAAATAGTTTTACTTTTATGAATGTACAGAATTTTTAAATTTTTGTCTGAAAGTTATTGGATAATCTAGAAGATTGTTTTGGTATTATTCCTTTCTCTGATAACTTTCTCTGAAAATAATCTTTCTTAGTGACTCAGTTTTACATGTAGAACCTTGGAAACCTTAAAATGACAATCTGTCATGGTTGCCTCAAGTCTGCTTGTAGGCTATACAATTTATGGCATTAGAGATGAACAAAATAAAGGCTGGAAAAAATTTTTTCTTTGATAATAAAAAAATATATGAACATAGCCAAGTGTAGTAGCACACACCTGTAATCCCATCTACTCGGGAGGTTAAGGCAAGAGGATTGAAGTTTGAGGCCAGCCTCAGCAAGTTAGCAAGACCCTATCTCAATAACATACTAAGGGCTGGGAGTGTGGTTCAATGATAGAGCACCCCTGGGTTCAATTCCCAATATCATTAAAAAAATAAATAGATATATAGATAAATTTAGCTGAATTTGTATTATTAACACCCTATACAATATAGTTCCAACTATAAATAGTGTAGGTCCATCTCTCAGCTTTTAAGTGTCATAGAAATGTTGATTTAAGAGAAGAAAGGAAAATTAAGGTCTTTTGTACAGATACCAATTAATGCTGTTTGCTAGAATGAGAGTTATATTTGACTATTAAAGAAACCACTGGTAGAAAAGTTTCCTTTCCTTCACTTGGAAATTTAGGGAAATAAATAAAACAGAAAGAAGTGAATACAGCAACAGCTTCTAAATAGATATGTAAACAGTCTTGATTCATGTGCTTATTTCACTTGAATCATGATTTCTTCTGTCCATAAACAAATATTTTTATAATACAGCTGTATGTCAGATAATATTCTAGGTGTTGGTCCTCAAGAGAGCTTTTATTCTTAAGAACATGCACACATGGGGCTGGAGTTATAGCTCAGTGGTAGAGCGCTTGCACAAATGAGGGCAATGGCTTCAAACCTCAGCACCACGTAAGTAGCAGAGGTACACACCTGTAATCCCAGCAGCTTGGGAGGCTGAAACAGGAGGATGGAGAGTTCAAAGCCAGTCTCAGCAAAAGTGAAACACTAAACAACTCAATGAGACCCTGTCTCTAAAAAAAAGAATATACACACATGATTGTTTACACATGGCGAGTAATTTCATCAATGATTAAGTTCCCAGCATAATGAACACTAATTTAAAAAATATTAGATTCTTACTCTGTCAAATGGCTGAATAAGAGGACAACTCCTTAGTAATCTTCTCATTTGGTGGGGTCTAGTGGCACATGCCTGTAATCCTAATGATCTGGGAGGCTTGGGAGGCTGAGGCAGAAAGATCAAAAGTTTGAGGACAGCCTTAGCAACTTAGTGAAACCCTGTCTTAAAATAAAAAGGACTGAGAATATAACTAACTCAGTAGTAAAGTGCCTCTGGGTTTAATTCCCAATACCCCCACTCCCCCCCCCAAAAAAAAAACTTTTCATTTAAATTGTTTCCATTTCATATATGAGTGAACATTCTACATAGTAAAGTGATATTTTTGAAACCCATAATGAAGAGGGACAGCACTCTTAACAAATGAAATTACATGTATGATCACATTTATGAAGAATTTTTTTTCCTTTTAGGTATTATTTAAAAAATAATATGGAAACAGAAACTTTATGTTCAGATGAAGATGCTCAAGAACTAGTTAAAGAAAGCCAATTATCCATGCTGCAGCTCAGTACCATTGAGATGGCCACCCAATTATCAATGAGGGACTTCGATTTATTTCGTAATATTGAGCCTACTGAATATATTGATGACCTTTTTAAGTTGGATTCCAAAACAGGAAATACTCACTTGAAAGAGTTTGAGGACATTGTAAACCAAGAGACATTCTGGGTTGCCTCAGAGATTTTAACCGAATCAAATCAACTCAAACGAATGAAAATTATTAAGCATTTTATTAAAATTGCACTTCATTGTCGAGAATGTAAGAACTTCAATTCCATGTTTGCAATAATAAGGTAAGTTAGTACAAATAGGAACAGATATCTATATGTTTTTTTTTCCATGCTATTACACATGAAGCTGATTTTCTGCATAGGTATTAAGTGCCTAGGAAAAGAAAAGTTCAATTAATAAGACTTCATTGAAGCATTATTAGATTTCATGCACTTTCCCATCAATACCATTAGAATGGAATATTTGTTTCTTCCATCTTTCTGTCGATTAAAAATACCGCCCCCCTTTTTAATTGAATGCAAATCATTCCCTTCCCACCTTTTTTCCCCTCCTTTCAATGATCACACCCTTTTTGATGCGCGCCCAGTGAGCTAGTCTTTATCATAGACTTATGATAAAGATACTTAAACATGCATAGAACATAGACTTATGTACTATGCATGTTTAAGTACCTGCCTCACTATTATTTGACACTGAAAAATCAGTGTGGTATCGATTTTCTGACATAAATTGCTATTTTGAAATAACAGCCAAAATACTTTCAACCATTTGATAAGTTCTTCCTATTTGCCAGGCACTGCATGGGGCATTATGGGACATATTGTTATTTAAGCAAGCTAAGCCGTTAGAATTATAAAAATTCTTAAATGTTTATAAGCCTGGGATTTATAGATGGTTACATGAGCTTTCCCTACTACCTTCTGTCTGCTCATTGTGAGAAGCCAATTCTAGATAATTTATTTTCTGACCTTCATCCAGCACACTGCTCATCAAAAAAAGGGATTCTTCTTAAAGCAAGTCTGATTTTAAAGAGGAAAGGAGTTATATAGTTAGGTCAATTTGAAGGCTTTTTGTGTGTGTGTGTGTGTGTGCTGGGGATTGAACCCAGGGCTTTGTGCATGTGAGGCAAGGGCTCTATGAATTTAGCTATATCCCCAGCCCTGAAGGCCATATTTTATATACAGCAGCCTAATTTTTTTTCCCTTCCCACTGCCACCAAAACACACATGTGTTCCTGTCACTCATGTGGGGTCTTTAATCATGAGTCTGTCATGGTAATATGATGCCCTTTGTAGTGAGTTAACCAGTGCTACAATTGAACTAGACACTGTAGAAGTATTGAATAGAGATTATCAAAGTGACTTTACAATCAGCTGTGCCTGTACTTGAATTTAGCCTCTCCCATGTAGTAGCAGGGTGTTGATGGGAAACTTAAGACTAGTTTTCTCATCTGTAAGATACAGGAGTTATACCACTTATCTCACATTTTTTTTTAACATTAGGTGTAAAATAGAAGAGAGATGCCACTGATAAACACTTGGAAGGCTAGAAAGTCACTCTGTATAGGAAGCATCAGGTAAAAGATTTGAGAGTTATAGGCTCAGTTTAGAGTATCCTATGAAGAAAATTGACATGGAGAGAGAGAGTGGATGATCTCTGTTTAAAAAGAGTATAGAAAGAAAATGGTAGAGGACTAAAAAACTAAACCTTGTATTATCTTCTGTGGGCAACTAAGAAGAGAGTCCAACCAAAGATGGAGAATCATTACAAAGCAGCACAGTAATGATAGTGTAATTAAAAGCAGGGAATTTGAGAGAAGGTGGTGGACAGTAGCTCAAAGAAGGGTGTAGGAAAGGCCCAAGGTTTAGTTAAGATGATTTGTTTTGTTACAAAGAACATTTATTATACACAATTTCCATGGTTTATGTGAATATAACTGCTTTGTATTCTTGTATTTAAATTCAGGTTTATCAAAGAATATATTCTTTTCATTGGAGATGGAATAGGTGAATCATTTTGTTCTGACCAAGATTAAATAGCATTTTGTATTAAAAATAAATTTAATTTTTGAAAAAACATTACATACACATAGAAAAAATTCAAACGATACTTTAAAAAGTACACAGTGTAGGGCTGGGGTCGTGGCACAAAGGATGAGCGCTTGCCTCACATGTATGAGGCATTGGGTTCAATTCTCAGCGCCACATATAAAAAATTTTAAATAATAATAAATAAATTTTAAAAACAAGTTTTAAAAAAACTGCACAAAGTAATTCTCTTCCACTTAATCTCCAGTCCATCCATATTTCTCTCCTATCTTGGTTTATTTAGGGGCTTATTGTTTGTTTTGTTTTGGGTTTTGGCAGGTTTATGTTCCCTGGTACCTCAGGTAATTTTCTTACACTTAGTTTCATACTTTCAGAAATACCTTTCCTGATTTTGAAAGTATTTTCTTTTTTGTTCGAGTGGTTGGTCCATTTTCTTTCTATACTCTTTGATTGATCATAGAGATTATTCCAAATTAGTACCTATAAAGATGCCTCAGGGTTTTTTTAAATTTTTTTTTTTAAGTTGTAGATGGACCCAATACCTTTATTTTATTTGTTTATTTTTGTGCCGTTCTGAGGATCAAACCCAGTGTCTCACACATGCTAAATGAGCACTCTATCACTGAGCCACAACCCCAGCCCCAGATGCCTCAGTTTTTAAAGCAACTACAGAGTATTCCTTTATACATTATTTGTGGGTCATTCTAAATTTTGACCTTAAGCTACTTAAGACAATGTATGATGTTTGTATTTGCTATACTTACGCCTTTTTTTTTTTCCTTTAATAATCATTTTTCTTTCTTGGAGATTCTACATTTTACATTTTTTTAAGAACAAATATAAATGCTTTGGTTTGAATCCAGTGTTGGCACTTAATAAGTGAACTGAGTTTTCTCATCTGTAAAATGGGGAATCATGGTAGTTCCTGTCTCATAGGGTTAATTCAGTGAATTAGTACATTGAAAGCTCTCAGAACTTTATACTATTATATTTTGATTTATATTAACAGTTTTTATTAATCTTCAGTTCACTTTAATGTAAATAGTGAGGTAGGAAAATATATCTTACTTTGTTCCAAATGGCTTCTTGGTTATCCAGAATAATTAATCTTTTCTCCTAAAATATAATACTGTCATATACTAAAATTCCATAAATATTTTTGGTCTGTTTCTGGCATTCCACTTCATTTATTTATCCCTTCATTTACTGTTTAAAATGCTAAAACGTTAAATTTTAAGAACTGATAGACTTGTACTATTATCTGGCTATTTTCAGCATGTTTGTTTCATATGAACTTTAGTGTTAACTCATTTAATTCTTTTAAAAAGTTTTGTGGGTATTTTCAGTGGATTACATTAAATAGATTAGACTGATTTAGCAGCTACTTGACATACCAATGCCTTGTTACACCTAAGAACAATTAACTTCACTTCTCATTTTCTTGTTTCTTTGGCAGTTATAGGTTGTTTATATAAATCTTGAACATTTCTTTGAATGTTTAATACCTTTTAATGCTGTTCTGAATGGAATCCTTATAATCACTTGTTGCACCTGCCTAAGGATTCTAACGTTTATGTATATCAGTTTTGTATACCCTAATCTTACTACATTTTAATTTCTAATAATTTTCAGTTAATTCTTTTGGGATTTTGAGTTAGACAGTCTAATATTTAAACTACTAATAATAACTTGACCTTTTATTCCATTTATCTATTTTTTTATTTAGTCTGTTTCTATCTGCTGGTACTTTCACATTAAATAGTAATTGTAATTATGAGCCTCTATGCATAATTTGCAGCTCTTAATAAGAATGTTTCCTGTGCTTCTTCATTAAACATAATGCAGACTGGGTTCAAAAATATATGATTGAATTCTCTTTTTACTGGTTTTCTAAATATTAATTGCATATTAGTATTATAAATTATTTTAATAGTTTCCTGAAAATGAATTACCTTTCTAATCTGGCGTGAGCTCCATTTAAGCATGGTAAATTTTATAGTGTTGTATCTTTCTGATTTGTGTGGCTTTTTTGTGGATTTTAACGCCAATAGCATGCTGGCTTCATAAAATTTGAAAGTGTTCATTCATTATTTATGCTCTGTAACAAGTTAAATCTCATTGGAGGTAATTATTTGGTTGACAGTTTGAAAGGACTCATAAGTGAAATTCTCTGGGCCTTGATGTTCTTTAATAATCTCTGTAATCGTTCTTTTTTTTGTTATTTGTTCAAAACATTACAAAGCTCTTGACATATCATATTTCATACATTTGAGTCAAGCAGATTATGAACTCCCATTTTTACCCCGTAAACAGATTGCAGAATCACATCGCTTACATATCCACTTTTTTACATACTGCCATACTAGTGTCTGTTGTATTCTGCTGCCCTTCCTATCCTCTACTATCCCCCCTCCCCTCCCATCTTCTCTCTCTACCCCATCTACAGTAATTCATTTCTCTCTCTTGTTTTTTTCCCCTCACTTCCTCTTATATGTAATTTTATAAAGGAAGGGTTTCCTTCCTTTACCATGCAATTTCCCTTCTCTCTTTCCCTCCCCCCTCTCGTCCCTGTTTAATGGTGATCTTCTTCTCATGCTCTTCCTCCCTATTCTGTTCTTAGATGCTCTCCTTATATCAAAGATGACATTTGGAATTTGTTTTTTAGGGATTGGCTAGCTTCACTTACCATAATCTGCTCTAGTGCCATTCATTTCCCTGCAAATTCCATGATTTTGTCATTTTTAGTGCAGAGAAATACTCCATTGTGTACAAATGCCACATTTTTTTATCCATTCATCTATTGAAGGGCATCTAGGTTGGTTCCACATTCTAGCTCTTGTGAATTGTGATGCTATGAACATCGTTGTAGCAGTATCCTTATAGTACGCTCTTTTAAGGTCTTTAGGAAATAGTCCAAGAAGGGGAATAGCTGGGTCAAATGGTGGTTCCATTCCCAGCTTTCCAAGGGATCTCCATACTGCTTTCCAAATTGGCCGCACCAATTTGCAGCCCCACCAGCAATGTACAAGTGTACCCTTTTCCCCACATCCTCGCCAGCACTTGTTGTTGTTTGACTTCATAATGGCTGCCAATCTTACTGGAGTGAGATGGTATCTTAGGGTGGTTTTGATTTGCATTTCTCTGACTGCTAGAGATGGTGAGCATTTTTTTCATGTACTTGTTGATTCATTGTATGTCCTCCTCTGAGAAGTGTCTGTTCAGTTCCTTGGCCCATTTGTTGATTCAGTTATTTGTTATCTTATTGTTTAATTTTTTGAGTTCTTTGTATACTCTGGATATTAGGGCTCTATCTGAAGTGTGAGGAGTAAAAATTTGTTCCCAGGATGTAGGCTTCTTATTTACCTCTCTTATTGTTTCTCTTGCTGAGAAAAAACTTTTTAGCTTAAGTAAGTCCCATTTGTTGATTCTTGTTATTAACTCTTGTGCTATGGGTGTCCTATTAAGGAATTTGGAGCCCGACCCCACAATATGTAGATCGGAGCCAACTTTTTCTTCTATCAGACGCAGAGTCTCTGATTTGATATCAAGCTCCTTGATCCATTTTGAGTTAACTTTTGTGCATGGTGAGAGAAAGGGATTCAGTTTCATTTTGTTGCATATGGATTTCCAGTTTTCCCAGCACCATTTGTTGAAGATGCTATCCTTCCTCCATTGCATGCTTTTAGCCCCTTTATCAAATATAAGATAGTTTTAACTTTGTGGATTAGTCTCTGTGTCCTCTATTCTGTACCATTGGTCCACCTGCCTGTTTTGGTACCAGTACCATGCTGTTTTTGTTACTATTGCTCTGTAGTATAGTTTGAAATCTGGTATCGCTATACCGCCTGATTCACACTTCCTGCTTAGAGTTGCTTTTGCTATTCTGGGTCTTTTATTTTTCCATATGAATTTCATGATTGCTTTATCTATTTCTACAAGAAATGCCATTGGGATTTTGATTGGCATCGCATTAAACCTATAGAGAACTTTTGGTAATATCGCCATTTTGATGATGTTAGTTCTGCCTATCCATGAACAGGGTATATTTTTCCATCTTTTAAGATCTTCTTCTATTTCTCTTTAGGGTTCTGTAGTTTTCATTGTATAAATCTTTCACCTCTTTTGTTAGGTTGATTCCCAAGTTTTTGTTTTGTTTTTTTTTTTGAGGATATTGTGAATGGGGTGTTTTTCCTCATTTCCATTTCAGATTGTCGCTGATATAGAGAAATGCCTTTGATTTATGCGTGTTGATTTTATATCCTGCCACTTTGCTGAATTCATTTATTAGTTCTAGTAGTTTCTTTGTAGATCCTTTTGGGTCTTCTAGGTATAGAATCATGTCTCTGCAAATAGTGATAATTTAAGTTCTTCTTTTCCTATTTTTATGCCTTTAATTTCTTTCATCTGTCTAATTGCTCTGACCAGTGTTTCGAGAACTATATTGAAGAGAAGTGGTGATAGAGGGCATCCCTGTTTTGTTCCAGAATTTAGAGGGAATGCCTTCAATTTTTCTCCATTCAGAGTGATGCTAGCCTGAGGCTTAGCATAGATAGCTTTTACAATGTTGAGGTAAGATCCTGTTATCCCTAGTTTTTCTAATGTTTTGAACATAAAGGGATGTTGTACTTTGTCAAATGCTTTTCCTGCGTCTATCGAGATGATCACATGGTTGTTATCTTAAGTCTGTTGATGTGGTGAATAACATTTATTGATTTCCGTATATTGAACCAGCCTTGCATCCCATGGATAAATCCTACTTGATCATGGTGCACAATTTTTTTGATGTGTTTTTGTATCCGATTCGCCAGAATTTTATTGAGGATTTTTGCATCTAGGTTCATTAGAGATATTGGTCTGTAGTTCTTTCTTTGAGGTGTCTTTGTCTGGTTTCGGAATCAGGGTGATGTTGGCCTCATAGAATGAATTTGAAAGAGCTCCCTCTTTTTCTATTTCCTGAAATAACTTGAAAAGTATTGGTATTAATTCTTCTTTAAAGGTTTTGTAAAACTCCGCTGTATACCCATCCGGTGCTGGGCTTTTCTTGGTTGGTAGTCTTTTGATTACTTCTTCTATTTCATCCATTGATATTGGTGTGTTCAAATTGTGTTTATCCTCTTGACTCAGTCTGGGCAAATCATATGACTTAAGAAATTTATCGATGTCTTCACTATCTTCTATTTTATTGGAATATAGGGTTTCAACATAATTTCTAATTGTCTTCTGTATTTCTGTAGCATCTGTTGTGATATTGCCTTTTTCATCCCGTATGTTAGTAATTTGAGTTCTCTCTCTTCTTCTCTTCATTAGCATGGCTAAGGGTCTGTCGATCTTATTTATTTTTTCGAAGAACCAACTTTTAGTTTTGTCAATTTTTTCAGTAGTTTCTTTTGTTTCAATTTTGTTGATTTCCGCTCTGATTTTAATTATTTCTTGGCCTTCTGCTACATTTGATGTTGGTTTGCTCTTCCTTTTCTAGGGCTTTGAGATGAAGTGTGAGCTCGTTTATTTGTTGGTTTTTTCTTTTTTTGAGGAATGACTTCCAGGCGATGTATTTCCCTCTTAAAACTGCTTTCATTGTGTCCCTTAGATTCCGATATGTTGTGTCTGTATTTTCATTTATCTCTAAGAATGTTTTGATTTCCTCCTTTGTGTCTTCTGTAACCCATTGATCATTCAGTAACATATTGTTCATTTTCCATGTGATGTAGGATTTTTCCTTCCTCCTTTTATCATTGATTTCCAGTTTCATTCCATTATGATCAGATAAAATGCATGGTATTATCTCCACCCCTTTATATTTACTGAGGGTTGCCCTATGGCATAATATATGGTCTATTTTTGAGAAGGATCCATGTGCTACTGAGAAAAAAGTATATCCACTTGATGATGGTTGATATATTCTATATATGTTAAGTCTAGGTTATTGATTGTGATATTGAGTTCTATAGTTTCTTTATTCAACTTTTGTTTGGAGGATCTGTCCATTGGTGAGACAGGTGTGTTGAAGTCACCCATAATTATTGTGTTTTGGTCTATTTGATTCTTGAACTTGAGGAGAGTTTGTTTTATGAACGTCGCAGCACCCTTATTTGGTGCATAAATATTGATAATTGTTATGTCTTGTTGGTGAATGGTTCCTTTTAACAGTATATAATGTCCTTCCTTATCCCTTTTGATTAACTTAGTCTTGAAGTCGATTTTATTCGATATGAGGATGGCCACCCCTGCTTGCTTATGAGGACCGTGTGTGTGGTATATTTTTTCCCAACCTTTCACCTTCAGCCTGTGTATGTCTTTTCCAATCAGATGTGTCTCCTGGAGGCAGCATATTGTTGGATTTGTTTTTTTAATCCAGGTTACCAGGCTATGTCGCTTTATTGGTGAGTTTAAGCCATTAACATTTAGAGTTACTATTGATATATGGTTTGTACTTCCAGCCATGTTTGATTATTTATCTTTTTTTTTTTTAATTTGGTTTGTTTCTCCATGATTAGCTTTCCCCACGCCCTCTGGGTTTACTGAGGTACTTCCCACTGTTGGTTTTGGTTATTGTTTTTCATTTCTTCCTCGTGTAGTGTTTTGCTCAAAATGCTTTGCAATGCTGGTTTTCTGGCTGCAAATTCTTTTAACTTTTGTTTATCATGAAAGATTTTTTTTTTGTTGTCATACCTGAAGCTTAATTTTGCTGGATACAAAATTCTTGGTTGGCATCCATTGCCTTTCAGTGTTTGAAATACGTTGTTCCAGGATCTTCTTGCTTTCAGCGTCTGTGATGAAAAATCCGTTGTTAACCTTATTGGTTTACCCCTGAATGTAATCTGCCTCCTGTCCCTTGTAGCTTTTAATATTTTCTCTTTGTTCTGAATATTGGATATCTTCATAACAATGTGTCTTGGCGTTGGTCTACTGTGATTTTGTATACACGGTGTCCTGTATGCATCTACAATTTGTGCATCTGTTTCCTTTTTTATTTCTGGAAAGTTTTCTATAATTATTTCATTCAGCTGGTTGCTCATTCTGTTGGTTTGAACCTCTATAACTTCCTCTATCCCGATGACTCTTAAGTTTGTTTTTTTTTATGTTATCCCATATCTCTTGGATGTTTTTCTCTTGATTTTTTTTCAGCCTTTCTGAGTTGGCTAGACTCTTTTCAAGTTGATATATTTTGTCTTCATCATCTGACGTTCTGGCTTCTACTTGCTCCACTCTGTTAATGATACTCTCATTTGAGTTTTTAATTTGGTTTATAGTTTCCTTCATTTCTAGAATTATTGTTTGATTTTTTTTATAATCTCTATCTCCTGATAAAGATGCTATTTTGCTTCTTTTATCTGTTTTTATTTAATTCATTTTCAATGTGTTCTTTCATTGTTTGAATTTGCTGTCTCATATCCTCCTTAAGATTCCATTCCATCTGTCTAAGGTATTCCTTGAGTTCTGTATTTGACCATTTTTCTGATGCCTCTAGGTCCTCCTGAGTATTTAGGCTGTCCTGCATTGTTTGTACTCCTTTTCTTCCTTGTCATGCTGCTCATGTTACTTCTTGTTCTGTTTGACTGCTGAGTTACTGTTTACTCCTATAAATTTATTTGGTTTTGTGTGTCTCTGGGGTCTCTCTTTTGTGATGGGAGACTATGACTAGAGATGATGAGTTTTGTTGCACTTTAATGCAGATTCATTCATTTCCTAAACTGTGTACAGATTCTGATGGCATATAGTGGTCTGCGGTTTGGTCTTGGGACTTATATTTAGGTCGAATGATGTGATGGTATTGAGGATGGTATCTCTTGGCAACCTTGGAAGGTTGCTCTACTGATGACATATTAACAGGAGAAAAGTCTGGAGTATTTGGGGGTAGCTAGGGACTTGGTAGCACTATATAACACCTCAGAACATTGACCTATACATATTTAGTAAATTACACATAAACAGCATCATGATGCTTGGGAGGAAAGGTATTAGAAGGGAAGGGAAGAAGTCACTAAAGAGAATGAGAGTAAACAGGTAGAATTCAAGGAAAGGGGAATAAGGAAATTGAAAAGAAATGAAAAGAAAAAATAAAAATTAGAAAAGAAAAAATGAAAAAAATTTAAAAAATAAAAACTAATAATTAAAAAATTTTAAAAATTTTAAAAAAAATTTTTTAAATGAAAAAAAACCAAATAATAAAAAAAAATTTAAAAATGCAGTCTTAGAGTTCGATTAACTTCTCTTCCAGTAGGTGGAGCTGTGCCCACCGGGCCAAGCTTCTCCTCTCAGTATGCGGAAACCAATCACTCTGCAGCAGCTCGACTGGGCGGGTCTCCAATCCTGAGTGCCTAGGACCTTGTCTTGTGTCTAGTCACTTCCCCACTTTTCCTCCAGCCAGGCCCCGCTCACCAGTGACGCTCACCACAATACTGGCTACACGCCAGGTCTGCTGCTCCCAGGAGCCCTATTTTCTTGAACGACTGGGCACACTCTCCCTGTTTGCCATTCCCTCGAACCCTAAGTTTGTGGAGCTTGGGGCTGAGAACCCTCAGCGTATTTTGCTTGCCCTCCGGTAGCCACTCCCCCGGTAGCTGGTGCAAGAGACCTCAGTTGTCAGCACTGGTGGGAGCGGTAGCCGGGGGTCCCGCGCCACTCCTGATTCCCTTGGTCTGACTATCGCACTCAGGGGAGAGCTGGGAGGGGCCCTTGAGATTTCCCCGCTCTGTGGACAGGGAAGGCTAGGGGGTTACACACCTGCTGCCGCCGGTTTCAATGAAGTTATCTCCTCCGCCGCATTCTGGTGGCGTCAGTTCTCTGCCATGGTGGTATCCCATGTGAATGGTGACAGTTCGTTCCCCTTTGCCGGGTGACCAATGCAACGGGTGGGTCCTGACCGGCTCTCCCAAGCCCCGTCTCAATCCTGTGGCCACTGCCTATGAAGGCTCAGTTGGTATTAACCTCCGCAGGTTCAGAAGGGCCGACCAGTTGTTTAAGCAGGAGCGTTTAGCGCTGAGTCACAGCGGTTTGTCTGCAAGACGCAGGCGAACGGGAGCCTGAATTCAGCCGATCCGGGCTTGGTGTGTGTTCTGAGAGGCGCATACTGTTCACCCCAGATCCACATTAGCTCAGCATTGCCTAGTGATCCTGAGCAAACAGCATTTAGCTGTTTAAGACTCCCTATGCCCGCGCAGCTGAAGAGGTCAGAGACTTGATCTCTCCACGCCCGCCGCCATGTTGGATCTTATTATAAATGTAATCTCTGTTATCTTGAGACCAGGAGCAACGTAGTACACCTGTAATCCCAGCAACCTGGGAGACTGAGGCAGGAGGATTGCAAATTAAAGGCCAACCTCAACAATTTAGTGAGGCTCTGTCTCAAAATAAAAAGAGTGGGAATGTAGCTCAATGGTAAAGTGTCCCAGTAACTATTCCCACCTCCAAAAAAAAAAAATCTACAATGGCATGGGTGTTTCAGTTTCAGTGTGTCCTAAAATAAAGGTCAGCACACTGCAGGTGAAATGCTTTCTGCTTTGTTGGCTATATAGTCTCCTTTTTGCTGGTGGGTGGGGGGGGTGCTGGGGATCGAACCCAGGGCCTTATGCATACAAAGCAAGCACTCTGCCAACTGAGCTGTATCCCCAGCCCTATATAGTCTCTTAAAACTACTCAATTCTGCTATTGTAGCATAAAAGTACACCCATAAAAAGTAAGTAAACAAATCGTTGTAGGTGTGTTCCAATAAATTTTTACTTACAGAAATAGGCAGTAGACCTAATTTTGTCCACTAGTTGTCATTTGATGATCATAATATATATCAAATGACTGTAATATATCATTTGTTTTATCTGAATTTTAAAAAATTAACTTGATTTTGGACCAAATGAAAATAAGCTTTTTCCTGAAGGCGGGGGGGGGGGGGGGGGGGGGTCAAAACTGGTAAGACTTACTCAAGATTGAAAAATAGTTTTCCTGGTTGTAATGTGAAGATCACTCCAAATTAGATTATTCTGACTTCTTTAAGGATCTTTAGTACTGATTGTGACAAGATAATATTGTAGCACCTTCAACATTAATGGTATGAGAGTTGGGATTGTATTTACCCAATTACTGTTTTTGTTTTTTTATTTTCCTAATATGGAAGTTGCGGGGCTGAAGGGTGTAGCTCAGTAGTAGAGTGCTTGCCTGGCATGCAGAAAGGCCCTAGGTTCAATCACCAGCACCATAAGAAAAAAAAAAAAGAATCTGATATAGTGTTGGGCAAGTTGTCAGTGCTTAATTCATATTATCAGTGGATGAATAAATAAAAACCATGTAAGTTTGAAATATTTTTTTATAATATCATTATGGAATATTTGAGCATTAAAAAATCAAATTCTGATTCCATATAAATTTGATTTTATTCCTGTTATGAATGTTCCACTGTATTGATTTTTTTTAATATTTTATTAGTTGTTGATAAGCCTTTATTTATTTATATGCAGTGCTGAGAATTGAACCCAGTGCCTCACACATGCTAGGCAGGCACTCTATCACTGAGCCACAAAAAGAATGTATTAAGATTCTTTTGATTATAAGTCAGGAGCACAGTTACTGCTTTAAAGGGGACAGGGGGAGTAAAGCCTTTGTGCAGGGATGACGCAAAATTCATGAAGCGTTCCATATTTTTCTGAATACATGTATGAAGACATGAATGGTGTCAAAATACTTTGTTTACAATCAGTGACTTGAAAAATTGTGCTCTATGTGTATAATATGAAATGAATTTCATTCTGCCATCATGTATAACAAATTAGAATAAATAAATTATTTTTTTTAAAAAAAGTAAAGAATGGAGGGAAATTGCCTGAGGGACAGATGGATCCCAGGAATCAACTGTGTTCTTAGGATCTTCTCTCTTTGTGAACTGTGCTCTGAACCTATTTGTTTACTTGATTCTCTTCTATTGAGAGAAGTACTAGAGAATGGAAACTACAAAAGAAAGTGTCAAAAGGCTTATGTGGTCCTTAATCAACAAGCCCTTTGAAAGTGAGCACTGTTGACTCTCTGCTTTAGTATATATGGTCATCGATAAAAACACTTGTGTCACATACTCATTCTTGTACCAATTGTGTCAGCATAGTTGATACAAGACCAGTTTAGGTAATACGCCCACCCTATGACAAAGGTAGGAAGCAAGATAGAGAGGGAGAAGGAAACATCATGGTTGATAGCCTCACTGGAATCAGAATCAGGAACTGTTTATCCAACAGAGGGAACAGTGTTCATGGAAGAATAAGGTTAAAACTGTTCTGGGTGGGGGTGGGGGAGTAGCTACTACAGTCCACTGTCATATTCAGACAGTTTTAATATTCTTCGCATATATTTTGAGGAACTCCATTCCTTCTAGATTTCACTGAACTAAAAAATAAAAAAAAGGGAAAAAAAATAAAATAAAAAATAAAAATGAAAATTAGGTACACTGTATGTTCTTAAAATTTCATGTGTATCTATGGTTATTTTGCCTGTTCTTATTTCTTAGTCTTATATATTTAACTCCCATGAGCTACCAAGCATTGTTTTAATTTGAGTAGTCTTTAACGCTGCTCATTTTAGTGTTTTTCTTTTTATTTCTCCAATCATGTCTTGGTTGGTTGAAGTTTGTTTTCTGTTCATTGCTTGAAGAAGGACTTGTGGAAATTATATTTCCTGAGCATATTCAAAGTATCTTTTTGTTGCAGTTCAACATGACTTGACAGGCTATTGTTTCATACATCATTTCTTGGGGGATTTTATAAACAGTGGCTCTTGAACTGATATTTTATGTGGCTATTTAGTTCATAAGATTTGCTTTACTTTCTCTTCTCTCCCACACTCCCAGGTTCTTCCTATTTCTCTGAAGTTATTTACATAGATGTTAACATATATAGTTTTACAAGACTCTGGCACCTGTTCAATTTGTAGATTCAAATCTTCCTTTATTTCTGGAAATTTTCCTCAAATTATACCTCCTAATTTTTTTTCAGTTCAATTTTTTCCTATTCTTCTGAAATACCCATTCTATGAATTTTATATATCCTTTGTTTTACATATTCATCATTTTCTCTCCAGTCCCTGTCAAGTCTGTCCATGTCCTTTGGTTGATTTTGTTAATCCTTTTGCTCATGACATTTGCACAGTGGTTTAGCAGTGTCTATATCTTTTAAAGGTTCCAGTGCAGCCCTCTTTTCCATGTTTTTTTTTTTCTTCCATGTTGCTCATGAACTTTACTAGTCAGTTTTTAAATCAACTTCTCTCATATTTTCCCTATGCTCTGGTTTCATTGCATTAAGCTCTTTGTTTATTTTATTGGTTTACTTGATATCACGACAGGTTACTGGTTAGTTCCAGTTTTTCACTGTTGACAACATTATTCTGCCTTGTACTCTTTGTTTTTCTTTGTGAATACTTTGTTACAGATGCTATATTTGTTCATTCCTTTTGAATGACAAAAGAGTTTTTCCAGTACTGTTTTTACAAGAGGTTCATGTGGGAGAGAAACTGGGAGTTGACCCTATATGTGAATTGTTTTACCCTTTAATTTTTCACAGCAAAGGGAGATTGGAAGTTTTAGGGCTTCTTACAACTCGGAGAGTTTTTTCTCTTCTATCCTGTTACAGAGCTTCCTACCAAAATGTATCACTGTTCATTGATTTGATCTTATTTCCCTGATACTCCATGATAAAGAAGTATGTCCTGCCCTGCCTAACCCCATTAACCTAAACTTTTTTATTGTTCCAACTAAGGGATTATTGGTTTTGACCTAAAAAGGAGTTAACCTGCTATGGAGAACTCTGCTTGGCAGCTAGCTAGCTTGCTTGTTTTCTTTCTTCCTTCTTTCCTTCCTTCCTTCCTTCCTTCCTTTCTTCCTTCCTTTCTTCCTTTCTTCCCTTTCTTTCCTTCTACTGGGAATTGAGCCCATCTGCACTTTACTACTAAGCTACATTCCCCCAGCCCTTTTTATTTGAGAACTGGATCTTGCTAAGTTGCCAGACTGGCCTTGAACTTGGGATCTTTCTCCCTCAGCCTCCTTAGTTGCTTAAATAGAAGTGTGCCACCACACCTGGCTTTTGCTCCCTTTCATTCCATCTTTAGCTATAGACATCATTTTCAGCATCTTTTCATATACTCATTTGACCTTGCCTATTTTGGGGCAAGCATTCTAATGAGTTTAGAAGTTAGATTTCTATCTCTTAGTTTCCTTAAAGATGAAATTTGCATTTCTGTTATTTTATTTATTCTTCTTATAATTGTTTGGGGGCAGTTTTGAAGAAATAAAGGAACAAAGATGTCTTAACTTCATACCTTAAAATCAGAAGTCAAGAGAACATTTTAATGTGGTTGGGGTAAAAGTCAAATAAGGATTAACTGATAAGAAAATTGAGGCATACAATTTGTTTATATATATCCATACACAACAAACACACACACACACTGTTCATTTGATAAACTTACCGATGTCACGGTAATATAAAGGTAAAGAAATAGGGAAGAATTGCAATTCAGTGGGCATGAATATCTTCAAGTTATGGAATATCTGAACTTATTTAAAGTCCTATGGAATTGAAACATTAAATATTTAAGAGGCTTAGGGGACAAGATTAGAACCTATGGGTATATAAGCTTTAAAATTAGGGACATAGGTGAAAAAAATCACGGAAAAAAAAAATGCTACCACAGTTGTTGAACAATTGTTTCAAGCATTTCTTAAATCACTCTCAAATAGGTGGTTTTTGTAAAGTTATGTCTGTGTAAAATGAACAACATTGTGATGTTTGAAGTTTTATTGTTTATGAAATTACTACAGTTGACACTTGCATGCAAACTATAAAATAAAGCTATGTGTGTACATCTATTAGCAAGTAAAATATATCCCTTCAAAAGACATTCTCCATGTTTTTTAAGATAAGGAAGTCCCTTTTATTTAATTTTTAAGTAATTCTTTTCTGTTTATTTCAGTGTATTAAATAGTTTCTGGGCTGGGAATATAGCTCAGGTGATAGAGTGCTTGCCTCACATAAATAAGGCCCTGGGCTCAATCCCCAGCACACAAAAAAAAAAAAAAAAAAAGAGAGAGAGAGAAAATAGGTTCCTTATCTTTTGAGCAGTATTAAAACACTTGGTATATATATACTTTTCTGACCTGAGTCTACCCTCTTCCCCTAAGTCCTTTTTTAATGTTTTTATTGTCATCTTTGGCAGTGGCTTGAACTTGGCACCTGTAGCACGACTCAGAGGTACTTGGGAAAAGTTACCAAGCAAATATGAGAAACATCTCCAAGATCTACAAGACCTTTTTGATCCATCTAGAAACATGGCAAAATATAGAAATATTCTTAGTAGTCAAAGTATGCAGCCTCCAATTATTCCACTGTTCCCTGTTGTCAAGAAGGATATGACATTTCTACATGAAGGTATTTATAAAAATTACTTGAAAATCAGCATGTTTTAGCTTCAGCTAATTCTACAGTAATGGTTTATTATATATTCCAACTTAATGAGTGTAAGTTACTGCCCAGACTCTGGCGCACACCTGTAATCCCAGCAGCTGAGGAGGTTGAGGTGGGAGGATCATAAGTTCAAAGCCAGCCTCAGCAATATAGAGAGGCTCCAAGCAACTCACCAAGACCATGTCTCTAAATAAAATTTTAAAAAGGGCTAGGAACATGGCTTAGAGGTTAAGCACCTCTGAGTGCAATCTCTGGTACCAAAAAAATAAAAAGAATACAATTTACTAAAGCTAATTTACACAGTTAAATACAATAAATTTTAGGCATCTAAAAACCACTTTGTTAAGAACGAATAATGAAGTTTTTACTGCATGCATTAAAAATGTATACTTGATACACCAAGATTAAACTCTTTGATCACATTTTTTTTTCAGTAATATTTTTCCTTCCAGCTTTTTTAAAAATTTTAAGTTATCCTCCTGTGTCCCCCAAATAGCTGGGATTAACAGCTGTACACCACCATGCCTGGCTAGATTGTCCTTTTGTTTTATATTTTTCTAAGAATTTTTTGTGTATCTTGGGTATGATATGGCTTGCCTTTCCTTTTGATGAACATTGAAAGTTCATCATTTTGGGCTGGGGATGTGTCTCAAGCGGTAGCGCGCTCGCCTGGCATGCGTGCGGCCCGGGTTCGATCCTCAGCACCACATGCAAACAAAAGATGTTGTGTCCACCGAAAAACTAAAATAAATTAATTTAAAAAAAAAAAAAAAGAAAGAAAGTTCATCATTTTAAAAGCCTGATTTATTGATTCTTTACCATGGATAGCTTATTTATAATCTATCTACATCAATTTTTGCATGGTAATGGTATTTTTTTCTACTTTGTTAATTTGGTAACTATTCACTGTTTTGTTATTTTTCTAATGTTATATACTAGATGTTGTACTTTATATATTTCTTAACATTAATTAAATAGACATTAGTACTATTAGTACTATTAGTGTGTCAGACAACACAAGGAGCATAAACCACTTAAATTTCATTTACTTGACTTCCAGTGTTATACAGTTGTTACCATGCCTTTAAATCCCATAATATAAATTTAATTTAGTAAAGTCATTATTTATTTAACCTCACCTGTCTGCTTATGTTGTTTGTTTTCATCTCAAAGTTTTCATATGGTTAGGTGTTCTTTTTTTTGTTGTTGTTTGTTTGGGGTACTTTTTGTCTGGTTAGTTTTTGTTTGTATTTGGCCTGTAGAACACTTTTTAGCATTTCCTTAGGTACAAGTCTTTTGTGATGGAAATCTTTTAATTTTTGTTTATCTAAAATTTTCAGAACTGTATCTTTGGCAAATACCATCTTTCAACATTTTAAAATAACATTTCATTGTCTTTAATTCTCACTGGTGTTTATAGGACACATTGAAATATATGGTTTGGTATTTTTCCTCAGTTTCAGAAAAATTCTCTGTAACACTGTCTTCATATGTTTTATTTGCCCTTTTCTTGTCTTTCTATTAGAAACTCTGATTTTACCTGTTTTAAACCTGGTCTTTGTTCCCCTATTATCTTATACTCTGTTATCTGTTTGTGTGTTTGTTTTGTTTTGTTTCTCACCATGCCCCATTTTAGATATTTTCTTTCACCCTGTTTTCCAGTTTCTTCTCTCTTCAACTGTGTTTAATCCCTCATAGATTTCCTAATTCCAGGTTTCTGGGGTTTGATTCAGTATGTTCTAGTTATATAATTTCTCTTGCCTTTTTTTTTTTTTTTTTTAAGTTTGTTTGTTTCTGATTGCTCTACAATCTGGATCCCCTATGGGTCTTTTTTCTGGTGTCTTTTTTTCTTCTTTCACTCAATCATGTTATTTTTTTCTCCTAATGTGCCGTGTTTTTTTATTTGTTTTTTGGGTTTTTTTTTTTTTTGGGGGGGGGGGGGGTTGGTGTTTTGCTTTGCTTTTTAAAAACAATATAGATATAGAATTTTTAAAAATCTCCCAAAATCTGAGGGTTTTGAACAATGTTTCATTCCTTCAAAGAGGATTAAGTCAACACAGCTAAATTCAGTGTTTTATCCATTTTTAGATTTAGAGAGAATTCAACACCAGACTATTAATTATTTCAGTCTACATTTGGTTCATCCTCCATCCCAGGATATAGAACTTTTTCTGAATTCTAACTCAAAATATTGGAGGTTTAACTGGACTTAGTTGCTTCTATCTTACCTCAAAAAGCAGGGTGACTCTACTCAGTTTTTTGTTTTTTTTATTTTTGGTTATTGTTTTTGTTTGTTTGTGTGTTTGTTGTTCTTCTCATCATCCCCCTCTTCTAAAGTCAGCAAGTACACTTAGGAGCAAGCACTAGCAAATGCCATACCTGCCCCTCTGCATTCTCATTCTCTGCATGTCTTCACTGCCTTCTTAACATTCAGATGGTTTTTATATTTGTCCAACTTTCTGATTGTTCTCAATAGTAAGGTTGTTCTAAACTGCCTAAATTCATCACTGTTTTATCATTTGAAAAATCAAAAGTGCCATAGGCTTCTAACATCCTTCTTTGGACATTTTCCCTCAATTTTATGTGACTTGAGAGTTTTTGATGATTATTTGGTTACCAACTCTTCTTGAGACCCTGAAAATTCATCTTTTTAATGTATAAGTGCTCTTTACTGTGATGAGTTCCACACCTATGTAGTTACACAGCAGCACCTCAGGGATTTCCATGGGAGAAAAATGGGGTTACACTGTTAAAGACAGACTTTTTAAAAGAAAAAAAAAGAACCACTGTGAGCAGAAAGATTGCCCTTTGAACATTGTTTTTGCCTCTCACTACAAGTTAGGTAAGACAGTAAATGAACTATATCTTGTCTCATAACTTAATCTCTTCAGAGAAAAGTAGATTATTTTTTAAATCAGATACATTTTTCCTCAGAGAACTATTAAGCAACACAAAAATAATGAAAATTATGAGCAGGGAAATTTGAGTTCATGATTATAAATCATGTTCTGGGAAAGGAAAGTTGGATGCCAGACTGAAAAGCATACACCTTTCTTTGTTTTAAGTATTGCTACTTGGGAAAACAAACCCAACATCATGTAATCTCCCATCTCACATTCCTTTGGGATGTCTTCTTTAAGGATTATAATTCATTAAACAATTTTCAAAACATTGTAAACCAAAGAAAACTTATAGGCTTAGTTAATTAATAATTAAGCCCAAGGTGACCTTGTGCCCTCTGACTAAAGCCTAAGTTTTCAAGCTATGTCCTTGATGTCCAAAAGAGCAAATGAGCAAAGCAAACATGTGGAGATACAGATTTGAATGACTGCATATTTTATGGGTCTGTAAAATAATTGAATGTGGTTTTAGTAGCCAGGGACAGTTCATCATGTATTTAATAAGCATAATCATTATTCCCATAGGGAACACAATTCCTCCCAGTAGTACATTCCATGCAATTGTGATTGAGCCATCCACAGATATATCAATTCTTAAAAACAAAAGTAGCACTTATAAAGAAGGCTCTTATTTGTACTCTCCAAGAGTAACAGTTTGACTTTTGCTACTTTGATATAAAAAAATTACTTTTATTCTATAGGAAATGACTCCAAAGTAGATGGTTTAGTAAACTTCGAGAAGCTAAGAATGATTGCCAAGGAAATCCGTCAAGTTGTTCGAATGACTTCTGCTAATATGGACCCAGCTATGATGTTTCGACAGAGGTATGACACAGAAATGTGAATTATTATTAGGTGGCATCAAGGGTGATAATAATAATAATCATAATATTTATCATTTCTTGTGCACTGCACTAAGTGCTTTACAAGTGCCAATCTCAAGTAATTGTTTATCACAGAAACCCTAACAGGTAGGTGATATTAGCCTTTCATATCTGAGGAATGTAAAGCTCAAAGCAGTTTTTATGTAATTTGCTAAAATTTAAACCCCTAGTTTCTCTATTTCTTTTTTGAATATATGGATAGTTCTGCATTGTTGTAATTTTTTTTTAAATATAAGCAAACATATTGTTGATCTTCACTGAAATTATCATACAGGATGAATAGTTTCAAACCTAATCTGTAATGTATTAATTATCTCTTTTTTTTACTGAATATTTTTAAAAGTAATTGTTTATAGTACTAATTGATACTTCATTTTTTTAAAAAACATACGTCCCTTTGTTCAGGTTAATAATGCCACTTTTTATTTGTATGTACATTCTTTAACAGAATTTACAAAGTGCAAATTTAATCATTCTTCATCTTTATTAAAAATGGAAAATATTTATATTCTTTATTATCTGATCTTCTATGAATGCATTTTAAATTCATTTTAATGTAATAACAAAGGCTTCTTCGAATTGCTATGTAGTTTATAGAAAGTACTTTGTTAAGCTGCTCCTAGTAATTTTTATAATTTTCAGGGTATCAGTAGACATTACAGTTTTAATTTTTGGTCTGATTTTCTTTTCTGTGTTTAGAGCATTAAAAAATGGAATAATTTACAGATGCCAACATAATTCCTAATATGTAAAAAATATATACTCTGCTAAGGAAACAAAAATACTTGGTTCTTTAAAAACCAGAGTTGAAAAGCCAGGTGCCATAGTGCACACCTATCATCTTAACTAATTGGGAGGCTAAACAGAAGGATTTCAAATTCAGGGCTAGCCTGAGCAACTTAGCAAGACCCTATCTCAAAATTTAAAAATTTTAAAAAGCTAAGGGTGTATATCAGGGGTAGAGTTCCCTAAGTTCAGTCCCCAAAAGAAAAAGAAAAAACCATTTGGAGTTTATGTAACCCAACAAACCAGTGTGTGTCAAGATTGGTTTTTTTTTGCTTATTCACATCACTGTTCAGGAGTCTGTTTTTGTGAGTAGTTAATCTGTTGGTTTCTCTAATTTAGAGATCCTCAATATGTGGAGGAGGAATGAGTGTTCCTAATCTCCTCTTCCCAATTTCTATCCCTTTTCTGCCACTTGAGACCAATACATATAAGAGATGTCATTGCTCAACAGTGTGATAGCAGAAAACAATAAGAACCAGGAACCAAAGCAAACCTGGAGGAGGGCTTGTTCACTTGTTTTGTTTTTATTTTTGTTGTATGTCCTTGTACAGTGGTCTTGACATTCCCTATTGTCTTATATGGAACTCCATTCACTCATATGTTACCACTCTGGTCCCTGACTATGTAATGAATTTGTGTCCCTGCCAGACCAGTTGATAATATACCAACTACCATCTGTGCCTGAGAAATGGGCAAAGAGGGGGGAAAAAACTGATGCGAAAATTAATAAACCTGGCTGTTTGAGGTGGGTGGGGGCGAATAGCCTGGGTTGAGTAGAATAAGAAATGAGGGAAAATATCACTGTAAACATTGGACTGAATTTTTCCTGAATCGGTTTTATTTGTCTGTCAGTAGTAATCATCAGTTTGCTAAATAAAAAAAACACTGTCTTTATTTGAACAATAGCGTAAAGATATACAATATTGTAAGATTTCACTGATACATTTTTAATTATTATTTTTTTTTTTTTTTAAAGAGAGAGAGAATTTTTTACTATTTATTTCTTTAGTTTTCGGCGGACACAACATCTTTGTTTGTATGTGGTGCTGAGGATCGAACCCGGGCCGCACGCATGCCAGGCGAGCGCGCTACCACTTGAGCCACATCCCCAGCCCCTTTTAATTATATTTTAAGTTGGATTTGTTGGCCAACTGTTCTTTACAATTTCTTATAAAATACTTCATCAGAGAAATTTCTGCACGTAGAAAAGAATTGTTTGTTAATATTCCTTGTAGTTTCATTCTGTCACTTAATGAATGCCTTAAAAATATTTTCAAAATCACATTCACAAATTTTATACTTCAAGATTTTTTCCTTAAAAACTTTTAACTCAAAATTTATAGTAAGTATTTTCATTTAAGCTTCTTATAAACTGCTACATGAATTTATTAAGACCCTCACCCTCAGTGAGGCCCTGTCTCAAAATAAAAAATAAAAAGGACTGAGGTTGTAACTCAGTGATAAAGCACCCTTGTGTTCAGTCCCCAGTACCAAAATACATACATACACATATACTAAGTTGTTTTTTTAAAATCCATCATTCGGGGGCTGGGGATGTGGCTCAAGTGGTATCACGCTCAAGTAGCATGCGTGAAGCACTGGGTTCGATTCTCAGCACTACATTAAAAACAAAATAAAGATATTGTGTCCACCTAAAACTAAAAAACAAATATTTTTTTTAAAAATCCATCATGGAGTTTCTTTTGGCCTTCTGGACGTGGACATATCATAACTCAAACCCTTGCGTTCCCTTAAAGTCATTTTACCATTAAGCTACAGTTTTTTCCTGGTGAAATATTTCCATTCTACCCTGTCTACATAGTTTTTCTGACTTTCAACTGTTGTCTGTTTCTGTGCTTTCCTGTTCAAACACATGCTTCAATGTTTGTGGCTCTTGCTTACAGGAAGAAGAGGTGGCGGAGTCTGGGGTAAGTGTAGAGATGAACACAACTGGAATGAAGGTTGTGCAACTCTTAACATATAATGCATCCCTTTCATTAATGCACGCATATAAAACAGCATGTGTTCTATTAACTCTGTCAACCTACATTCCTGACAAATGCCTTTTGCTAACAAGGTGAACGTAGTGATAGAACTTTTTAGGGTTTTTTGTATTTTTTTTTATGTATTTGTTTACTGATTTTACTTTTCCATTATTGATGTTCTATAAGCCCATTTTAATTTTTTTTAAATTTAGCAGGATCTCTTAGATGATGATAAAGACAAGGATGGTAGTGAATATTTGTTATATATTTCCCATGTGCCAAACGTTGTTCTAAGTTTTCTAAATGAATTAGCTGTTTAATTCTCCTATCATCCTTTGAGTAGATGTTATTCCCATGGTATAGATGGGGAAGATGGAATTGCCCAGTTTTATAGCTCATTGATAGTGAATCCAAACCTAGGCAGTCTGATCAAGACTCCACACCACATTTTTTCTTCATATACCATATTTTATTTTATAAAAGTAAACATTTGGGGCTGGGGATGTGGCTCAAGCGGTGTCACGCTTGCCTGGCATGCACGGGGCGCTGGGTTCGATCCTCAACACCATATAAAAATAAAAACATTTTGTCCACCTAAAACTAAAAAATAAGTATTTTTTTTAAAAAAAGTAAACATATCATGTCAGTGGTATAAAAATGGATGAGAACTATTTGTAAAGGTTGCATTTTCCATCACTTTTCCAAAAAGAAGCAACCTTTATTCAAGCTATATTACGAAGTAAAACTAGAACCTGATTTTAATTCTTCCAAGCCATTTACATCTGAGATTTCCAACACTGATTGAAAATTATTTTAAATTTCTACCAGCTTTGCTAAAAGACTTTCTTAACTCTGTGTAAAACTGTTAGAATAAAAAACACCTTTTGTTTTTTGTTTTTTATGCTTCTACATACGTAGATATTCGTTTAGAATCATAAATTGTTAAAGTTTTTATATATCATGTACTTAGTCCTTTCATTTTTAGATGAAAAGAGAGATGACTTTTATGGGTGAAAGAATTATATAAGAAGAATTTTCTTAATACTAGTGAACCAAGAAGTTAGATTTTTTTTATTACATGTAAGAAGAATTATTTTGTGAGCCATTTTCTTCAGTATTGTGTCTTATTTGTGGTTTTGTTTTCTGTTAAAGCTTAGCAAATTTGGCTTTCCTGTACTTCATTCCTTCCTTCCTTTTCTGTGTTTCTTGTGTATTTCTTCCATATCATACATTTATGTCTTAGTCTTTTCTGTCTCTTCTAACCCGGTATTAATATTTTAAAGAATAATACTTGGACAATCATAGTAGCTTTTTGAGGTGATTAATGATTTAATACATTCACTTTTTATTCAGCTTTAGGATTTGTCTTGTATGATAGTTGATGCTTACAAACAGATATTTTCATTTTACATCAGTATTTCCTGTTTTGGAAATAATGTGGAAGACACTGTCATTTATTAGTGTTTTCTTTTTTAGAATTTTGTTATCTATACTGCCAAGCATAATGGTACACTCCTATATTCCCAACTACTTAGGAGGTTGTAACAGAAGGATCACAAGTTTGAGGCCAGCCTGGGCAACCTGACAAGACACTGTCTTAAAGTAGTTTTTAAAAGGATGGAGAATTTGGCTCAGTGCTAGAGTGCTTGCTCAGCATGTGTGAGACCCTGGGTTTAATCCCCCGTACCACAAAAGACAAAAAAAAGAATTTTTATCTATCCTAAATTTGTTAACACCCTCTTTTTCTTTTAAAATTATTAAATATTAGTATATTGAAACTTGTTACTAAATTTTAGGACTGAATTTTACTTCATTTCTTTGAATCCAAAATTTTATCAGTTGACTCCACTATTATTTTATGCAACACAAGAAAATCACTGCAGTGGTCAAGTGTGGTAGAATATGCCTGTCATCGCAACTACTCAGGAGGCTGAGGCAAGAGGATCACAAGTTCAAGACCACCCTAGACAACTTATGACTCTGTCTCAAAATAAAAAGGGCTGGGGATATAGCTTAGTGGTCAAGTGCCCCTGGATTCAATCCCCCTGTGCCGCCAATCCCCAGATCACTGCTTTATCCTGTTACTAAACTTTTACTTCATGCTATTGAATAAGTCTGTGAACTTGGGTTTGAATTTTTATTACATTAACCTTACTGTGTATATCTAAAAAGGAAAACAAGCAAAATAAATTGGTTTAGATCTTTATAAAATTTCTTCATATTCAGAATGTGAATCTTCTGAAACACTTTTAGAGTCATTAGTTTCTGGGTTTTCTGCAGTATACAGAGACTCAAATGCACACAGTCTTGCCTTCTGTGCCATCCAGTGTATTGATAATCCACCATCTTAAAAATATGGCATAATGCAAGCTCCTGATATTGGGTTCTGAGGCTGGCTTTGCAAGTAATTAGAGCTAGCCACCTTTTGACACCTTTGGGAATGTTATTGAAATTGTCAAATTTACTCTCTTTATAATCATTTGCTCCCTGGAATCTGAAAGGGTAATTTACTCATATCAGTATTCTTTATTCCAAATCATTCTGCAAGTTTTAAGGTTTCTGCATCACTTTAAGTAGTATCACTTTTAAGTAGTGATAACTACATCAACAGTTTCTGCCTAACCAGCAGCAATTGAAAGTTGTCATCAAATCTTAATATACCCCTATTTCAAGAGATCTTAAAATGTGTTTTGTTTAAAAATTCCATAACACTATTTTAGCTGTTTCACCTAATTTAAGTATGTGAGCACTAAAGAACAAATTGTTGTATGGTTGTGATCTGTGTATTTAGAATACTTTTATGTAAATATGAGGCAAATTTAGAAAATGAATGGATATTCTTGTTTTAGAACAGCAGCTGCCTTCAAATAAAAATCATTCAAGAACCTTGTGTTTGCTAGTCTTGTTAAAGGATGCTTGACAAATAGTAGAGTTGGGTGAAAGTGTAGGTTATTTGAATTGTAGTTGTTTTTACTCAACTTGCAGTTCCATCACATTAGCAGCATTACAAAAGTTAATTTCAGATTCCCCTTCCTTAAACCCAAATAGTGACTAACTATTCCATATATGAGGAAATATTGAAAATTTTTTTACATTTCTGATCTCTATTCTGAATTGAATAAAAATGCTGTTATTTTCAGCTAATATCTTACTAGTAAAATTGGACAGCATGCCCAAAATAATCCTGTTCTAGACAGGAATGGTGATTGTAATAGCATGTCCGTGTGTCCAGAGTAGCACAGATGAGCAAAACTGCTCTAGAAACTTCCTTATGGGAGAACCTTCATGCAGATATCTGATAGAGGATAGTCTTGTGTTGCCAGACTCTTGCCATATCTCCAGAGTGTGGATGGCTTCTAGGACCAAAGGAATGCTTTTTCTTGTCACAGTTGTACCATGGTTACATAGGCACAAACACAGGTCTGATAGAATATATTGCGTAGGGAGGAGTTGGTATCTTATTCTTTTGAAATTTGCATTTATCAAATCATTCTTTATTCAGAATATCGCCATATGTGCCAAATTACTTTGCATTAATGCTCTTCATCTTTTAACTCATTTACGTCAGCATGCAATAGCATTAACAGAGCAAAATCTTTTAATCTTCATTCTTCTGTGCTTAATTCTCATCTTTACCACCCCTTATTTTGATTTCTATCCTCTTACAGGTCACTCAGTCAAGGCAGCACAAATTCAAACATGCTGGATGTTCAGGGAGGTGCTCACAAAAAAAGGACACGCCGCAGCTCTCTGCTCAATGCCAAGAAGCTGTATGAGGATGCCCAAATGGCAAGGAAAGTAAAGCAGTATCTTTCTAGTCTGGATGTAGAGACAGATGAGGAGAAGTTCCAGATGATGTCATTGCAGTGGGAGCCTGGATATGGTACCTGTGAGTACAAGTTTTCATTTATGTGATACTACAGAGGATAACAAAATAGATAGTTGGTTCCCCAGAATTATGCTGAAGTTCCAGGAAAATTAACTTTGTACTGACATACCCTAAACATCATGTAATTCCATTAATCAGATCCAGAATCTTATTCATCCCTGATATGCAAGAAAGAGAGGGATAAATTGTTATTCTTTAAGAAGGTTTATAAAGCAGGGCACAGTGGCACACACCTGTAATCCCAGCAGCTCAGGAGCTGAGGCAAAAGGATTGCAAATTCAAGGCCAGCCTTAGCCACTTAGTGAGACACTGTCTCAAAATTACTTTAAAAGGAGGTGAGGGAATGAGGATGTAGCTCAGTGATTAAGTGCTCCCGAGTTAAATTCACAGTACCAAAAAAAAGAAAAGCAGCTTTATAAAGACATCTTGTAAAACTTGGAGCCTTACAGAAGAGTCTTTTTGTTTGAGAACATTTTTGCATTGAGCTTAAAATGAAGGGTGAAATTTTTACTTTTTTATTTAATGGGTATTATACATAGTGTTTTGGTTCCTTTTGAAAAAATTATACATATAAGGAATTTGATTTCCCACTTAATGCTGACCTTTTAAAAATTAAGTATAAATAACAAACCACATATGTTAGTGAAATCAAGAACTGATACAGTGTTGAGAGAAAGGTAGAATGTGTTTCAAAGCTCTAACTCAAAAATTACAATTTAGGATCAATTCGTTGATGAGCCAGTGTTTATTGTCCCCAGGAGTCCCTGTGTTTTATTTTAGCTTTCTGCGATGTTCCCTGATGTTTATCACCCAAAATATTCACTAGGCTCTCATAATAAAAGCATAATTACTAACTATTACATCTATGCTGGGACATTTTAAACATCTATTTGCTTTTATCCTGATATTTAAAGCAAACATATTATGAAGTACTAAGGTTATACCTACTTCATAAAACCATCCTGAATAACTGAGTGAAGGATTAAAAGTACTGCATGGAGCTAGGGATATAGCTTAGTGATAAAGTGCTTGTCTAGCATGTATAAGGCTCTGGGTTCATTCCCTAGCACCACAAAATAAGTAAATAAATAAATAAATAGAAGCACTGCCTGAAGAAAGAATATCCTTTAGACTATGGTATTGATTATATGCAAAGGAGCAGCTCTTTCATTTCTTAAGTCGAAGTTCCCTGGGTTTTTGAGCAAGTGCATCTTCATCTGAAAGATGCACCAAGTGTTACATAGTGGAAGGGAGTTTTCCAGTCTAGAAAACTAAACAATTTATTTTAATAGGAATCTAGACAGTATAGGGCTGAGGAAAAAGGCACACAGTTAATGCTAAATTATGCAGGATCTTTTAAGGCCATGTTGTAGGGCTTTGGGCCTTTATCCTGTGAACAGTGAGAAGGCATATAAAGTTGTATACAGGGACATATGGAGAAAGAAAGTGATATGATCAGATTTTCATTTGGTAGAAACATTTTACCATTGTATGGAGAATGGCTTGAAGTCATGAAATTTATGAAAGGTAGTTTAAAACATTTTATTTTTGTGCTAAAAATTAGTGGTATTTAATAGGCCACTTATTGTTGCCTGTGGTAATAATAGCCTTGCCTAAAAAAGAAGTTCACTTACCGTTTTGTTTTGTTTTTTTTCTCTCCTATAGTGACCAAGAATTTAAGTGAGAAAAGATCTGCCAAGTCATCTGAAATGTCCCCAGTGCCTCTGAGGTCAGCTGGCCAAACAGCTAAAGCCCACTTACATCAGTCCCACAGAGTAAGCCAGGTTCTTCAGGTACCAGCTGTTAATTTGCACCCCATCAGGAAGAAGGGACAAGCAAGAGACCCTACATTGAGTGAGTATTCACAATTAGTATTATATTCATTTAATTAAATTCCAGGGGGATTAAAGTGACAATTACAAATGCTCAGAAGATGAGCTATTGTAAGTTGTGTAATATCATCTCTTAATGAATCAGTTAAAAGGATAAAAAGAATACCGGTTTAAGTATATTCTGTTTGATTTTCCCTAGAGATATTTGATGATAGCATACTTAAGTTTTGTTTTTGTTTTTGTTTAGTTGTAGATGGACACAATACCTTTATTTATTTTTGCCCCAGTGCCTTACACATGAGGAGCAAGTAATCTACCACTGAACTACAACCCCAGCCCCAGTGTACATGTTTTAAATGCTGGCCTTGGAATTCCTGTAAAGCTAAAATCTGTCTATCACCCCAAAAAAACTTATAGTAATATATCTTGAGTATTTGCACCAAACCCTGGGCAATACATCAAGGGCTTACTGCATTAAAAGATGTATTTAATGAAATACCAGCTACAGATGTAACCTACAAAAACTGTGACAGCCAGCCAGACACAGTGGCACATACCTGTAATACCAGTGACTCCATAGCATCAGGCTGAAGGATTGAAAGTTGAAGGCCAGCCTAAGCAACTTAGTGAAACCCTATCTCAAAATAAAAAGGGCTGGGGATGTGGTCAATGGTTAAGTGACCTTGGGTTCAGTCCCTGGTAACAAAGAAATAGAAGAGGAAAAGAAAGAAGAAGAAAAAAAAATCTGTGTGTGTGTGTGTATTTATATAATTTCCACATTTCTTTGCCACTTTTAGGCTATGTAGACATTATCCAAATAACTTTTGTATTGTTTATCGCTATTTCAGCTTTTAGGTGGGAAGCTACATTAAATTTGATTCCTAAAATTATTACTTTAATCTAGACATTATATATAATACATACTAAATAGAAGTTTGTGGATTTAATTTCATTTTATTTGAGTTACAAAGTTGAAAATAAAAAAGAAATGCCCCCTCCCGTGCCAAATTTTCAGTCTGGTTTATATAGAGACTCGCAGATACTTCAGTATGTGTTTACTGTTATGCAGGGGGTAAATACAGAACATATAAAAGGAAAAATAAGAGGCACCTTTAGCAGGAGTGAAAAGGTGGGGCTTCAAAAGAAACCTTTTTGGAGATAAGATGTAAGCAGAACCTCAAAAGATGGTTGATGAGGAAGGAAGTAATTAGGGGAAGGTTTCAGAAAAGTTGCTTCAAGCAAAGGAAACAGCTTAGTGTCTGCAAGGAGCTACAAGTGCTTTGCTGACTGGCTGCAAATTTCATGCAGAGTATTGAAAGAAAATAGTAACTAAAGTTGACAGTTAGCATTTAGGGAGTCGAGGCACAGTTCACAGTGCTTTACTGACCATACATTCGTTTATTCTTTATAATAACCTATAAGAAAGGTAGTATTTTATTCTTACTGAGAACCAAACTCATTAATGTGTCAAAATTATAATTTGCTTTGCTAAAGGCAAGTTGTGATTGAGACGCCATTAAAGAAATTTGAACACGGGAAAGTTATAGTACAAATTATGATTGAGAATAGACTATAGTAGAGAATGCAGCAAGATCTGAGGTAGAAAGCCTGAATGGATAGCTGATGTAACATTTTATTGGAAATTGCTCAGGACCTAGACTAGTTTAGTGGCTGCAGGAGTAAAAAGAATTGGATGCAAAATTGATAAATTTGGTAAGAGTAAGGGAGGGACAAGTTTAGCTTTCATTGTTTAACTTGGATATTAGCATCTGAGAGACGGCACTATGTATACTGGGTAGTCCCATGTCCCCTCCCTCTCGTTCCCTCCCCAATAATATGGCTGGTATTTATGGATTAAATATATTGTATATTAAAACTATATTCAAATAGTAAGGATATAGTGTGATTAAAGTGTTTTCATTGTCAAAAGCTGCTTGTTACTGGGCCATATTCTCATCAAAGTTGTGTTTACTCTGCTGGTTAAGAACAATGTCAGTAGTTCTTTGACATTTCTTAGAGAAGACCACATTGGAAAAGTCAGTTGTCAGTATATTGAAAGCATTTTGGTTTAACCCTCGCTAAACAGTGCCAACTGTTAGATAGGGTAATGATAGAATATTTCCACTAGGCTCCATATTATTTTTCTATGAATTCATGATTCTTTCTGTTGTTTACTTCTCTCCTGGAGTGTGAATTTAGTGCTCTTGTAAAGGGCTGGACTGGCAGCCCTGCAGCATCTTTTGTATACCCTCAGCACAGATGCACCACAGGTAGTGCCAGTGCCAGCATTCCTACACTGCCCCTGACCAATGCCTCACTCTGACTTGGAGAGGCCACCTCTAGAGGGGAGGGAAGAGTTTGAATCCATGTCTTCCTTTTAAAATTTCAAACAGGTGTGTCAATTGTGAGGGGTGGGTCACTTTATTCAGAATTCAGAGGGTGGTTTTTAACTTCTGTGACAGAGAACAAGCATAAGTAAAAATTGATTTCTCTTCTGCCACAAAGCAAACTTTTTATTATAAACTGATCTATGACCAGCTGAATTTGAACAAATAAACTAGAGGTGAGAATATCTGTATGCCATTATCCAGTCATTTAGTCTTCGTTTGTCATTTACACATTTCAGTTGACTGTACTAGTCATTGTGCATCATGGCTTTAGTTATGTAGTGAATTAGGCATCTACAGACATTTAAATTGTAAAATGGGACTTATGCACTTCTTTTATTTTATTCTTAGGTTCAAGTTTACCTCAGAAAGTTTTAGGACCAACCGAAGAAATAAGTGGTAAGAAACATACAGAAGACACTGTGTCTGTGGCATCATCTTTACATTCTAGTCCTCCTGCATCTCCTCAAGGTTCCCCTCGCAAAGGTAAGACAGACATTTCAGGCTTGTTCTTGTTAAACTGAACAGCACTTTCTAGCACATATTTTGCTTTTTAGTCCATAAATAAATGAATAATAGAAAAGTGTAACTGTGGGCTGGGGTTGTGGCTCAGCAGTAGAGCGCTCGCCTAACAAGTGCGAGGCCCTGGGTTTGAACCTCAGCACCACATAAAAAATAAATAAGTAAATACAATAAAGGTATTATAACCAACTACAAGTTAAAAAAAAAGAAAAGTATAACTGCTAAGAGTTACTTTTTGAACTTTGCTATTTCTTATTGAATTATTCAAACAACTTTTCAGTTGTTATACATCATGTAACTGGGACTCCAGAATTCAGAGGGTGGTTTTAATTTCTGTGACAGAGAGCAAGCATAAATAAAAATAAAGGCAGAAGTCACAGGTTTTTTGATCTGTGCCAGTTATTGATGTTACTTTCTAAATTTTCGGTATTCAAACATTTCATTGGAGCATTTGCCAATAAAAATATCTACAATAATATTTTTAACCAAGATGTAGAAAAAGAAACAGATATTTAAGGTAACTTCTTTTTTTTTTTTTTTTTAGCAATAGCATATTACCTTTTTATGAATCAAGATTTAAAACAGATACCTTTATAGATTTTACATTTATACTTATATAGAACCTAACGAGGTAAAAAATCTGACATCCTTCTTGTTCTTTTACATGTGTTTTTATACTAAAAAGAAATTGAGACCAGAGCTTTTCTTGGCTAGCCTGGACAGTACCTATGGAGATTCCATTTCATGTTAACTGCACATGTAGCATTCTAGATAGGGTGTGTATTTCTTACATTGGCCCCTGTACCCTCTGTTTGTACCCTGGAAGAAAAAGCTCCCTAATACTGGGATCTTTACAGATATACAAGAATTAGAATCTTTAAATAATTACAGCTTAAGATGGCATATAAGCAGAGGGGGAGACAAGTTTTTTAATTCTAGCAGGAGGGAGAAGCTTCCAGACTTTGCCTCAGCTCCCATGTTCTGAGTTACATCTCATTCTTCAGGGCTTTTTCTTATTTTTGCCACCTTATGTAGCAATGATGTCAGATCTGAGTTGAATCCTGATTCTGTCCCCTGCTATTATCTGTGTTACAGTGTATAACTTATTTATAGGGTCAGGTTTTCTCTCTGAAAGACAGGGGGAAAGACCATCTATTTCAGGGTCCTCCAAGGTTTAAATGTAATAATATTTATAAAGTCATATGTGCTAAAAAGTAGTGTCTCTTTTCTTTCCCTGCTGCCAACCCAGGACAACTAGCTTCATTACTCACCTGACCTTTCTCACATAGCTGAAACTGGCTAGAATTTTCATTCAGATTTTACCAGGGAAAGCTTCATGAAAATCAGAACATATAAGCAGCATATATACAGTAGTTGTGTTTATAAACACATATTTCTCATACTGTTGTGACATACACATGATTTTTTTTTGAGGCACATAGACCTGATCCCATCTCCTTTTCTCCCTTGTCCCATCCAGAGTGCCTTTGTCAGATCTGGCAGCAGCGCCTGCAGCCAGACAAATAATCCTCATAAACAGTGCCTGTGTGCTAATACCCTTGAAGGAGCACTTTACATCCCTCATCCCTTTTGGAAGCTATTCAGAGGTCCATTTCAGACTAGAAAATTCTATAAGCAGAAAGCTAGTTGGATCTGATTCAGTGCTTTATGCCTGACTATAACTTGGGGGAAGAAATATAAGGAACAGGAATACCCCCATTGGCCTTATTCCCAGCAGAAAATCCACTCTCATCATTGAAATAGAAAGGTCTTTTCTGGATTATCTTTCAGTGTGTAGCTGAGAGTTGACTATGATATTTATAGGTTTGTGAACCTATCATAATCATATTTAGAATCCTGAAGAAATTCTCTTGAGCATTATTTCAGTTTGTTGTTGCATATGCTCTGTCAAAACCTCAACTGAGGCACAGGGGTTGTGGCTCAGCAGTAGAGCACCTGCCTAGTGTGTATGAGGTGCTGGGTTCAATCAAGCCTTAGCACCACATATGAATAAATAAAGATAAAGGTATTGTGTCCACCTACAACTAAAAAAATATTAAAAAAAAAAAAAAAAACTCAGTCGGGCATGGTGGCACCTGCCTATAATCCCAGCAGCTAGGGAGGCTGAGGCAGGAGGATCACAAGTTCAAAGCCAGCCCCTGCAACTTATTGAGGTCCTATGCAAATTAGCAAGACCCTGTTTCAAAATAAAAAGGGCTGGGGACGTGGCTCCTGGGTTCAGTCTCCAGTACACACACACAACACGCACATGCACGCACGCACACACACACACACACATATAAATAACTCACTCAACTGAATATGATATTTCCATAGACAGGTTTTTGCCAATTATCTGTCATTACACTAAATATGCTATTAGGATCCATTCTTAGTTTTATCTCGATTCTGGAATTATTTGTTTTCTGTTTTTCTCCCCTTCTTTCCTTGTGCTACTAAGGATTGAACCCACTGGTGCTCTACTGCTCAACTACATCCTCACTAATTTACGTAGATTGGCTTTGAACTTATGATCCTCCTACCTCAGCCTCCTGAGTAGCTGGGATTACAGATATACACTACCATGCCTGGCTTGAAATTAGTTGTTTTCTAACAATTAATAAAATAATTCTGTTTCATATTTTCGTAAGAAGAAGTTAAACAAGTAAGCACTTTTAAAAGAGGGAAGTCAAGAGACTTTAAGCATTTTATAATCTTCCTCAGCACTTAAGAAAGGCAACCTCTCCACCTTAGAGCCACAGCAGCATCAGAAATGATGCTTTGTAAATATACGTGTTAATATGTATTATTTTTGTGTTCCATTTGGTTTTTACTAAGCTTTTTCTTAGTAAAATCTGCTGGAAAATTCTAGACAGGCATAATTTCTTTTGAGAAATAGTTCTGGTTACCTGTTACTCTAGTCATATATTTTCTGATGATTTGACCACCTTGGTTTACTTTCAATACTGTTACCACCAGCCTGTTCTGATCAAGATAATCTTTCTCCTGTGTCTTATTATAATAACAATGTGTTTATGCTATATAATACATTTTTATGCTATATAATACATTTTTATGCATTAAAAGTATTTTTGCTAGATTTCCGTTTTGCAGATGTTATCAAGATAATAAATTTTTTAGTAGGCTGATTGTAATTAATTGGAAAGAATTAATTGACCATGTCAGGGTTTTTGCATTTCTCCCTCCAGTTGGCAGTATCATATCTGATCACAGCATCCTCCTGCGCCTCTCAGGGCCTTGCTCATCCCCTCCCTGTGAGTCCAGCACCGAGATCAGTGGCCAGAACTGCCCCGGAATAGGTGGGGTTTACTTGCAAAAGAAAATCCTTCAGATTACCAGGAGCACAGCCAAAAGAACAGACAGGATCAAGAAGGCCACTGAGGAGAATAGAGACAGGACAAGTTGTGAGAACACAACCAGAAAAAGAATGACATCCCCGTTTAGAAGATTTAGGGAAAGAACTCTTTCAAGGGAGAGACTAGTCAACAGCCAAAAAGAGGACACAGATCACAATCAAGCTACAGACAGCTGTGAGAAAGTGAAGGATGTTGGAAGCAACATCAAAGATGAGAAAGGGAGTGACATCTTCAATTCAAATAGCCGAGGCAACAGTAATATTTTAAACTGCTTCCATACGCGATTCAAGTCTAAAAGGAGGAAGACACTCTGACGAAGTTCCTTATTACAGTGTTAAATTTGTTTTCAGTTATTAATGTAAATGTAGCTTGAATTAAGCCACTTGGAGAGACAACTTAGTAAGATGCTATTAATAAGCATTTTATGATTAGTATTACAGGTCCTCTTACAACAAAGTAATCTTGATTAAAAGTGCCTTATTTGTACATGTTATTTTACTAATGTATTGAGTTAGTAAATGTTATACACTTGTTTTCTGTAGTTGGCTTTATTTCTTACAGCTGGGTCTGTGAGCGAAATAAATATAGAAGCTTTTCAGGAATTAGTGTTCATTTTCGCCATAAAACCCCTGGTAAAAATCTGATTTGATTATTATTTTTTTAATTATCTGATGGTTATTTCTCTTTGCCTTAGAGAATTTTATTGACATCTTAGTACTCCCTACAGCATTATAAGCTAATGGACAAAGATGTTTTTAGGAGGCAAGAAATTGGATCTTTTTCGCATCCATTTTTTGTATTATCTGTCTTTCACATATCTCTGATTGTGAAAGGAGGAACTGATCTAACAGTAGGTTCAAAGCCATTTGGGAAACTTGTTTAAAACTGTATAAATAAGCTAGGTGCAGTGGCGCATACCTGTAATCCGGTGGCTCAGGAGATGGAGGCAGGAGGATTGAAAGTTCAAGCCAGCCTCAGCAATTTGGTGAAGTACTAAGTAACTCAGTGAGACCCTGTCTAATAAAATACCAAATAGGGCTAGGGATGTGGCTCAGTGGTCAAATGCCCCTAAATTCAATTCCCAGTACCAAAAAAAAAAAAAAGAAATTATATTACTATGCCCCACCTAGACTTCATAAGTTGCCAGAAGTGGGCATGGGAATGTGTATCTTAGTAAGCTTTCCAGGTGATTCTTGAAATACATTATATTTGAGAAATAACTAACACACAAGGATGAAATTATTTTTAAAAAGTGAGTCAAGTGTGTTCCAAGAATAAAAGAGCAATGATTTTTCTTTTAAGGAAGTTTTTTTATTTTTTTATTTTATTTACCTTATCCATTTTATTGATCCTCTTGAAAATTGATCAGTTTATGGGCATTAGCAAATAACAATGATCCTCAAGATCAAAGATGTGCAACTCAGGAGGCTAGCTTGTCTTGACTTAACCTGGTTCTTGGGCCCCTAAGCCATGGGTTAATTGCACATTTCCTGGGGCTTGATACTTCTCCTTGAAATAGTTAATGAGGCCATTAATGTGATTATTGCACAACACATTTTTTCTTGAATGACTACAGTCATGGGTGAATAAACTCCCAAGAGTTTTAATTCAGAAAAAGATCTTGGAGCTTAGGTAGTTGACTTCCTCTCTGTATGTATAAGAAAGCTAAGGCTCTGAAAATGCTAGTAACATACCTGAGGGATTGGTCCAAGGTCATATCCTGTTGGATTGGTCCAAGGTCATATACCTGTTGAACCTCACTCCATGAACAAGAAGATACTGTTTGCTTTCTAGAGACCTGCCCCCTTGTTGGGTCACTTCCTTTCAACTTTGTTTTTGGATCCTTTTACCTCATTCCATCCTTACCCTTTTAACCCAAAGAATACAAAAGAAAATCTGGCTGTCTGCTATGCAGTAAGTCACAGAAGAATTTAAAACATGTAGTCACTGTTTTGTTTTGTTTTTTCCATTATATATTTTTCTAAATCTATCTGTTCAGCTGTTGAATATTCTTCAAAGAAATGAAGAAAAAGGAAAGTAGGTATATAATTAAGTCCAATCCAAAACAATCTTTAAAAATATGGAAACAGGACTGGGCTTGGTGATGCATACCTATAATCCCAGCAACTCAGGAGGCTGAGTCAAGAGGATTATAAGTTCAAGGTTAGCCTCAGCAATTTAGCAAGATCCTATCTCAAAAAATAAAAAGGACTGTGGATATAGCTCAGTGCTAGAATGCCTCTGGGTTCAGTCCCCAGTATAAATAATAGTATTAATAATAATGATGAAAAAAATAATAATGATGTTGAAACATAACTGGGGGTATGGCTCAGTAGTAGAGCTTTTGCCTAGAGTGTGGAATTCCTGGGTTTCATCCTCAGCATCACAAAAAAAATCAAATACTGAAACAGTGATTCTCAACTCGGAGCAAGACTTCTTAGGTGGCATAACCAGAACATCTTTGGTAAGTATATGTAGTTTGAAAAAGCAAAAATGTAGTCCTGACTTCCACCTTTACCTCAAGGTAGTATTTTGGATTTAAATCAGGCCAGGAAATATTTGTGTTAATCAAAGGAAGAGGGCGTAGGGCTAAAAAGAAATTGAGAAACTCTATTATGTGTACTTCTTAATATTTGTAATGTACTTAATGCTTTTTTGTTTTATTAAATACTTGTGACTGTGTGAGAGCCTAGGCCAGATATACCCTTGGACAAATTCTTAGTAATGCTGGATTTTGACTTTGCTCTTGAATTTAGAGTATTGGTGAGATGTGGGATAAGTAGGTTAACAGATATTTAGGGAAATATGTGGAGAAATTGGGCACTATTACATCTATATAGATATTTATATTTTTCTTTGTCCTCTCCCTGACTACTCCCACTCATATTCCTTTGAAGTTTGATTAGAGATTTGGTTTGTTTGTTTTTTCCATTCAGGTTATGCACTTATACCATCAGCTAAATCGGACAACTTGTCGGACTCCAGCCATAGCGAGATCTCTTCACGGTCCAGCATCGTGAGCAATTGTTCTGTTGACTCCATGTCTACAACTCTACAGGATGAACGATGTTCTCAGACCATGGCAATCCCTGAATCCACTGGGACATTGGAAAAGACAGAGCACTCCTCAGGGATAGGAGACCATACTCAGCTTGGTCCTGGGTAAACCATCCTTATCTATGTTCAAATTATAAAACCTTAGCCAAGAGGCCATCAATCATTAAGCAGCATTCCCCATCTTAACCCTGTACCTTCCCTAAGTGGGAAAGTCACAAGACATTCCGTAAAAGAATATGAAGGTCAAGCACATATTCTCTATGCCGAATGTGGAAATAAGTACATTTTTAAAGATGTGTAGATGATTTCTTTTTCTTTTTGTGGTACTAGAGATTGAACCCCAGGACACTTTACCCCTGAGGTGCACCCCAGCCCTTTTTTATATTTTATTTTGAGACAGGATCTTGCTAAGTTACTGAGGCTAGCCTCAAACTTGCCATCCTCCTGCCTTAGCCTTCCCTCCCTGCTAGGGATGCTTATTTTTAAAGTGTTACTGACTTGAAGTAACTTCTAAATGATAGAAGTTACTAGGGCTCAGGATTTAACCCAATGGTAAATTTGCATGGTAGAGTGCTTACTACGTAGCATGTTCAAGGCTATGGGTTGGATCCCCAGCAACACCACCCCTCTCTTCCCCCCCCCAAAAAAAAAAAAGAAAAAGAAACTGGCTTTTAGTTTAAGGGTGTCTCGAAAATTATGTAATAGAAAGTACACCCTCACCAGGTGTGTTGGCACATGCCTGTAACCTGTAATCCCAACAACTCCGGAAGTTGAGGCAAGATGATGACAGGTTCAAAGCCAGCCTCAGCAACTTAGTAAGGCCCTAAACAACTTACTGAGACCCTGTCTCAAAAGTCTAAAAAAAAGCTGGAAGAATAGGAGAGGTTGGGGATGGAGGCTCAGTGGTTTAGTGCCCCTGGGTTGAACCCACAGTACCAAAAAAAACATGTACACCCAGTGTTGTACGTATCATAGACAGGTTGGGAAAGTGGTATCAGTCCTTAATCTTGTTTTCTGATATCATGATTTGAATAAGAATAAAGACCTTAAAAGAGCGTACTACAGGGATACTGCTACATCGATGTTCATAGCAGCACAATTCACAATTGCTAGACTGTGGAACCAACCCAGATGCCCTTCAATAGATGAATGGATAAAAAAAAATGTGGCATTTATACACCATGGAGTATTACGCAGCACTAAAAAATGACAAAATCATAGAATTTGCAGGGAAATGGATGGCACTAGAGCAGATTATGCTTAGTGAAGCTAGCCAATCCCTAAAAAACAAATACCAAATGTCTTCTTTGATATAATGAGAGCAACTAAGAACAGAGCAGGGAGGAAGAGCAGGAAGAAAAGATTAACATTAAACAGATACATGAGGTGGGATGGAAAGGGAGAGAAAAGGGAAATTGCATGGTAATGGAGGGAGACCCTCATTGTTATACAAAATTACATATAAGAGGTTGTGAGGGGAATGGGAAAATAAACAAGGAGAGATATGAATTACAGTGGATGGGGTAGAGAGAGAAGATGGGAGGGGAGGGAGGGGGGATGGTAGAGGATAGGAAAGGTAGCAGAATACAACAGTTACTAATAGGGCATTATGTAAAAAGGTGGATGTGTAACCGATGTGATTCTGCAATCTGTATTTGGGGTAAAATTGGGAGTTCATAACCAACTTGAATCTAATGTATGAAATATGATATGTCAAGAGCTTTATAATGTTTTGAACAACCAATAAAAAAAATTAAAAAATTGCAACGTTAAAAAAAAAAAAGAATAATGAGCTATCAAAGATTAATTTTTTAAAAAAAATTTTAACTCCAGTATGACTGGGTAACAAGAAGTCCCAATTATGTACACCTATAGTACACCAATTAAAAAAATGTAGAAAGAGAAAAAAAATTAACTTCCAATTTCTCTTTAGAATCTTCCAATTTCTTTTTAGAATCAAGCAAAATAGAAATCTTCAATAAAGCATCAAAAAGCTTTAAAGTGATTATTGTTAAGCTTCATCTACTTTAATATCTATTTTAAGGTATATTCTAGATTTCATAGAGTAAGTATTTTTATAAAAATTAGGGTTTTCTTTTTTTTTTTTTCCTTGTTTGTTTTTTGTTACTGTTGTTTTGTTTTTTTCCTGTCCTGGGGTCTAACTCAGGGCCCCAGGTATACTAGGCAAGCTCTCTACCACTGAACTACATCCCCAGCCCCAAATTCTAAATATTTTAGATGTCACAGACCATAAGATCTCTGTTACAACTACTTTGCCTTTATTGTTAACACCAAAACAGCTGTAGCCAATACATAAGCAAATCGGCATGACTATTTCCCATAAAACTTTATTTTTTTTAATATTTTTTAGCTGTAGTTGGACATAATATCTTTATTTTATTAATTATTTTTATGTGGTGCTGAGGATCGAATCCAGGGCCTCACACATGCTAGGCAAGTGCTCTACCTCTGAGCCACAATCCCAGCCCCCAATAAAACTTTATTTACAAAACTAGGCAGAGGACTGGATTTGACCTTGGCCTGTAGTTTGTTGACCCCTTTTCCATATTATAAATCAAAGGTTCGCAAATATTTTGTGAAGGACTAGATAGGAAATATTTTAGACCAGCAGGCTGCATATGGTTTTATTTAAGCCCTTTAAAATATAAAAAACCGTTCTTTGCTCCAGACCATACAAAAAAAAAAAAATGAGCTGTTAGCTAGATTTGGCCAATCAGCCTAAGTTTGAGGATCCCCCCAAAAATGATAGGATTCATTTAATAGATTGTGGGGGAAGTTGCTGTTTCCTTGGTACTATAATAGGCTAACTTCAAATATACCTTGAAAAGTAAAACATGGTTTCTTAAGCTGTGGATTCTTATGTCTGTATTCATTAGAGAAGAGTATATTGAAATAGAATGAAAAGGTTTACTTAATTTTATTCATTTCAAACCTTATCATTGCATTTTTCACTAAAAATGTATTTTTTAAAACTTTTTAGGAAACCTTGCCTAAGCATTTAAGTTTTTTTCATTGTATGTTTCTAGCTGTGTATGTTCTGTGTTTGTTATAGGAGCTTATACTTGGAATAGACAGAAGAAAGATTGCCCAATAAGCCAGTAAATTACTTCTAATTCTGTGTTATCTTCAATTGCAGGTGGATGCTTTCAAAACCATCTTTAATCAAGGGTTTAGCTGTCTCAGCTTCTATGAGCAATGAAGAGATTTCTCATGAGCATGTTGTTATTGAAGCAGCTGATAGTGGTCGTGGAAGTTGGACTTCCTGTTCAAGCAGCTCCCATGACAACTTTCAGAGCCTTCCAAACCCAAAAAGCTGGGACTTTTTGAACTCCTATAGGCATACTCATTTGGATGATCCCATTGCTGAAGTGGAACCCACTGACTGTGAGCCCTACTCCTGTCCTAAAGGCTGCTCTAGAACTTGTGGCCAGTGTAAGGGAAACCTAGAGACTAATCAGTTGAGACAAAGTTGGGCCTCCTCCAGTTCTCTCTCTGATACATATGAACCAAATTATGGGACAGTTAAACGGAGAGTATTGGAGAGCATCCCCACTGAGTCATCTGATAGCTTGGACCCAAAGGATGCCACTGACCCAGTTTATAAAACTGTCACTTCAAGCACAGAAAAGGGCTTGATTGGTAAGTTGTGTGCTTTGTTGTATACTTGGTATTCAGAGATTGTGGCAAAAAATAATATTAATAAGGCAGTGGAATATATTGGCCAGGATTTTATTCTTGGAAAAAATCATTCTCTTTGTCCCTAAAATTCATGGTTTCTCAAGAGTTTTGGAGCAGATATTCTAGCCATTAAAATAAAAAGTCTGGTGAGAAAATATGTAGTTAAGGAAATACATTTGACATGTTTTATTTTTTAAGATATTTTTGGTTCATTGAAGAATATCATCACATTACTATACAGTAGTAATAAAGATATTATTCTCTTTGTTATAAGGGGAAGAAATTATTTGGACCACAACTGCTAGGCATACATGGTAGAAACATTTATTCTTCTTGTTACTTTTAGGTAGTAAAAGTGAGAGGGGGAAATATGAGTGAGCTTAGTGGTAGAGCATATGCTTAGCATTCAGGAGGCCCTGGGTTCAATCTTCAGCACCATGAAAAAAGAAAGAAATCAATCTGAAACATTTTTCACTATACCTTCCTTTTGCATATCATTAGTGTACAAAATCATTTGGGAATTTCATTCTAGGCTTTCTTAGTGTATTTAGCCATCAAATAATATTTTTGAAAAATGTATTCCCTGAATTATATAAATATTTGAATAGTCCCTGCTTTTCTACATATGTGGAATGACTATTTGTTAAATCTATATTATTCATGATCAGTTCTTAATTCTATGACATAGTCATGATATCACATTTAATTACTAAAGTGTGCTTATTTTATAGTCACTTGTTAAATTGCACTATAGATTGGGTGTTTAGCTCTCATTTTGCGTGTGCGTCGGGGCGGTGGGGCGGGGGGGGGGGGTTGCTGGGGATTGCACCCAGGGCCTTGAGCATGCGAGGCAAGCACTCTACCAACTCAGCTATATCCCCATCCCCTAGAGACAGGGTCTCACTGAGTTGCTTATCACATTGTTTTTCCTAAGGTTGGCTTTGAACTTGCTATTCTCCTGTCTTAGCCTCTTAAACTGCTGGGATTACAGTTGTGTGCCACCACACCTAGCTAAAGTCACCATTAATTTTTAATGTCCACTGAAAATCAGAGAAATTTAATTTAAGATAAATTTTCTAAGATTATGTTTTTTTTTCTTCTCTATTTAATCCAAAAGCAGAAGTTAGAAGTAAGGTCCTAAAAAAAAAAGATGAGTTCATCTTTATGGGTAAAGTTAAATTTGTCCACATGCTTGATGGAGAACTAATCTGCCCAGTAGTACCACAGAACAGTGGTTCATGTCTCCAGGAAAGGGTGAAACAGCTCTCCAGCAACCCCAAACATCTTTTGAAAACTCGACTAGTCAACAGAGAATGATGGTTAGGGTGAACTTTTAAATGTTTGTCGTCTTTAGGACTAGTGTTAGTACAGGATGTGTCTCACACTTCTGTGATGTGAGTGCTAAACTGTAGAAGAAAGTTTATCATCAATATCATCTTCAGCACACTCTTTGAATGTTTATAAAACTTAACGTAATTGTATTTTAATGTAACCTGTGTTTTAAAACAGGTTTCAGTATTGTTTATTAAGGTAATCTGCTGTCATTATATTTAAATTTATTTTATCCATTTTAAGTTCTTTTGTCATCATAATAAGTTTCTGTGTGTGTTATTTCTACATTTTTCATTAACATTTCCACTGCTTATTTTTCATGCCAGTGTACTGTGTAACTTCACCCAAGAAGGATGATAGGTATAGGGAGCCACCTCCTACTCCTCCAGGATATATGGGAATTTCTTTAGCGGACATAAAAGAAGGACCCCACCTGCACCTAAAACCTCCAGATTATAGTGTGGCAGTGCAAAGGTCAAAGATGATGCATAACAGCCTTTCTAGACTGCCACCAGCTTCTCTCAGTAGCAGCCCTGTGGCGTGTGTTCCATCGAAGATTGTAACTCAGTCTCAGAGGCATAATTTGGAGCCATCCCATCCTAAACTAGCAGATGTGACTGATGCAGATAGTGAAGCAGATGGTATGTTGACAACCTACCTTAATGGGTCTTAAATGAATTGCTGAATTAATAGAAAATGATTTTTACTTTGGCTCTTTTGTGGTAATTAATGTTTTTTTTTAATACCTTAAAAATCTCTATCTAAAAAAATAAGAAATCCCTAAACATGATTGTATGTTTTGTTTTGTTTTTTTAAATAGAGATGCAAGCTGCTCTTTTTTGTGATCCCAGTACCTTTCTGCTGGGTCCCAATGGAGTATTCTTATGTTTGATAGAACAGCAACTTAGTCTAATAGGATAATTTTGAGAGGAAACACTTGACATCAGTAGAGTTGTGATTTACATCAACACATGGAAGTGTTTCAAATGCCAAATTGTCTGAAATTATGTTATTGATACAGTTCCTCTTATTTGCAATATCCTTGACTGACTTTGTACCTGTGGTAATAATTTGAAAAATAATTGGCTTTCTTAAATCAAGTTTTTTTGTTTGTTTTTTGTGGTACTGGGGATTGAACCCAGGAACTGTATCCTCAGTCTTTTTTATTTTGAGACAGGCTTCTCACTATATTACCCAGGTTGGCTTCGAATTTTGCAATCCTCCTGCCTCAGTCTCCTGAGTAGCTGGAATTGTAGACATGTACCACCACACTCAGCAGAAATAAATGAAGTTTTATCCTTTTGAACAGTAAAATAATAAAATTAATTAAAAACATTTATGAAATTCCAGGTTTTTTTCACCCTTTGTTGTGATCAGAAGTGTCATTACAATAAAATGTGGGCCTTGATGGGCTGTTAAGGATTTTTTTGTTGAAACTGATAAATTTTCTAACAGCAACAGATCACTAGATTATTACTCAATCTTCATTAACATGCTGATCTGCTATTTGTGGGTTTTTTTAATTTTCAGAAAATGAACAGGTGTCAGCTGTCTGACCATTGGATGACCCTTTTGAAGACCACCAAAAGTTTTGAAGAAGTGGACAGAAACCCTGATGATTCTGCAGGTCATTGCCAACAAATAGCTTACTGCTACTAACCCAGAGGTTTCATTCCTTATACTATGAGCAGTGAGATAGACCTGAGTGGTACTTGCTTTCATTTAATCTCTGAAGATGCAGTTTCCTCAGCTATTAATGCTGTGCCTGGATACCATTCTGCACTTTGTACACCATACCTGCCTTGGGACCACATTACAGAACCAATCCAAACTCAAGAGTCATCCCCATGTATATCACTGTAGATTTTCCTTTCACAAATTATTTTAAAGGTAGTGGTATTGTTATTTCCAAGCCATAGCTTGGACTAAAGGACAAATTCAAAATGTCTGCCAATATCAAGCTTTCTCTTGTATATTTAAAAAGTAATTTATTATTTAAAGTGTTGTGATTTTGTTTGTATGTGGGAGCCATTGTTAGATGATGTTTGTTTGAGGTGATAAAACTGTCTCTGGTCTGACTAAACAGAAGTCATCTTTGTAAAGATGCTGTGCTTGATCTATATGGAGATGTAACTTGATCTGAGCACCAATGTGATGGGGGGGGGCGGGGGACGGGTTCAGTTTGAGTAAACTAAGAAGCCCTTTGCAGTGGAAATGTTAGGAACCTTCTAGATCATGGTGTGAAATGAAGTTGCCACAGGGTTTCTTGTCAGACCTTTGGGAAAGGGGAGGGGAGGTAAAATGATAGGTGGAACCTTAATTTCCAAAGACTAATTCTTTCTGAAGTGAAAGTCATGCTGCATCTAATTATAAACTAAAAGTAAACCTAATAGAGAATGAGTTCTAGAGAATTCTACTCTAAGGAAACCCTAAACTAAAATTTCTGACAACTCAAGTATGGAGTTCATTTTTAAAAGAAGTATAATCATAGATGTTGTAATCATGAAGATGAATTTGCCCTTATGCATTGTCCTGCTACATATCCCACATCTCTCAGCACAAATTGCATCTAATCTTAATAAAACATGCAGCTCTGAGCCATCTCAGTAAAGCTCAGTAGCCCACCAAGGTACATAACTGGTTGAAAACTCTGTGGGAGAAAGAGGAGCTAGAAATGTAAAAATGATTGTCTCTTGGTTCTCATTTTAGCCCTTGAGGGACGTAGCTTTCTGGCCTCTTGGGCATGGCATTCTTAATTTAAATATTTAATTAAAATTCCAGTGACTATTTGCTGTATGAAGTAGATTTTTCACATTTTTTACAAATTAAATATAATGTTTTCTACTTGTATTTAAATTTTTTTCATTTGTTTTTTAATGTAAAGGCAAATGGGATTTTCATAAACTTCTGTGATAACCAAAAAAAAAAAAAAAGGAAGAAAAGGAGGGGAGAAAAAAAAGCCAAAGCCATTAAGGTGCACTATCCAAATCAACTTGGAGCCTAAGGATTTACTTCAAAATGGTTCTCCATATGTGACCATATAGGATTTAGTTAGTGACTTCTTTTTTAAGAATCTGTATTTTTTTCCTAGCTTTCTTTCTCTCTTATTTTCTTGCCTGTCTCCTTTATTAAAATTATAAATGAATTCCAGGTGATAAATCATAGCAATTCATTTTTCCCATCAAAATGATGATCTCCTGGGGGGGGGGGTGGGACATTAAGCTGAAACTTAAGCCTTAGAGATTAACCCCAGTATGTTAAAATAAAGCTAGATGGCTTCATAGCTTTCTTGGTTCTTTGAAGAGAAAAGTGAATCAAAAATCCTGGCTTGAAAGTCACACTCTAGTAATTTGGTCTATAAATAGTGGTTCTCTGATTATAAATTTTTTATTCTGTGATTTACATAACATCCTTTTTGTGTCCTCAGCAAAAAAAAAGAAAGAAAGATATTTTTGCTATAACCACCTTTTTATCAAGTTTGGGTATTTATTCTCACCATTTTATATCCATTACTCCAGAAAAAAAATATGTGCTATTTGCACAGCATCTGTTTATTTAGCAGGTCTTTCAAACCAAATGGAAGCCTTACTGTGTTTGTTCTTAGTGGTGTAAATAATACCTTGCTCAGAGAGTTGAGGCCTGTGGTTTTGGACTTGCACCATGTAGCTGCCTTTGTTGTATTTAGCTTTAACTGTGAGTGGATCAGCTGATCACATTGATCAGGAACTAAAACCAAATGCTTTGTAGTTTGATAAGTATAAATCCCTTACAAAATCATGAACTATTGACTTCTTTCAAAATTTAGGGTACATTTCTCAGTCTTGTCTTAGTTTCTTATATGACTAGAATGGGGAAGCCTTAACCTGTCCTTGCTCCAGTTCCAAATCCCTTTTTGTGTTTGTTTTATAAATTTAAACTTCATTGAAAAGACTAGTGCCCACTCTTCCCACCACAACTCTACATCTGCCAAAACTTGTAAAACAGTAAACCTTGAGTGTAAACTTTTGCCAAATGTTAAATTTCAGCAGAATCTCTTCTTATGCAAGATTTGGAGAATTAGTAAATCCAGTATATAGTTCCATTAAAGTTTATTGTAATTAACAGATTCTCATTTCCTCGAATAATGATTTCAAGATGATCTTTGGGGAGAAGAATCTTTTAATGGTGATAAGTTTTCGTGAAGGTGATAAGTCAGATAGATCATTGTCATCTATGTCACCTTCCTGAGCATCTCTCCTAGACAGGAAATGCAGCAGTAATCATGGGGATTTCTAAGAATGAACTTAGAAATGTGTTATTTATAAAATATTCTTTCCCCTGCCCCACCCCCCAAAAAAGTGGAGCAGGGGGAGTTTCTTTGTATAGTTAAAACAGTGATTGTTATTTGGATACAAAATATTATGTTAAAGTGTTTGTATCCCTTGAGCATTACTTAAAGGCTAGGGAAAAAAAAGGATGACTCTTCAGAAAAGTGTCAAATACATTTTTTAAATTTAAACTTGAACCCCAATTCATCTTTAGCTTTTGTTGTGCTTCTTTTAAGGCTTCTTTATTTTTGATATACAGAATGCGGTTACACTTGATCTTTTAAATTGAAACGGTAAGCTTATCAGCAAAAGACAAAAACAAAATTGCACCATTGTAATTATCAAAATAGCAACTATACTGCACAATTCAGTGATTGTAAGGTATCCTATAACAAGCAATGTTTGTCTCCTATTTTTTGATACCTCTTAAACTTATGTCTTTTAGAAAGACAGTGCCTCTGTATGCTTTTTGTATTTTTACTGAGTGTAAATATTTGTTATATTTTTGGTTAAGAGAATGTAAAAGTACCATTTATTATTACCATATCTACTGATAACATTGGTGGAATCAATAAAGAGTCTACATTAACCTTCTCTGTACTTTATTGCAAATGTATGGAATAGATGAAATAATTACACGTGTGCACTCAAGAGTGCTGTTCTGGGATCTGTGTTGGTTAGAAGGCGGCCTTATGTTTTTAAGTGTGCAGAGAAATTGAAGTGGTCTGTTTTTGTTGATCATATGGAATCTGTGAAACAATGGTTTGTTTAGGTTAAAGTTGTATCTTGATTACAAACCAATTAAGAGTGACTTAAACTCCATTAGGGATTGTTTTTCTTTTATAACAGAAAAGTCACCAGACAAACTGTTCAGGGCTGATATAGTAACTCTACAGTGCTGTAAGGGACTTGGAGAACCTGACAGACCCCAAGGAGTCACCTCAGTACTTCAGGAAGGGAAGAACTTAGAGGAAAATAAACAAATGTATGTCTCTTTTTATTAGCAAAGCGAAAGGTTTTTCAGAAGTTCCATTTGTGTATTTCTACTTAACATCCCATCAAAACTGCTGTATGACCTCTGAGGAGATTAGGGAAGTGATCTGATCTGAGCATTTGATACCCCAAACAAAATTGGAGTTCTTTTCAGTGAAAAAGGAAAGAATGGGTATCAACTGGGCAGCATACTACTGCCAACTCCTTTGGACAAGTATGTGGTAATGCAGTCTTTTTATGGGACAGGGTCCTGTTGAGGAAGAAGGAAATTGTGCTTCAGCACCCCTTTGTAAAATCTCCAGTCATCCCTCTGAATCCAGAGAATGTTACTCCTATAGTAACCAAGTCTTCTTAGTTCTCCCTTTTCAACATATACACCACGTTTTCCCAGGCTGTTTTTTCCCCAGACAGGCTCTCTAGTCTCTCTAGTTTTTTCTTCGATTTAGAAAATATTAAACACAAATGAAGTTAGCTGGATAACAGCTAGCCAAAAGCATTATACCCTGTCCAGGAATTTGTAAAAGTTACTTTATTTGGGAGAAGAATCTAGATGTAATAATTAAACACTTTGGGGATAAGATTACTTTGGATTATCTGTTGGGCCTAAATGCCAGCAGAAGCGTCCTCATAAGAAAAAGAAAAAGAAGGGAAATACACAGAAGAAAAGCCATAATGAAGACAGAGCAGACAGATGTAGCCACAAGTTAAGTAATGCCAACAGCAGGAAATGGAAGAGATGGAGAGTTCTAGAGCCTCCAGGGGATGTGCTGCCCTGCTGACCTCTTCATTTTGGACTCTGGCCTTGAGAACTTTGAGATAATACATTTCTACTGTCTTAAGCCACCCAGTTTTTGATAATTTTTTAATAGTTCTAGGAAAATAACTTTATTTGCCTATTTTGGGGGGACCCAGACCCTGTAGTTCAGCAATGTGGTGATCTATAAGCAAACCTCAGGAACCTCCTTCAACTCTCCCCACTCCCAGGAAGCATGTGATTAATCTAGGAGAGAGAACTGGTTGTCACAGAGATGGTCTCCACCACAGCCTAGTCAGCCTATTGTTTTTCTCCCTTTCAAGGTACGTATGTACCAGTATTGTGATTTTAATTGTAATTTCCATAATGATTGATTAATAATATGCATCTTTTCAAATACTTATTGGCTATTTGGATACTATTGCAAAGTGTTTAGGTTTTTGTTTTCTATTTGTTAAAATATATGAATGCATAATTAACTTATAATGAGCTTATATATCTAGCAATCTTGCAATGTCCACTTAGAATCTAACACTTGGGGGCTGGGAATGTGGCTCAAGTGGTAGCGCGCTCGTCTGGCATGTGTGTGGCCCGGGTTCGATCCTCAGCACCACATACCAACAAAGATGTTGTGTCTGCCGATAACTAAAAAAATAAATAAATATTTTTTAAAAAAAAGAATCTAACACTTTATGGATTCTTTTGGATTATTCTGCATGCTTAAATGCTCATAAAAACCTTATTTCTGGCCATTTTACATTTTTTTCTTATTACATTGACCAAAATATTCAGTTCTGTGTTAGGGAGAAGTGGTCAGAGTGGAATTCCTATCTTTGTTCCTGATCTCAGGGAAATCTTTCAGAAATCACCTTTAAGCATGCTGTTTGCTGTGGTGTTCATGAGTTTAAGGAAATCCCCTTTTACTTATATTTTGTTAAAAAGGATTTATGATTTAGCCAGCCATGGTGGTACACAACTATAATTCCAGCAAGTCAGGCAGCTGAAGCAGGAGAATCACAAGTTCAAAGCCAGCCTCGGCAGTTTAACAAGATCCTGTCTCAAAAAGGACTGGGGAGGACTGGGGGTTGTACCTCAGTGCTTGCCTAGCATATGTGAGTCACTGGGTTCGATCCTCAGCACAACATAAAAATAAATAAAGGTGTTGTGTCCATCTACAACTAAAAAATATATTTAAAAAAAAAAAAGACTGGGGATACAGCTCAGTGATAGATTGGCCCTGTGTTCAATTCCTGCTACCACCAAAAAAAAAAAAATTTACAGTTTATTGTCAATCACTTTTCTTGAATCTATTGATGATCCATCAAGTTGTTTTTTCATTATCTGTTACTGTGGTCTTTAAGGGAAGTTTATAGTATTAAATGCATACATGAAAAAGAAAGACTGAATGTTGATTAAGCGTTATTCTCAAGAAACCAAAATAATAACAGAGAATTAAACCTAAATAGGAAATAGTTAATAGCAGAAATTAGTGAAATATATAATATGTCCCCCAAAAAGGTTAACAAACAATAAGTTATTCTTTGAAAAGAATGATAAAATTGACAAACTGTTGGTGATCAACATAAGGAAAAGGACATAATTAATGTCAAGACTGAAGAATAATCATGACTGTAAAGTTTACTAAAGAGAATGACATAGGGATTGATATTAAAACAGTTTATGGGGTGTGGTTCTGTGGTAGAGCATTGGGTTCAATTCTCAGTACCACAGAAAGAACAAAAAGTAACTTACCAAAACTTTAACAAGGAGGGACAAATTTTTGTAGTCCTATAATAAAGAAATTGGACGTAACATTTTTCCATTCCTTGATGGTCTCATGGATAGATTATACCAGAAAAAGAGAAAAAATAACATTGAATTTATATAACAAAATCTTAAATATAGGAATGTCGGAATATCTTAAATAGGAGACAATGCCATCAAAAATAATTAAGTCTCTCTGTTCCTCCCTACTTAACAGACAGCCAGTCGCTGGGTCACTAGGGCTGCTTTCAACTCTAGCACTATTGCCATCAGTGACCCCAACTACACCATTAACATGTCCCAGTATGAGTTCACCCATCATGAGGTCAATGGCACAGTCTAGGATGAGAATAGGAAGCTTGTGGTCAGTGGAAAGTCCATCTCCCAGGAGCGGGATTCCCAGCATCGAAGAGGGTGATGCTGGTGCTGAATGTGTTTTGGAGTCCACTGGTGTCTTCATTACCACAGAGAAGGCTGGGGCTTATTGAAGGGCAGCACCAAAAGAGTCATCATCTCTGCCCCTTTTGCTGATGTCTCATGTTTGTGATGGGTGTGAGCCATGAGAAGTGTGACAGCTTCCCTCAAGATAGTCAGCCGTACCTCCTGCACCACCAACTGCTTAGCCCCCTTGGCCAAGGGCATCCTTGACACCTTTGACGTTGTGGGAGAACTCATGACCACAGTCCATGCCATGACTGCTGGGGCTGACATTGCCCTTAACGACCACTTTGTCAAGTTCATTTTCTGGTATAACAATGGGATGGTGGACCTTGTGGTCCCCATGGCCTCCAAGGAGTTGAGTCCGCAGACCACCTACCCCAGCATGAACACAGAGGAAGAGAGAGGCCCTCAGCTGCTGGGGAGTCCCTGCCCCAACTCAGTCCCTCAACACACTGAGAACTCTCCTCCTAGTTTCCATCACAGACCCCTAAAAAAGGGAAAGGACTAGCAAGCCCTGTTATTAAAAACCATCAAGAAAGTCACTGTACCCAAAAAATAAATAATTGATATATTTGCCTATATTTTTTTTCTTTTTTAGTTATTCATGGGCACAATATATTTTGTTTATTTTTATGTGGTGCTAAGGATCGAACCCAGTGCCTCACATTTGTGAGGCAAGCGCTCTGCCACTGAGCCACAACCCCAGCCCCATATTTGCCTGTATTAAAAACACTCATCAAAATTACTATTTGTAAAAAAGTTCAGAGAACTGGGTGCAGTGGTACATGCCTATAATCCCAGTAGCCTGGGGCAGGAGGATCAAGAATGCAAAGCCAGCCTCAGCAAGACCCCAAGCAACTCAGTAAGACCCTCTAAATAAAATATGAAAGGGCTGGAGATATGTCTCAGTGGTAAAGTGCCCTTGAGTTCAATCCCCAGTAGCAAAAAACAAAAGGCTTAGTTGGGAAACACTTAATTCTTAATAACCTTCAAAGACTTGTATTCAGAATATATAAAGTGTTTCTATATACAAAAGAAAAATCCCAATTAAAAAAAATAGTCAAAAGAAATGTGCACAAGTCTATAATTCCAGCAGTTTGAGAGGCTGAGGCAAGAGGATAGCAAGGTCAGCCTCAGCAATTTTGCAAGACCCTGTCTCAAAAAATAAAAAGTGCTGGGGATATGACTCAGTGGTTAAGTTCTCCTGGGTTCAAATCCCTGGCACCAAAAAAAAAAAAAAAAAAGAGGCTTTAGCATTTTATAGAAGAGAAAAAGCTATTGATAAACACATGGAGAGGTGCTTAATCTCATTTAAAAACCTCTGTAGGTCTGAATGGACAACAAGGTGTTAACTGCCCTCTCTGTGGAGTTGTAATGGCAGGTGATCCTAGGTAGAAAACTGCTTAGGAAGAAAGGAAAGTAAGAGGATGGACTCCAAGGGGAAATATGGTAAAAAATACACAGGATCCACTAGGTGGCCTCATACTACAACGTGATTTTTTTTTTTTTTTTTTTTTTTTTTAGTGGTAGATGGACAGCATGCCTTTATTTATTTTTGTATGCAATGCTAAGGATCAAACCCATTACCTCACACATGCTGGGCAAGTGCTCTGCCATTGAGCCACAGCCACAGCCCTTGAGGGTCTTCTTTAAAGAGATTAGAGGTAATCTCTCATCTTTCCAGATGCAGACCCTCGTGATATATTTGAGAAGAATTTTCCTTCACAAAAGTAATGATCTGGGAGCATTTTCAAAAGAGATAATTCCAGGAAATTTTAAGCAGATTCTGGTTGGATAATCTTGGAACAACAGTGAATGAATAATATAGCTGCAACTAATTCCTAATGCAGGTGTGGGCAGAGGATGTAGAACACTTCGTGAGTATTGGTCTTTTCCAGGGATCCCAAGAGAAATCTATTGAAAATACAAAAGGTTGCATTCTGAACTGGAATGCAAAGCCGGTAAGATGCATAAGAACCAGTCAAAATTCTAACAGGATATACAAAAGAGCTATATTTTTCAAAGATCCTCCAGCAATTGCTCATCTTTTCTGACCAGTTGGCATTTGAATAAACTTAAAGTACTTATGTACTTGTAGTTTGCATTTCCATGGTTATTAGTCTGGTTAAGCTCCCTTCGGCTTTGTGTCCACCATTGGATTTTCTTTTTTTGAGGTGCCTTTTTAAGTCTATTTTCTTTTAATTGTAGGTGTTCTTTATATATTCTGGACGTGACTCTTTTTAGTTTTACCTATGGTAAAATCTTTACTCTGGCTTATTTTGTCATACCCTTAATGGTGTCTCTTCCATGAAGAGAAGTTCTTTTTTTTTTTTTAGAGAGGGAAAGAGAATTTTTAAATATTTTTTAGTTTTCGGTGGACACAACATCTTTATTTTATTTTTATGTGGTGCTGAGGATCGAACCCAGCACCCAGCGCATGCCAGGTGAGCGTGCTACCGCTTGAGCCACATCCCAGCCCAAGAAGTTCTTATTTCTAAACCAGAGAAAGTTATTTTCCTTTATGGTTTTTGAATATAGTATGAGGTAGGAATCAGATTTCATCCCTCTTTCTACAAATCACTCCTATACCCTTTAGTGAAAGGATATTTCCCACTGCATTTCAGTGCCATCTTTGCTATAAATCAAGTGTGTGTCTATATACATATTTATTTCTGGGATCTGTATTGCCTTACTGGTCTGCTTTTCTCCATTTCCCGACACCACACTATCTTAATCATTCTGACATTATAAATCCCATATTGTTCTTTTTCAAGAGTATCTTAGTTCTTTTATCATTTTATTTCCAAGTAGATTTCAGAACTAGCACATCAGGGCTGGGGTTGTGGCTCAGTGGTAGAGCACTTCCCTAGCATGTGTGAGGCACTGGCTTCGATTCTCAGCCACGAATATAAATAAATGAGTTTAAAAAACAAAAAGATCCATCAACAACTAAAGACATTAAAAAAAAAAAACTAGCACATCAGCTTTCACACACATGCACTAGCATGTTTACATAAACAATTGCAATTTTGATTGGAATTTTCTTGAGTTTATTTATCCTTTTTTTTTTTTTTTTTTTGAGGTGTACCAGGGATTGAACTCAGGGGCACTTGACCACTAAGCCACATCTCCAGCCCTATTTTGTATTTTTTTTAGAGACAGGGTCTCACTGAGTTGCTTAGTTACTTTTAGTAAGGCTGGCCCTGAACTCACGATCCTCCTGTCTCAGCCTCCGGAGCCACTGGGATTACAGGCATGCACCACTGCACCCAGCTATTTGTTTATATTTTCTATTATTTTATTGTTTTGGTTTAAAAACATTCATACTTTTCATGTAAAATTTATTTTTTGGTTTTTGGTGTTTGCCTTTATAAACAGTAGCTTTTAAATTTTCAGTTTTTAATTATTTTGTTTTCATAAATAGAAATAAAATTGATTTTAATGTTTATCCATCAGCCTTACTAAATTTACCTCTAATGATTAATAGTTTAAAGTTTCTACATAAAATTTACAGCTAAAGATAGTTCCATTTCTTCCTCCTTCTTACTCTTTTTATTATTTTATTAACCAGAACTTTCAGTATATGCTAAAAGTGGTGAAGATAAGGAAAATTCAACCTTTCACTATGAAATACAATGTTTACTTTAAGTTCTAAGTCTAAGTTCTTTATTGAACTAAGAAAGTGCTCTTTAGTCCTAGTTTTCTCAAACTTATCATTAATGTTGAACTCTGTCAAATGCTTTTTCTGCATCTATTGAGATCATTGTGATTTTTTTCTCCTTTATTTTATTAATGTAATGTTCCAGTTATTATGGCTATATAACAAATCAACCCAAAACAGTGTCATTTAAAAAAAAAAAAATTGGGGACTGGGGTTATGGCTCAATGGTAGAGCGCTCACTTAGCACATGTGAGGCACTGGTTTCAATCCTCAGCATCACATAGAAATAAATAAAATAAAGGTATTGTGTCCAACTACAACTAAAAAAATATTTTTAAAAAAATTATTGTGCTTGTTATGAGTTAGGAATTTACACTTGTGTCTGCCCCACAGGACTGAGGCCTTAACAGGAATTACTTGAAGGACCCTATCGCTGGCAATTATTCGAGGCCTCAGTTCCTGATAACATGGACCTCCCCTCTCTATAGGTCTCTCCCTGTGGGCTGATTCTGCCTCCCTTGTTTCATGGAGGCTAGATTTTAAGGACATTTTGAAAAATAGGGCCAAGGAAGTCATCACTCTTCATCACCTGGCCCCTGAAGTCCCTCGGTGTCACTGTTCCACATTATGCTCATAATGTTTCACCCAGGTTCAGTGGCGGGGAATCGGGGGAAGTAGACTTGATGAAGTGGCAAGCTTCTGGAAGAATGTGGGGGACAGAAAATATTGCTGTATGCTGTAGCCCTTTTTGGAAAATGCAGACTGCCACACATGGTCACCTGATGGCCAGGCCTTCCTCTAGGAGGAGCCCCTTGATTAAGATCCAAAACTGTGACTTGCTGCTAACAAATAGAAAATGGCAGAAGTGAGGGGGTATCATTGCACAGTTATCTTCTAGAAGAACCACCGTGCTAACAGGCTAGTTCTAGAGACTCTTCTTGGCTTGAAGTTAGTGGACATGTTGAGGAAACCCATGGCACAGGGAACTGCAGAAGATCTCTAGGAACTAAGGAAGGCCTCCAACCTGCAGTCGCCAAGAAGTGGGAGCCTCAGTTCTTGACCAGCTCGAGTGAGCTTCGACCCTAATGAAGCCCTAGACTACAACCCAGTGGTTGACTCCCTAAGTAGCCTTGTGAAGCCTTAAGCTGGCCAGGACTCCTGACCTAGTGAACTGGGGAGATAATAATAATATGCTGTTTTAAGCTGCAAACTTCGTGGTGTAATGCAGCAGTAAGTGACTAGAATACCACTTGTTAGCCCTGTGGCCCTGGGGAAGTCGCAGATATCCCCCTGTGCCTGGTTTTCTCATTCTTAAAACAGGACACAACAATAACCCATCTATAGTTGCCATGAGGATGAAATGAGTTCACACACCTGTGATTTTTTTTGGCATTACCCAGCACATAGAATGTGCCCAGTAACTGAAGTGTGTCATCAGTGCCCTAAGATTATATGCTGCTGCTGCTTTCTCTCTCTCCCTCACGTCTTCCACTATTCACACCTCTGTAGTTTAGTGTCTGAATTCATTTCATCGCGCTAGAATTTTCTTTCATTCCTCAGGATAGTCTTGGCTGGCCAACACCCCCTTTATCTAGTGCTCATTTATCTGACAGCCTCAACTATTCAAAATAGAATTAAGATACTCCAAAAATTAAAATAGACTCATGTAGAAAATAGACTAAAGTTTTATTTTTTACTTGCTGATGAGACTTAAAAGCTCCTCCTCAGATGTGGGAGGCCACCACTTCATGTGACCAGCATTTTTCTCTCCTGATTGGTTTGAGGCACTGTGGGTCATTTCCAGTGATCTGGCCACTTTCAAGTGGCTGTAGACAGTAGCCCAGATCTTGAGAGTAGTAAAAATGTAACAAATGTGTCCTCATGTGTCCTCATGTCCTCATGCCTTCCTGCAGCCCCCAGGGTTGAGCTACACCTACCTGTTCCTTTGTGATATTAACCCTTTGCCCTGTTTGGGATAGAATGTTCCATGGAAACACCCTTTGTGTGTCCCCTTCTCTTATTCTGCCTTTGGGTGTGGCCTACTTAATGTCAGTCACTCTGCTGACAGCAGGCATCATGAAGCTAGACTCAGCCCCTTGAAACCTGACCCCTTGCCTCATTTGAAAGGCTTCTCCTCAATAAAGAGAGTCAGCACACCAGCGTGTGCACCTGTGCTCCCTCGCTCTCTCTTTCTGGGGACCCTTAAATTCAGAGGAGCCGTCACAGGACCCCCAAAGAAAAGGGTATCTGTCTTTTGTTGTTATTTCGCGCGGCCCAGTTCACCTGGAGTGACCCTGAGTGTGTTTGTCAGAGCTGTCTTATTTCATAAGCCAAAGCACACTCACTGTAAGTCAAAATTTAAAATGGTAAGTGGGGAAAAAAAAATAAAAAATAAAATAAAATGGTAAGTGGAGCCAGGTACGATGATGCCCACCCATGAACCCAGCTACTCAAGAGCCTGAGGCAGGACCACTTGAGTCCAGGAGTTCAAGTTCAAGGCCAGTTTGGGCAACATAGCAAGACCCTGTCTCAAGAAATTCATACAGATAAAAATTAAAATGATGAGTGGAAAACTACAAGGAAGCATATTCATACCAAGAACTTGATTCAAACAACCTAAGAGGGAAAGAACCTGAAAAAAAGCAGCGTGATGCACAGACAGCTGACTTCTGGGATCTCTTTTTTTTTTTAAAGAGAGAGAGAATTTTTTAAACATTTATTTCTTTTAGTTATTGGCAGACACAACATCTTTATATGTGGTGCTGAGGATCGAACCTGGGCCGCACTCGTGCCAGGCGAGCGCGCTACCGCTTGAGCCACATCCCCAGCCCTCTGGGATCTCTTGAAGGTACCACTGAACAAGTGCCCTGTCTTGTTGGACAATGCACTGATCCTTTCCAAATCTCAATTTCCACATTGATTTATCAAGAGGGGCTCAAGCAAAGTCCCTTCTGCTGATTAGGAGAGCTGAATGTTTGCAGGCAGGTAACATATTTTGTATAATATTAGGTTAATGTGGGCTGGAATTGTGGCTCGGCAGTAGAGCTCGCCTAGCACGGGCGGGACCCAGGTTTGATCCTCAGCACCAAATAAAAATAAAGGGATTGTGTTGTGTCCATCTACACCTAAAAAATAAAAAAAACTATTAGGTTAATGTAATTTTTAAAAAATTTCTATAATATCACTAAAGATATCAACAGTAGTCGGGCACAATGGCATAAACTTGTAATCCCAGCAGCTCAGGAGGCTGAGACAGGAAGATGGCAAGTTCAATACCAGCCTCAGCAATTTAGTGAGGTCCTAAGCAACTTAGACACTATCTCAAAAAATAAAAAGGACCAGGAATATAGCTCAGTGGTAAATTGCCCCTGGGTTAAGCCCCCAGTAATGCTCCCACCCTGCAAACTGTCCCCCCACAAACAATCTCAACAACAGAAAAATAACTCAATTTAAAAAATGGGACAAAGAATCAGAATAGACATGTCTCCAAAGAAAATACACAATTGACTAATACATACAAGAATGCATAACCTCATTACCATTAGGGAAATGCAATTCAAAGCCATAAGAAGGTATTATACCCATTAGAATGGTTCCTATTTTTTTAAAAAACAATTTAAAGGACAGGTAAGGTGTCACATCTATAACCTCAAAAAAAAATCTTTCATCCTGGTGGTGCTGAGAATCGAACCCAGGGCCTTGTGCATGTGAGGCAAGCACTCTACCAGCTGAGCTATATCCCCAGCCCTCTAATTTCAAATTTTTAAAATGAGCTGCTAATGTAGCTTAGTGAGTTCTTGCCTAACATGTAGACAGCCCTGTGTTCAGTCCCCAGCACGGCAAAAAAATAATAAATAATAACAAATGTTGAGAATGTGGAGAAATTGGAACTCTTGTGCACTATTATTGAGAATGTAAAATTGTGCAGGTGTAAAAAAAAAACAGTATGGCCATTCCTCAAAAAGTAAACTATTACCATATGATCCATCCGTATCACTGGTGGGTATACAACCACAAGATTGAGAGTAGCATCTTAAAGAATAGTTATACACCCTTCTTCATAGCAGCATTATTCACAATGGATAAGGTGGAAGAAACCCACATGTCCATCAGCAGATGAGTGAATAAATGTGGGATGCATACAAGGGGATATTCAACCTTAGAAGGAAATTTTGCTCCAATGTGGATAAACCTTGAGAACAGACATTATTCCAAATGACATAAGCCAATCACAAAACCTTGAGAACAGACATTATTCCAAATGACATAAGCCAATCACAAAAAGACGAGTATGACTCACTTCTATGAAGCATCTAGAACAGTCAAATTCATGGACACAAAGTAGAACAGGAGCAGATACAGGGAACTGTTTATTGATATAGTTTCAGTTTTGCAAGGTAAAAATATTCTGGAGATTGATTGCACAAAGCAAATGTAGCTGTACACTTAAAAAATGGTTACAATGGTAATTTTATGTTATTTTATTATAATTAAAAATAAAAATCTGCACCTGTAATCCCAGCAGCTCAGGAGGCTGAGACAGGAGGATCACAAGTTCAAAGCCAGGCTCAGCAAAAGTGAGGTGCTAAGCAACTCAGTGAGACCCTGTCTCTAAAATACAAAATAGGGCTGGGAATGTGGCTCAGTGGTTGAGTGTCCCTGAGTTCAGTCCCCGTATCAAAAAATTTTTTGAAAAATCTGGTGCTTGAAAAGGCATTGGGTACCTGTAAAATCAATGTTATTCTTGTACCTTGTTTCACAATGCTGCAGGATAATTTGGACTCTTGTATTTTTTATTTGCAGATCGTTGTAGCCTCCATCTATTTTACTGCATATGCATTGTTATGCAAGTCATTTTCTTCTATCAATTTAACCATATATATGCAGAGAGAAATTAGATTTGTGCTTTGCAAACTTTGACCCAGAAAACACATTCTAGAAGCTTCTTAACAAAGAAGATTTTCTCATTTCAGGTGAAGTCATTCAAAGGTAACACCAGAGTGGAAAAATACAGAGAAGGGAAATATTAAGTGATGCTCACAGTCTGATTGTACATTAAGAATTGCCTCCAAGTATTTATGCTTGCAGCTAAAAAATGAAAGACTCGGTCGTAATATCCTCTTCTCTTTCACATCTACTTGGATTATCTCTAATTGAGACCACAAGTGCTGGACACTCTACCAGTAGAAATTGATGCCTGGATGAGTAAGATCTTGCACTAGAGTCTGGTTGTGGCCAGGACCAGATATCCCAAAAGAAGCCATGTTAGGGCTGGGATTGTGGCTCAGCGGTAGAGCACTAGCCTAGCATGTGTAGGGCCCTGGGTTTGATTCTCAGCACCACATAAAAATAAATGAATGGAATAAAGGTATTGTGTAAAACTACAACTAAAAAATATTTTTTTAAAAAAGAAGCCATATTAAAAGCTCAAATTTTTCAGCACCTGCCCAATGCCTCAGGACTAAACTGTGTTCATCCCTTGAGCAGCAGGAATTCAATACAGACTAAAAACCATAGCACACAAAGCCTTTGTTTGCTGAAGGGTTCCTGATGCCTCATACTGTATACAGAGCATCCTCGCCGTGCCTGGCACACAGCAGGGACTTATGTGGATACATGAATCATGAACGGCAGTAGAAATCATGAATGCCTGTTTGATGTTTTCAGCTGAAACCTCAGACACGCTCATAGCATTTCATGTGAAAAGTACCATGTGCCCAACACTCTGATGGGGACCTGGGACTTTCCTGGCGTGTCAGTCCCTAAGGAAAGGGGAAACCCAGCGCAGCCCAGCCAGTGAGAAAGAAACAAACCGCATTTTAGACTGCACTGCCAGCTCCTCTTTTCTGTGTGAACTCAGTAGAGCTCTCCCTCCTGTCTCTCAGGGCCATCTTTTGCAGCTCTCATATATAACAATCAGCAAGCAGTCAGGCAGATCGTTCTAGCTTCAGGCTGCTCTTAAGTAAGTCCTAACCTTGGATTTAGTTTCACAAAGTCTAGAGAAAGAGAACTCAGCTGCTGGGCTTTGGGGGAAGTGGGTGGTAAGAATGCTGATGTCATGATGACCTCTGCCCTAACTAAGCACTAAACACGGAAGGGACATCTTCCAGGATAGGTTCAGTTATTGGTTGATTCATGAGACTTATTTATTTATTCCAGGTTGCCAAAAGCACTTTACAGTCCCTGTGTCTAATGGTGGAGGGAAACGGGGAGTTCAGTGGAAGTTCCTGCCAGGGGATTACTGAGGGGTGGGAAAGAGGGCCGTGTAAACACCAGTCATGTGACAGGTGTGAGCCTGGCTTAGGTGATCTCATTCTCACCTGTTCCTGGTGAGAATTCCTGAAATTTTATTTCCCCAATTTCACAGATGACATTTACAGACGGTGAGAGAGGGTAAAAAACTTCCTGAAGCCAAATAGATAAGCAATGACTATTCCTGGGCATTCCTGGGATCAGGAGTCAAGGCCTCAGGGCTCTTGGGGGCTTCTCTTCCAGCTCTCCTCTTGTCCTTTCAGCTGTGTGTTGGCCCCATTCTTCTCCCACCCAGGCAGGTTTCTTATGGTGGTGGGCTGTGGTTAGGGGGGACGTCCTGGGGTCATGCACGGACTGGGGTTAACCTATAACCTTGGAAATTGAGGAGAGGTATATTGTCCTTAAAGAAAAGGAGAACAGTAAAATACTGTGTCTCTGACTACCCACTTTCTGTTCCCCAAACCTAGCCAAGTTAAGGGAACAATGAGAGTAAGCCTGGGCCACATTGTCCAGACACGTTATCTTGAGGGACACTGGCTCTCATGCACACTGGGATCTAGGCAAGTAAAGCCATCTGTACAAAGTTGCTTTTTGCACAAACTCCAGAACTGCAGCTCCTTGGGGTGCTGGTCATACAAAGCAAACTGGGCAAGCTAATGATGAAGTTGCAGCTTTGCAGCTCAGTGGCTCCTGGTGCAGAACTGAGGGCACCGTGGACCAAATGCTGTGAGGGACAGAGGTGCTACCTGTCTGGTCAGTTGCTACTGGAACTTCCCCAAAAGCATTTCACAGCAAACCCTCCGGCCTCCTGTATTTAAATACCTCCCAGGTATTTAACCTATTCCACTGGCCAGTCCCAGCTGGGCTTTAGATGGAACAGAAGGCTTCGCACTGGACCACCACCAGCATGCGGGTGCTGGCTGCTTGACTTGTGGTCCCACCAGAAGCCTCCCCATTGCCCAGAGAAGAGAATCTGGGTGACTGAGGAAAAGCAGGAAAGTTTGTAGGACAGAATGCAGAACCAGTCTGCATCCACCAGTGCTTGGAGGGAGAAAGGCGACAGGGCAGGACAGAGGAGGATACTACCAAGCTTCTCTGCCAGACTTAAGGGCTCTCTCCCGTCTCCTGGTGGACAGGGGAGGACGCCTGGTGCTGAAGCCTGGACTCTGACTCACAGTGACCCCAGACCCGAAGTGGCAGTCTGTCTCTGGAGACCTAGGACGCCATATTCTTTAAACTGAGCAGTGCACGTAGAACAGGTATGAATGGCTTCAAAATATATTTTTTTTTAATTTTAAAAAAGTATTTTTTAAAAAGGCAGCAACAGAGATGTCCGTGAACAGCACCTACCTCCAGGCCCAGGTGATGGTGGGCAACCTGACAGCTTTGGGAAGGTCAGAAGCCAGGAAGCAGTTTCAAGGCTCAACTTTGAACAGGGGAAGAGCGCACAACCCAGAACCCCGGCTGTCCTGAGCACACGGCCCTGCTACTCTTCAGACTCACAACCTGTCCCCTGCCTGCAGTTCCTGGAACAGAAAGAGCTCTTTGGCCATGAGCTCAAATAGAATTTATATGCCTCAGTTTCCTGGGTAGATGGGATGATATCACCCTGCCCAGAACCCAAATCACCACTATTATTTTTTTTTTTAAGGAGGGAACATTTATTTGGATTCAGAGGTTCAATTCGTGGTCGACTGACTCCATAACTCTGGGTCTGATGGAAGAAAGCAGCTCTGTACATGGCAACCAGGAAGAAAGGAGACCTCTGCTCACCAAGGACAAGATATAAACCCAAAATCATGCCCCCAGGGACCTACTTCCTCCAACCACACTCTCCAAGCCTAGTTACCACCCAATTAACTCCTACCAGAGGATCAATCCACTGATTAGATTGCAACTGTAATGTAATCATTTCACCTCTGAACATGCTTGCATTGTCTTGCACATGAGCATTTTGGGGACATCATATACATCTAAACTATAACATTCTGCCCCTAATTCTTAAAAAGCTCATGTCTGTGTCACAGTGCAAAATACATTTGGCACATTTCCAGGAGTCGCCAGGTCTTAACAGTTCCAGCATTGTCCAAAATCTCACCTAAGAATCAAGGCAATAGGGCTGGGGTTGTGGCTCAGTGGTAGAGCGCTTCCCTGGCATATTTGAGGCCCTGGGTTCAAGCCTCTGCACCACATAAAAATAAAGTTTTTGCATTCATCTACAACAAAAAATATTTTTTAAAAGAAGGCAATAAACTGTGGTACATATATACACAATGGAATATTGTTCAGCATTAAAAGAGAATATAATTATGGCCTTTGCAGGTAATTGGATGGAGTTGGAAAATATCATGCTATGTGAAATAAGCCAATCTCAAAAAAAAAAAACAGGAGCCAAATATTTTCTCTGATAAGTGGGTGCTAATCCATAATGGGGTGGGGGGATGCATAGGATGAGGGGAGGAACTTCGGATAGGGCAAAGGGGCTAAGTGGTAGGGAAGATGGTGGAATGAGACAGACAACATTAACCCTAGGTACCCGTATGATTGCACAAATGGGGTGACTCCATGCACAACCACAGAAGTGAAAAATTCTGCTCCATATGTGTACAATGAATTGAAGAACTTTCTACTATCATGTGTAACTGATTAGAATAAATAAAAATAATCAAGGCAAGCCAGGTGTGGTGGTGCACGCTTATAATCCCAGCAGGAGGCTGACGCAGGAGGATCACAAGCTCAAAGCCATCCTTAGCAACTTAGTGAGGCCTAAGCAGCTCAGTGAAACCCTGTCTCAAAATAAAATATAAAAAAGGGCTGGGGATGTGGCTCAGTGGTCGAGTGCCCCTGAGTTTCAATTGCTGATACCAAAAGAAAAAAGTAGAAGGCAAACTCTTGAATATTTTTCTCTAAAAACATCAAAAACAAGTTACATATATACAATATGCGATGGCACAGAGTGAACATTTCTATTCCACAAGGGAGAAATAGGGGCGGTGACACCCCCTTTCTCCACAGAAAAGTCTTAACTGGGCTTCTCCAGAAATCTTCACCATGGCTGATTTTAGGACTGTCAGCAAAAGAGTCTCTGCAAAAGAGTTCAAAGTAGATAAACTTCCAATTTTCATGTCGCCCTGTTTAACTTGGCCACTGGCCAGGAAGAAACCAGCACTCCAGGTGCTGGACACACCCTTATGATTTTTCACAAACATGTATCCAGTATAGTAGTTTGTAGAAATGTGTAAACAAGGCCTCTGGCCTTGAGCTGGACTTCACAGAGATGTCTACATTTTTAAGATAAGTTACCCACTGGGCTCATGGTAACAGTTGGCAGTGGGGGGCGGTCAAGAAAGGTAAGAAGCTCTCCCCTTCTCAGGTGTTGTCCTTGAAGAGTTAACTTGCCCACAACAGTGAAAGAAAAAGCTGCTTTTATGTGAACTTCTGCAGACGGTGAACTTCTGAGCCCCTCCCCTTTCATGCTGGGTATAAAACTCTGAAACTCCCTGAACTCGGGGTTCAGGGGATTGATTGATTACAGCAAAAGCTGTGCCCTCTGAACCTGGCTGCAGCCAAATAAAACTATTTCCTGCTACCTTTGGTGTCTTGCCTCATCTGTCCCTACAACAATGGGACCAAACAAAGCAAGACCAAAATCCAATTGGGCAAAAAAGTCTTTGTAGCCCCACATTTGGTGTCTGGAGCACAGGGCATCATGGTGCCCTCTGGAAGGTTTGTGCAGCTCGGCTCCAATGGCCTTGCTAGTTTCAGCCCAAGTGGCCTCTTGGTTTGAATCTGCTTACTTCCTACAGCTTTCCTCAGATCAGCATGGATATTGGCATCTGAATGGCGGTCTCCACTGCAGCTCCAGCTTCCTTTCCACGCTTGGCCTGTCACCATCCCAGAGCCAGACCACAGGGACTACAACCCTGCTACTTTGTATGGCTTCCCAGGCCTTCCTTTGAAATCTCAGTGGAGGCCTCCAGGACCCCCTAACTCTGGCACCCTGCATTCCTGCACGGCCAGTAAAACACAGTTGGTGTCAAGGTCTGCCACCATTCTGGTGGGCAGTAGCTAACCCTCCTGTGACCATGGCTGCAGCAGCCTATGAGTGGCTGGGCAGTTGAGCACAGGGAAAAAACTTCCTGCCCTTGCCTACTCCCTGCAAACAGGGTGCCCCCAGTGTCTCTTCTCTAAGGAATTTTACACCCTTGACAGAGTGATCTTGCCAATTTGAGATACCCTCAAGCCATGTTGTCTTTGTGCAAATCACTTAGCATCTCTTCAGTGGCTGTAAACTCTTTAGCAACCACATCTTTTTTTGGCCCCCGTTTTACATACACTTTCCTGGCCAAGTTGCTAGTTTTTCTTTCTGCTCCTGATTATCACAGTAAATTTGGCTAACAGTCACTAACAATACACACTTCATTGCCTTAATGCTGTGCTGTTTTGAAATTTATTCCACCAGATTAATTAACTCATGAGCCAAGTTTTTATGTCTTAAGTCCTATGTGCATTCTGGTCTTCTGAGCTCCCACCTCAATTGCTTATTATACTCCATTCCAAATTGCATCTTTTAAGTTTTTAAACATTTCACCTATAAGCCAGCTCCAAAGGCTTCTGAATCACATGGTCAGGTTACTTGCAGCACCAACCCCATTTCTTGGAACCAATTTGTTTTAGTCAGCATTTTCATTGCTGGGACCAAAATACCTGTCAAGAACAACTTACAAGAATTTATTTTGGCTCAGGGTTTCAGAGGTTCTGTCCATGGTCGGCTGACTCCACAGCTCTAGGCCCCAGATAAGGCAGAACACTAGGGCAGAAGGGTGTGGCGGAGGGAAGCAGCTCAGCCCAATCATGATTCTTTTGGAGCTACCAACCCTGTGCCCAGCCCCACTGTTGGACATGGATTACCAACTCCACCACTCTAATGGAATGACACACATTGCTTCTTTAAAGTGACATATTTCAAATTGTTGGTTGGTTTACGATCTGCGTACCCCAGGGGGGCAGTGAAAAATGAAGACTTGGGGGGCCGGGGTTGTAGCTCAGTGGTAGTGTATTTGCCTAGCATGTGTGAGGCACTGGGTTCGATCCTCAGCACCACATTAAAAAATAAAAAAAAATTACAGGTGTATGTCCATCTACAAATAAAAAATAATAAATCAATTTAAAAAGAAAAAGAAAAATGAAGACTTGAAACTCTTAATTTATGGGAATTTTGTGGGTCAAGTTTATTGTGAATCATTTCCACAAATCACCACAGGCTGCTTACGGGAAGAGTTGAAGTTTTCTTTACATCCTTTTCAGATTGTTCACTATTAGAATATATAAAGAAACAGATTTTTGTTGTATTGATTTTGTATCTTGCAACTTTGCAGAGTTTAATAGTTTCAGCAGTTTTCTTGTGGAAACTTTTGGCTTCATAAGATCATGTCTCCTTTGAACCAGAGATCCTTCCCTTCCACTTCATATGCCCTTTTCTTCCCTAATTGCTCTGGTTAAGACTCCCAGTTGTTCAAAGAAAATTTGTGAAAGCTGTCAATCATATCTTGTTCCTGATCTCAGAGGAAAAGCTTTTCCCAGTATGCTATTAGCTGTGTCCCTTTCTTTTGTAGCCTTCATTACGTTGTGGTATTTTCCTTCTGTTCCTCGTTAATTTTAGTGCTTTTATTATGAAATGGTGTTGAGTTTTGCTGATGTTTTTTTGCACCAATTAAAATGATCATCCAGGGTTTTTCCTCATTTTGTAAATGTGGAGTATTACACTGAAGTTTTCATGTCTTTTCAAATTATCTTTTATTCTTATTATGCATGACAGCAGAATGAGTTTGACACGTTATACATACATGGAATGCAACTACTCATTCTTTAGATTGTACCTAATGATTTTCATTTTTTTAGAGTTATACATGGACACAATATCTTCACTTTTTAAAAAATGTGTTGCTGAAGATCAAACCCAGTGCCTCACATATGTAAGGCAAGCACTCTGCCACTAAGCCACACCCCCAGCCCTGATTTTCACATCTGACCATCCTTGCATTCCAGAATTAAATCCCACTTGGCAATGTTGTATAATCTCCTCCCCCTCCCCCCTAGGGACTTAACTCAAGACGTAGCTTCACCACTGAGTTACATCTCCAACCCTGTTTTAAAGTTTTAAGACAGATTTCACTAAGCTGCCGAGTGCCTCAGCCTCCCAAGCTGTTAGGATTAGACGTGTGCCCCCATGCCTGGCAGTATTTCTACTGTTTGAATATCTACATGTCAGTGTATAATCCTTTTACTTTATTGTTGAAATCTATTACAGTACTTTCTTAAGGGTTTTTTAAGTGATTTTTCTCCAGCTGCCATGGAGACATTATATGTAACAAGACTTTGCTGGCAGTTTGTGTCCATGTGGGTCTTTGGTGTATCCTACTTGGAATTCACTTAACCTTAAATATTTACATTTTCACGTCTTTCTTCAAATCTGGGAAGTTTACAGCCATTTGGTTTTCAAATACTCTCTCCCCCTTTCTGCCCGCCCCCATGTGTGTATATTGGTCAGCTTGATGGGGTCCCGTCGGCTGTTCACTTTCCTCCTTTTTTGCTGCTCTCAGTAATTTCAAGTGCTCTGGCTTTACATTCACTGGTTCTGTGTGATCAAGTCTGTTGTTGAATTTGTCTCATGAATTTTTCAATCCAGTCATTTTATTTTTCAGCTCCAGAGTTTGTTTTTTATAATTTCTATTTCTCTTAATATCCTCATTTTGTTCAACAAATCGTTCTCCTGATTTAGTTGTCTGTCCGTGTTCTAGTTTACCTCACTGAGCATATTTAAGACCATTTGTTAAATTCCATGCCAAGTATACAAAGGTCTGTTTCTCTAGGTTTGACTTCTGCAGATTTACTTTGTTCCTCATTTCTTTTTCTTTTGTTGTTTTATGCCTTGTGACCTTTTGCTCAGATTTGGGCATTTGCAAACACCTCGGTCTTAGACAACTGGCTTAGAGCAGAAAAAGAGCTTCAGTAATAACCCAGCCTAGTCAAGGCTTATGTCCCCCCCACCCTTCCTCTTCTGGTCATGCACTTTCCCTGGAACTGCGCGTGTCCTCATGGTTATTTACTTGTACTGTATTGTGCTGTCTGGTGTCACCTTTTCTTCTGCCTGTCACCTACTTACTGCCCCATGCACCCAAGACCTGCAGGCGACCTATGCTCTAGTGCGAACACCCACCTCACATCCAGCTGTGCCAGTGTTCCCATCGTTGAACCAGCAAGACAGAAACCAGTCCCTCTGGTAGCCCTGGACAAGCCTCAGAGTTACAAGCAAGTTTCCCTTTATTCCAGGAGTCTCAAGGTAGAAACAGAATTGGGTTTCCCCACACTGCTTCAGGGGAGGATGGTGCACAGGGAAGCAACATGCCATGAAATCCCTAGACTTTTTGAGTGTGGCTGTTTCTTGATGAGGTATTATCTTGGTTGCTGCTGCTTGATTTTTGAGTTTTCACAAAGCTATTTTGATCTGAATGTTGTTTATTCCGTTTCTTCATGGGGCAGTGAGGGCCTAGAGCTTCCTATCTACCATCTATCTTGCTGACGTCACCTGTCTCTTGTTTCTTGTATAAAATTTAATGTCCAACCCAGCAACTCAGGAGGCTGAGGCAGGAGGATCACAAGTTGCAGGCCAGCCTCAGCATCGCAACACCCTGCCTCCAAAAATAAATAAATAAAGGACTGGGGATGTAGCTCAGTGGTAAAGAATCCTTGGGTTCAATCCCCAGTACCAAAATAACAATAATGATGATAAGAATTTTGTTGACATTATGAAATTGGTAAAATAAAGAGAATGAAATTCAAACACCATAGAAAGGCATGAATTGAAAACTGTCTTTTTATTCACATCCCAAGCATCTTTCCCACTGCCTAAGGATAGCCTCTTAACAGCCAATGCGTCTTGAGAGTTACCTCAATTCTTATTTTATTTTTATTTATTTTTTTTTAAAGAGAGAGTGAGAGAGATAGAGAGAGAGAATTTTAATATTTATTTTTTAGTTATCGGCGGACACAACATCTTTGTTTTGTATGTGGTGCTGGGGATCGAACCCGGGCCGCACGCATGCCAGGCAAGCGCGCTACCACTTGAGCCACATCCCCAGCCCGAGTTACCTCAATTCTAAATAATGCAGGCATACTTCCTACCTTGATTCTTTGAATTGTACTAATGATTTTTTTGGGAGAGGATACCTGGCTCCCCACCTTATTTCTACTTTTTAATCTATCTCTGCTGAATAACTTCTATTTACCACCTATGAATTTTTTAATAGAAGTCTGATAACTTTATTTTTATTTTAGTTGTAGATGGACAGACACAATACCTTGATTTATTTAGTTTCTGGATAGAACCCAGAGCCTCACACAAGCCAGGCAGGCGCTCTACCACTGAGCCACAACCCCAGCCTCAATTTCCTTTTGGATGTCTGGATCCAGAACACAACACTGCTTTGGCTTTTCTGCTAATATTCATTTTGCTGAGAGGAAAAACAGTTTGTTCAATATCAAGATCATCATTCTTTCAGCACTTGCTAGAAAGCCCCAAGGCAGACACTCAAACCTTCTTACTCAGGGAAGGACGACTTCTCTAAATGAAAGGATCCCTTTTGCTGGGCATCAAAGGCAGACCAGCTGGAAAACTAACAGATGGCGGGCATGCAGAACACGAGGGCAGAGGGCAAGGGGAGCCTAGGGTGCATGTACCTTGGAGAAAGTATTTAAAACAAACAATAACAACAAACCTTATCTGGAGAACATTGTAAAAACCAAATGCTAGAATGCCAAAATAGGAAGAGATTGAGTCAAGTCATTTAATGGTTTCAATTCTGGCCCATTCTGGTTGGAGACAATAAATGGCTCCCAGGTTTGCTAACAGTGTACTTTAAGCAGAAGGAATAAATTCCTTTTTGGATCACTTTTTTGAGTTTTTTTTAAGTTTCAAGAAATTGCAGGCTGTCTGACACTATTTTTTCTGGATACGCTTTTGTGATTATGTGCCCTCTCCTTAACATGTTATGCATGTCTTTTAAAAAACAAAGTGCTTGGGGCTGGGGTTGTGGCTCAGAGGTAGAGCGCTCGCCTAGCGTGCATGAGGCACTGGGTTAGATCCTCAGCACCACATAAATGTAAAATAAAGATATTGTGCAAACCTACAACTAAAATATAAATTTTTTAAAAAGTGCTTGATATACCAGCAACAATTTCTTCAGATAATTTCTTCATAATTGGGATAGAGGTCTGAATATTAGAATGTCAAAATGTTATTTTGTAAAGAACTTTTTTTTTTTTTTTCAGGGACAAGGTACGGAGGATTGAACCCAGGGGCACTTTACCACTGAGGTATACCCCAGCCCTTTAATTTTTTGAGACAGAGGTCTCACTAAATTGTCAGGGCTGGCCTTGAACTTGCAATCTCCTATCTCAGCCTCCCAAGTTGCTGGGGATATAGCTAGGATGACAGGAGTGCACCTCTGCACCAGGAAGAACTTCATTTTGACAAGTCATAAAAACTAAAAAAGAAAAAAAAATTACTCTTTCCTAATATTTTCCTTATTGCAATCTCTATTTTCAAAATGTGTGTGGCAGTTCTCATGATAAAGATGACCTGACTGGCCTGTCCTTAGTGTCCAGCCACTGAAGTACCTCAGCAGCCTGTGCAACTCCATGTGGCCCTAAAGCAGGGCTAAGCTGTGGCCCCACACTGCAGGTGCTGTCCTGTGCCTCGCAGGCCACTCAGCCACCTCATGGTTTCCACCACCAGATTCACTGTCTCACTCTCAAGTTGTGGCAACCAAATCAGGATCTCCTGACATTGTCAACTGTTCCCTGGGGAGTCGCCACCCCTATGGGAAACACTGTCTTAAGCTATTCTAGGAAGCAACTCTGTAACTCCCTAACATTCTGTAGTGACAGTGTTCTATAACTTGGTGATATGGTGGCGATAGCCACATGATGCTATTAGTACCTGAAACATGGCAGCATGAGGAATAAAATTCCTGATTTCATTTTAAGTTATTTAAACCCTACAAAAATACTTCTTTTGAATACCTTTTTAAAAAATCAGATGTGGCTGACTGGCAATTAAACCCTGGGGGTGGGGGGGCGGTATGATAGAACCTCAGTTCTACTCCACAGAAAGCAGGAAGATTATGGGGTGGGCCAACATGCCCCACATTATTTCTGCTTTTAACCTACCTCTGGCAAAAAACTTTCATTCCATCTTACATTAAAAAAAAAAAAAAAAATATATATATATATATATATATATATATATATAGAGAGAGAGAGAGAGAGAGAGAGAGAGAGAGAGAGACAGATATATAGTCCTAAGTTTCATTCTGAGTAGGCATAGGTTAAATTATATAGTAAAGTTTGAAGTTAAAAATCACAACTACAGACAATTTTAAATCCTCTTTTGAAGCAAAAAGTGATGAACTGTTTTTGTATACGAGTTATACCACTGAAAACACAAGAATGCTAGAAAGGTGTCCTAAATGTCCAACAATTCCTGGAATGAAATGGAAAAATCAGGAGTGAAAGAAAACATTTATTGAATCAAAATCAATACTTTCTTTTTATTATCTACAAGCCAACACTGAACTCACTTTATTTAAGAATGAACACAATGTACAAAAAAAGTATGCTTATATTATAAAAATATGTCAATTTTATCTTCTGGGTGCTGAGCAGAAGTTATCTTAAACAAAATCAAGGCAAACTTATTCTCTATAATGAAACTGCTATAATTTAATGACAGTGAAGGCTCGTGTACTCACAAAGGGCTCTCCGGCCCACTGACTATGCTGCCCTCGGAATGCCGTGCCCAGGTCCCTGCAGTCGGCATCCTCACTCTGCTTCTTGGCACCGCTTCACGCCTACGATTCTACAGAATGCAGATCACTGCTAACAAGACGCACGTGATCAAATCTTCATTTGGTTTCCCTTAACAGCTGTTAGCATATATTTCAGCAAAGTATTAACAGCATAATGAATTTGGAGTACAAAAATCCTATTTATTTAACTAACTTCAGTTTAAAAATGAGATGTTGCTAAGGAGAACAAATGACCTCCCAAGGCTTCAAATCCCATTAACGCAGGTGGGAATGTCGCCTCACTCCTCTAAATATTCTAAGCCTCCATAAAATATTTATGTCCAAAGTTAATATCTTTGTAACTTTTATTTCTTGATTTTATTGGCACCTTCCCAGGCACTCCTGGCACGTGCTCTTGTGTACAGTGTAATTACTGTGCCTGTGAGGTCAGCGGCAGCTGTAGGACAGTTAGAGGCTGATGAGCCCAGCCTTTGGCTTACCCTGGAGATAGATTCCAACGCTCACTGGTTTTGGAGCAAGAAAAGAGAGCAATAGAAAAGAACAAAATCAAATCATGAGTTGGATAAAAGGGACAGTGGCTCCCTGCATCATTCTAGGAGTTAACTACTAATTTTAAAAGCTAAAATGAATCCATGCTGATAATGCCAAAATATTACAATCCATCTTACAGGGTTTGGCCACAGCAGTGTTCCTGGCAGGAACCTGACTCTGAGGAAAATGACAGTGGGACCCAAGCAAGTTCCAGAATTTGATCTTCACTAATGAAACCTCAACAGATGCTGTGCTTAAGACTGACACCTAAGAAGGCTCAAAATTGCAAAATACAAGAATCAAGCACTCTGGTGTCCTACTCTATTGGGTAAATTAAATTTAGAACAATTAGGGGAGACATGCTTTCATGTTGTTTTGCCTACATAAATCTAACATGTCTTTAGTTACCTGTTTCACAAGAACCTGGGACCAAGGTGAGGGAAAAGGGATAAATGAAGTCAGAAAAGAAAGTGGTAACCGTTCCTCTGTGCAGTGGACTAATTCCTTACAGCTGAGTTTTTAATTAAGCCCCCTTCTGCTGCATGAAATATTAATCCTACCAAGGTAGTTCAGCCTAAATTGGACATAGGATTTAAACATTCTAATAACACAAACCACTGCCACTGCTATAATTGGGAAGAGGAAATATTTGAAATACACAATTTATAAAAGATAAACACATTTTGGAACCTGAGCAAAGGCTTCTTACCAATACCATAAAAAGCCACCATATAGGCTGCCTTCATCAGCAGTGACTCCACCAGGTCAGTGTGTTGCTCTTGGCAACACCCAAGGCCCCCAAAATATGCAGAACACAGAAAGTCCAATGACTCTGGTGGTCTGCTATTAGTAGCACAGGCCGTAAGTTCAACATGCTGCTAGCAGAAACAACTGGATGCCAAAATATTAAATATGAAATGAAAACAAGTGCACAAAGAATGAACAGCTAATGGGATGGAGCAGCTTACTCAGACTGGATGAGAGCTCTGTTCCAGCATCCAGATGCAAACCCACCCCTCCTCAAAACCGCAGGGCCTTGCTCTCAAAATAAATATACCAAACATTTACAACAGAAAGAATGCCTTATGAATGTAAGTTTTTCTTATTGCAATTCTAATCAAATAGGCCCAAAAGCCATACTTCTAAAATAAGCTACGAAGTTATCTTTTTTTTCTGTGAAACTGATGTGACTTGGTGCCACAGCTGAACGCCATCTAATAGCAGCAGTATCATTAGCCCATGGCAGCAAGGAAACGTTAACTCTGGCATCCCGTGGGCTCCCATCAAAGCAACTCCATAAAGCATGCAGAGACCTATTCTGCTGAAGTTTCAAACAAATAAAAATGACCATTGTGCTTGTGTGTCTCACATCTTCCAAAATATACACACATAGTGACAAGTTAGCAATAGCAGATCTTTGTTTACCAGTGAAATCATAAGGCAGAGGGGGTTGGAGGTGGAAAGAAAATGTCTACAATGGAAAAAATTACAAAATGGTGCTAGCATTCACGAAAACAAACAAATAAAAATCATGCTAAGATCAGATCCACAATGATTAAACGTTGAAAATTCAGCTACAATCCAAAGAACTCAGTCCACGAGTCCAAAGGCATGCACGCCAGCGGAGAAAAGGCAGGATCCACTTGACAGTATCTTCTTCAGAGCAGAACAGCAACATTTCACTGGAGTAATCACAGAGGGTGAATAAGATGCCATCGCACTTCTTTTTTGTAATTAAAAATAAAATAAATGCAATCACAAGACAAAAAAAATTATAGTAGACAGAAAAATATAGAAATTCACAATGACCTATAAAACCAAAAGAAAAATTCAAATTATTTTTATATTTTCAAGGTTCACCCTTCTTAGTCATCATAGTCTTTTTAATTTGAAAGCTTATGAACGATTCACAATTAAGTTAAACATAAGATTACTGTACTACTCATGAGATTATCATGATACCTACAGTATCAATATTCAAAATGATAGTTTCATTTTTGTGTAAGGACACAAGAAATAGCATCTTGTCACCAGAATCTCAGGCAAAAGCTTCCTCCCCAACTAGATGTTTTAAAGCATTTAAAATTCTTCATAAGGAAAACAACACCCAAAACTTATATTCAAAATACAGTAACTGCCTATGCCCGTCCCTTTAAACTTTTAGCTGAAGAAATTATTTTTGCTTTTCTAAGTTTGCAGTTAAAGAAAAATAATAAAAGAACAAGACCCATATTTTTAACCCGAGGCTTAAAGAAAGGCTATTGTTGCCACGTTGGCCTGTGGCCCCACAACTCTTGAGTACTCACTGGGGAAGGACCCAGGGCTATCCCGCCTTCGTGTCCACAAGCTGCATCTGCACATTGGCAGACATACCACCTCCGTACCCTCCCTTGGACTGCATCTGGTTCTGAATGGAGCTAACCTACGAGACAAAATAAGACAGAAGTAAGAAACCAGGTGTCCAGTGCAACAATGAAACCATTGTTTTCCCAACATGTTAGCTGGGCTGCTTTTGTCAGAAGGACACTTTTATAGAGGGAAGAAAAAAAAAATTTCTGGTGAACTTAAATTTCTTCTGATTATAAGGACAAATGGTGAGGCTTATAATTGACTTTTTTTTTTTTTTTTTTGTGACAACTTCTTCCACTTTACTTTCTCTATTTTAAATAACTTTTAAAGAAATGTCAGCTTGGTAATGCACAAGGTGCTTGGTAACATTTAAAAAGTAGTTTCTTCACTTGAAGACACCTCAGATACATGACCACTTCTTAGACCAGAAGCAAGAAAATAAGCATGAATGAAACGGGATCAGCCAGAGATAAATCTTCAAGTCTATGTGCAAAATGTATGGTCTTAATATAGTCTGACAGAGACTCTAGGAATTCAAAGATAAGTTTATTTATTAATCTTGTAACTGGACAAACTATCTTCTTAGAATATATGGCTTCATATCTATACAGTGGTTAAGATCATAATCTCTCCTAACCACATTACAAGGCTATTTTCTGATAGACTGCATATTGGTAGACATACCACCTCCATACCCTCCCTTGGACTGCATCTGGTTCTGAACGGAGCTAACAAAATATAAACTAAAATATACAAACACAGGAATATTTTCTTACTTTGTTGCAACACACACACACACACACACACAGTCTTTTGCAAACTGTGAAGCACTTTTGTTTATTTATTTATTTTGGTGGTACTGGGGATGAATGAAACCCAGTGGTACTCTACCACTGAGCTACATCCTCAGTCCCTGCCCCCATTTTTCTTAGTTCCTCAGGTTGGCCTTAAACTTAACATTGTCCTACTTCAGTCTCCAAAGTAGCTGAGATTACAAGCATGTGCACCACCATATCTGGCTAGTTTATATCATTTTCATTCATATAAATCAGAAATATTTTGGAAGCAGAGAATTAGAAAACCAGGTCAGGCTACTGGAAGAAAAAACTCAACAATAAGATTTGAAGGCGATAGCCATGCAGTGAAGGGTCAAAACACTGAGTTTCATCAAGCATCATGAAATCAGCTCAAAGGGCCCTTCCCACTGCCAAGATCTAGGGGAAGGGGAGGAAACAGGGCCACTGTTCTTCATTAACCTATTTACTAAGTGCTTCCTGAGCACTACTGTAACATAAAGCATGATCCTGAATTTATTATGTTTAAGAAAGACTTTCCTGAACTGTTTTTGGAGTAAGGTTTAGATATGTTAATAGAAGAGAATAGTAATATATAAAAGGCACAGCTTGTTTAGATCCAAAGGATTTAAATAATAAACTCTGTGTTAAATGAATATATTTTTTTAATATTTATTTTTTAGTTGGAAACAATACCTTTGTTTTATTTATTTTTATGTGGTGCTGAGGTTCAAACCCAGGACCTCGAATGTGCTAGGCATGCACTCTACCACTGACCCACAACCCCAGCCCTAAATGGATGCATTTTTATTGATCTGGAAAATTTTTACTAATTTGAATATATTACTCTAATGATACCACATAATAAGGTAATACTGCAGTATCTGTATTCATATTATTCAAATAGCAAATTTAGGTAAAAGTATAAACAAACCCCTCTAGTCCTATTTTTAAACTTTATGTTATATGTTTTATGTGTGATGTGTTGTGTAATTATATTTTATATTTTACTTTATTTTTTAAATTTATTTTTTGGTACCAAGGATTGAATGCAGGGGTACTTTACCACTGAGTCACATCTCCAGTCCTTTTTAAAAATGTTTTATTTTAAGAACTATCAACTGATACTTTTAAGAAACTGACTGGCTGACTTATCTTCCTGACCACAAGAACTCAATGTTCTGTGGAGGTGGCATTACTTTGGTGACGACAAACTCACAGATGACTACAAAAAGCCTTTGGAAGACAAATTTGGTTCTAAAGAGCTGACACACTTGATAAAAAGTCCCAGAGAAAAAGCACAGAAGGAAAGGTGACATGTTAATGTAAGATTTTGTGCATGTATAGAAATATCATAGTGAAATCTACTAAATTGTCCGTTAATATGTGTTAAGAAAAGAAAAAGGGAAATCCCAGTGATCTGACCCTGTAGGTCAAAACCTGGGCAATAGCTGATGTCCACCTTGGGCTAAGAAGATGGACATCTAGCCCCCACAGTGTAATCCTAAAATTCTACCTAAGTTTATGGCAAGCAGAAGAGTTGTGTATCTACAACATAATTTTCAAAGAAATCTTAAAGAAAATTCTGAAATGTGCAGAGGCAAGATTTATAAGGTTAACAAAATATCATAAACTAAAATTTAATTCCTCCTATAGTTATATTGGGGGGTGGGTACCAGGGATTGAACCCAGGGGTTTTTAACCACTGAACTACATCCTCAGCCCTTTGTATTTTTTGAGTCGAGGTCTCACTAAGTTGCTGAGGCTGTCTTTGAACTTGGGATCCTATTCCCCCTGAGCCACTAGGATTACAGGTGGGCACAATCATCCCCAGTTTATAGTTAGATTTTTTTAAAAGTCTGATGTAGCTAAGAAGACATCTGTTGATAATAAATTAAGAATTAAGATTCATCATGTAATAAATCTTCTTTTTTTTTTTTTTTTTGGTGCTGGGGATTAAACCAGGGCCTTGTACATGTAAGGCAAGTACTCTATACTCTACCAAATGAGCTGTATCCCCAGCCCAAAAATCTTTTATTTTTATTTTTATTTTTTTGGTGGTGGTGCTGGGGATTGAACTCAGGGCCTTGTGAATGCTAGGCAAGCACTCTAGCAACTGAGATAAATTCTCAGCCCTCATATAATAAATCTAAAATCACTCATTCTATACACATGGATACATAATTATATATTAGTAACCATATTAGGGTTGGGGTTGTGGCTCAGCGGTAGAGCACTTGCCTGGCGCATGCGAGGCCCTGGGTTCGAACCTCAGCACCACATAAAAATAAACAAATAAAACAAAGGTATTGTGTCCAACTACAACTAAAAAATAATTAAAAAAAAAAATAACCATATTAATCAAAGTAATAGGTTTTCGCTCCATGGTGTTTTTGTTTTTTTTTTAACTCCATGTCAATATGTCAATCCAGGAAACAAAGCCACTGACACTTTTGTTCTTTTTTTTTTTTTTTGGTGCTGGGGATAGAACCCAGCCTATGTGCATGTGAGGCAAGCACTCTACCAACTGAGCTGTATCCCCAGGCCCCCACTGACACTTTTGACAGCAATACTGACACACTTACATTTCTATAAAAGCAGTAAAGTGAAACAAAGTACTTTTCCTACAGATTTAAAACAAACAAGTTACTTCCTTTTCAGGAAGCTACAAATGTCATTCCTTTGCTTACCTAGTAACTGAAGTCACAAAAAGGTCTGCTGTATCCAGGATACCCATCCACCTATTGTAAAAGTCCCTGTTCTTTGGTTAAGTCTTTTGTTAGTGCTGTCCAGTCAGTCAGAATACGATGAATCATAATTCTGATTTTATAAGTCTTTCTTTCAATCTGAACACTCAGAAATCACCTAGACTCCTGTTTATTTTTATTTTTTTAAAATACTTATTTATAATTTATTTTTTTAAAAGAGAGTGAGAGAGAGAGGGAGAGAGAGAATTTTTAAATATTTATTTATTTAGTTAGTTTTCGGCAGACACAACATCTTTGTTTGTATGTGGTGCTGAGGATCGAACCCGGGCTGCGAGCATGCCAGGCGAGCGCGCTACCGCTTGAGCCACATCCCCAGCCCTCCTGTTTACTTTAGACACAGGGAAAAGAGGGCCTTAGACTTAGGGAAAGCTGAGCCTGATAACAACCCTCATTTGGTGCTGTCCCTGCATTCTGTTTTTTTCTGAAGAATAAGGCCAGGCGCAGTGGTGCGTGCCTGAAATCCCAGCAGCTTGGGAGGTGAAAGTAGGAGGATCACAAGTTCAAACCCAGCTTCAGCAATTTAGTGAGGTGCTAAGCAACTCAGTGAGTCCTGTCTCTAATAAAATACAAAAAGGGCTGGGGATGTGGCTCAGTCGAGTTCCCCTGAGTTCAGTCCCTGGTACCCAAAAGAAAAAAAACAAAACTGAAGAATAAGGCCAGGCATGGTGGTGGTACATGGCTACGATCCACGACTCAGGAGGCTGAGGCAGACGGACTGCAAGCTTGAGGCCAGGCAACTTAGTGAGATCCTGTCTCAAAAAATAAAGAGAATGTGGAGATGTTGCTTAGTGGTAAAGTGTTCCTCGGTTTAATTCTGAGTATCTATATCCACCCATCCCCTAAAAGTGGGGGAGGGTATGAATCTATCACATGACCATGTCCCAAGGCCCTGTGTACACATTCTACCAACATACTTACTGAATTCATCCCACTGAACAGGTCTCCTGATCCTACATGAGCAGTGTGTACGAAGTTGGTTGGCTCTCCAATCATGCTTCGGTCAATCCGTCGTCGTCTTTTCTAAAACAATATGGGAAACAATGTATTGAGAAAATGATCTTACTAAAAAGAAGCTTACAACAGATTCTTAGACTATGGGTAAATGACTTTGCTTAGTAATATCATAAATTTTTCTACAACACAAAAACACCTAACTTAGATGACCACAATTACTTCTTATTAAATCCCTAGCACACACACACACACACGTAAAGCAAAATAATGGGTTATTATTTTGAACTCTGGGCCATTCCATCCATAACTACATTACGTGTTTTCTTTTTTTCATGACAGATGGGCAATGTGCAGGAGCTGTAAAACAGATTGGGGGAAGTGCATCTCAAAACAGCCCAAAACCCCAATCATAACACTTTTTTTTTTTTCTTTTGGACTGAGGATTGAACCAAGAGGCATTTAACCACTGAGTCACATCCCCAGCCCTTTTTTATATTTTATTTAGAGACAGAGTCTTGTGGAGTTGCTTAGGGCCTTGTTAAATTACAGAGGATGGCTCTGAACTCACGATCCTCCTGTCTCAGGCTTCCAAGCTGCTGTGTTTACAGGCATGCGCCACTGTACCTGGCTTTAAATTTGATTCTTTAAAAAAATGAGATCAAAAAGCTCGAAGAGGGCTGGGGGTGAACTCATGCTTGCCTGGCATGCCTGATGCCCTGGGTTCCATACCTAGCACAGGTAGAAGAAAGGATTTTGAAAGATTTCACCATGAAGGAATGATAGAAATTTGAGGAGATAAATATTTAATCTGATTAAACATCAGACAATGTATCCAACATTAACTGTTACCCCATCAACATGCTCAATTTTTACATTTTTAAAGTATCAGTTTAAAATACATTTTAAAAATGTGACAAAATGTAAAATTTTCATCAGTCACCATTACTGTTAGCAAAGAATACATGAATTGCACACAACACTGACTTTAAACTTAATTTCCTAGCTTTCATCACAAACAAAACTTTGATGGCTATTAGAGATTATGCCCAGCTACCTTTCCCCACTAAAATGATTGTGTCATTCAGCTGTCTTGGGGTTGGGAGGCAGTCCATTCAGTTTTCTGGTCTGTTCTGGCCCAGAAGGAAACTCAATGAGGCTGGGGTTTAATTACTGTCGTTAATTGTTGACAACCACTTCTTACAGGGTTCTCGACCTTGTTTCTCTGTGAACAGCCTCCAATTGCTGTCCTTCCTCCCACCAACATCCCCACTCACTCTCTCATTAGAGACATTTTCTTATCCTGCTGCTGTGTTTCACTGACCAGCTATCTTTCTAGAGATGGTTCTCTTAGATCAGTTCCAAGCTTTCCTTGATGCCTCAGATACCGCACTCTAATTGGGAGGGGCTTGCTGGCACAGCTGGTCACCACTTACCCCAACTGACTTCCAAGAGTATAATGTTTGCAAGACTGCAGCTTGCCTCAACACTAAGGTAAGTTACTAACATACTGGGTTAGGCTGCTGTTGAACACAGTATTTTCACGTCCACATCTTATTGAAATGTAAGCAGGATCCTAATAATTCTAAAATTTCATCAAGACAGTCCCATGTAATAGCTCCTTTGGGTCAGAACATGATTGTCTACAAACTCACAGAAGTGGAGAGAGTTCACACATTAATTGTAGAAGCTATTATGTGCTGTTTACTGTCCTCTAGTTTTTATTATTAGAAGCCCCAAAGAAGCTTGACGCTTTTCCTCTGAAATATTTATTTTTCTCCTCAGAGTTCAGCAATGATATTGTGACATCTTCAAGTTTGTTGGGTTTACTTCCAGTAATTCTGCATAGCACATGGTGGCCCATCTCTATTTGAATACACATTTTCTGAATCTTTTGAGTTTTATGCCATTACATTTCTTTTTTGTTCCACGTGTTCTGTCTTACGTGTGTGTGTGTGTGTAATTATCCTAGTTTCTTTTCTCTTTATAATTTGTTTTGGAAAATAACTTGATCCCCTCAGGAATCCACAAACTTTTTCTTAAAGACCAGAGGGTAAACATTTTAAGCTTGCAGGTCAATGAAGACTCCATCATTGCTCTGACTCAACTCTTCTACTATAGGATGAAATCAGCTAAGATAACACACAAACACAAGAATACAGCTATGATCCAGCAAAATTCATCTGTAATAAGCAGCAGCAGCTTAGACTGACCTGCATGTATTAGTTTGCTGACCTCAGTTCTAGATCAGTAATTTTTTTAGTAGTAGCAACACAAATTATTTATTTGTTATGTGCAGTACTGAAGATTGAGCCCAGGGCCTGTCTACCTCTGAGTTACATCTCCAGACCTTTTTGTTTTGAAATGGCCTCACCCTTGTGATCCTCCTGCCTCAACCTCCCACACTGCTGGGATTAATGACATGTGCCAATGTACCTGGCACAACTTTTATCTTTAATGGTTATTTTTCAAGAGCTCTTTGTTATGTTATTAGAATATTTTTAAAAAATCTCTTTGAGGGTCTGGAGATGTGGCTCAAGCGGTAGCGCGCTCGCCTGGCATGCGTGCGGCCCGGGTTCGATCCTCAGCACCACATACAAACAAAGATGTTGTGTCCGCCAATAACTAAAAAATAAATATTAAAATTCTCTCTCTCTCTTTTTTTTTTAATCTCTTTGAGGATTTGTATGTAAGTTTTTCAATTTTCCCCCTTAAAATGCTTTACTATATGAACTGTCTGTAACACTAGGAAACAAAATCTCTTTTTTCTGTATTTCTCCAAATTTCAAATTAAATTTCTCCAAGTTCAGTTACTTCTTAGTCCCTTAGAAGGACTAGTAAAAAATTCACTCTGTCTTCTGGGACCCTGCTCCTTAGGGTCACATAAAACTTTCAGATTAAAATGATATCAGGGGGCTGGGGTTGTGGCTCAGTGGTAGAGCGCTTGCCTAGCATGTGTGAGGTACTGGGTTCGATCCCTAGCACCAAATAAACAAAGTAAAGGTATTGTATTAATCTACAACTAAAATATATATGTATATATAAAATAAATAAATAAAATGATATCAGAAAGCTAAGAGAGGGCCAGGACCCCCTGTCTATTTTTTTTTTTAAGTTTTCTATTTCTTTGCTATCTTTAATGTGCATATTGCTGCTTCAGGTGCCCTTGAAATGCCTCATACAAAGCCTGACGGTAGACTTGACAGCCCACAGCCATCATCTGACCTGGGGTGCTACACCCTGGCAACACACTGGTTTCTTATGCCCTATTTCTCACCTTTTCCCTAATTTGGAGTTTGTCTATTTCCATTCACCCTACTCAACATAGATCACTGCACACTCGTCTTGTTTGGGATAATAAAACATAATTCCTTAAATAAGCCTTAAGAAATACACTAAGTTCTCTTTTTTAGGATTAAAATAGCAAAAGAAGGTGCTAATACTAGTTGTGTGCTTTTTTCTTCTTGATATTAAGTTTCCATTAAATTTGCCTCATTAGGAAGCCATTTGTCCAGACACATCCAAATGTATCTTCACCATCTGAGAATATGAATTTTCTCAGTATCTGGGCAGACAAATTATTGGGTTCTTCTCCCCAGTAAGATCCTCAGTGAAGAGCAGAGAAGGAGCTTGCTAAGTTCTTGGCATACTCCTGTGAGAATAGAGAAGTCGATTCCAGTGGAAATGAAAGGACAGCAGTTAAGTTCCATGAAACACTGCCATCTACAGGACTAGTTTTCTCCTAAGGCTTCCTAAAATCAAACTCACAAAGGCAACTGCTCCTGGTGTGCAGAGCCACTCTGCTCAGCCAGAGGGCCCTCTTAAACAAGGGACTGGCACGATGCAGAGAACAGACCTACTTCCAGGCCACTGGGAGTCCAGCTCGTCCCCTGCCTGTGAACCTGCAGAGAAGCAACTCTGACAGGTCTGAATCTGCGGAATTTCCTCTGGAAGGGTGTGTCTGGCACTTGGCAGAAGGCTACAATGGCCACACATAGTTGAGTTACTGCACAATGATGCTGGAGCATACTGGTCAGGCCACCACACACTCTAGCACACATTGCAATTCCCAAGGGAGGATGTTCAAAAGCAGCCAAGTAAACAGGTTTCAAAAATTTACTCTCACACTGAAAAGCAAAAGATGAGAAGACTTCAGCTCTTATTATGACAATGACCCGTTACTCAATAGCCACTTTAAAAATCAGAAAATAGTGAATATTTTTCAACTTGACTTTACTGAGTTGAGAGCAACACCCCATATCTGGAATATGTATGCAGAAGCTTCCAGTCCCTCCTTCCCTCAAGCTGGAAGGAGCACAGCTGTTCTAGAACAAAGCTGCATCACTAGAGCATAGGAAGGGTGGAGAGTCCTAGAACAAAAGTGGTGAAACATGCACAAACTCAGATCACTCCGGGTCTGCATACAGCACACAGGACTGAGGTTTCTATCTTCCCAAGAATGGGAAGTAACTGAAAGACAGTTAAAGCTGAGGACACAATCAGATGGTTTTAAAAGGCGATCTCCAAGGGCTGGGGCTGGGACTCAGTGGTGGAGTGCTTGCCTAGCATAAGTGAGGGTTGGATCCTCAGCACCACATAAGAACAAATAGATAGATAAGGTATCCGTGTCCATCTACAACTAAAAATAAATAAATAAATAAAAACCAAAAAGGCTACTCCACAACAGCTACAGGTGAAAAGATTTAATAAAAAAGGCCAAAAAGAAAGGAACATTAAGACCTGAAGGTGAAGAAAAATAAAGGATTTTTCAGCATTATAAGGCTCCTGAGAAGGGAAGAAGATAGCCAAGGTCAAGGTGTTCTTCAGACCCCAGCACAATTCTTGAATCAAAACAAAAATTCTAAGTATAAATATCCTAAAATACAGTATTTTTCAGGTACAATGTGGACATTTAAGGAATAGTATCAACAGTTCAACAGAGACACAGATGTAAATCGTGGGCAAATGGGGGAATTCCAGAGGCAGGCCTCTGCAAAAAACAGGAAATATGCAAACTGTGCCCTCTGCTCTGTTCTATGTTGAATTGTCAGTAGCAAAGAATCACCAAATTTCCTGGAAACACACTTCTCTCATTATAGGGAACTTTATTAAGACTGCCAGCCACTGGAATAATTGCAAAACTTTAAATATAAAGTTATTCTTTTATTCTGTAACAGGTCAAGGAGTAGAGGTACACAAACATTTATTAGTATAGAGGGGATTAGGCAACATGTCTTTCCATAACATTTCTGTGTAATTATATACCAATAAACTCATTATTGCCAGGCGCAGTGGCACCACACCTATAATCCCAGCAACTTGGGAGGCTGAGACAAGAAAAGAGGTTCACCAAGTTTGCTCAGCAACTTAGCAAAGGCTCTGTCTCAAAATGAAAAATAAAAGGGCCGGGGATGTGGCTCAGTGGTAAAGCACTCCTGGATTCAATCCTCAATCCAAAGGGGGGAGAAATTATAAAACCACCTTTATGGGACAATGGGGGAAATTTAGAAACTGACTAGATTTTAGATGAGTACTGTATTTCTCTTTAATTTTCTCCATTCTCCCTTCTCTCTACTTCCATGTATGTCTGATAACTTTCCCAATAGAAAAGTTTTTCCTAATAGAAAAGTTTAAAAAAAAAAAAAAAGATTCAACTCGTGCTTTCCTGATACTCTTACAACTTTACATAAAAGCTTATTTATTGTGTACTAGTAAAAGCAGTATGACACAGGCATAAACTTATTATTCCATGTCTAACATCCATCAGAACTTCATCTTTTTAAAAAAATCTTTTAAAAATTAATTTTTTTTCCAGAACTTAATCTTGTTCTCATTTCTGCCCAGGTTTTACATTTCTAAAGTAACCCACTACTTACTTCCTGTCTGCCTCCAAAATACTAATACAAGATATCTTGCTTACCTTGTGCTTCCCTTTACATTTTACGAATATGCATCACTTGCAGAGTCTAGAAAACATTCAAAAGGTAAAACTTCCTCTAAGACTACTCTCTGGGTAGCTTAATGAGCAAAACACACACCACTGGAGAGCAAGTGAGGTCCAGCTTGAGGATCCTCGTGAGCATCAGGCAGATATGGCCCGAGATAGTGAAGAAGACAGAGGGAAAGAATAAAACATACTGCCACCCGGGCAGTGGAAAGAAGCTCGTGCTGTCAGGGTAAAAAAATGGCAATTATTTATGCTGATGTGGACAAACTATATATGCTACTGACTCAACTCTGACCTAGAGAAGTCAATTGTGTAACTCATTCTCCCATCTGTAAATTATATCAAATTAAGTTCATAACTTCCGAACTATGTCAAGGTGTCCCAGGGGACATCCAGAGATGCCAGAGAATATTTCCAATTTGAGAAAAACATAGTGATAGTCAAAGTATATATGAAACCATGAACTACAAGCTCAAGATAATTCACAATTTCAAGATTAGAATACACATGACTCAGTGATAAAGTGCCCCTGGATTCAATTCCTAGTAATGCCAATTCTAATGAAGTTTATATTTCTGCTTAAAAAAATATTTATCTGCTGGTTTTTCTCTGATTCACAGAAATACTGTTGTCCCTACAGAGGAGCTTCAACTGTCACTACTGTTTTAACTGTCATATTAGATGGAACCTCTAAAGCAGTGATTTGCAAACCATAGGGTACATCAAAATCCCTGGAAGGTTTTTAAAACACTGGTGCTGAGAGCTCCAGTAGCAGAATTTTAGATCTAGGTATGGGGAGGGGGCTGGAATGTCTAATGAGATTCCAAAAGAAACTGACAGCTCAATGGTTTAGCAACACTGGCCCCAAATCTAACAGCTGAGTATTTTTAAAACAACAATGCTTAATACTTAGGAGTGCTGACTAGACACTAGGAACAGTTCTAAGAACTTTAAATACATGAACTGAATCATTCAATAGCATCTCGAATTGCATTTTTAATGTTTTAATATTCCCTTTAAATCTGGGATCTCTGGCAAACTCTCTCTTGACATCTCCTGGCCATTCCTTACTCAAGTCTTCATTCGTTCATCTGTTGTAGACCTGGAATAAAGTTTTCAAATTTTGATGTTTTAATTATTTGAAAAGTCATCAGGTTACATGATTCTTTTCATTAAAAATACAGTGACCATTAGTTTACTAATGTTCTCAATTTTTAAAAAATCAAATTACTTTTGTCAATAAATAAATAAATAGGGCACCTATTTGTATTTCATAGACTGGAGACAGGAAATTGACTTCAACACCTTCCTTGCCTCCTATGATCTGTTTCTTACCATTTTCATTCCTTACCTTTGGCCCTAACCAAGTTTTCCACAACACACTTCAAGTGTGAGTCATGGTTCATGGTTTTACTCCCATGCAATTTGAAAACTGATGATTACACAGAGAGATTCCTGAATGATATGTCCCTATTTACAAGCATCAGTGGTGGCCTAGCCCATCTCCCATCTGTGCTCTTTACTGCTGAGTCAGACCAGCTCTGGAGATAAAATGTAGATTATACTATGTTATACTTTGTAAATAGTAGCAAAATGAAGTTCCAATACATTACTCAAAGTAAATTGACTACTTAAGATTTACAGGAAGCTTCTACCCTTTGCTTATCATTTTTCATATCAAATTCCAAATTAACTTAATATGGCACATACATCAAAAGAAACAGCTAAGGGCTGGGGATATATAGCTCACTTGGTAGAGTGCCTGCCTCCCATGCACAAGGACCTAGATTCAATGCCCAGCATCACACAAAAAATAAAAATAAATAAAGGTTAAATTCTTAGAAAAGAAAAAGAAAAAAGGAAATAGCTAAGAGCTTACACAGCCTGGTCCCAGGAACCCTGCTGAAGGTATATAACTAGCAACAAGTCTCCAAGCTCTGACTTTTTCACTTTGTTCTACCAATAGGATATGAAAGAGCTTCAAAGTTAATAATGTATTTGGCAAAGAGATTTAAGTCTTTGACATTCAAAATTATTGTTTACTAAGAGTTGTCTAGAGAATATATCCTTAATTTTAAATCTGTGATAATATATTCTTTAGATTTTTTTTTTTAAAATGGGGAGGGTACTAGGGATTGAACCGAGGGGCACTTTACCCCTAACCACATTCTTTCTTATTTTTTTTTAGTTTGAGACAGGCTCTTTCTAAATTGCTGAAGCTGGCCTTGAAGTTGCGATTCTCCTCAGTTGGTGGGATTACAGGCATGCACCACCATGTCCAGCTAGCTTTTTCTTCTTTTTTGCACCTAAAATTTTAAAACCTACACAGTTTAGGGTAATTCCAGACCTACAATGAATAATGGATTTTTATACTTCTAAAAAAATTTAAGGCAGCTATAATATTTTTACCAAAATGACCAACTGAGATTTCATTTCTGTTCTTTTGCATAAATAGCCTCAGATCTTTACAATAGGCACGTACTATTTCCGCATACTGTGTTGCTCCTGGAGAAAGCAGCCTCCCTCTTTTTCTCAGGGGAAACCAAGCTCTTCCAGCCCCAACAATATGATTCAGATAGGCTCCAACCACGGCACTCACAATCATCACCACATAAGACATAATTGGGGCTAGAATTCTTCCTTGGGAAAGGCTCAAGTGGGAAGAAGCCTTCTCTTTTTTGTGGTCATAAACTAGAATGGTTAACCCAGAGCTAAGGGAAACCATGTTTCCTATGAAGAAGTAGAAGAAGAAAAAAAAAATCTCCTTGTAGAAGGAAAGAAGCCAATGAGCAAAGAATCAAGAGTGAAAGTCAACAGTGCCCTGGACACAGATATTAAAGAAGCCAGACCCTGCCTTTCCCTGGGTGGTAATGAGACCTGGTAAACTCCAAGTGGAAGTCTGATTTCAAAGACTATAATAAAAAAATTCCTGATTAATGTTAACAGACAAATGCAAGAGAAACATGTAATATACTGCAGAGATTGAAAAAAAATCGGCTCCATAAAAACTTGAGTAGCTTACTCGGAATGCTAACTTTTCATATTTACATCAAAACCTCAGAATAAACTTGCTAATAAGCTTTCTTTATATAAATTTAATATATACATATATTTTCAGTTGTTGATAGGCCTTTATTTTATTTATTTATATGCAGTGCTGAGAATCGAACCCAGTGCTTTACACATGCCAGGCAAGTCTACCGCTGAGCCCCAGCCCTAGCCCCTTATACTATATTTTTTTGTGGAAAAAATAAATAATTCTACTTCTCTGGCTTACAGAGCTTTCTTACTCTGAAATCCCAGCGGCAGCCCACAGGTGATAGTTTTTTAAAAAAAGCACAGAATGGAAAGATATTTCACGCTGGAAATATTTATAAGTAAATAGGCGGGTTATGGTAATAGGTTTAAAATCCAAATCTAAGTGAGTACTCTATTTTACCCTTTGGAGTTTAGTAGATAATCGACCTTTTCCAACTCCATATAAATTCTGCAGCTTGTAACAGATGAGAAGTTTGCAAGAGGTCCCAAAATTGGTTTTTAAAAGGAATCTCTAGGCAAATCTATAGTGATCTTTTCAGAAACAAAATTACTAAAAGCAAAACTGAAGAAACCAGCTGTTCTCATTTCTCAGGAGAAATGTGAAGTAAACAAAGGGTTCTTTTTTCTCTTCTACTTAAAATTAGTATTTGGTTTAAGTCACATATTCCAAGAATGAAAACTGAAGTCCAAAGTAGGTAAAACAACAACAACAACAACAAAAAAAAAAAACCAAAAAACAATAATTTGAAATGGCTTTTCAAATACATTTCAAATACATTTTTCTTTACACTAGAAATTTCTGTCACTATGGGTCCATCTAAAATTGTTTCTGTATACTATATATACAAGTTTGCAGTGTTTTATGCACAAGACAACTAATTTCAGTGGTTGGTAAAACACCATTTATAATGCACAAAAAAAATATGATGTAAGATGATGATCTAAACCACTAAGCTTGTGATCACTTGTTTCGCAGGCACACGAAACAAAGTACCTGGGGATACACACTTGCCAGGGCCTCTCAGACATCTAAACGCAAATCTGAGAGCCTTTCCTTCACGCCACTCACTGTACTGTAATAAATGTTCATTCTGTTTTAAAGAAAGTCATGTAAGTCACTCAAATATTTACTATTTAAAAAAAGAGAAAGAAAAATGAAGTGTTTATAGTAATTCTATGTAAATATTATTCACAATTGAGTTAGGCAGTATATTATAATTGATTTCTTGAACTATGTTTTGGGTTGGAATTGCTTCTTTGCTGAACTTTCTATGGAACCATCATTAATTGTTCCAACATTGTCCATAAATATCTTGTGGTGTAACTGGTTAGGTAGTTAAATGACTAGTCCAGATGGTCTAAAAATAACACTGGGTGGTATGGCTTTAAAAAAAAAAAAAAAAAAAAAAAGAATTCAGCAGGCCCTTCAGCCAAGAAACTCATAGCTTTAAAAAGTGCCTGGAAACATTGCCATATTACTATCTGATGATTTATTCTCCTTGTTCAATGCTTTTCTTTTTTGGAGCTAATCAGACAGATTTTGAACTTCTTAGGTAGGTCATTCTAATTTTCTTAATTTTTCCCTTCTACTTTCCACTTCTGTATCTATTTTACTTTTTGGAACAAAAACTACTTTACATTTTTATCACAGACTTCTTAATTTCAGCTTTCATATTATCTCCATGCACTGATTCTTGCTATTGATTTGTTCTTTCTCTCAATCCTTTCCTTTTTAGCCACACTGTTCTTGTTTAGTGGATTCAATATCATACTCATCTAAAGTCTATTCATGTCTTATATTGTTCTTAGTTATTATCTGTTCCCTATGTTATCTATTTCCCTCCAGATTCTTTTATTCAGTTAATTCTTCTAGTTTTCCTCATGCCTGACATTAGAGACTATCCAAATGAGGCTCAGTATGCACTAAATGGTGGGCTCAATGAAGAATCAGATGGTGAGCCGATTTTTCCTTAAGGAACCCAGGTGTAGCAGCGCACTCCTGTAATCAGCAGCTTGAGAGGCTGAGGCAGGAGGATCACCAGTTCAAAGCCAGCCTCAGCAATTCAGCAAGACCCTGTCTCTAAATAAACTGGGGATGTGGTTAAGTGCCCCTGGGTTCAATCCCTGGTGCCATTTGGTACCGGAACCCACAACTGCAGATATCAGCAGGTCTTTTCTGCAGAGCCAACAATTTGTTCCCCAAAGACAGACCTGCTGCAGGCCAGTGTGAGGGATTCAAAACATATAGATGTTCTAAGAACAAGGCAGACAGAGTGCTGACGTGCTTCTGATCTATATGCGCCTCTGTACAATGAGGTTGTGGCTGTACTCGGCTAAATCCATTCCACTCTACCGTCTAACTGGTTTCTATTATCTCTTATCCATGGTTACCTATTTTTGCCATTCTCTTTTTTGTGGGTTTTTACTGTTTATGACCCCCTTTTTTTAACTCTAATGTTATATAAAGTGGGGTTTCGGGGGGGGGGGGCAGGGAGAGTGAGAGAGAGAGAGAGAGAGAGAGAGAAAGTGTGTGTGTGTGTGTGTGTGTGTGTATTTTCCCCCAACCCCAACATCCTTTTACATGAGACAACTGTATCTCTCTTTGTGGCAAGTGACAACCAAACCAAACCAAAACAAAATACTTCTGGTAAGAGACCAACTTTTGCAAATCTGATGATCCTGCTCATTTCAAATACAATGTGCTTAAAAATAACCAATGGGGAATGGGGGAAGGGGAAATAACCAATGGAGATAAAATCAAAAACAAAAAACAAAGCAAAAACGGGCTGGGGCTGTAGCTCAGTGGTAGAGCACTTGCCTTGAACGTGTGAGGCCCTGGGTTCGATCCCCAGCACCACATAAAAAAAAAAAAGAATAAATAAACAAAAAACAAAGCAAAAACAACAAATATATTTAAAATCAGAGGAAATTATAATTTATCAGTTCAATATCCATAAAAATATATATGATAAGCACTTACATAAATTAATCTTACTTTAATCTATTACCCACTTTAATACACTGAATTTGGGGCTGGGGTTATGGCTCAGAGTAGAGCGCTTGCCTAGCATGCGTGAAGCACTGGGTTCAATCCTCCGCATCACATAAAAATAAAATAAAGATATTGTGTCCATCCAAAACTAAAAAATAAACATTAAAAAATACATTGAGTGCTCGCTTCGGCAGCACATATACTAAAATTGGAACGATACAGAGAAGATTAGCATGGCCCCTGCGCAAGGATGACACGCAAATTCGTGAAGCATTCCATATTTTTTATACACTAGATGGTGGGGACATCATCAATGCTCTGTGCTTCAGTCCCAACCGTTACTGGCTCTGTGCTGCTACAGGCCCCAGCATTAAGATCTGGGACTTGGAGGGCAAGATCATTGTAGATGAACTGAAGCAAGAAGTTATCAGTACCAGCAGCAAGGCAGAGCCACCCCAGTGCACCTCTCTGGCCTGGTCCGCTGATGGCCAGACCCTGTTTGCTGGCTACACAGACAACCTTGTACGAGTATGGCAGGTGACCATTGGCACTCGCTAGAAATTTTATGAGAGCTTCACAAATAAAAAGAAAAAAACTGGCTTTCTAAAAAAAAAAAAAAAAAAAAAATACATTGAATTCTGTAAGAAAAGCAAGATTATTCCCATTTGCAGAGGTTCAATTAACTTCCTCAAGATCAAAAGTAAATAAGTACTGGCACTGGAAATCATACCAATCAATATCTGAACACTAAAGCCAACAGAATTGGACCTCACATGAAGAGAAAAAAACTTGTTTGGTTTTCCATATCTACATTTTGAAACCATTTCCCATAGCTAAATACTACTGAAAGTACATTTATCTGTCTTAGGTTTCTTACTAATTTTATCTGCTCTTAAGGTAGTTAAGAAAATGGCATCTCATAATATTTTTTCTTAAGGCAAAGAGATTCTTTGTAGACTTATCCTACAAACATGATGAACAGATAGGTAATACCATTTCCAATATCTTAACTTTTTAATATATGCATATGTATGCATACAGGACAGAGACATACAGAAGTACTTCTACAACATTAAGATCCCAGTGAAGGGGCTGGGGACATAGCTCGGTGGTACAGTGACTGCCTAGCATGTGTCAGACACTGGGTTTGATCCTCAGCACCACATAAAAATAAATAAATAAAAGTATTGTGTCCATCTACAACTAAAAAATCTTAACAAAAAAAAAATCCTAGTGAAGACATCACAAAACTACTACCTAGACAGGCCAAAATCAAAGAGTAACAAGGAAGAGAAAATACAAAAGAGGAAATGGGAACCACGTCATACATCCCATTGTTATATATGAATGCATTTTAATTTAGAAGGTCAATAAAAATGGCAAATGATAATTTACATTTTAGTGGCAAAAACAACCTTTCAAAAAATACTGAAATAGGGGCTAGGGTTGTGGCTCAGTGGTAGAGCGCTTGCCTTGCATGTATGAGGCCATGGGTTCAATCCTCATCACCACATAAAAATAAATAAATAAACAAACAAACAAATAAAGATATTGTGTCCATCTACAGCTAAAAAAAATATTTAAAGAAATACTGAAATAAAAATAGGACATAGATGAAAAGAAAACGATATCCCCCCTACTAAACAAAAGAATATGAACAAACAAAAGTTACCACTATGCGTATAGTACAATGATAGAGTACTTATTTAACATGAGCAAGGTGCTAGGTTCAATTCTCAGGACCATAGAAATAAACAAATAAGAACAAAAAAACTTTCTAAGGAACTAAAAGAAAGCCAAATCTGCAAAAGTAGATGAATCGCAAGTCCTAGAAATATCTAAGAATTTTTACTAAGTATAAAGGCAATAAGAGACCTGACCAAACTTTAAATTACTTAGTACTTGAAAAGAGCTGTGATCTCTGCTGGAATTTGTCAATAAAGTTATCTACAATAATCCCTACTTGTTATAATTATGCTTAAGGCAGAAAAGAGTGAAAAGCAAAATAGTTTTTACCATATGTTTGCATTTCAAATGAACAAGATTCTTAAAAAGTGCTTTTAAAATGTTCAGTACATGACGCTGCAGGTGTAGCTAAGTGGGAGTGTGCTTGCCTAGCATTAAAGAGACCCTGGGTTCAATCCCCAGCACTGCAAAAATTATATTAAATGTTCAGTATGCTATAGAATCATAAAATATCAGCCCCAGATAATTATTAAAAAATACTACGTTACTTAGTCCCACATAATACTTAAGCCTAACTTGTCTTTAGTGACAAATTACACATGTGCCATAAACATTTTATTTTCTATACCAAAGCATTACCTTGAGCTCTCCTTCCTTCTACTAATTTAAAATGAATAAAATTGGAGTTCCTTACCAGTATTCCCTTCATTCTTATTTGAATACACCAAGGTCAAATGAGATCCACTCATACTTCTCTAAACATAAAAACTTAATCCTCTTCGTTCTTTCAATGTCTAGGTTTCTTATAAGATCCAAGGAAAAAAAATTCTATGCTGTTGGTGTTATAGAAGCCAACTGTATTTTAGTCATTTTAAGAATTCTGTGACCTTATAAAATGATGCTGATCTTCACACCATTCTCACAAGACAGAACTTGTAAATAAAGGCTGTGCTTTCTAAATAAGCACAACAATCTCCCAAATGTGGCAAGATAATTTGCGAACAGTAGATCTTTTAAGAAATGTTTGGTATTCAGAAACCTGACACTTAATAGCTCAAGAGACTCCATTTAACACTTTTAGATGACAAAGTTTATGAACTTAAGGATACACCACAATGGATTTACAGAACAACAACAATAAAAAAAAAAAGTGGGGCTTATTTAATAAGCATTTAGGGTTTTTTTTGGTAGTGCTGAGGACTGAACCCAAGGCCTTGTGCATGCGAGGCAAGTACTCTACAAACTAAGCTATTTCCCCAGCCCCTTAATAATCATATTTTAAAAAATTATTTGACATTAGCTTTTTTCTTAAGTTGTTGATAGATCTTTATTTATTTAAATGTAGTGCTGAGAATCGAACCCAGTACCTCACACATGCTAGGCATGTGTGCTACAGCCGAGCCCCAGCCCAGCTTTTTTTCTTTCTGTTTATCAAAAAGTTTTTTTTTTTTTGGGGGGGGGGGGAGGGTCGTCACTTCACCACTGAACCATATCCACAACTCATTTGGGGGTGTGGGGGCACTGGGGATTGAACTCAGGAGTACAACCACTGAGCCACATACCCAGCCCTATTTTGTATTTTATTTAGAGACAGGGTTTCTCACTGAGTTGCTTAGTACCTCACCATTGCTGAGGCTGGCTTTGAATTTGCAATCCTTCTGCCTCAGCTTCCCAAGTCACTGGAGTAAGAGGCCTGGGCCTCCCCACCATTCTAAAAAGTTTTTTCTTGAGTTTTGTTTCTTTTCCTTTTCAAGATAATTGTTTTTGTCATAACAAAGATGACATAATCAGGGCTAGGGCTGGGGCTGGGGCTGGGACTCAGCGGTGGCACACTTGCCTGGCATGTGTGAGGCACTAGGTTCAATGCTCAGTGTTAGAACAAAGAGACCAGGCTGGACGCAAACTTCACAGATCATTTCAGCCTTTATTGAGAAACAGGATTACACCTAGGGGAATGAACCCACCTTCCTGGTGGAAAATGAGCCACTGAACAAATGAAGGGACTGGGCTTATGTAGATTATACTGAGAGGTGACTTAATTAATGAGCATGTCAGCTTGAGCACTCAGGAATTTGGGGTCTGTTTCACTGGGTGAAATGGGAGGAACTCTAGGGTCAGCAGTCAGTCTCTGGGATTTATGTTACTGGACCTGATGGAGGGCCTGAGGTCAGTGGTTGGTATCTGGAAAGGATTTGTTTACGGAAAGATTAATGCTTTGGCCTCTTCCCAGAGACTGCCTTTCTAGGTTTGATGGACACACCTCTTCCCCAGGGTTTGTTTTAATACTGGAAAAGAATGTATTGGAAAAGGATCAATGCTCTCAATGTATGGCTTTCCTTCCCACTCCCCTTCTACAAGGTCTCACTATTTTGGGGGTTTGTCATTTTCCGTATCTAATACTCAGCACCACATAAATAAAAGTCTATCAACAAATTAAAAAAAAAAATTTTAAGATAATATAATCAGTGTTTCTTGACTTTATAGTTGCACACTGACTGTTCCGTAAGTATCACAGATTATATGTTCCATAATGGTTTACAACATGGAATGTGCTTACCTGTGCTAAATTTTTTTTGCTAGAATAGAAGGGAAAAAAAAAACTACAACTATTATTTTCACTTTTCATCATTTTAAGGTCTCCCAATTCAGACTGACCTGTGGGCTATTAATTATTTCTACAAGAGCTACCAAAACACAGAAAGTAGAAAATGAATTATATTAATGCTTAACCATACTTGAAACTAAATACAAAAATGAAAAGATGTTATAACATAATACCTTCACTTAAATCTGCTTTGATTTGTCTAAATGTCTTTAGAAGAATGTGAAAGACTGATCTTTTACTATAACATAAATGGAATACGCTGAAGAACAAAAGTGTAGAAGGGCTCAACTAGGGAATTTTATTTCAAGAAATCTCTTTGTTTATAACCCTGGGGCTTAAAAATCTAAGCCAGTATTATTGTCAACTCTCATATTAAAAAGCAAGACAATACAAAACTAAACTTCAAAGAGATATTACTAGTCTTCCCCTAATTATAAAAATTTTAAAGTATGAAAATACCATATGTTGATGAGGATATGTCAAAATGAAACATTCAAATTGCCGTTGGGAATGTAAATGGTAACACCAAATTTTTAAACAACATGGTCTTCATGATAAAAGTGAACATCCTTAAACTTTAGAGCCAGTAATTTTAGAGCCAGAAATTCACACACACAATCTCCAGGCTACAAATGCACAAAATAAAATATTATAGGGGTAAGCCTATAATACTGGCGATTCTGGAGGCTGAGGCTTATACCATTTTTTTATGGCTGAGTTCCAAGGTTAAGGTCAGCCTTAGCAACTTAGGAGGCCCTGTCTCAAAATAAGAAATAAAAAGGACTGGGATAGTATAGCTCTATGGTAGAGTACCCCTGAGATCAATCCCCAATCAAAGAGAAAGAAAAAGAAAATCAAGAAGCACCGCACTCAGGGCTGAATTCTGGGTTCGAGACGGGGAAGGAAGCGGTCCATCTCGGTTCTCCACACCGGTCAGACCACAGAGGAGGCCAGCAGCCACCATGTTGGTAAACTGACGTCACCACACCTGTTTTTGACTGACCGCAGCTCATTCAGCCATAGAACAGGTAATTTCAGGCTGCAATTCGCCTGCGGCTTGTAGACAGATTGCTAGGGTTCAGCGCCTGGGGGCTTCTTAAAATCTGATCTTATCGGAGTGAACACGGAGCGCGGGGCGGCCGAGTCCCGGCTCCCGGAACCGTCCCGGAACCGCCCTGGCTCCGGGCTGCGGAGCCTGCGGAGGCTGCTTCTTGGACCCTGCTAATATCAGAGCAAACACGAAACACCAAGAAGCCGAATTCCAGCTCCCGGAACTGAGCCCGCGGGGACTGCTTCTTGGAGCTTACACCGAGCACAGAGCGGCCGAGTTCCGGCTCCCGGAACCGTCCCGGAACCGCCCTGGCTCAGGGCTGCGGAGCCCGCGGAGGCTGCTTCTTGGACCCTGCTACTATCAGAGCATACACCAAACACTAAGCGGCCGAATTCCGGCTCCCGGAACTGAGCCCGCGGGGGCTGCTTCTTGGAGCCTACACTTATAGGAGCTTACACCGAGCACGGAGCGGCCGAGTTCCGGCTCCCGGAACTTCCCTGGACCGGGGCTAGGAGCCCGCGGAAACTGTGTCTCGGTCCGGGTCCTGCTGAGGGCAGGTCAGGACTCACCCATTGCTTGGGTTGCCTGGCAAGGGGAACGAAATGCTGCCATTCGCATAGGATACCAACATGGCAGAGATCTGATGTCAGCAGAAAGCGGTGGAGGAGAGATCTTCATCAATACCAGCGGTGACATAAGCAGTTGGTCTCCTGGTAAGGGGGGTGAGGCTCAGTCACCCGAGTCTCCTCAATTTGTCCTCGAGCCAGAGGGAAGGAGCCGGGCCGCCGCCAGCCCCCGGAGCAGGCCCAGCGGCTCGCCAGCGTGGTGACCGCGTGACCCCAATTGGAGAGGGGGCGGAGCGGAGCCGCCACCCACACCCGCCAGGTGGGCAGACCCACGACCCAGTAGTACATGGGCGTGGTAGGAGGGGCAGGGCAGAGCCGCCCTTCGCGCTTGCAAGGTAAACAGACCTGTGACAGCCTGGCGGGTCAGGCCCAGTGGCCTGCCAGTGTGGTACACACGTCACCCCAACTCGAGTAGGGGCAGAGCAGATCCTTATCCCACGCCCGGATCAGGCCCTGCCGGTGTGGTGGTCACGTGACCCCAATTGGAGTGGGGGTGGAGCGGAACCGCCACCCGTGCCCGCAGGGTGAGCAGACCAGTGATCAACCTGCAGATCAGGCCCAGGGGTCCGCAGGCGTGGTAGGAGGGGCAGGGCAGATCCGCCGCCAGCGCCTTCAAGGTAGGCAGACCTACAACAGACCGGCGGATCAGGCCCAGGAGCCTGCCGGCGGGGTACAAACACCACCCTAATTGGAGTAGGGACAGAGCAGAGTCGCCTCCCTTGCCAGGAACAGACCCAGCATCCTGCAGGAGGGGTAGTCACGACACCCCAATTGGAGTAGGGGCAAAGCAGAGCCTCCACTCGTGCCCGAAAGGTGGGCAGATCTGCGACCGACCAGCAGGACAGGCCCAGTGGCCTGCTGGTACGACAGACACGACACCCCAATTGGAGTAGGGGCAGAACAGAGCCGCCACCAGCTCCCAGAACAGGCCCAGTGACCTGCCGGCGTGGTAGCCACGACACCCCAATTGGAATAAGGAGAGAGCAGAGCCGCCGCCCGCACCTGCAGGAAAGATACGCAAGCAGTATGAAAAGACAAGGAAAGAAAGGACCACAAGCAATGCAGGTCAACGCAACTTTAGAAGAGGTAACAGCTGCAGCAGATGGAATGTCAGATAAAGAATTCAGGATATACATGCTTCAGATGATCTGGAGTATCAAGGAAGACATTAAACAGCAAAATCAGACAATGAAAGATCACTTCGACAACGAATTACGCAAACAAATCCAGGAAGCAAAGGATCAACTATACAGGGAGATAGAGGTTATAAAAAACAAGCAATCAGAAATCCTAGAAATGCAGGAAGCAATAAACCAACTTAAAAACTCAATGGAGAATACTACCAACAGAGTAGAACACTTAGAAGATAGAACATCAGACAATGAAGACAAAGTATTTCAACTGGAAAAGAACATAGACAGCTCAGCAAGACTGTTAAGAAACCATGAGCAGAACATCCAAGAAATATGGGATAACATTAAGAGACCAAACTTAAGAGTCATTGGGATACAGGAAGGTACAGAGCTCCAAACCAAAGGAATGAGCAGTCTATTCCATGAAATAATACAAGAAAACTTCCCAGACTTGAAGAATGAGACAGAATCCCAAATCCTAGAAGCCTACAGGACGCCGAATGTGCAAAATCATAAGAGATCCACACCTAGACACATTATAATGAAGATGCCCAACATACAGAATAAGGAGAGAATTTTAAAAGCTACAAGAGAAAGGAAGCAGATTACATTTAGGGGCAAGCCAATCAGGATAACAGCTGATCTTTCAACACAGACTCTGAAAGCTAGAAGATCCTGGAATAACATATTTCAAACACTGAAAGATAATGGGTTCCAACCAAGAATTGTGTATCCAGCGAAATTAAGCTTCAGGATGGAGAATGAAATTAAAACCTTCCACGATAAACAAAAGTTTAAAGAATTCGCAGCTAGAAAACCATCTCTTCAAAACATCCTAGCCAAAGTATTACAGGAAGAGGAAATGGAAAATAACAATGAAAACCAACAGTGGGAGGTAGGACAGTAAAGGGGGGGGGAAACAATCAAAGAGGAAAACAAACAATGTTTAGTAACAGAAATAAACAAATATGGCTGGAAGAACAACCCATATCTCAATAATAACCCTAAATGTTAATGGCTTAAACTCACCAATTAAGAGACACAGGCTAGTAGAATGGATCACAAAACAAGACCCAACAATATGCTGCCTACAGGAGACGCATTTGATAGGAAAAGACATACATAGGCTGAAGGTGAAAGGTTGGGAAAAATCATATCACTCATATGGACTTCGGAAACAAGCAGGCGTGTCCATACTCATATCAAATAAAATAGATTTCAAGCCAAAGTTAATCAAAAGAGATAAAGAGGGACACTACATACTGCTTAAGGGAACCATACACCAACAAGACATAACAATCATAAATATTTATGCCCCAAACAATGGTGCAGCTATGTTCGTCAAACAAACTCTTCTCAAGTTCAAGAGTCTAATAGACCACCACACCATAATCATGGGAGACTTCAACACACCTCTCTCGCCACTGGACAGATCTTCCAAACAAAAGTTGAATAAGGAAACTATAGAACTCAATAACACTATTAATAACCTAGACCTAATTGACATATATAGAGTATACCACCCAACATCAAGCAGTTACACTTTTTTCTCAGCAGCACATGGATCCTTCTCAAAAATAGATCATATATTATGTCACAGGGCAACTCTTAGACAATATAAAGGAGTAGAGATATTACCATGCATCTTATCTGATCATAATGGAATGAAAGTGAAAATCAACGATAAAAGAAGGAAGGAAAAAGCATACATCAATTGGAGAATGAACAATAGGTTACTGAATGATCAATGGGTTATAGAAGACATCAAGGAGGAAATTAAAAAATTCTTAGAGATAAATGAAAACACAGACACAACATATCGGAATCTATGGGACACATTGAAAGCAGTTCTAAGAGGAAAATTCATTGCTTGGAGTTCATTCCTTAAAAAAAGAAAAAACCAACAAATAAATGATCTCATACTTCATCTCAAAATCCTTGAAAAAGAAGAGCAAAACAACAGCAAAAGAAGTAGAAGGCAAGAAATAATTAAAATCAGAGCTGAAATTAATGAAATCGAAACAAAAGAAACAATTGAAAAAATTGACAAAACTAAAAGTTGGTTCTTTGAAAAAATAAACAAAATCGACAGACCCTTAGCGATGCTAGTGAAGAGAAGAAGAGAGAGAACTCAAATTACTAGCATACGGGATGAAAAAGGCAATATCACAACAGACACTTCAGAAATACAGAAGATAATCAAAAACTATTTTGAATCCTTATACTCCAATAAATTAGAAGATAGTGAAGGCATAGATAAATTTCTTAAGTCATATGATCTGCCCAGATTGAGTCAGGAGGATATAGAAAACCTAAACAGACCAATATCAATTGAGGAGATAGAAGAAACCATCAAAAGACTACCAACTAAGAAAAGCCCAGGTCCCGATGGGTATACAGCAGAATTTTACAAAACCTTTAAAGAAGAACTAATACCAATACTTTTCAAGCTACTTCAGGAAATAGAAAAGGAGGGAGAACTTCCAAATTCATTCTATGAGGCCAACATCACCCTGATACCTAAACCAGACAAAGACACTTCAAAGAAAGAAAACTACAGACCAATATCTCTAATGAACCTAGATGCAAAAATCCTCAATAAAATTCTGGCGAATCGGATACAAAAACATATCAAAAAAATTGTACACCATGATCAAGTAGGATTCATCCCTGGGATGCAAGGCTGGTTCAATATACGGAAATCAATAAATGTTATTCACCACATCAATAGACTTAAAAATAAGAACCATATGATCATCTCGATAGATGCGGAAAAAGCATTTGACAAAGTACAGCATCCCTTTATGTTCAAAACTCTAGAAAAACTAGGGATAACAGGAACATACCTCAATATTGTAAAAGCAATCTATGCTAAGCCTCAGGCTAGCATTATTCTGAATGGAGAAAAACTGAAGGCATTCCCTCTAAAATCTGGAACAAGACAGGGATGCCCTCTCTCTCCACTTCTCTTCAACATAGTTCTCGAAACACTGGCCAGAGCAATTAGACAGACGAAAGAAATTAAAGGCATAAAAATAGGAAAAGAAGAAATTAAATTATCACTATTTGCAGATGATATGATTCTATATCTAGCAGACCCAAAAGGCTCTACAAAGAAACTATTAGAGCTAATAAATGAATTCAGCAAAGTGGCAGGATTTAAAATCAACACGCATAAATCAAAGGCATTCCTGTATATCAGCGACAAATCCTCTGAAATGGAAATGAGGACAACCACTCCATTCAAAATATCTTCAAAAAAAATAAAATACTTGGGAATCAACCTAACAAAAGAGGTGAAAGACTTATACAATGAAAACTACAGAACCCTAAAGAGAGAAATAGAAGAAGATCTTAGAAGATGGAAAAATATACCCTGTTCATGGATAGGCAGAACTAACATCATCAAAATGGCGATATTACCAAAAGTTCTCTATAGGTTTAATGCAATGCCAATCAAAATCCCAATGGCATTTCTTGTAGAAATAGAGAAAGCAATCATGAAATTCATATGGAAAAATAAAAGACCCAGAATAGCAAAAACAATGCTAAGCAAGAAGTGTGAATCAGGCGGTATAGCGATACCAGACTTCAAACTATACTACAGAGCAATAGTAACAAAAACAGCATGGTACTGGTACCAAAACAGGCGTGTGGACCAATGGTACAGAATAGAGGACACAGAAACCAATCCACAAAACTACAACTATCTTATATTTGATAAAGGGGCTAAAAGCATGCAATGGAGGAAGGATAGCATCTTCAACAAATGGTGCTGGGAAAACTGGAAATCCACATGCAACAAAATGAAACTGAATCCCTTTCTCTCGCCATGCACAAAAGTGAATTCAAAATGGATCAAGGAACTTGATATCAAATCAGAGACGCGCCGTCTGATAGAAGAAAAAGTTGGCTACGATCTACAGTCGGTGGGGTCGGGCTCCAAATTCCTCAATAGGACACCCATAGCACAAAAGTTAATAACTAGAATCAACAAATGGGACTTACTCAAACTAAGAAGTTTTTTCTCAGCAAAAGAAACAATAAGAGAGGTAAATAGGGAGCCTACATCCTGGGAACAAATCTTTACTCCTCACACTTCAGATAGAGCCCTAATATCCAGAGCCCTAATATCCAGAGTATACAAAGAACTCAAAAAATTAGACAATAAGAGAACAAACAACCCAATCAACAAATGGGCCAAGGACCTGAACAGACACTTCACAGAGGAGGACATACAGTCAATCAACAAGTACATGAAAAAATGCTCAACATCTCTAGCTGTCAGAGAAATGCAAATCAAAACCACCCTAAGATACCATCTCACTCCAGTAAGATTGGCAGCCATTAGGAAGTCAAACAACAACAAGTGCTGGCGAGGATGTGGGGAAAAGGGTACACTTGTACATTGCTGGTGGGACTGCAGATTGGTGCAGCCAATTTGGAAAGCAGTATGGAGATTTCTTGGAAAGCTGGGAATGGAGCCACCATTTGACCCAGCTATCCCCCTTCTTGGTCTATTCCCTAAAGACCTAAAAAGAGCATGCTACAGGGACACTGCTACATCGATGTTCATAGCAGCACAGTTCACAATAGCAAGACTGTGGAACCAACCTAGATGCCCTTCAATAGACGAATGGATAAAAAAAATGTGGCATTTATACACAATGGAGTATTACTCTGCATTAAAAAATGACAAAATCATAGAATTTACAGGGAAATGGATGGCATTAGAGCAGATTATGCTAAGTGAAGCTAGCCAATCCCTAAAAAACAAATGCCAAATGTCTTCTTTGATATAAGGAAAGTAACTAAGAACAGAGTAGGGACGAAGAACAGGAGAAGAAGATTAACATTTAACAGGGATGAGAGGTGGGAGGGAAAGGGAGAGAGAAGGTAAATTGCACGGTAATGGAAGGAGACCCTCAGGGTTATACAGTGGAGGGGGTAGAGAGAGAGGAGGGGAGGGGAGGGGAGAGGTGGGGAGGGGGGAGGGTGGATGATGGGAAAGGCAGCGGAGCACAACAGACACTAGTATGGCAATTTGTAAATCAATGGATGTGTAACTGATGTGAATCTGCAATCTGTGTATGGGGTGAAGGTGGGAGTTCATAACCCACTAGAATCAAAGTGTGGAATATGATATGTCAAGAAATTTGTAATGTTTTGAACAACCCACAATAAAAAATTAAAAAAAAAAAAAAAAAGAAAATCAAACAAACAAACACACAAAACAGCATTGTTCACAGTTCTACACCCATAGCAAGGATCTAACTGGAAAGGACACCAGAGGCTCCTGGAGTTTGTCCTATTTCTTGAGTAATTACTACTTCACAATATATTTGTGTCCTAAAAATTTACTGCACTGTATATTTACATGTAAAACAAACCCTTTTAAATTAAGCAAGTTAACAAGACTCCGTCCCAAAATAAAAATAAAAAGAGCTGGGTATATGGCTCAGTGGTCAAGAGCCCCTAGGTTCAATCCCTGGAAGCAAAACAACAAAAAACTCATTCTTTTGGTATCTTAACAGTATTGCAGTTGATTTGAGTCCTCATCTTCAAGAGATGATTACTAAATGTTCATTGGTAAAGTTACATAACAATTTGAGTTTGAATTTGAAATAATACAGGAAAGGGAAAAGTAGACGGTACAAGATAAAGATTAGATAAGACTTGAAATTATCAAAGCTAAGAAATGGGGTTCATTATACTATTGCCTATTTTTAAATGTTTAAAAGTTTTCATTAAGTTCAAATTTTAAAAGCCTTGGGTTAGAGATGTAGCTCAGTGGTTGAGTGCTTGCTTAGCATTGGAGGCTCTGGGTTCAATTCCTAACCCCACAAATTATCACTGCTGTCCGCTGACAACTCATTTTTTTAAAAATTAAATTGCACCAGACATAGTGGTGCACACCTGTAATCCTATAGACTTGGGAGGCTAAGGAATGAGGATAGTAAGTTTGAGGTGAGCCTCAACAACTAAGCAAGATCTTAGTCTCAAAATAAAAGATAAAAAGGAGGCAGATGTAGCTCAGCTGGGTAGCTGCAAGGCAGCAACCATCTAATTTAAAATTTCAGTTGTATCTAGCAACACCAATTCAGCATTTATAGTTAAGTAAAAAGTTTTGGATTACTAAGACTCAAAACACTGGACACTATTATACTGTGTATTGTACTGTGTTAACATAAACGAGTAGGAAGAGAAAAATGATTCTTAAGCTACTACTCAGAAAAATGCTTTCTATTTTCTCCCCAGTATTGGGCAGTTCCTTTTTCACACATGGAATGTGCAAGAGCAAGGGGTAATAAAACATGAGTAGGAGAGCTGGCATGCAGCACTCAGCTTCAGAAAATACTTCAGAAAACTTCAGAGATGACAATCTGCTTTCCGAAACAGCAGTCTTGATGCTGCCAACCATAAGAGCAAACATATGGCTTTATAAAACTTAAGAGACATTCTTTAAATCTGTTTGCTGACGCCAAGAGCATATTATTCTTCCATTATAGTGACCACACAGCCCGTGAAGTTCTATGTACTTTTTCTCAGAAGTCAAAAATGTAAAGAAATCAGATATCCGTGGAATCTGGAGAAATATTTAACATAAGTATGTATTTATTAAAAATAACTGACATGTTAAATGTGGTATGCAAAACACTCAATTGCAATGTCTTTCTGTGAAGAAAATGTATTTCTGATATCTTATAACCTCAAGGCCTCATGCTCCAGCTACTTAATTCCTAATGTGTCTATTTTAGCTATGAGCGAATATAGTATACCTCTATCACATTCCTGAATATAATTTACTTTACTGTGATAACTGGCAATAAATCAATCAATCTTTAAAACTATGGCAATCTGACCTCTGGCAGATTGACTGTCTGGCACATAAGACATTTGGAAATCATCACTTCTATCCATACAAGTGTTGAACAAATTGAAAACCAACAACTCTTCTCAGATCCACCAGAGACATGTTCATAGAGAAAATGGCTGTTCCAAAGGGATGTCTTGAAGAGACAGGTGGTGGGTACAGTCACAAACTACCACAGCAGAAGCTGCCACAGGTTCTAGTACTTAAGTAGGAAAGCCTAAACTCAATGGTTGGGTTTGTAGCTCATTGGTAGAGCACTTTGCCTATCATGTGTGAGGCACTGGGCTTGGTTCTTAGCATCACATATAAACAGACAGACAGATAAATGGATAAATGCTCACTGACCACTAAAAAAAAAGTACAAAAAAAAGAAAAAAGAACAAAAGCCTGAATTCCAATAGATGTACTGCTGGCAACTCAATATGGACAAGTTTGAGAATTAACAACTCCAGTGGGGTAGGCAGTCTGGCAGGGACCCCTACACATATGGGGTAATCATCATCAAGAACGGCACCAGATTCCTGCAATGGAGTTAGGAGAAAAATCCCCTGGGTTTCAACAAAAGTAGTGAAAGACAGCCATGTTGAAATAAGGCACAGCAATCTGTTCTTAACAAGGCCTGCCCTCAAGAGCAACTATCTTACCAAAACCTAACCAACTGGAGTTTTTATCAGAAACTACCTACCTTGGGGGAAGGGAAATGCTCATCTCTAATCCTTTCTAGTCTCTTTTGTGTCACCTAAGAGATTAGGGGGGAAAAAAACTGAGAAGCACTCCGTGGAAGTCATAGTTCAGTGGCCCAGGCTCACTCAGAATGAGATCTAATCTTAGCACTATGTAATGCTCCTCTCCCTACACCTTACAACCACATCTACAGGGCTCCTGAATAACGGATTACAAATGAAACAACTAAACACCCACACCTTATTTAAGAAGAGGTCTCAAGGAAAACCCGAAGACAAAGGAGGCCGAAACAAGAACACTGGAGGAAATTTTATCCTCTGACACCTACAGCTATACCAAATAGTACAAGGGCCTAACCTATAGCCAGACAGGTATAAAACCTCACACTAAAGGATCATTTACCTTGGTTCCTTTCATCCTATATCTCATGTTCAACATAAAATTACAAGGCATACCCACCTTCCAAAACATGTGGTAAGAGGACTCAAATGTCTCACAAACGTTTTAAAAACAGTGTTAAAAACACATTCTTTGATGATACCATATATTATAAACTATACACAATAACTGATATGTATGTGCAGTCATTAAAATGCCCAAAGATATTCTTTCATTTCATGATTAAGTATTAGGATTTTTCCTATTAAAGTCAGGTTAAACAAGAATATTCAACTATTGCTAACACTATTTGATGTCATAGTGCAGGTCCCAGATAATGAAGGAGAAAAGGCTTAGATATCAGAAACAACTAAAACAATCACTATCTGGAAATATTTAGAGGACAAATTGAATCAATTAAAGTACTATTAAACTCATTTAAGTGTTTTAATGAGTCTGGATAAAAAAAAATAGCACTTAGAAATTGTGAGCTTCCTACAAACTAGTAATTAGGAAAAATAACAGAAAAACAGAAATTCAGAATAAAAATCCATAAAACATCTACAACAAATCTAACAAGAAATGTGCAAACTAATATGACGAAATCTTAATCTTAAAACTTCACTAAGAAAGGAACTGGGGCTGTGCCTCAGTGGCAGAGTGCTTGCCTAGCACAATGTGAGGCATTAGGTTCAACTATATAAAAATAAAACAAATAAAATAAAGACATACAAATAAAATAAATACACTGTCCATCTACAACTATCAAAAAATTTTTTTTAAAAACTTCACTAAAAGAACATAAAAGGTCTACATAAATGAAGATATAAGCCATGCCTTTCTGTGGGATTACTAAAAATTCAAAACATGTCAATTTCTACCTAATTCCTCTCAACTCAATGCAATCTTAAAAACAGCCATAAGATTTTAAAATATGGCCAGGCGCAGTGGTACACACCTCTAATCTCAGCAGCTCCAGAGGCTGAAACGGGAGAATAGTGAGCTCAAAGCCAGCCTCAGCAAAGCCAGCCTAAGCAACTTAGTGAGACCCTGTCTCTAAATAAAATGCAAAATAGGGCTGGAGATGTGGCTCAGTGGTTGAGTGCCCCTGAGTTCAATCCCTGCTACCCAAAAAGAAGCAAACAAATAAATAAAAAATAAAATATGCATTATGCAGTATCTCATATGAAGAAAAATATGAAAAATAACATAATGAGGAAACATGTAACCATAATCCACCTTCCCAAAAAACAAAAACAACAACAACAACAAAAAAAAAAGACATTACCAATACAGTCAAAAAAGACTTCCCTATGAAAGCAAAACATACTAGGTAATGATAACAATTAAAACAGTATGGGGCTGGGGATTTGGCTCAAGCGGTAGCGCGCTCGCCTGGCATGCGTGCGGTCCAGGTTCGATCCTCAGCACCACATACAAACAAAGATGTTGTGTCCGCCGAAAACTAAAAAATAAATATTAAAAAATTCTCTCTCTCTCTCTCTCTCAAAAAAAAAAAACAGTATGGGGGGCTGGGGGGTTGTAGTTCAGTGGTAGAGCATTTGCCATGTGGGAGGCACTGGGCTCGATCCTCAGCACCACATAAAAATAAATAATAAAACAAAAAGGTATTGTGTTCATGTACAACTAAAAACAATTAAAAAACACAGTATAGGAGGGGCTGGGGCTGTAGCTCAGTGGCAGAGCACTTGAGGTATGAGGCACTGGGTTTGGTCCTTAGCACCACATAACTAATTAATAAATGAATAAAAATAAATAAATAAGTAAATAAATAAATGCTTTCCATCTGCAACTACCAAAAAAACCCGACAGTATGAGAAGCCAGGCATGATGCTACATACCTAGCCCCAACTACTCAAGAGGCTGAATAAACATTTTTTATTTACTTATTTTTATGTGGTGCTGAGGATTTGCCTTACATGTGCTAGGCAAATGCTCTACCACTGAGCTACATCCCCAGCCCAGGAAGGATATCTTGAGCTAATAGGTGTGAGACCTACCTGGGCATAATGATGGAGGAAAAAACCAACAACCAAAACTCTTCTCAGATCCATCAGAGACGTGTTCATAGAGAAAATGGCAGTACAGGAGGCCAGCTTAGCTAGCACGAACAAGAACCTGTGTTTGAACCCTAGTACGTGTGTGCACACACACAAAACAGTATGGCAGTGCCATTAATAAACTGTTTTTAAGATATCTGATTAGCATGTAAAAAGTTTCAGACTCCCTCACACCACATTAAAGTCCATCTTCCATTCTGTATTGATCAAAGAGCTAAATGTAAGAAACTTTAAATTATTAAAGTAGAATAAGAAAACAGCACAGCAGGTCTTTAAAATATTATAATAAAGGTATTCTTAAGGAAAACTTGTCTATCATAAAAGATGCCATAATGCTATAGAAACAAGCTGACAGATACTGAGAGAAACACTTACAATACACAGGGTTATTAACCACAGCACATTTGAAGCTATAAAAACAGACAAAGTCAAACAATCCATCTAAAAATTATAAAGACTATCAATAGAAAATTTGATGAAAGAAGAAACATACAAATTTACACTAAATATATGAAAAAGATTTTTAACCTCTCTACTAACCTGGTAAGTACAAATTAAAATAACACATTACAAATATAATAAGTATCAACAGAAAAATTAAATGTGCGACCATATGGTTATGTCAAAAATACTACAAATGCTGTAATGATGGAAATTAATAAAACTTATATAAATACATACATATATATTAACTAAGAGAAATAAATACCAAATCTCTAAAAGGTGAATCACTGAGATTGGAGAAGCAAATAAAAAAGATTATTCCCATTTTTAATTTTTTAATTTTTCTCTTTTGTCTGCCCTGTATAAATTTTTCTCTCTCTTTTTTTTTTTTTTGGTGGGGGTGGAGGTGGTACCAGGAATTAAACCCAGGGGCCCTTTACCACTGAACCACATCCCCAGCCCTTTTCATTTTGAGACAAGAGTCACACTAAGTTGCTTAAAGCCTCACTAAGTTGCTGAGGCTGGCCTCAAACTTGCAATCCTGTCTTAGCCTCCCAAGTCACTGCAATTACAGGTATGTACCACCACATCCAGCTACACTGTATGAATCTTTATTGTAAGAATTCATTTATGTATTATATGTGCAATTATATTTTTTAATTTAACCCTCATCTTCCTTTTGTATTGTTACAAAACTGAGTAGAGTATGGTAGCACACACTGTCATCCCAGCTACTCAGGAAGTGGATGGCAAGTTTGAGGCCAACCTGGGCAACTTGAACCCTGTCTCAAAAGAAAAAATAAGAAAAGTTGGGAGTATAGCACAGTGGTAGAGTACTTGATTAGCATGTGCAAGGCCTTGGGTTTGATCTGTAGCACCCCAAAACAAATAACAACCCTAAAAAAACCAACAATGAATACACTTACTCAGCTAGCCAGACAGACAGACAGCTGGTATGTACACCTACATTCGCCAAGGTAGAATAATTAATTCTGAAGACACAAAGTGATATGATCAAGTTCCTAAAGAATTCAGAATGTGGTGGGACTGCATAACAGTTATTCACTATGCAAAAGGCTCTGGGCTGTAGGAATACAGATGAGGTATTATCTAAGTTAGGGGAAAGCTGGGAAAGATTTTACAAAGGTAACTGGTAACTTCTGATTAGGCATCTTCAAAGACAAACAATAATTTGGGGGTTGTCAGGCAGGGTTTGGGTAGAATATGTGCACAGGTAAGAAGGCACAAAAGTGTGGCATATGTGATGAATCAACCAAGACCACTTACCATCCCAATACCGTGAGCAAAAAAAGTATGTTATCAACTGAAAAGTAAGGATAATGGAACCTTCCTCAGAGGGTTGCTGTGATTCAAAATAAGATGGTATGTTGAGAAGCATATGAAGGGAACTTGGCTGCTATCCTCTTCCACCCACTGATGTCAAAGCCTGACCTGGCTGCTTGGCCTCAGGCTGTTGTCTCCTTTTCCTCTCACTGTTCCTCCAGAAGCTGTCTATGTATGGGAACACCACAAGCTGTCCAGTCATATACAATGATCTAGCACAGTTCTTAACACATCGTATTTACTCAAAACACATTAATCTCTCTTTTTAAACAGATGTTTGGAGTTCCACAGAACTATTCTTGGCAATACCCCTAGAATTGTCCTGCAATTGCTCTGAGGGTCCCAAGTCTCAGTGTGAGTATATTTAAGAAGCACCCCACCCACTCTATACAAACATTACTTCATACTTACAGGCTGAGGCTGTTCTGCAATACAGCAGTTGAAACACAACCAGAATTCACTCATGCTTACAGTCCAAGGTATAAATGAGCACCAATGAAGGTTCCAAATCTCACTTCAGGAAGCTCCACAAAGTATGATCCTCAATGTGATGAATATTCAATCAAAACAAAAATTGTATTTCACTGCCTTTGTTCTTGGAAGTCAAGTATCTTATATATAGTCAGTGTAAGAAAAAAGTCAGATTGTTTCCTTTTCTTTGCTTCTGGTTCTACAGAGACTTGTTTCTGAACCAGCAGGAAGGTACAAAATTGCTCTCCTGACCCAGGGCCTATAACAGGTAGTCTAGGAAAAAAAAGAAAGAAAACATGAAAGTAAGTTAACGTTATTTAAACTTAGAAGTTCTTATTTCTTAAATCTGTGATAAAATTAAGAGTAAATATACCCAAAAGAGTAAACAATGAAAACCTTTTAACAAATGGATACTCATTCAACAAATTATCTTTTAATTAATTCTTGAATGTCAAATGTTATAGTGAAAACAGAAAACCTTGCCTTCCTGATGAATTCCATTTTATATATAAAACTATTAATTATTTTACTGTTTTTAAATCACTAATTAGAACATTATGATTACTGTACATAAGTCTGTTTCCAAGAAGAAACACTGATCAACATTTTCATGTTCCTTCAATTCTCATGGACAACCACCAAGTGACAGCAATCAACTCTAAGAAGATAATCAAGGAGGTATGGTTCATCAAAAAACTAAAATTATCACCTTATCCACTGAAATTAGAATTATACACAAAAGTTGGACAGGGGTTAAGTTAGCTTCCTTCTGTGAATTGAGTCAGTAGATCCCCACCCCCACCAGAATGAATATCAGTCAAGACACTTTATGTCTGCTATGTCAAACACAATCCTTGTCAGGCAATTTTCTAACTGGAATTGGACAAAGAGTGGACCTATTTCTGATTTACAATTGTCACAATAATGACTTTGGTGAGCCATGATCCACCCTCATATAGAAGACAGTTCTGACAGGGCTAAGGATGCAGCTAGTAGTAGAGCCTAGTATGTACAAGACTCTGAGTTCAATCCCCAGCACCACAAAAAATAAATAAGTAAACTAAATTTCTGGGATCTTAATACTGATAAGCAGAGACAAAAGAGAAGAAGCCCAAAGCGGTTCCTGTAATCCCTAAGACCAGTTACACCCATGCACCTGAAGTTTGTTTGGGAGGCAATGTCTCTCCCTTTTTAGCCCAAAGCTAAAAGTGATCCATATCACTTTTATTCTCCTATGACAGTCAAGTGAAGATGTCCAACAGACAACTGGATATACAGATCTGAAGCCAAGAGAAGTTTCAGAATCAGCAGCATATCTGCTTTAGCAGATTGACTAAAGCAATGATGATAATATAGGGGAAATAGTAGCATGAGAAGCAAAGAAGTCTTAACAGAAAACTGAGAAATAACTAATTTATGTGAGGCAGAGAAGTCCACAAAGAGGCTGGGTATTACCAGAGAGAGAAAAAAGGAAAAGTAATTAAATGTGGTTATCACTGGAGTCTTTTCCAAGGAGGAAGTAGGTAACAGGATTAACTGCCACTGTGATAGGAGAACTGTCCATTAGATTGTGTAGCAAAAAGATATTTAGTGGTCCTGGCCACCAAAGTGAAAAAGCACGAGCAGAATTCAGATTACACTAGCTTGACATGTAAGTGAAAGCTAATCAGCAGAGTCAACAAGTAGAGGCAATGTTTTCAAGAAGAATGGATATAAAGGTTAAAAAGGTAGGCAGAGTGAAGAAAAACAGCCATCCTTGAAATGAAAAAATCAAAGTCTACTTCATTCAATTATTCAAAGGGATGTTAACATTTTTGTCAAAAATGGAGAAACATAAATCACATATTCATAAATGTTTGAAAGAAATCTCATACATTTAGAAGATGTACCCGCTATAAACCATTAACAACCATATTATAGTATCACAGAACCCTAAATATTAAGCAAAATGAATTTCTCCCTTTTTTGCTGAACAATGCCATGACTCTTTAAACTTTAAGAACAGATTTTTATATTTGTGTAGATGAAGATCTTTAGTGAAGATAAGTGAACACATACTCAATGTCAAAGATGTGAACAAAAAGGCATAAATTCTGCACCATGATTTGACAAGAGTCCTATCATGCTATATAGGAAATGAGATGTTAAAATTAAAACATGTTCAAAGATAAACAGAAGAAAGAAAAATCTACATTCCTGCCATAATTAGAATTTAGAGCCTGGAATGCCTATTTTAAGCAGGATGAATAATCCTTTTTCAACCAAAGTCCAAATCCAGGAAGAGGCTGGCTTTGTCCACTAAATTAGGTAAATAGTCTGAGGTTTTATTAGCTCAAAAGACTATATACTTCACTTATTTCTCTAACCAATCTTGTAAGATGGAATATAAGAGGAAATAGCCAACTTCACAAAATCAGCATACTTGACACACTGGGTTCAATCTCCAGTTTCATTAAATAAAAAAACACACATCAGTATCCAGTGTAGCTCTATTATTTTAATTAAATCTATTTTTTAACTGATACATAAAAACATAAAAAGTATACATATTGTCTGGATGCAGTGGCACACACCTGTAATCCTTGTGAACTGACAGGCTGAGGCAGGAGGATTCCAAGTATGTGGCCAGTCTCAGCAACTTAGAGAAGCCCTAAGCCACTTAGTGAGACCCTGTCTCAAAATAAAAAATAAAAAAGGATAGGGATATAGCTCAGTAGTAAAGTATCTCTGAGTTCAATCTACAGTACTGAAAATACATACATACATACATTCATACATACATACATGTTAATGGCACAACATGTATTTTTTTTAATTTATTTTTTGTAGTTGTACACAATCACTTTATCTTATTTATTTATTTGTATGTGGTGCTGAGGATTGAACCCAGGACCTTGCACATGTAAGGCAAGCACTCTACCACTAGGCCACACCCCCAGCCCCAACATGTAATTTTTTGATACATGTACACCTTGTATGTTTAAACATACTTATGCCTCATTTACTATTCCTTTATGAAGAAAATTATCAAAATCCTTTCTTCTAGCTTTTCGAAATGTTCGGGACATACTGTTCTGTCTAGTTGCCCACTGTGCAACAGCACACCAGAACTTCTTGTTCCTAACTGTAACTAAGTAACCACTGATTGAGGCTTGCTCTCTAAGAAGTTTAACTTCACCCAGATCAAAGACTTTGGCCAATAAGAAGTCATTGTGAAGGCTAGGGTTGTAGCTCAGTGGTAGAGGCTTGCCTGGCAGGTGTGAGGCACTGGGTTTAATCCTCAGCACCACATATAAATAAATAAAATAAAGGTATTGTGTATCTACAACTAGAAATGTTTTTTTTTTAAAACAGAAATAGTGAAATAAAATCTTTTTTAATAACTTGTACTTTTAAAATATTATTTAGTTATAGGTGGACACAATATCTTTATTTTATTTTATGTGGTGCTGAGGATTGAACCCAGTGACTCTTCATGCTAGGCAAGTGCTCGACCTCTGAGCCACAACCCCAGCCCTGAAATCTCTTTTGAACGATTCTGTGAAAATAAATAAGCCTTTGCTTGAAACTGAAAATTCTTTATGCTCATGATTATTGTACACAAACACATAAGGAGGTAGTCTGATGCCTGCAAATCTGTTTGGTCTATTCCATCTAATATCATTTTCTCATTTACATATAAATTGCCATAAAACTACCTTTAAATATTAATTTAACATTGGGAAATGTTATAACTTCCTTTTCTTATTTTAACTAAATGATTCTTCTGTTTAAACTTAAAATTAATGTTTTTCTATTTTACAGTCCATAACACTTCATCACTCCCACATTTTCCCAAGTTCAAATTTCCTTCTCTATTTATTTTGTGAATTTTAAAATGAGCACTTCCCCATTCTAAGGATGATATTCAAGGAGGTTGGGGATATAGCTCAGTCAGTAAAATGCTTGCCTCACATGCACAAAGCCCTAGGTTCAATCCCCTGCACCCCCTCCCAAAATGATATTCACAATACTTCCTCTTAATGTTCAGTTCAAGAATACTGTTTAAAGTACAATAATCTGTGCTTCTATGTATTTCTATTACCTAATAGATATTTTCAAACCCAGGGGATGTTTTCAACTTTATGGGTTATTTGTTAAGTAAATACATAGATGATAAGGTGTTTCAAACATGCTTTGGAATGTGTTATTGATACATTCTATTGTCTTTCCTCAACAAATTTCCATTTCAATTTTTTTTTCATAGAGTATATAAATCTAGAGGGGCAAGGTGGTTTTCTAAGAGTATATTAATCTAGATTGGCAAGGTGGTACCCATCTATAATCCCAGTGACTCTGGAGGCTGAGGCAGGATGATCCCAAGTTCAAGGTGAGGCTCAGCAATGTAGCAAGACACTGTAAGGACTAGGGATGTAGCTCTGTGGTAGAGTGCCCCTGGGTTTAATTATTAGTGCCAAAAAAAAAAAAAAGAAAAAGTATATGAGTAAAAACATTTATAGACACTCTCAGAGACTACTGAAATCATCTCTCTCTCTCTCTCTGACACACACACACACACACACACACACACACAAATCAACATTCCAACTAATAAATATACTAGGGCTGGGGTTGTGACTCAGTGATTGATCGCTTCGCTCACATGTGTGAAGCACTGGGTTTGATCCTCAGCACCACATTTAAAAAATAAATAAATAAAATACAGACATTGCTTCTATCTACAACTAAAAAAATTTAAATAATAATAATTATACTAGTAGTTACTTCCACTTCTTGAACTGAGAAGTATATAAGTCAAAAACTTATATACACCTATAAGTCAAAAACTATAAGACATTAGTCTACTACTAGTATGAAATAGTTTTTCTGCTGAAAATTTAAAGAAATTACATTTTAAAACATGTCCATTTTAAAAATCTTATACAAAAAAACTCTAGATAGCAAAAGGAGTATCACTCTTTAATAATATCAACTTCTAAACTTGGCTTTAAACACAGCTCAGCACATTCCACACATAAATAAAGAGTCAGACTTGTCTACAGTATTGAGGTATTTCACTGACTCAGAGACTCATGAGACAAGCTTTTACAAAAGGAAGGAACTTTAAACAGTGAAGTTTACTCATTAAAAAGCTTGAAGTAAATTAGTCAAAGCCACTTGGCTAGTGACAAGCAGAGCTTCTTGAATTAAAAGCTCAGTCTTTTGATTTAAAAATGAGATTAACATGAGAATAGTGTAAAAGTAGTAAGCATTCTCTGGTCAAAATATTAACCAATATCAGTTTCCCATCCTCATTTTTCCCACCTATAAGTCAAAAACTACAAGACATCAGTCTACTACTAGTATAAAATAGTTTTTCTGCTGAAAATTTAAAGAAATTACATTTTTGCTACAATTTAATGTAAGTGCTTTTTAGGTCAATTTTCAAAGAAAAAATAATAAAGCCTTGATCTGAAAAACTGGACAATGGGGCATATCTTTAACCAGGTAATTTCTTAAATTATGGGGTTTTTGAATTCTGAAATATTTTAACTCAATTCAGAAAGTGAGCATGCTCAGCTTGCATGAACTTGAATGAAAAGTTCAGAATTTAGAGTTTGAAATTAAGGATCTGTGGCATGTGTTCAGCTGTGTTTAAAGCCAAGCGTAGATGTTGATGTTAGTGTAGAGTGATACTCCTCCTGTTATCCAAAGATTTTTAAAAGTATAGGGCACTCTGGTAATCTTTAGAAATACTGTGGACAAGTGACAAGCTCTAGCACACTCTGTTTTCTCATTTATAAAACAGAATGCTACACTGACAATTTCACAGGTCTAAAATGAGGGCTTCATTACATGATACATATAAAGGTACTAAGAGCTATTTTGTTATCAAAATTAAAATGGCAAGAAGCAGAACAATGTAACAAAAAAAGGTTATCAATTTCTGGGAATTTGTTTGAGGCTGGTCTTTGATTTCTGGGTTCAAGTGAGCCTCTGTCCCCAGTATCCTGAATAGCTGGGACTAAAAGCACATGCTATTGTGCCTGGCTTACTATAAAGTTTTAAGAAATAGCCTAAAAATCTAACCAAAAAAATTTTTAAATGAATTATGGTATATTCATACAAATGAAAATGAATGATAGTTTTATGCAATATAGATGATGATCATGTGTTATTAGAAGTGTGACACAAAACAATAGCCATATAATGAACCCATTTATATGAATTTCAAAAACAGATTAAATTGAAGTATTTTGTTTGTTTTATACACAGGTATAAAAGTAAAGCAAAGACATTATAATAGAAGTCAGGAGAAGGTTTGGGCAAGGATTCCAAATAGGAAGAGATACAGGAGAGCTCCTGGAATGCTGACAATGTTTTGTTTTTTGTTTTTGTTTTTGTTTCTTGCAATGCTGAGGATTAAACCCAAGACCTTCAGTAAGCAAGTGCTCTACCACTCAGTTACACCTCACTCTACTACCTCTTGATTTGGGTGGTAGCTACACAGGTATTTATTTGTTTTATAATTGTGAGTTAAATAGTATATTCATGTACTGTATAATTTTCTCTGTATTTATTTTTAAATGACCAAAATTTCAAATAAGATGTAAGAAGTAAACACTAACAATTCACAGGTGATCATAATGAATTGATAAAGATCAGGGATGATAATGTAATTGATTATCAATTGTAATTGATTATCAAAATAACATTCTTGATTTTGAAAGACAATAAAATTATTACAGGAGGGTGAAGTTCTATCAAATGTGAAAGGCATTTCTGCAAGAAATGCAACAATGATTCATCAATAACCATGAATTATAAATTATCAACAAAGCTTATTCAGAGTTGCACTAGCACCAGCTCTGTTTCAAACTGTGAAATGGTTCTCTGAATTTGATTTGTGGGCCTGGCATGGTGTTGCATGCCTGCAGAGTCCTAGTGACTTGGAGGCTGCGGCAGGAGGATCACAAGTTCAAGATTAGCCTCAATAATTTAGTGAGGCCTTAAGCAACTTAGTGAGACCCTGACTCAAAATAAAATATAAAAAGGGCCGGGGATGTGGCTCAGTAGTAAAGTGCCTCTGCATTCAATCCCCTGTATCAAAAAATAAAGCGTGTGGGCTGGGATTGTGGCTCAGCTGTAGAGTGCTCGCCTAGCACGGGTGGGACCCGGGTTCGATTCTCAGCACCACATTAAAATAAAGGCATTGTGTTGTGTCCATCTACCAAAAAAAAAAAAGATTCTCTCTAAAAAATAAATAAATAAAATAAAATAAAGCGTGCAGGGCGTGGGGGAGGGGGGATTGATTGGTGGAGGGGGAATTGATTTCTAAAAAAATAAACTCATTTTTAAAACATCTTTCAAATAATGAACTTACCACAAATCTACTTTTCTTTGGTTAATCAAAGTTCAACAAACCATCGTTCCCTGAACTGAACTCAGTTATAAAAGGTACAAGCAGGGATGTATGTAATTATGGAAATATGAAGGATAATTGTTTTTTCTTGTATTTGAAATAACTGGGGCTGGGAATGTGGCTCAAGCGGTAGAGCGCTCGCCTGGCATGCATGCAGCCCGGGTTCGATCCTCAGCACCACATACAAATAAAGATGTTGTGTCCGCCAATAATTGGAAAATAAATATTAAAAATTCTCTCTCTCTCTCTTTAAAAAAAAAAAGAAGAAAGAAAGAAAGAAATAACTGATTTGATTCATCTAAGTGCAGTCACACAGAATGTACCCACCCCCCACTAGGAATCCATTCTTTTTTATTGCTAGGTTAATTTCCATTGTACAGATATTGTACACTTTACATACTCATTCATTTGTTGGTGAGTATTAATGTTTTTCCAGTTTCTGGCTATTAAAATTACATCTACTATGAACATATGTACACTGTTTGTACACATAGATGTTTACATTTCTTCCAAGAAAATACCTAGGAATAGAAATACTGGATCATACTGTAGGTACAGTGTATTTTTTGCTTTTTAAGAAATTGTCCACCAATTTTCCAAATCAGTTTTAATACTTTGCTTTCCTGCCAGCAAAGTATGAAAGCTCCAGATGCTTCATATCCTACTGTGTATTGTCAGTCTTTTTAATTTTAGTCATTCTGATGAGTGTCAGGTAGTATCTTGCTGTGGCTTTAATTTGCACTTTCCTAATAACTGATGCTATTCAACATATCTTCGTTAGTTATATATGTTCAGATATTTTATCCATTTTCTAATTATGCTGGCTTGAGTTGCACTCTATATATTCTGGAATCAGTTATTTGTCCAATGCATTTATTATGATTATTTTTCCCTGGTGTGTTTCCTAATCACAGTTCTTAAAATGTTTAAGTTAATTTTAATAAAGTCTAATGTATCAATTCTATATTTTATGATCTGTGTTTTTGTATTCTTAGAAATTTCTGCATAGTCCCAAAATCACAGACTTCCTGTACCTTCTTCTAAAATTGTTAGGTTTAATTTTATGTCTATAATCTATTTTTAATTTTAAAAAATTGTTGGTGGAAAAGGCTAAGGATTATTATTTTGATATGGACATCCAGCTGTTCCAGCTTATTTATTAAAAAATACCCTTTTCCAATTGGATTGATTTTGTACCTTTATTGAAAATCAAATGATTGCAAATTTGGGTCTATTTCTAGGCTATTGCATTATAGGGTCTATTTGTTTATCCTACACCAGTACCATTACAGTAAAACTTAGTCGGGTACTGATAAGTCTCCCAATTTTTTAATCAAGATTGCTTTGTATTTTTGAGTTCTTCTGTATATCTCTATATACACTTCCAAATCAATCAATTCCTATAAAAAGCCCCCTGGAGATTGAGTGGGACCGCATTTATTCCATCAATTATTTTGAGAATTATATTTTTAATAATACTGAATGTCCTAATTCAAGAATATAACATATCCAAAGTCTTACAGTTCTCTATTTATAGGTTTTGCCAAGTATTATGCTGTATCACTATTTGTTTTTACCTTTGTTTATAGCCTTCATATAAAAGCCTTAATGTCTTATGTAGTCAAATCTCAATTTTTATCACAGCCTTAAAGGCTGTGCTCATCCAAAGACTCCATGCCTCTTACCCCATTATAGTCTTGTTTGATTTGCATCAATTTGTACATTAGTATTTTAGAGTTGGACTGGAATATAGCTCAATGGTAGAGCACCTGCCTAGCACATGTGAAACCTTAGGATTGAATGATCCCTACAACCTCAAAACATAATACGTAATATTTTAAAAGCTGTAATGAGGTAACATTTCATAATATACTTAAGCTTTTACTTTCTGACATCCTCCCTTTCCCACTCAATTAGAACTCAAAGTATTTAATACCAAACACAAACCTATTATTACAGTAGGTAATATAGGAGAAGATATATTAGCTCTAACCTGAAAGAGTAATATAACAACTGCTATAATTTGGACATTTAATGCCCCACAAAGCCTATGTGTTAAAGGTTTGGTCCCCAGGGAGGGACCTAGTGGGAGGTCATTAGGTCATTTGGGATATCTCCAAGAAGGATATTAGGAAACCCTGGCCCCTTCCTCTTTCACATTCTTTTGCTTTCTGACCATGACGTGAGTGATTCTGCTGACAGACAATCCCATCATTATGTGCTGCCTCACCACAGGTTCAAAGATTTCATGAACTGAAATCTCTAAAACTATGAGCCAAAAACTATTTAGTTGATTATTTCAGGTACTTTGTGTTAGTGATAGAAAGCCAACTAACAGTGAAGAAAGTAATATCCATGAAAACTGCTTGCCCATCCTCTACAATGCACAATTGTGTAGAATAAATTATCTTTCCCTTTCTTTCTCGTGTATGTGTATGTGTGTGTGTGTGTGTGTGTGTATTTCTGGGGATTGAAACTGGAGCTATATCCCCAGCCCTTTTTATTTTTTATTTTCAGACAGGTTCTCAGATGTTATCCAGTCTGGTCTTGAACTTGCAATTCTCCTGCCTTGGCACCCCAAGCAGCTGAACGATAGGTGTGCGTCAACACAATTGGCTATTCCCTCTCTCTTTAGCAACTTCCCTCTTTCTTTCCTGTTACTCTTTCTTCTCTTTTTCATTTTTCTCTCTATCCATTTTCCATCTCTTTACCTACTCTATGCCCTTCCTTAGCTTACCTAGAGTTTTTAGAAATACAGATTATGTGATATGGACGGTCTCAGTTTATTGATTGATGAACTGAAATCTATTACTATTCTAAACTTCTCTCCTGAGTCTACACATTTATAATCACCTGCTACTGAACATCTCTTGTAGCCTCCCAGGTACCACAAACTAATATGTGCAAAACTGAACTCACTCTTTTTCCTCTATTTTTATCTTACCTTTCTTGATGAGTGGCACTATCACACACTACTTACCAAGCAATCCATATTCAAATTCTATCCTACACCTTCCAATTCTCTGAATAAAACCACTCAATAATATGCCTTCTTACATTTTAACAAAACTTTATTGTTATTGAAAAGAACTCTAGATAGGGCAGAGGGGTTGGAAGGGAAGGGAGGGGGCATGGGGTAATTAATGATGGTGAAATGTGATGATCAATACTATCCAAAGTACATATATGAAAACACAAATTGGTGTGACTATACAATGTATACAACCAGAGATATGAAAAATCGTGCTCTATATATGTAATAAGAATTGTAATGCATTCTGTTGTCATATATAAATTTAAAAATTTACATAAAAAAAGAAAAAGCACATTTTAAAAAGTCTACTAAAAAGGCAAATCTCAGTCAGGTGCAATGGGATAGTGCATGCCTATAATGTCAGCTACTTGAGAGGATAAGGCAGGAGGATCTCAAGTTTGAGGCCAATCTGGGCAACTTAGAGAAGTCCCATCTGGATGGATGGATAGATGGATGGATGCAGGGAGGGAGGGAGGGAGGGAGGGAAGGGAGGAAGGGAAGGGAGGGAGGGAGGGAAGGAAGGAAGGAAGGAAGGAAGGAAGGAAGGAAGGAAGGACGGACGGACGGACGGGAGGGAAGAGTACTGTTCAGTGGTACAACACCTCTGAGTTCAATCCCCAGTACTGCTAAATAAACAGAAGCAGATTTCTGACCTATCTGTCCATATCTATTAGTGGTAACAATTTTTAGCTTACAAAGTTCTTTCTTTTAAACCTCCAGTCTTCCTGTTTAAAAATAGATTAGAATGTCTCTTTTATAACGTGACTACCTACCCTCAATAATACCTTTGTACCATCATTGCTAGATAATTATAATTTTTGGTTGAAGCAATATTCAAAGTTCGTATTAGTATAATTGCCACTGGTGAGTTGGACTGTTTCCTTCTAATCATTTTATTATAGATTCATCCTGACTTAAGTTTTGTTTTTCTTGTGTAAATCTGTGCTCTTTGTTTAAAGATGTATCCCTAAAGGCAATTGCTTTTGCTGCTACTTAGATATTCACAAGTATAAATTTTTTTTACAACAAATAATGTCTGTTTATTACTATTAGTCAAATACATGGTTAGAATTCAAGTATAAATTTTAAATTAATCCTCTGGCCTAGGATTCTTGTACCACATGGATAGTATACATACATTCACACTGCACACCAGTGTGTAGGTAAACATAATTTAGAACTTAAGACTCAAGAAAGTAGAAGGCCTAAGTCTCAATTCTGAATTCTTCCACTCTCTAGCTTTATGATTTTAGGCAAGTTACTTAACCTTTGTATGTCCCAATTTGCTATTCTATAAAAGGGAATTTATAAGCAGGGCACAGTGGCACACACCTGTAATTCCAGTGACTGGGGAGGCAGGGACAGGAAGATCACAAGTTCAAGGTAAGCCTCAGCAACTTAATGAAACCTTTAGTAACTTAGTGAGACCCCCATCTCAAAATAAAAAATAAAAGCGCTGGGAATGTACCTTTGTGGTAAAGTACCCCTGGGTTCAACCTCTGCACCAAAGGTTTATATGAGGACTGAATTGAGGACTGAATGAATAAATTTAATTGCTTAGGAGAGTGCTTAGCACAAAGTCTCTACACACACACACACACACGCAAGCAATGTATAGTAATTACTATATGTAACTACGGTTACTACTATTGCAGTCACTATTATTATATCCTTTTTTCCCTCTTCAGAGAACTGAACAGAAACAAGCTTTCCTAAAGCTCACCTTAGGAGGTGTACCAAGATTATTTTCTAGTTAAGTCTGTCTCTCTTAGATAGAACAGCACACATCAAAAACACAATTCTGTTTATTAAAATTTACGTTTAAAAGGGGAAGTGAGGCATGATTAGTACCAATGTACAGTTAAAAAATACTTAAGTCAATTAAATTTTTCCCTTTGATAGCAAAAGTGCATTGCTTCTTCAAAAGTGATTTAAATGTATATAAATTTTATGTCTACGAAATACACCAAGATGAAAAGCACAGAAAATTCAGTACATAGTTGAAGAGTTCTAACTTGTTTACTCTATCAGTTATTAATTACAAATGAAATATGTTCATATAATAAATTGGTTTTAGTCAGGTTTTCTCCTTTTAGTATGGAAGGCCTTGGATTTCAGAGGATCAACTTTTAGAAGGATCCACTCAATTCATTATCTAGTTACTTCTGAAATACCTGCCAAGTGTTTTGTATAAGAAAGGATGAGAGGAGATAACTTAAAAGGCTTAGTGAATGAGAAGTATGTGCAAATCACATGTTCTGGACAGGCAAGGAATTCGCTATTACTCCCCTGGAGATGTGAAAGCCAACTAAGCACAAACTGCATTCACTTTTCTGGATGTGGAACAAGGCAAGGTGGAGACCAGGCTGTAATACTGTATTTCAGACTCATCCCCAGAGAGGAAAAAGATCAGTGATTTACATTTGACTCCTACTTGCTTTGTGCCAAATTAAATGACTTAGGAATTATTAACTTGATATTTTCTCCCAAATAAATGAGGCATTTTTAGCTGCCACTGAAGATTAATTTGCTATAACATCTAAACTGTCATTTTCTTTTTTTTTTAATATCTTTTTATTGATTTTTATGTGATGCTAAGGATCGAACCCAGGGTCTCACACGTGCAAGGCAAGCGCTCTACTGCTGAGCCCCAGCCCCTAAATTGTCATTTTCTTTAAAGAGTGCTCTTACTGTTTAACACTGCCCCCCTCCCTGCCCCCCCTTTTTTGAGATGAGGTCTGGCTAATGTTGCCCAGGGTGTCCTCAAACTTTCCTGGGCTCAATTGAGCCTCCTGCCTCAACCTTCTGAGCAGATGGGACCATAGTTACTCATCACAGCTTGTACATTTAATACAAAAGTTTATATCAAATGATATTATCAAAATGTTTAACCCTATAATTGGGGTAGATAACTAATAATCATATAAGAGAGAAGATGATATTAGGATACCAAGATTTCTCCCGAGCATGACAACCCCAAGTTAAAATGAGGTGTTCTCATATTTCATAAATGAAAAATATATGAAAATATTTCATTTACATATATGAATTTTCTTTGGTAGATGCTCCAATCACCCACCTATTACTTTTCTCAAAAGAATAGAACTCTAAAAATATAACATTTATTTCCAAAGTGGTAATAAATGGTATATTTGTTGCTCCATTTAAGTTTTTACAGGTGCTTCACATCTGAGACAATAGTACTAAACAGGTTAAAGATATGAAAAATATTTATGTGAGATTTTAGTCAGTGTTTTTAGCCACTGTTAAGTTATTGCCTTTTCTGATGGCTTAGATGATCATTTTCCAGCTCTGCAGTGGAATTTAATCTTTCTATACATAGCTTTGGCAGTTTATATGCAAACTTATAAAAAAGAGTTAAATTTATTTTATTTATTTATTTTAGATTTATTTCATTTTATTTATTTTTTCATAGTAGGTATTGAACTCAGAACTTCGCACATGCTAGGCAAGATTCCACATGCTATACATGAATTAAATAAAAAAAATCAGGGGCTGGGATTGTGGCTCGGCGGTAGAGCGCTCGCCTAGCACGGGCAGTACCCGGGTTCGATCCTCAGCACCACATAAAAATAAAGGCATTGTGTTGTGTCCATCTACACCTAAAAAAAATAAATATTAAAAAAAAAAATCAAAATCCTTCTTTGATACCACATATTCAGAAGTGAATTTCAGTACTCATTTTGAATGTAGGATTGCAACAAACATGTGTTGTAGATACCAGCAGCAATTTATAATCAACAAATCAGAGAACAACAGCAGAGAAATATTACTTAGTTCCTAATGCCAATTGTATTTTAGAGAAGTTCAAGAAATAGTTATGAAAACAAAAGTAAACTTGCAGTGTAAAAAAAATGTTTCTGCTTCACCAATATTTTTGTTGACAGCAATCATGTTTGTATTTGTTGAACAGCATGAACACTACTACATATAAGGCATTGGGGATATGACAATGATCAACAAAGGGTGATTTAATAGAAATGGACAATTTAAAAAGACTACTATGCAAATAACATTATATAGAGATATATATTACATAACGAACTGAGGAGTCCACCATTCCATTTCATTTGTCTGCTAAAAGAGTAATTGACTTTTATTTATTTATTTTTTTTAGTTGTAGATTGTCACAATGTCTTTATTTTTATGTGGTGCTGAGGATAGAATCCAGTGCCTCATAAATTCGAGGCAAACGCTCTCCCTCTTGAGCCAGAATCCCAGCCCCGAGTAATTGACTTTTGTGTGCCATTTAGTTATGTCCCAGGACTGTTTGCATCCAAACAGTCCATAGGTCTGGAACATATTCATTAAGCTACTGAAGTAAAAATCTTACAATATTTGTACTTGCTTCACAGGCCCTAAGGGAGGAAGATAAAATTTTCAATCACATGGATAACTCTTTAAAGGTTCCATCAGTGATGATGCTACGTTTAGGAGGAAAAATAATTAGAATGTCTACAAGGTCCCAGTAAAAACTAATACATTGTAATTGAGCATGCAATGAATTCATCAAAATGTAATACTTCTGTGCCACATTTTAAGTTGAGTTTTCAATCATTCTATTTTTGCAGAGAAGAATACAAAGACAAGAATCTCCTACAGCCATTTTGATGAACTGGTATTTTCCCCAGATTATGGAAGTCTCCATTCTCCAGCAGCTCCATAGAGCTCTGTGTTATTTCTGACACAATTCAGAGGTTCTTTAATGAAAACCTATTGTAGTGGTAGGATATTCATTCTGTTCAAAATTTTGACCTGCCTCTCAATCAGTAGCCACCTAGATTCCCAGCTTTATAACAACCAATTTCTAGAGGAGATATGCAAAAAGAAAACTCGAGCAAAGACACCTATTCCATACAGACTTGAGGAGCTGCAGGCATTCATGCTGGCTGCCAATGAAACTATCACTAATGACAATATGAAATGACAATATGAAATGACTGGAACAAAATTAGACCATGGCATTGACCTGTGCTGCTATGTTATACCAAAGGTACCTACTCAGCACTAAATAAGTAACAGGTTATTTCCTTTACAAATTTGTGGCAACTATTTGTTTATTTGTAATGAAGTTATTAAATAATAATTTTTAAAAACTGTTTAAGCCTTTTATATTACCCAGAATCATGAACAATATTGGGAGGAAAATTTTTTAATATGGCATGTGACAGATCTTCATACCTGTATTCAAAAGAAAGCTTATAATAATGGAAATCATTGATAATGACATTATAATGATGAAGATGATTTCAGAAACATAGAATACTAATCCATCATTAAAGAACATGGATTATTTGTGGTCTACGAAGTTAAATAATTCATATTGGGTCAATATTCTTGGATTCTCTATTCTCTTTTTGAATGATTATTTTTTTTAAAAAAATCAATAATGACAGAAAACTTCTAGCTTAAAAGAAAACTCCAACTGTATTTAAGTCCCTGACATGGAAAACACTGGGGGGGGGGGGCAGGGGGGCGATTCTAGAGATTGAACCCAGGGACACATAACCACTGACTCTCATCCCAGCCCTTCCTATTTTTTATTTTGAGATAGGGTCTCCCTAAATTGCTTAGGGCCTTGCTTAGTTATCGAGGCTGGCCTCAAACTTGTGATCCTCCTGCCTTAGTCTCCCAAGCCACTGGAATTACAGGTGTGTGCTACCATGCCAGCTGAAAGTACTGACATTGAATGCTAATTATACATTATACTTTTCGAGAAATATCTCATTTTATTCTTTACAACCCTAAGAGGCAAGTATTCTTTCTTTGGAAGTGAAGAAACCATAGCTCAGATGCATTAAGTAACACTGAAGACAGACCATTTTTTCTGCATCTTTTGTTAGGATATATTCAGTGCTACCTTACATTATAATTATTTATGACTGATTCTTATAAGCTTCATCAAAAGTAAAATATAAATTATCATTTTACCTCATTGCGTTTAATACAGTAACTTGTCCCAATATTTTCACATAAATGCTTAATGAATTAACCTCACAACATAAAATATATATTGTACTGTATAATACCCATAAAATTTGGGGGAAAAGATCTGTGTTTAAAACTAGATTCTACCACTTATTTTTGTAAGTATCATAAGTGTATCAACTTTGCAGGATTGCTTCAGGGCAGGGTTTCTCAACCTCAGTGATATTGGTATTTTGGCTTATATAATTCTTTGTTGTAGGGGAGATGGCCTGTGCCTTGTACTATTTTGCAACATCTTAGGTCTTTATCCACTAGACAACAGTAACACCTACGCCAATAGATACAACAAACCAAAATGTCTCCAGACACTGCCAATGTCCTTGGGGAGTGGTTCCCCTAGAAAAAAAAATCATTGATATAGGGGAAAATATTATAAAAATTAACCAAAAAAGACTTATATAACCCTCTATTCCAAAGAATCTCCTTCAGACAGGAGGGAAATAGAAAAGATTCCCTGAGCCAAGCTTCATGACATTCTCCTAAAAGCAACAATTAGAAAAATCAAAATTCTAATAATTTTATGTGGTATGTTAAGAAGGTCATGAATTCTTGCCAGGCATGGTGGTGCATGCCTAAAATCCCAGCAACTGAGGCTGAGGCAGGAGGATCTCCAAGTCTGAGGCCAGTCTCAGAAAATTAGTGAGACCCTATCTCAAAATGAAAAGGAGCTGGAAATGTAGTTCAGTGGCCCTAGGTTTAATCTCTAGTATCACCCCCCCCTCAAAAAATGATGACAAATTCTTATTCTTTCAAATGAGAGAGGAAGTCAAATTCTTCTATGCCGGATTCAGCAGACCTTACTGATTTGTTTAATTACAGAGTGAGGCTTAAGTCAGGTCTTAGAATTTATGAGATCATAAAAAGCCTTGCAGCTTCAGCTCAGAGGTCCACCTACACCAAGACTGCCATGCTGGACAAACCACCATTTAGACATATGACTAACAGTTCCAGCTGCACTCAGTTTTTCAGCATTCCTAGCCAAGGCACCAGGCATGGGAATAAAGCTGCCTAGTATCTTTCAGTCCAGCTCCCCAGCTACCTGAATACCAACAAATGATCTCTGTTGAAGTTATGTCAAGAATTGTCAACACCTACCCAAATTTCTGACTCTCAATATTGAGAGATTTAACAAAACAGTCACTGAGTTTTGAAGTAGTTTGTTAAATAGCAATAGATATTTGAAGTCCTTATATGATTATTTTCACAAATTTTGTATATATTTTATATCTAACTTTTCAATAAAGATTTCCGTGTATTCTCAAGGAAATCCTTGTGTAACTATCTTTATTGGGTTAAATGAGGTCATCTAGTTCCTGAAATGACACAAACTATCACAGCTTCCTGCCCCAACCCCCAAGTAAAAAAATCAAGGAGAGAGGGGTGCTGGGCTCCAAGAGCAATAATAGCAGTAATAACAAACAAACAAACAAAAACTGCAGGAGACAACAAAAGCTTGTCAACTCATCTGAGAAGAAACTGGTGACCTATAGCCAAAAGCAAAGTACAACAATGGTAGGAGCTAAAAGACTGATTAGCTAAAAGATTTTTTTTTTTTTTTTTTTAGATTCTGCCCTTGCTTTTCTCCCTCACCAGAGATATGCAGCCAACAGCCTAGGTGTCTTTGTCAGTAGGATAAAGCAAGGGTAGCACACAAGCTCTAGAGGGAAAGCTCATGAAAACAGGCAGCCATCATCCACCTGGCTCACTCTCCCAGTCTTACTCCATGCCACAGGACATACCTATAGGGTTGGTAAAGAATTACAATCCAAAGAGATTACCTTTTTTCCAATATAGGTTGAGTATTTCTTATCACAAATGCTTGGGTAGAGAAGTATTTTCTTTTTTGAAGAATTTCAGATTTTAGAATGTTTGCATGGACCACTCTAATGCAAAAATCTGAAATGCTCAACAGGAGAACTTAACTGCATCAGTGATGCCAGACCCAAGACTCAAGTTGTCTTTCTCCTTAAACTCATCTGGATTAAGTGACAAATGTCCCCCAAAGAATCATTAGCTTAATACCCCAAAAAGAAATAACTGAAACATAAAAGTATTGTAAGAGAAAGATAACATACTGAAAAACTTTACTATCTGAAGCAGAATTATTGGAATGGAGGATCTGGGAACATACCCCTAATGAGTAAAGGGGAGATGATAATTATAATAACATAATAATTAGCACTATGAAGCCAAATAATGAATAAGAATCAAGTAGAAATACTGAATATGAAAAAGAGACAACATTCAAATTATAGGAGATCCAGGAGAAGAAAAATTTAAAAATATTACTAGAAAATTAAAAACTACCAAAGAGAAATTCTAAAAGACTGGGGGTGGGGGATAGAAAACAATGATAGAATAGGATTATCATCAGATATTGAAACAAGTAGTACCAGTAATAGGTATCAGAGGATAGAATAATACAAATCTATGATCCTTTATACATGTTCCCTAAAGCCAATTTTTTTCCAGAATTTAGAATATTTTTGATTTTTGAAAAAGTAATGTGGTATATATGTTATATAACATCGCAACAGTGTCTAAGACACTGCCTCATAAATGAACCCAATACACACATTAAGTGAGATGAATAAAAGCCATAAACACCCTTAGCTCAGGTCAGGTTTTCCTACCAAATGAATCATAATAGTCTCAAATCAGCTTGGTTTGGGTCTTCTTGCCAAATCAGTTATAAAAAAATTATTTGGTTTTCAGATCATTTTTGATTTTAGAATACAAGAGACTCTAGCTTATATTTTAAAGTATTAAGTGAAAAAAACTTTAAACTTAGAATTTTACATGCAGACAAAATGTCTTTCAAATATCAAGTTATGACAAAAATATTCTCAAATATACAAAGCCTATAAACACCATATAAAGTCCAATAAACAAATACTTTTGGAGTAATACTCAAAAGAAGAAATACAGAAGGTACTCTAAAAGATAATGGCTTGGTACCCACCCATTAAAAGTTCTGATCAAAAACACTAGCAATGGAGAGTCAGGGGACACATAAGAATTTAAGAGTATTAAGGGTATTTCTCAATTTGGGGGAAGAAAGAGCTATTAAAAAGTGTCAGAAATAAACTGGGGATGGTGGCACATGTCTATAAACCCAGTGGCTCGGGAGGCTGAGGCAGGAGGATTGTTAGTTCAAAGCCAGCATCACCAATTTAGCAAGGCACTTAGCAACTCAGCAAGACTCTGTCTCTTAATAAAATATATAAGGGGGTTGGGGTTGTGGCTCAGCGGTAGAGTGCTCACCTAGCACATGCAAGTTGCTGGTTCAATCCTCAGCACCACATATACATTAATTAATTAAAGGTACTGTGTCCAACTAATACTAAAAAAAATTATTGAAAGGGCTGGGGATGTGGCTCAGTGGGTAAGTGTCCCTGAGTTCAATCAGGAAGGAAGGAAGGGAGGGAGGGAGGGAGGAAGGAAGGAAGGAAGGAAGGAAGGAAGGAAGGAAGGAAGGAAGGAAAGAAAGAATAGGACTATAGGACAACCATCAGAAGAACAAAAGTTAAAAAAATAAAAAAATCAACCTATCTAATGAAAAGCAGGGAAAAGGGAGGAAAGGGCCAAACTCAGCGCTATTAGAACAATAATTACAATCATGTAAATGAGTTAGACATACCAAATTAAATGCATATTGAGATAAAAATTGTTTTATGTTGTTAAAAAATGACAAAGCAAAAATAAATAAATAAAGTAATATACTGCCTACAGGAGACATACTTAAAGGGTAAACCTGACAGATATGAACCAAATGAAAATGAACATAGCAGTCTTTTTTAAAAAAATATTTTTAGTTGTACAAGGACACAATGTCTTTATTATATTTATTTATTTTTATGTGGCGCTGAGGATGGAACCTAGTGCCTCAAACATTCTGTACAAATGTTCTACCACATCCCGAACCCTAATACAGCAATCTTTTTTTTAATATTTATTTTTTAGTTGTAGTTGGACACAATATTTTTATGTGGTGCTGAGGATATATCACACATGCTAGGCGAGCACTCTACTGCTGAGCCACAACCCCAGCCCCAACATAACAATCTTAATAGAAAAAAAAAATCATAAAAGGACAAAGTGAGGGCTGGGGCTATAGCTCAGTGGTAGAGCACCTGCCTTGCACGTGTGAGGCCCTAGGTTCGATCCTTAGCACCACATAAAAATGAATAAATAAAAATATTTTTTTAAAAAGGACAAAGTGACATGTCATATACTATTAAAAAATAAAACAAAAACATCATCATAAACAAATCTGTACCAACAATAATGCCTCAATAATATGACAAAGCCGGGCACAGTGGCACACAACTATAATCCCAGCAGCTCGGGAGGCTGAGGCAGGAGAATTCGCAAGTTCAAAGCCAGCCTCAGCAAAATCGAGGTGCAATTCAGTGAGACCCTGTCTCTAAATTAAAAATGCAAAATAGGGCTGGGGATGTGGCTCAGTGGTCAAGTGCCCCTGAGTTCAATCCCTGGTCCCCCCAACCCGCTCAAAAAAAAAAAAAAAAGATATATATGGCAGGAATAACTAATAAAAACATAAGGAAAAAATAAGAGGAATTATAGCTGGAAATCTCAACATTCAATTGATAAAGAAAACAATATAAGTAGAGTTACTAAAGTACCGAAGAGTAAGATCGGAGAATAATATTAATCAAACATGTAACATACACATAGGCAGATCATACAATAGACCAAAAATGGTACCTCAAAATGCTAATGGAGGGATAAAAAATAAAAATGCTACAGGAAGCTGGTGTGGTGATGCGAGCCTGTAATCCGAGTGACTCCGAGGGCTGAGGCAGAAGGATCACAAGTTCAAGGCTACTTAGTGGGATCCTGTCTCAAAATAAAACATAAAAGGGCTGGGGATGTAGCTCAGTAGTAGAGCCCCTGTTTTCAATTCCCCATACCAAAGAAATTAGAGGATCAATACAATACAAACTACATTTTTTTTAGTAAGTAAATAAAATTAGAAATTGATAAAAAAGCTAATTGCAAAATTCATGTTTGGAAATTAAATACACAACTAAACCCAAATTAAAAAGTAAAAACATTAAAAGATTTCATAAATGCTTAGAACTTAATGGTAATAAAAATTTAAAGCTAAAACTCCTTTAATTGGATCAACTGGGCTGACATGGCTACCCTTGACCAATTACTGTGGCCAGAAAAATGGAATGGGCCAACTGGTTACTTGAACAGAGAGAGAGAGACTATGATTGGACTGATTTGTTTAGTCCAATGGAAGTGAAAGCACAGTGAAAAGGGCAGGAAGGAATTCACAGAAATGCTAGCAGAAGAAAGAGGAGATACATGGAATAATAGGGAGGCAATAAAGTTTATAGACTTTATTGTGCTACAACTCTTTAAAGTCAGTTACTGATCATGTAATTTAGGGTGGGATCTCAGTTTCCCTGAATGAAAATGAACACAATATCTAAGAGTCCCTACTGCCGCAGTCCGGCTGCAGCAAACTAGCGGGGGTGGGGGGGTGGGGGTGGGGGTGGGGGGGTGGGGGGTGGGGGGGGGTGGGGGGTGGGGGGATGGGGGTGGGGGGATGGGGGGTGGGGGGGTGGGGGGATGGGGGGGTGGGGGGATGGGGGGATGGGGGGATGGGGGTGGGGGGATGGGGGGGTGGGGGGATGGGGGGTGGGGGTGGGGGGTGGGGGGGTGGGGGGTGGGGGTGGGGGGTGGGGGGGTGGGGGGTGGGGGGGTGACGAAGAACTTGTGTACTTGATACAGCAGGAGTAGGAGCCGTTTATTGCAGGACAGGAGCAGTATTTATACATTCCACACAGCTTATCTAATTAGCATAAACTAGATACATCAGTCAACCAATAAGGAATCTCCACACTTAATGGCTTGTTTTTGTTACTTCTCAAACCACTCCCTCAGGCATTTTGCCAGGCACCATCCAGACTTGTTTACGAACTCTAACATTCCCCTGGCAAAATGCCAGGTGTTATTTTTGACTTGTTTACAGACTCTAACACCTACAGCTCTAGGAGTTTGTGACTACATCATTCTGTTTTGTTCAGGCTATTAACAGAATCAGGAACATATTAAACCATTTGGCATATATGTAAGGAACAAACAAGGTTTATCACAATCTGGAAGATTTTTGAGGCAATTAGCTTAATGAATTTTTAGGAGGTAAATAGGAAAAGATATGAATAAGATATGAATGTAATAATCCAAAGGGGGAAACTGACATGCTTTTTTTTTTTTTTAATGTTCAAGGTTTCTTGAATGGAAATTAAAGAACTGTGGAAGTGATTCAGTGCTTGCCTAGCATGTGTGAGGCCCTGGGGATGTGGCTCAGTGGTTAAGTGCTCCTGAGTTCAATTCCCAGGACCAAAAAAAAAAAGAAGAAAAAGAAATGGAAATTAAAACCAAAAGCCACTATCATTTCATATCCAATTTTAAAATGTAGTATTCAATGCTGCGAAGAAATGAAGTAACACAATTAAATATACACTAATTTTTACATTTAATGCTTTAGTATCATATCTAGATAACTACAAGTAATCCTGAGCAATCCAGAAGAGAACAAAATGCCTATATGCACAAAAATGCTTTGTTGAAATAGTTCTTTTTATGATAGAACCTAGATGTAACCCAAATGTCTAAAAAGTAGGTACTAAGGAATGGTTTAATGGTAGACTATATAGCTCTGTCGTAGTGTTCAGAGACTATATTTCACAAATTTTATTAGTTAAAGGCATCCTAAGAGTCAAATGACCATGAGAAATTCATATTAAAACTACCATGAACATTTAAAGTTATTAAAAATAAACCTAAATGCTTGTTTTTTAAAAATCTGACAAATTGGTATCTTAAGTTTTAAAAACGTCTAGACCAAGAATAGACCAACAATTAAATTTTATGTATATTTTGCAGAAATAATAACTTCTAAGAATATGCAGGGTGTTTTTATACTATAGGAGGATTTAATATAGCTACTCTTATTGAGTGAGCAACTTATGACAGTTTTTGCACTTTTTAAATAATAAAATGTGTGTAGAAAATTTCAACATCCTCTAGCCAAAGAAAGTATCAGTCTTATTTCTACTAAATGCTTTATATTTTTATCTGTTTCATTAGCTCAGCTCCACATGAGACCAGTGCCTGCCTTGATTTCTGGAATGTTGCCCCAATTCTTTTCTCCCAGGCCTTGTTGCCAGGGCTGCAGCTGCACAACCAATTCTTATTAAAATGTGAGTCTTTGAAATTCAGGTCTATGGAAAAGGACATAAAGGATTTCATTATCTTTTCTGGAAACTCACAGTGAGGATTAAACTCCCACCCTTCCCAAGCCACACAAACACATGCATCCCTCTCAACCAACTGGCACACCAAATAGAAGGCATCAGCTTAGTCTTAAATATCATATAAAAAGTTATAAGAGAGTAAATTGCACAGTAATGAACCTTAAAGTCTAGCAGAAGTTATTTAAAAATGACTTATAAAACTTAGGATGTAATCACAGATTATAGCCAGATACTCATGAGCTGATATTCAGATTTTAGAAACAAGGCTTATAAAGAATAAGAATATATACTTCCATGATAAAACAGGCTCTATGATAACACTTTCAAAATAATAATTTCAGAAACTCTAAGGAAAAAAAAAACTCCAAGTATTTACTCAAAAATGTAGAACACTTAACATTAATTTTGCTATAAAGCACTCATGTCCCTAAAGTTTTCTGGAAAAATAATTTAAGGTCAATTTACATGCCTTTTTCCATTTTTCTCTAGCACATCATGTAATCTTGTTCTCTGGATAAAATTCTTAACTGCTTGGCCTTGCTCTTGAATGACAATTACTGAACTTATCTTGTGAAAAAAGTTAACACAAGCTATCAAAACCATGAAGATAAAATTATTTTTAACTAAAAGTAAATACGACTAAATACTCCATTATAAAGCAAAAATGATAGTCATAAACAACTATTTTCAATGTTAGTTCTAACCTTAGAACTTTATTTTAGAGAAAAGAATTAGTAACATTTTGCAGGGATTAAGTGCACCTTAGTCTGTTCCCTGGGTGATTCATTCATTATTATAGAAGGGAAAAAAAAACAAAGAGATAGGTAAGGGTTTCTGTGCTATCCCTTGAAGATCTGATAATGCAACATGGACTTCAAGTTACAGAAATGAAGCACACCTTGGTCTAGCCTCTATAGGTCTCAAGTTTCTTTGCCCAGAAATCCACTCCTATTCTATAGTTTTAAATGTAGTGTTCATATCAGCATCACAGTCTTTTTGATTTTTATCAAATTATACAAATTACCTCAGTTTTATCCAAATTACCTCAGTTGATCTAAAACAGTAATTGTTTCCTTTGGATAGGCAAATCCCTTAGGCTGGGAAAATACAGAAATCGATACAGAAATGAAGAATAAGTCAAAACCTATAGTATTAATACTCTTGTAATAGTTTATAATAACGTTATGGTAATTCATGATATTTACTAAAATATTAGAAAGTCAAAAAAATCCGATCTGACAAATTTATGTTTATTAGACTTAAGAATTACTTGAATGTTTAGGAAGATTTGTTTGCTATACTGGTAAATCTGCTTTGCTAACTGCTTGAAATATTTGGGAGACTCAATAAATGTAAATTAATGGCTCAGAATGTTCAGAATGTGAGATGTGCACCGCTGTTGCACAGGATAATGTCTAAGCACATGGACTGGAAATTGGAAGGGAATGCTCAGAGATTAAAGTCACCAATACTGCAGAGGCAAGAAGTCATCCTAGAGGACACAGGTGAAGATGGACTCTCTGAAAATTTCCAGCTTCTGCAGACTGTGCCAAAGAAAGTCCCTCCCCACAAGCAGCATAACAATAGTGCTCACATCAAATGGTTATTTCAGGATAACATAAGAAAAATATTCAGAGAAAACTAGAAACTGGGAAAAGATAGCTGCAACAAAGAACAAAAAGGAAGCAAGAAACAAGAAAAGCCAATCATGCAGAAAATCCAGGCATCTACTCCTAGCACAAACATTTCAGAGCTTTAACCAAAAAGAAAATTTTGGAGACCAAATAATCAGGAATAAACTACGTATTGATTTGAGTATGATCCACTACATGTCAGAGAATGCGTTGGAGTAGGCCAGTTAGACAGATCCAGAGATTGTTCGGCTCAAACAAAAAAGCTGACAGATCCTTTTGGATCAGACTCACTGGATCCATGACTGACAGGCCCCTCTATGAAGAATGGTGGGGATTTTCTGATTACCTACTAGGCATAACAGAAGAAGACCACTTTCGTTTATTTCCTCTGGAAACCTCTTGTGTTCCTGACTCCTGACTTAGAACATGCTCTTCAAGATTACCAACCTAAAAAAAGTTTACATCTTTGGTGGACTTATGGATGAAAATATTCCAAAGGTGACACTTCAAAAGACCTTGGAATACTCTATCAAGACAAATTATTTGCCAATTATCATTCAGAGATATTGGCCATCCATCAAGTATTTAAAATCCTCTCCACTTAACTTTGAGATTCAAAACTGGCCTGAAGAACTTTAGAAAAGAGTTTCTTCAGGAAAACGCTATCTACGGTCTTTGGAATTCAGTGGAATGATAAGCAGCCTAAGATTGCAGCTGTGGGTGGTAAAGGGTCCAAGATGTCTTGACCAAAGGCTGCGGCACACACTTGCCTTCACTTGACATCTTGGATCTTCACAGCATAAGCTATTAAGGACAATGTTTTTGCATTGCCCATAGGGACTAGACCACAACAAGCACCCTGACAAATGTTTTTATGCAATAAGAAATTAACCCTAAAATAACATGACTTTGGACATGTGGATTTATCTTTTGTATATCTACCTCTATTTGTGAAAGGCCTACTTTGAACACCCATAGTACTTTGTTCCCTCCTGTGAATCTTATCCTGTTCTCCCTTTTTCTGCCTATGGAAGGGTTTCTATCTTCCACTTTGTGTGAACAGCTTTGTGTCCTTTCTGAATCTTGTACAAACTAGACTTCACAGATATTTTTAAAAGATAAAACTGAAAAGCAAAAAGTATTGATAAATGTAACTGAAAAAAATTTTAAAATATCTAAAAATATAATATAATTAGGCGTGGTGTTGGTGAATATTCAGGGAATAGCCAAGTGCAGTGGCACGCACCTGTAATCCCAGCAGCTTGAGAGGCTGAGGCAGAAGGACAGCAAGTTCAAAGCCAACCACAACAACTTAGCAAGGCCCTAAGCAACTTAGTAAAGCCCATCTCAAAATACAAATAAAAAAGTGCTGGGGATGTGGCTCAGGTGTTAAGCCCCCAGGTTCAATCCTGGTACAAAAAAAAAAAAGAAAAGAAAAAAAAAAAAAAAATATATATATATATATATATATATATATATATTTATTTCTAGTAGGTAACTAGAAAATCCCCACCATTCTTCATAGAGGGGCCTGTCAGTCATGGATCCAGTGAGTCTGATCCAAAAGGATCTGTCAGCTTTTTTGTTTGAGCCAAAAAAATAAATAAATAAGTGTGTGTGTGTGTGTGTGTGTATAAAAATATAAAGAAATAACATTTACTCTTCCTTATCTGGCATTATTGGCATTAAAAATCCAAAACAACATAGGTAACACTGAACTTTTATTGAGTTTTATGAGCCAATCATTTTTAAAGAGAAACAGATAACCATAGGAATATGGTAATACCACTCAAGGTAGAAAATTTCTAAATCCATTCTAAGCTCAACATATTTCATTTAATTGGTATCATTCCCTACAATATAAACATCTTTCAGTGAAAATACATATTAAAGGCATTCATAATTATTAAATAATAATGAAAATAGATTATCTTGTATGTGACTATTACCTTTCAAAGAAGAATTGGCTTCTTTTATAAATATTTATAAAATGTCTTCTGTCCATAGAGCACAAAATAAGCAGAGCTTTTGCTTATGCTGCCCAGAAAGCACTGCTTAATCAAAACCATAAAAGGGTGCTTTCATAATTTCTTCACTGCAATCATAGCCTTTATTGTGAGGATATACAACAATACATTTCAGCTGCAGCATAAGAACTACTACACTAGGTTTAGCTGTTGGTTAGATCCAACCTTAAGGCCACTAAAGCTATTTACGTAAGCACAGCATAGCCCCTCAAACAGCAATTATTTCCAGATACTTTTAATCTGGACCATTAACAAAAAAATTGAGAATTTAATACCAGTTTCCATGCACTTAAACTATATGAATGTTAGTAAATTTTAAACTGTTTTGTAGGTACAGATGGAGACATATATATGGGATCAAATACCCAAAATTGAAGAGTTAATGCTATTCATTCTATTCCTTAAAAATCTCTGAAGCTCTTCTCATAGATATTTAGTTACATTCAGAAAAGAAGGAAATTCAGAACTACTCAGGGGTAATGTCTGAAAAAAAATACCCCATTTTACATCTGCATTTAACCATTTCCTACATGCACATTTCTTTATGATTTAAACAAATCATTCTGTGTGCAAGTGTGCATGCATGTGCGCTAAATACCTGAATCCATCAGACAGCTGGCAGTAGATTGGTAACCTTGGGCAAGATGCTATAAGTCAGAAGAGGAAAACGATGGGCTCAAAATGAGCCATACAACTATCAAATCAGGAAACCACAATTGTTAATAATACATATTTCATGATTTTTTTCCATTTCTAAAATGGATACATTCTTTTCTTGACACCAGTCAAAAAATAGGCTACAGAGATGATTCACTAATCAGAAAATTTTAAAAATTAAATCATTCAACAAATATTCATTGAGTTCCTACATTAGCCCCACATAAATATTTTTATGAAAAATATATAAAATAAGCTAAATCAGCAAATAATAAAACTATAATAAATGTTTAAAAGCATAAATCAAGCACTATATTCCTGAATTTACAAAAAGAAATAAGTTAACAGACTTTAAGAGATTGGTTGAAGCATAGAATAACTAGAAATAATTTGAGTTAATAACAACTGTGACACTATGACAAACACTGTTAAAGGCATTTTAAGTCCAGTCGAAACACATTTAAAATCTGGCTTTACTGATGTCAAAATGGAATTGATCGTATTGAACATTTACTTCTAATTTGAGAAATCCCTTTTTTTCCTTTGGAGACCGGGGCCCCATCATATTGTCCATATTGGTCTGGAAATCCTGGACTCAAGTGTTTCCTACCTCAACCTCCTTAGTGATGAGACTACAGTCATTCACCAATACACCCAGTTGATTTTTTAAATTCTTAATAAACCACAAATAAACTGATCTCTTATACATTTTATATAAAGCACAATAAAAGACTTGCTTAATGCTCAGTGGTGAAAAAGAGTACACATTCCAAGACAAGGTGCTCATTATAATCACATTCTATAAATTCTTGTCAATGCAACTAAACAATCTAGCTCCAGAGTCCATCCTTTTGATTTTTTATGTATCTCTTCCAAAATAATAATAGACTTGTAAAGACCACTTAAAAATTTATTCTTAAAATTTTTAATAGACTGAAAGAAAAGTGAGAGCAAATATATAAAATGTAAAAATGTTAAATCTCAATACCAATTAAAGAAATAAAAAATGAAGAACAAAACAAAATTTTCTGTTCAGAATGGTAGATTTTAGACATATTATAAGCCAGGAGTAGTGGCACATACCACTAGCTACTCAGGAGGCTAAGGTAAGAGGATTGCTTGAGCTTCAGAATTTGAGGCCAGCCTGGTGCAACATAGGCCACATCTCTTTAAAAAAATAAATAAATTAGTAAACAGCAAGGACTTCATGGATTCAGGGAACAGTCCTAGAATTACATATCAACAACTTAGGAGTTTAAAAGCCTTAACAGGACTGGAGATGCTGGAGATGCATGTGGCTCAGTGGTACAGCACTTAACTGACATATACAAGACCTGCACTGATCCCTAGTACCACAAAAATTTAAAAATTAAAAATAAAAACCTCAATAATATGCTTTTAACTGTATCCCTAAAATTTCACTTCCAGAAACCAAGTTTTAGAAAATACTCATAATATGCACAGAGACTTCGGAATGGACACAGGAGCTGCCATGACCCTTTCGCATGTCCCTAATCAACAGCACTGATGGAATTTTATTTTAGAAATTATAGTATCAGCTGGCTGTAGTGGCACATCCTGTAATCCCAGCAACTCAGGAAGCAGGAGGATCATGATTTCAAAGCCAGCCTCAGCAACTTTAGCAACACCTTCTATCAAAATAAAGAATAAAAAGGGCTGAAGTTATAGCTCAGTGGTCAAGTGCCCCTGGGTTCAATCCACAGTAAAAGAAAAAAAGAAAGAAAGAGAGAGAAAATGAACTGTATGTTTGAATTTGTTGAACTTACCAAGAAGCTGGGATACCCAAAATGAATTTTTTAAAGTTTATTTCTCTGACCCTGCACAATAAAATTTCAAGACAGTCCCTTCTGAGAAGAGTTTAATAACCCAATGTGAAAGTGGCGCAAGTCCTCTGCCTCAACCTAAACAATAAGGTACAATAAAGAGGCAACAACGTGCGCAAAGACAGATATGGGTCTGAATCTTAACTTCACCATTCCCCAGCTGCAAACACTTGAAAAGTCATATAACCACTCTAAATTTTCTCAAGGGTATAAATGAATATAATTTACAGAGCAAGTAAGCTAAGATAATGTTAAAAAGTACTTTACAGAAAGCATAACACTTGGTAGTCCAACTAATGCATCATAATACATGTTATTAATAATAAAAAGCCATTGTCCCTTTTGTAAAAAGAGATGTTACATTAAATACACAGTGTATGTATACAAATTAACCTTTCTAAAATATAACAAATTCTGAAATTCTAAAACAACTGGCCCCAAGATCCAAGATTTTGAACAAGGGAGTAGTGTCCTGTAACTTTATAAAATCTTGGTGGGGGGGGGGGAGATTAACAATTACTTGTACACGTATTTTTTAAAGTCAATCAGCCAAGTTCCCCTTATTTGTTTGACAGTTCCAACAATGCCAAGGATTCAGTAAGTTTCCCTGCCAAGGAGACAATAATCCCTGTAGATGAACAAATACTCTTCTTCCAGAACTCTAATCTCGGTTAAAACACATTTGTCAGTAAGATTATTCATATCAGTTTTCTCTATTTAACAATAATCTCCATTTGCAAAGATACAGACATTGAAAATATTGCAAATATATTACCACAATAGCAGTTGTACTTGATACTTGTGTATTTGAACAACAACAAAAAAAAAACGAATGGACTGCATTACCTGCCACCATACATACCCATAACCCATACCAGAGGTCTATTTTCCAAATTTACATTTCTTCATAAATTCCCTTGAGTTATCAATTAAATGTAGAATGAGTGATAAAAATATATCTGTTAGGATATTTTTACATAAATGTAAGAGAAAATCTAAAACCCCTGGATTAAACAAGAAATTCACTGGCTCACATAAATGAGCGTCTAGAAGTGTACTATCTTTAAGAAAGGCCTGATTAGCCCCTCAACTGAGGTGACCAAAGTGTTCTGGGGTTTTCTCTCCATTCTCTACTAACTACTTCAGTATTGCTTCTTACTCAACTAATTTGCCTTTCACGGTCAGATGACAGCTGCCAGGAGTCCTTTGTTTTTCAGGTTAAGTTTCAGAATAGGAGTACCTTTATCTCAGCTTTCCCAGATTGATTTGGTTGATCTGGCTTAGGTCATATGTCTGCCACAATTGCTTCAGGTAAGACATGTTCCATTCATATAAATTTTTCAAAGTATATATAAAATAAAGCATATTAAAGATGTACTTAGTAATTTAAATTTCTTTTTAAATTATTTTTCTTTCTTTTTTGGTGATACAGGGGACTGAACCCAGGGGTACTCTACCATTGGCCTACATCCCCAATCCATTATTCACTCATTCATTCATTCACTCACTTATTCATTCATTCATTCTGAGACAGGGTCTTGCTAAATTGCCAGGGCTGGGTTTGAATCATGATCCTCCTGCCCTGGCTTCATGAGTTGCTAGGATTATAGGCATGTGCCACCACACCTGGCTTAAACTTCTTATATTACAAAATAATGGTATTACTGTGTTTAAATCAATGCATAAAACACATCATACAACTTTCCCTATCTTTTTTTTTTTTTATTCCTGGTACCAGGAATAAACCCAGAGCACTTAATCACTAAGCCACATTCCCAGCCCTTTTTCTTTTATTTTCAAACAGGGTCTAGGTAATTTGCTCGGCCAAAGATAGCATTGAACACATGATCCTCTCACTGGCCTCTGCCTCAAGTCCCTGGGATTACAGGCGTGTGCCATGGCACCTGGCTCCCCGCCCCTTTTTTAAGAAAGTCAAGTCATTTTGCCATATACCTTGTTTTTATATTGTGCTGAGGACTGAATCTAGTTCCTCACACATGCTAGGTAAGCACTCCACGACTGAGCTTCCAACCACAGCCCTTCCCAATCTTCTTAAAAGGTTATTCTCCCATTTTTCATTACAACCATGAAGAAAAAAAGTAGCTGGGGATACAGCTCAGTGGCAGAGTGCACAGGGTACACTCCATGTGCAGGCACTGTGTAATCAGAAAAGGAGAAATCAAATGAATTTGTATGATTTCTGCAACAAATAACAGAAAATGTCAAAGCAAAACAGCTTTAACAGTAAGGAGATTCAGGTAAAGTGGCTCCAGACATATTAAACAGGGCTCCAGTTCTACTCTTCTGCAGAAGCCTTGGTTCTGCCTTTCTTCACAGAAGGCATCATCCTCAGGCTACTAGCAAGAAGTCTGCAGTTGCTCCAGAAGTCACACTCAGATAAAACAATTCTAGAGAGAAAAGAAATCATCTCTTTTTTCTTCTTTTTCTCAAAAGCAAGAAAACCTTCTCCAAAATCTTCCTACAGATTTCCCTTTTATCTCCTATTGGACAAAAGTGGCACTCAGGCCCATTCCTAAAACAATCACTTCCAAAGGAACTAAAAGCTATCACAACTAAAAGAGAATGGTTACTGGTAAATATGACCATCACCTCAGTGTTGGTTGAATATTTCAAGGACAATATTTCAGGTCTTGAACTGCTTAAGAAATAAAAGAAAAACATAGAGGCAAAGGAAATTATGTGCCTAATCAAAAGAACAGTCAGACTCTGAAATCAAACATTAAACATGTTGTTACAGATAACGAATTCCCTCAGATTCCATTATCATCATTCTCTATAATACAAAAATTAACTCACTATTCATCAGTAAACACTAAAAATATAGGGAAAGTAGTCTTTATATGGAAAAGATTAAGGTTATTTAATTATTGGCGAGATACTGAGACTTACCACTCCTCATGAATGAACCATTCATTCAGCTAAATCTGAAATGAGAACACTCCATATGTATGTACACAGATGATTTTGCAGACTCATTATCAATAGAAGTTGTTCCTTGAAGGTTTCTTCTGATTTGGGTTCCAGGTTTCATTCAAAAATCCACACTCAAAACTGGCTCTATCTGCAAATGAAAGCATGCAATTAGGAGGCAAGAGCTACAGGGAGCAATTCCTCCCTAGCCCATATGTAATTAACTGATACATATGAAAACTGAAGTCAAACCTTGACTCACTAAACACCATGTTTAAACTAAACAACCTACATTTTAATGTCTGTAATGTGCTCATTATACAGAGTGACAACCCTTTTCCTATCGTATAAATTTATTGTTGCTTCCAGACTATACCACATACAACTTTTACCCAAGGTTGCCCACTGGGCAGAATCCAGTATACAATGTCTTTAATGGACCCACCTAAGGTTGGTCTATGCTGTATGTTAAAGGATAGCTGCCTACATTTACAAATCTCAAGTGTTTACCAAAAAAATCCAGATTTATGACCTCTCTTGAAAAATAAGTAGGTCTGGCAATACTGGGTCCACACTCCCACATAGTTTGGGGCTGATTAGCATCTAACTGTTTAGATGGACTTTGCAGTTCTCCACAAATATCACCACTCTTACATTACAACCTGGCTCACAGTTACCTTTCTGAACCCTATAGACATCTGAACTTGCAAACTTTGCTATCTATTTATAATAACTCACAGGGAACATTTGATCATTGTAAAAGCCAAGCATTTTTTTTCCTGCATTGGGGATATAATATAGTATAAGGCATAATAATGTGGACTTTGAAGTCAGAAGGCCCTAGTTTGAGTTTGAATTTTGCAACTGACTAGCTATGACTTTGGGCCTTATTTAACCTAAGATTTATTTCTTCATTTACAAGCATCCAAATAAACATAACCAAACAACAGGCCTAAAATCTAACATTTGCAAGTTAAATTGATAATCCCAAACCCATTCCTTCCTTCTCAGTGAATCACACTATGATCTGTTCCAGTCACAAACATGAAAGTCCATACCAAATATTCTTTCTCATTCACCAAAACCATCACCAAGGCAACTGATTCTCCCCCAAAATATGTAATTTGAACAGATTCTAAGAATTCCAACAATAAAAACAAACAGCAATTACTTATTCAAAATCAACTATTTTACTCAAACTGCCTACTAACTCAACTATTTTAATAATGGTAGCTTAAATTTCAACAGTTCTGTGTTATGAGAAATATTGGTTACTTCATTAAAATAAAAACGATGACAAAACACTGGGCTGCTGCACATCACTCCTTCCAGGGTTTGTTTTGTTTTGTTTTTGGTGATGGGGATTAAACCCAAGGGCACTTTTATCACTCATCTACATTCCTGACCTACATCCTATACCCCCAGGGTTGGCCTAGAACTTGCCATCCTCCTGCCTCAGCCTCCTGAGGCTTATAGACATGCACCACCCATGTCCAGCTCCTTCTTAGGTATTAATATTAATTTTCTGAAATTAAACATTTCTTCAACTCTGACCTGACAGTGACCTAAAAGACTATGCTTAACCTGATGAAATAAAACAAAAAAATTACTAGAATTAATAAGTTTAGAAAGGTTGTAGGATATAAGATCAGTACTCAAAAATCAATGCCATTTCTAGAGAAAAAAATGTTCAAACAATCAGAAACTATAATTCTGTTTTTAATCACATTTACAGGGTCATAAAAATATTCATAAAACAGTAGGAGTGGAGGTGTAGCTCAGTGGTATAGCACTTGCCTATCATGTGTGAAGCCCTGGGTTGGATCCCTAGCACCACCCCTCAAACAAACAAGTAATTAGGAATAAATGGTTCATTGATGTGTAAAGAACACAAACAACTTATATGTATAACTGATGACTCTCCAAAAACTTAACTACTAATAGCAGCTGTTGGCCAGACAGATAACATAAACAGTTAATTAGCACTATTTTATTATGTGTATAAATATATATGGTGAGAAACACAAGAGAACTATGAGGGATCACTTTTTACTGCTACATCCAATTTATTGGTATAGTTCATGCAGAGACAAATACTCTCAACCCTTGAACTCATCACAGTAGCAATAGGTGGGGGCAAAAACAAAACAAACAAACAAACAAAAACCACTACAGTAATACAGTATATACTACAGTCAATTTTAAATAACTGTGATTTAATACCACATTTCTTTTGTTTTATATTTCTCTTGACTGCAAATGGTACCATGCACTGTCTATGTAAAAAAAGTTTTGGTGTTAACTTTTTTTTTTTTTTTAAGATGGACAGAATGCCTTTATTTTATTTGTTTATTTTTATGTGGTGCTAACGATTGAACCCAGTTCCTCATGCATGCTAGGCAAGCGCTCTGCCTCTGAGCTACAGCCCCAGCTTGGTGTTAACTTTATATAACAAATTCATGTATATTTTCTGGTAGTAAATGATAATATATATTACTCTACATATTTTTAGGCGCTCATGACATATCTTTTAAAAATTTTTTTATACAGAAAAATGAAATAGCATTTGTGGTAAATGGATGGAACTGGAGACTATCATGCTAAGTGAAATAAACCAATCCCCAAAAAACAAAGGCCGAATGTTCTCTGTGATGTGCAGATGCTAACACACAATTGGGAGGGGGGGGGGAGTAAGAAAAGTCCAGTGGATTACATAAAGGGGAATGAATAGAAGGAAGGGGGGGATGGGAATAGGAAAGACAGTAGAATGAATCGGACATAAGTTTTCTTTGTTCATACATGAATACACAACCAGTCTAACTCCACATCACGTACAACCACAAGAATGGGAAGTAATACTCCATGTATGCATAATACGTCAAAATGCACTCTAGGGGCTGAGGCTGTAGCTCAGTGGCAAAGTGTCTGCCTCGAATGAGGCACTGGGTTCAATCCTCAGCACCACATAAAAATAAATAAAGATACTGTGTGTTCACAGTATCTTTTTTTAAAAAATGCACTGTACCCTCATGAATGTCTAAAAGGAACAAATAAAGAAAATTTTTGTAAAGAATTTTTTTAATTTTATTTTTAGGTTACAGGGGTTTTTTTTCAAATTATCACAAATCTCCAAAACAAAAACAAAAAACAAAGCAAATTCACATGTGTGTACTGTGTAGTTGAAAAATCTGTGTTGTTCAAGGGTTAAATGTAAATGGAGAGGGCTGGGGATGTGGCTCAAGTGGTAGAGCGCTCGCCTGGCACACATGCCTGGCATGTGTGCGGCCTGGGTTCCATCCTCAGCACCACATACAAACAAAGATGATGTGTCCGCCGAAAACTAAAAAATAAATATTAAAAATTCTCGCTCTGTCTCTGTCTCTTCTCTCTCTCTTTAAAAAAAAAAATGTAAATGGAGAAAGGAACTATGTTCAAACATCAGTGAAGTTAATGGTGTTAACATGTCAATTATCTCCAATTAGAGCAATAGATTCAAATTAATTCTAATCAAAATCTTAGCAGGCTTTGTGTGTGTGTGTGTGTTTCTTTTTGTTGTTTATTGAAATTAATATATTGATTCTAAAACCATAAGGAAATATACTTTGAAAAAGAAAAGTGGAATCTTTACACTACTTGACTTCAAGGTTTATTTACCAAGTTACAAAAATCAGCAGTATGGAGAAAGACTAATAAATAGGTCAGTAAGACAAAACTGAGAGTCCAGAAAAAAGAACTAGTCATTTGGTTAACTGATTCTCTATAAAGATGCAAAGGCATTCCTGTAGAGAAAGGACAACCTTTCAACAACTGAAGCTGGAATGATTAGATATCTGCACCTTGTAACATACAAAAATTAACTCAAAATGGATCATACATCTAAAGATAAAACCTAAAACTGTAAAATTTTCATGAAGAAAATGGGAACTAGGGCTGGGGATGTGGCTCAAGCGGTAGCGCGCTCGCCTGGCATGCGTGCGGCCCGGGTTCGATCCTCAGCACCACATACAAATAAAGATGTTGTGTCTGCCAAAAACTGAAAAATAAATAAAAAAAAAAAAAAAAAAAAAAAAAAAAAAAAATGGGAACTATCATTTTTCTAAGGCACTAGTTTTGTGGCCCTTGGCTTAGGCAAAGATTCTTAGACACAGCACAAAAGCATGATCCAAAAAGATAAAAGTAATCAATTTGACGTCATCAAAATTACTCATTGCTGCTATTTGCAAGACACTGTTAACAGAATGGAAGAAGATACCTGCAAATCACATTATCTGACAAAGGAGTTATATTCAGGATACAGAAAGAACCCCAAACTCAGGAATAAAAAAGTTCAATTTAAAAAATGATTAATGCGGGGTTTGGGATATGGCTCAAGTGGTAGCAAGCTCGCCTGGCATGCATGAGGCACTGGGTTCGATGCTCCACATAAAAATAAAATAAAGATATTGTGTCCATCTAAAAAACTAAAAAATAAATATAAAAAAAAATAAAAAATAATAAAAAATGACAAATGAATGTATAACTATAATGCACCAATTTAAAAAAGGGGGGAAGACAAATGATCTGAACAGATGATATATATGTGTGTATATATGTACATATATACATATACACATCTAATATCTTCACTAAAGACACATATATATAAAATAATAAGCACATGAAGATATGCTCATACTGAAAGACAAAATATCCATTAGAATGCCTAAATGAAACAGCAAAGAGAACCAACCAGGCCTTCCAAATGCTGCTGGGATAAATGTGAGGTGTACAACCATTTAAAAGGAACAATTTGGCAGTTTCTTTTCTTTTTTTTTTTTAATTTTTTTTTTTTTAGTTATAGGTGGACACAATATCTTCATTTTATTTTTATGTGGTGCTGAGGATCGAACCCAGTGCCACACGCATGGCAGGCGAGCACTCTACCTCTGAGCCCCAGCCCCAGCCCTGAATTTGGCAGTTTCTTAAAAAAACACATACTGGGCTGAGGCTGGGGCTGAGTGGTAGAGTGCTTACCTAGCATGAATGAGGCACTGGGTTTGATCCTCAGTACCGCATAAAAATAAACAAATAAAAATAAAGGTATTGTGTCCATCTGTAATTGAAACAAAAAACAAAAAACACATACCTGCTACACAGCTCCTAGGCATTTGCCTAAGAGAAATGAAAGTGTATATCCACAAAATAATGTTTATAGCAACTTATTTGTAATAGATGAGGTAAATTAAATAAGGCCACTGGTATAAGGCTGTCTCCATACTTTCAGTTCCTATATACTGAAGTGCCACTCAGTAACTCAGTACATAAATAAAAGTGAAACCTAACTGACTTAAAGAGTTCAACAGATGGTGAAGTCTCACCCAATCAAAGTCTCACCTAAGCTTCAACTAATCACAGGCTCCACTGATCAGATCATGCCCAAAGAAGGTAAAGGAGATGTAACCAAACTATTTTCATACCTTACTTTCCTTAGTTATCTATAAATACAACCCAGGCGCACCAAAATGCATTCTGCCATGTATAATTAAAACAAATTAAATAATTAAAATTAATTTTAAAAAGAAAAAATTAAAAAGCATGTACAACATATGGAAACTACATCTTTTGCAACTTAACTTCATGATGAAAAATATTAAGCATCAGCTCCAAAGTACATTAAGAAGTACACAGGTTGGTTGGTTGGTTTTGTGGTACTGGGGATTTAGGGATGCCTTACAACTGAGCTACAATCCCAGACCCTTTTATTTTATAATTTTGAGACAGAGTCTTGCTAAAGTTCCCAGGCTGGAGCAGGAGGTTAGCAATGATGGAGGAATGTGATGGACATCATTATCCAAAGTACAAGTATGAAGACATAAATTGGTATGAACATACTTTATACACAAAGAGATATGAAAAACTGTTCTATATGCATAATAAGAATTGTGATGCATTCCGCTGTCATTTATTAAAAAAAAAAAAAAGAAAGAAAAGAAAAACAGAACAAGGAAACAAAACTCTCCAAATACACCAGTTCAAAAAAAATAAAAAATAAAGTGCCCAGTTGACCCTGACTTTGCAATTCTGCCTCAGGCTCCTAAGCAGCTAGGATTACAGGTTTGCTATACTGACACCCAGAAGTACATAGTTTAGGGGAGGGTATTTGTTTGCTTGTTTGTTTTTAAGAAAAAAAAAAAATGTGGGCTGGGGGGGTAGCTCAGTAGTAGACTGCTTGCCCAGCACATGTGAGGCACTGCATTGAATCCTCAGTACCACATAAAAATAAATAAATAAAATAAAGGTATTGTGTCCATATACAACTGAAAAAAAAAAAATTAAAAGAAAAAAATGTTACAGGGTACAGGAACAAAAAAGTTTAAAGATTACCTTACTTAGCTGACACAGAATACTAAATAACAATGTCCAAAGAACCAAAGTACAAAAGCAACAGAATATAAGAAACACTCTGGAGGCTGGGGATGTGGCTCAAGCGGTAGCGCGCTCGCCTGGCATGCGTGTGACCCGGGTTCGATCCTCAGCACCACATACAAACAAAGATGTTGTGTACGCCAAAAACTGAAAAATAAATATTGAAATTCTCTCTCTCTCTCTCTCTCTCTCTCTAAAAAATAAAAATAAAAAAGTTTAAAAAAAAAAAAAAAAAGAAACACTCTGAAAGTCATAAACTTGGAAAGGGGCTATGCAGGATGGGACCAACTCTTCAATTTCAGTGCCTGAAAATGTCCATACTAAAACCTAATGTCTTGCACCTTGAAAATAGTCAACAGGCATCTTTAAAGCAGAGCTAAGTTTTTAGGTCATACTGTAACAGTGGTCATTCCTTTGCTAAATAATCTTTCTTTACATTTACAGAACCCAGAACATCTGATAACCTAAAGATCACATCAGAATATGTAATGCCCCTTCTTATTCCTCAACTCACATAAAACATGTAAACTGCTGGGAGATTTAACTTGAAGAAAAATAATATCTCATCTCAAGAACTACTGGAACTAGCCTCAAGAACTTTCCACTGCAATGTTCCAGCCAGAGAGAGAGAAAAGGAGACAAGTACCTGATGACAAAAGCCCCACTCAACAAGTAGCCTTTCTACCCATCACTCCTTGCACTTCCTTTCCTCCTATAAAAGCCCTTTTGTGTACCTGAGTTCCCCAAGATGGAGCTTTGAGGACAAAAACTTTCCATCTTCTCAAGATGTTGACCCTTAAATAAAACTGATTTCTTTTCCACCTACTCTCATCTTCCAAGTATTGGCTTTCAAGCAGCCAAGCAGTAACAATCCTAATAGTTTCTGTTACAAACAGATGCCAATTTAAACTAACACACCCAACTTGATCTCAAATACTAAATAGTCAGGGCTGGGGTTGTAGCTCAGTGGTAGAGCGCTTGCCTGCATGTGATGCATTGAGTTTGATCCCCAGTACCACAGAAAATAATTAATCAATTAATTAATTAAAGGTATTGCATCCATCTACAACTAAAAATAAATTTAAAAAAAGAGAAATACTAAATAGTGAAAAATCTAAGTAAGAGTATTTGTCACTTATTTAGTATTTCTAACCATTTGATAGTTTGTGAAACACAGGAGATATAACTTCTGATGGAAAAGCACACTAAACTAAGTTTTTATACCTTGTTGAAAGTTTAAGGAAATTTTTTTTAAAATGTTGAAAGTTCAATGTCCGAAAAGCATAAAAGCTGGGCATGGTGACACATGCCTGTAATCCCAGGCTGAGACAGGAGGATCACGGGTTCAAATCCAGCCTCAGCAAAAGCAAGGTGCTAAGCAACTCAGTGAGACCCTGTCTCTAAATAAAATACAAAATATGGCTGGACATGTGGCTCAGTGGTTGAATGTCCCTGAGTTCAATTCCCGGTGCCCCCCCTCAATACATCTTTGCAATCCAGGAAAAAAGCTATTACATTTACTAGTTCACCCATTCTTCTTCTTTTTTTCTTTTTTAAGATGTTGATGGACCTTTATTTTTTTATTGATTTATTTTATGTGGTGCTTAAAATCAAACCCAGTGCCTCACACAAGCCAGGCAATTGTTCTACCACTGGGCCATAAACCCAGCCCTCACCCATTCTTCTTAAAGATTACCATGACCTCTTCCATATTGACAAAATAAGAAACAGAGGTAACATAATTAAATTTTAAAAAAGACATTTAAATTATGTGTTAATTTAATCATATAAAAGTCCATCATTTAAGGGAAAAAGGAGGTTTTACAGTAATATCCACTAGCAATACTTTACCTATTCAACCCAAAGAAAAACATACTGTAAAAGTTTACTTCTAACTAGAAATGCAATACTTTCTGAAAATAACAGAAAATCAACAATTCACATTAAAGGAAAAATTCTTAACAAATCATATGTAAGTCAGACATTTCTAATCTTATCATTTCCAAAATACAGTACATGCAAAGCTTTCTTATCACCTAATAAATGGAAGGCTTCTGTTGAATGTTAGATAGTTGGGATTAATTTAGTAGTGCTTGTCATTCATTCTTTCCTACCACTCTCTTACACCTGTCTTCCTGTACCTTAGAGATAGAACAGCTTAAAAATAAAATGAGAAGGGCTGGCCAGGCACAGTCACCCACACCTGTAATCCCAGCTGCTCGGGAGGCTGAGGCAGGAGGATCACAAGTTCAAAGCCAATCTCAGCAAAAGCCAGGTGCCAAACAACTCAGTGAGATCCTGTCTCTAAATAAAATACAAAATAGGGCTCAAGATGTGGCTCAGTGATCGAATGCCCCTGAGTTCAATGCCCTGTATATCCAGCCCTTAAAAAAAAAAAAAAAAAAAAAGTATAGCACATAAAATTATGTACATTATGTAATAGTAGGTAATAAGTGATAGTACAGTTTTCATCATAATTTAGAGTATACTCCTACTTATAGACATTAAAAAGAGTTAACTCTATGTTTAGTATCTATATCACTATACTCTGGCCTGAATGTACATCATTCCTTAAATCTTAAATGTGATAGGAGAAAACTAGTATTATTAAAACTGAACACGCTTCCCATTTTAGTTGTATTTTTATTCTGCAAAGGGTCAGTTCTTAGATATTAAAATAGACATCTGAATGCATACAACTGTTATGTTATCTACAAATGCTTCAATTTCTAAGGAAATGTAAAAACAAATTACTTTTTTGCCATTTTGCTCAGCAATAAATAACTCATCTCAAAAAAAATAATTAACTCATCTCAACTTTATTTCAGCTTTTACAATAAAAATTTTCTTAAAGTCAAGTACTTTGTAAAATAGTTGGCAAAAACTCACTCTCTTCCTTTGATAAATGAAAAGGTCACTACAATAGGAGTTCACCTAGATTACTTATATTTCCAGTTTCCTGATTTCAGTGGAGTTTTAAGTGAAATGTCCAAGTGGCTCCCAAGACATCTGAAACAATATTACGGTAGAAAGGAAAAAGACATATTTAACATATTTTACAAACCAAATACTTTAGGGTGTCACCTCATTTAATCCTAGCAAACCTATTACTGAAAAAGAAAATGAAAATAACAGTGGATAAGAATTTGACATGCAGCAAATACATGGCAACGTTAGGAATCAAACAGAGGTGTATCTAATTTCAAAGTCCATTTCTTTCTGCCACTTTACAATGCTTCCCAAGCTCAATGACTCTGAAAATCAGACAACTTTGAATAGCTATTCTGCCACTTACTGTGTGACTAATTTCTAAGCATCTTTAGCGTATTTATGTGCCAATTTTACAAAAAACAAAGTCATTATTCACAAAATAAATATAAAAATGGAAAACTAAAAATGAGAGAATAAAATGAAGTGCAACTAAAAACATACCAATTTTTAAACAGCAAAACATATGAAATAATTCCAAACACCATTTTTTAAATTTATCTCAAAATTCACTTTGCCTTCCAACAAGCAGAGACACATGTACATCTGTTCACAAACACAGTGTAGATGAAAAGCATTTTTTAAAGGACTGCTGAAAGGCCTCATCAGCTACATTGTTTTTTATTCTTCTTTACCACATGTGAGAAGTTTTGAGCAACATATGCACCATCCAGGAAGTAATACTGATGGATAAGAGAAATAGCTACTGAGGAAGAAAAAGACCATAGAGCTTGTAAACATGCAGTAATATAACACAGAAAAGGACAAAGAATTAAAACAAGATATTAGCCATTTACTCCACCCTAGGTAATGGATATCACTATGGTAAGAGAAAAAACTCACTTTAATTACACAACCCTTACAGAATTCTTGGTTAGCTTTAACACTGCTAACTCAAGACTCAAAAAGCTAGCTGGGCATGGTAGCATGCAACTGTAATCCCAGCAACTTGGGAGGCCAAGACAGGACTATCACAAGTTTGAAGCCACCTTTAGCAGCATAGTAAGACCCTGTCTCAAAACAAAAAGGGCTGGGGACTTAGTGGTTGAGCCCCTTTGGTCCAATCCCCAGTAGCACCAAAAAAAAAAAAAAGACTCAAATAATTACTTAACAAGACAGGCTGGCAATTTCCAAATTTCCAGAAGGTATGACACATCAATACATGTATTTATGTTTCAGCAATTCTCCCAAAACAACTTTTATATTCATGAAACAAAAATCTGACACTGATGTGAGAATTTACAAACTAAAATTTTCTTTTTCTAAGAACTCCCTAACTCCTCATTCTGACACATAAACTATAGCAATATCTAACAATATTGTCATACTACAGATAGATGTCTTAAATACAGATAGATGAAGACCTTCAATAAAACACACTTTTCAGGCAGGGGTACAGCTCAATGATAGAGCACTTATACAGCCATGTGCAAAGCCCTGGGGTGGATCCCCTGCAACTCCCCACTCAAAAAAAAAGAAGAGAAAGAAGCTTTATTTTTCTCAAATTATTTTAATATTAAGACATTACTAAAGTTGGGGGAGACAAAAAATGCAAACCCATCTACAGGTCTATATTTTACCCTAGGGCCATTCTTTTTTTGAAAGAGAGAGATTGATTTTTAATATTTATTTATTTAGTTAGTTAGTTAGTTTTCGGCGGACACAATATCTTTGTTTGTATGTGGTGCTGAGGATCGAACCCAGGCCGCACGCATGCCAGGCAAGCGTGCTACCACTTGAGCCACATCCCCAGCCCCCCTAGGGCCATTATTAAAATAATTCTATTACATATAAAATCACTGTTTTCATTACGTAGTATAATACAATCAGGCTATTGTATGATGGTAAGACAGCCTTTAAGAAAAAAATTACTGCTGAAGTAATTCTTGTCTTGAGGTAACTTGCCACATTCTCCACTAGCACCTTTGTTTTTAATCACAACTTTATAAACAGATTTATCCTTGTCAAACAAACTTTTTGCTTTCCAATAAGACTCCTTTACACTGAAGTAATAAAAAGCAATGCTTTTATAAGATTTGCAAAAGTTGAGGCTGGGATTGTGGCTCAGCGGTAGAGCGCTCGCCTAACAAGGGTGGGACCTGGGTTCATTCCTCAGCACCACATAAAAATAGAGGCATTGTGTTGTGTCCATCTACACCTAAAAAATAAATATTTTTTAAAAAGTAGAAAAAAAAAGATTTGCAAAAGTTAAATGTTATAGGATACTATGTGTAATAAGATCTTACTTTCATGAAAAAACATTTTCACATATTTGTCTAGAAGGATCAGCATCAAAACATCACCAGTGACATTAGGGTTGTAAGATCAAAGCTTTTTTGTTAGCTTAAATGTATTTTCTGATGCTCTTCATGATATATGGTTACTTTACTTAGTGCTTGCCCATAAGAGAACAATTTAAGTTAAAGGATAAGAGAAATGAGTTAAAATACAGTACATGTTGCCAGTAAAATCCCCTGAACCCAACAAAGATCAACTTTTAAACAATAAATCTACTCTGATAGGAAAACAAAGCCCATAACTTTGTATTTTTACAGAACCAGAAACATAAGGGTGGGAAATGGGTTGGAATGTCCAGGTGACCATAGGAAAGAAACTACTAAAATTGAGAAACAAGACAAAATTATTTCATTGATTCAGCGATACTAATTGGTAAAAGAAATTGGAGTAGCAGAAAGTAAATGATCAAAGAAAGATGCAAGCACTTTGAGGGTGACAATGGGAAAAAGGAAAAACAAGGGGGAAAAATAAAAAACAACCTGAACTTAGGAATAGTTTAGAAAGAAGTTGATAATGATATACAACAAACTGAATCAGATCTGCTTTCTTCATCAGACAAGAAACACTTTTCAACAGGCTCATTTAAAGTTCAACAACAAAACCAAGAATACATGGAAGGATCAAAAGATCTTTTGTTCCTGTTTTGAGATGAACTAGTTAAACAATTAGATATATAGTTATGGAATTAATATTCAAACATAATGATATTCAGTTTTCATATATTCAATAAATTTAGAAATAATTATCAAATATGAATTCAGTAACAATACTTTTAAGAAAAGCACTAAGCACTCCAATGAAGAAATTATTATTTTTTTTTTAATATTTAATTATTTATTTATTTGGTGGACACAACATCTTTGTTTGTATGCGGTGCTGAGGATCGAACCTGGGCCACACGCATGCCAGGCGAGCGCGCTACCGCTTGAGCCACATCCCCAGCCCCAAGAAATTATTTTTTAAAAAAATTTTTTTTAGTTGTAGATGGACACAATACCTTTATTTATTTATTTTTATGTGGTGCTGAGGATAGAACATTCAAGGCAAGCGCCCTGCCACTGAGCCACAATCCCAGCCCTGAAGAAATTATTTTCAAGTCACTCTACTAGGTTAAACCCTAAAAAAATTGCCACAGCATTTTCAATAAGCTCCTTTCGTTAAAGAAAAGCTGTTACTATTACTGAGAAAGTCTGGTCACGCTTCGTGTTTTTTTTTGTATCGAGCTCAAATATAGGTCTCAAAATTTAGGACAGATTTTCAGCATGCAAAAATTTATTAGTCCTGTCAGTACTGTACATACATCTATTTACTTTCCTCTCAAAAGGGAGAGGTACATAAATCTATTTATTGTATTTCCATGGCAAACTAGCATCTAGCTACAGTAATATATATATAACTGTTTAGTAATATTTTATTATATAGATATACATATTTGTGCTCTTAAATAAAAAATGATTTAATATACATAAATACATTTTTTTAAAACTGCAGTTTAACATAGGTAATAAATGAGAGTTCTAGGGGCTGGGGTTGTGGCTCAGTGGTACAGCGCTTGCCTAGCATGTGTGAGGCACTGGGTTCAATTCTTAGCACCACATATAAATAAATGAATTAAATAAAGGTCCATCAACATCTAAAAAAATTTTTAGAAAAGAAATGAGAGTTCCAGGGAAATTAATTATATGCAAACTTTTAGTATTCTGCTGAGACCACATTTTTTTTCTCTAAGCTGTTGGTATTATTTCTGGTTGGTCAATTAAAAAAACATCTTTTAGGTAAACTGTTGACAAAGGTGGCTGAGAAGTTCTTGAACAAATAGATTCTTCATAAATCAGCCTAAATATGTTTGTAGTTTTGTGTAATATGTGATTGTGTCCTACTGATTTGTCTTGTGGGACATTTATATGGCGAAAACATGGACTTGATTTTCATAGCTAGAGGAGTATAGGTGTTTGTGTGTATATTTACATCTTTAAAGTTTTTGTAATATAGAGATACAATTTAAATTTAAACTTACCTTGGTATCTTTTAATTTCTAAGCAATAATATCCATAAAAATCAGCTTTGGTAGTTTTATTTCACATTAAAATGAACATTATAATTTTCACAAGTCTATTTACATGACAATTAAAATTTTGGTTGACACACTAGAAATGTTTGTAGTTTTGAAACTATCTTTTTATTTTATAAACTAGGTCATCTTTATTAAAATTCAACACTGACCTACCAGAATTCATATGTTAGCATTTCACATATGAAAAACCTATCTTGGATTAATAAGATTCTTGTTTTTCAAGTTCAAAGCCAGACTCAGCAACGGCAAGGCACTAAGCAATCAGTGAGACCCTGTCTCTAAATAAAATACAAAACAGGGCTGCAGATGGGGCTCAATAGTTGAGTGCGGGCTAAGGATGTGGCTCAAGCAATAGCGCGCTCGCCTGGCATGCCCGCGGCCCGGGTTCGATCCTCAGCACCACATACAAACAAACATGTTGTGTCCGCCGAGAACTGAAAAATAAATATTAAAAATTCTCTCTCTCTTTAAAAAAAAAAATAGTTGAGTGCCCATAAGCTCAACCCCCAGTTCCAAAAAAAGAAAAAAAAAAAGCAAGATCCCTGTTTTTGAACTGGTGTATACTAAGTTTATTTTGGTTATATTCATAGTTTAAGGCCTGCCATATTGTACTACTTCAACTGTGTAATGTTCCATATGTATTGTGAAATAATAAATAATAAAATGATCATATTGAGAAAAGTCAATGCAATTAATAGGTGAGATCTGTCTCTCAGGGGTCATTAAAAGAGTGCATAGAAGTATACATTCATTCATTCTTCTTCCTGTTTGTTTTTGTACTTGCAGTGCTGGGGATTTAATCCAGGGTCTGGCTCATGTTAAGCATATACTCTACCACTGAGCTACACTGCTGGTCCATTAATTAATTCATTTATTCATTCTGTTCAACACATTTGCCTAAAACTTTGAAACATGTATTTGAGCTGTCTACAAAAAAACAAGTACTGCCAGGCTTTCTTCATAGGAGTAACAGCTTTTCATTAACAAAAATTTGTTGAAAAAGAGAAAAATAATGAGGTTTTGGCTTTTGATCTCATTTGAGCCAATATCCATGATAAAAAGAAAAGCCTAACACAGTGTAATTTCAAGTATTTAAGTCCATGCAAATCAACAATACTTAGAATTCAAGAAACATAGCTTAAAAACATAGCTTAAAAGAAATATGAAGGAAACCCCCCAAAATTTTAAGTATTGTTACTCTACTTCCAAATAAGCCTTTTCTTTATTTCATTTGCCTTTCCTCTATTCATTCTTTTCCTGCCTCTTTTCTCTATCTCTTATCATTTTACTGGGTCTTTTCCCATTTCATACACAAAAGCTGACTACAAACTTACCTTTTCTTCTTGTAACTAAATCTATTTCTACTTAATTTTAAGTACTTAATTTTCTGCTTTAGGATAAGTTCAGATACTTTTGGTTATAGGACTGAACACACAAGCTGTTACCAAACACAGCACAATATGAATGCTCACCATGTACCATCTATTGTTCTGAATACCAGGAATTCTGCAGTGAATAAAACAAAGCTCTGTTCCCCACCATGGATACTAAAAAAACCCCTGTGTTTGGTAGGTTTAAGAAACTTCAAGGAGGGCTGGGATTGTAGCTCAGTGGTAGAGCACTTGCCTACCAGGTGTGAGGCACTGGATTTGATCCTCAGCACCACATAAAAAGAAATTTAAAAAAATAAATAAATAAAGGAATTGGGTCCATCTACAACTAAAAAACATAAAAGAAACTTCAAGGAGACCTATGTGGCTGAAGTAGAGTACAACAAGGAGAAACTAGTAGGACCTGAATTTAGATGCAGGAGGTATGGATTATGGAGGGTTTTGCAGGCATTGTAAAGATTCTGGTTTTTATTCTCAATAATATGGAAAAATCACTGAAGGGCCCTACCACAGGAGTTTAAGAACTGGACTTGACTTTTCTTTTTTTTTCTTTTTTGATTGAACTCAGGGGCACTCAACCACTGAGCCCCAGCCCCAGCCCTTTTTTTGTATTTTACTTAGAGACAGGCTGGCTTTGAATTTGGGATCCTGGCATACTCCTGCCTCGCCTCCTGAATTGCTGGGATTACAGTGAACTTTAATTTTAAGAGGATCACCCTAGTTACTGTGTTGAGAAAAGAAAAGAATAGAAGCCACAGGAAAACTAGAAAGAGTCTACTAAAATTATACAGGAAAAAGATGACACTTGCTTAAGAAGTGCCAGCACTTGAAGATAGCAAACTGTGATTACCTTTTTACTTAACATAGCTTTTATTGTAGGTAAAGCACAAGCTTTCATGATATGTCATTTGATTTCATGATATGTCAATGTGGGAGTATGAGAAAGAAAGAATATTTACTAGGTTTTCGGTCAGAGAAATTGAAAAATGGAGCTGACGTTTAATATGATGAGGAAGACTAGAATGGGAACAATTACTGGGGGAGGTGCTAACAAGACTTCAACTGCAACAAGTTAAAATAGGAAATGCCTATTAGACATCTAGTTGGAAATGCCTAGTAGGTAGATGGATACCAAAGCCTGAAAGTTAGTTAAGAAATCTAGACTAAAGAGAAAATTTTCAGTTTGAAATACATGATATTTCTAACTAGATAGGATGAGATCACAAGAAACTAAATATAAATGTAGAAGAGATCTAAACATAGAGTCCTGGAACACTGCCTCCTGTTTAGAAGCTGAGGCAAGAAAAGGAATCAGCAAAAGAAACTAAAAATAAGCAATAATACCCCAAAGCAAAGGGGGAAAGGTTTCAAAGGAGAAAGCAATTAACGATTACATCAAATGCTGCTATCTCCACTGAGCTTATTGTGGAGAACTGACTAGGGAATTTAACACCAAGAAGGTCAATAGTAACCTCAAAACAACAACATGGAAAGCAGTTAGTGGAACAGAAAAGGAAAAAAATTTTAAGACTGACTGTAATGGATCCAAAAAAGTCAGGGAGTAACTAACTGATTACCAAAAATATAATGTTTTTGAAGAGCTATAAACTGAAGAAAGATATATTATTGAGGAAGTTTTTGTTTCATTTTTTCAAACATGGAAGATATCTCAGCATTATCTGCATCTATTTTCCGACAGGAAAAATCCAGTAGAAATGAGAAAACAATGCAGCTCGTTGGCATGCAGGAGGATGAGATGAATACTAAAGCAAAGCAATGTCCTTGACATAAGAAAGGGGATAAAAGCAAAGGCAAGAGTAGAAACAAAGGTGACAGAACAGTAGAAAATGCAGAGTATGGGTGAAGATACAAGAGAATATGATTGCTTTCATTTTTAATATACAGGAAACAAGGTTGCAGCTGAAAATAAAGGAACAATAAAAGTACTAGTGAATTGAGGAGAGAGGTGTAAACTAGTCTTTTAGGGAAGAGGAAGAGTGATTCAACCAGGGAAATGTATTAGGATTATAGGACTGGGGCAGCATGAAGTCAGTAGTCATGAATTTAAAGGGAGACCTGGGTCAGCACAGGTGTACATGTAAAACTGCCCAGGTGGAGACTGAACTAGATGGAGAAATAGATATAAAGGGTATAGGGGTGAAAGGGTGGCTAGTTGAGTACAACGAAAAAAGAGGTACAGGGAACTGAGGGTGTATGAAGAGAAAAATAGTGGCCTATGGCTTCAAAGCAAGGTAAATAAGTGAGGATATGGAGGAAGGGGGGGCTTTGGACATTAAAAAGATGGAGTAGCAGTAGATTCAAAGTTCCATAAAGAAATACTATTGAAGTGAAGGTACCTGACAGAAAGAGTTGGAAAGACAGGATGCTGACACCCCAGTGAAATGCTTGAAACTACGTTGTAGGAGATAATCATAATAAAGTATGGGTAATTCTGGTTAAAATGTTACTGCACTACCTTAAAGGCTAAAGCAAAACTTTTCCCTGGGCTAAGTGAGCCTGCAGATGAGGCAAAGTGGAAGGCTAAACTGGAGCCAGGGAAGAAGTTTATCACAGAAATTGTAGCTGACAGTTTCCATACATGAAACCCCAGAGAACACCATTCCCAGCACAATTAGAGACACATTCATCTTTGAACAGCCTGTTCAACGTGGCATAAACACCAGATCACAGATGAGCCACCTTAAAAACCTTACCTTTTTCCCACCAAGCTGGACTCTGAAAAGGTGAGGATACCTTATTTTTGAAGAGGAGCTGACAAAGAAAAATGGGACACTGACTACGATACTTCCTCCAAAGCATGCTCTTAGATCTGTAGCAGCTAGAGTTCTAAATTGTGAACAAGCTTGAACCCTGAATACTATACTGAAACTGGACTTTCTAGAAACAAAAGTAATACTTGTATTGACAGGTGAAAGAAGACATTTTATTACCTAAAAGTGATTAGAAAGCTATCTGATCTTCTAAGACCTCTTCTAAGATCCTCTAAGAGGCAGGGTGTGAAAGCACAGCGGAGAATTAAGTTGTTTTCTGCTTAAACCTTATTAAGTTCTACCACTAAACAACCCAGTTCTACGGATATCATAATTTGACACTATAAATAAGGTATCAAACGCATGAAATGCTATGTAGCAAAAACTCATTTTTGCTTTATAAAGCAAAAAGTCAAAGAAGATTACTTATTAAACCAAATGAAAAGTAAGTTTATCTTTTAGTACATATTGCATACAAAATTCTATCATGGAGATTCCGTAAGAAATCTTAGCATGAATTTATCTTGCTAAGCATGAATTTATCTTGCTTAGCATGAGTTTATCTTTTAGTACATATTGCATACAAAATTCTATCATGGAGATTCCATAAGAAATCTTAGCATGAATTTAAGTAGGTGAGCAACAAAAGGCAACTATCTGGGCTCATCATTTAGTCACTGTCAAATATGCCTGGATTTAATGTGAACACATGTATGCTTTCCAGGAAAGGGGAGTTTGTTTTACTATGATTTATTGTGACTAAAATACATTTACAGTTATTTTATAGTGTCAGGATAAAGACTTCTTACCAAATCTTTTGGCATTTCAATTCAGAAACTTCCTTTGGACAAGGTCCCAGAGAGTTTCAGCTATATCCTGCTCTGTTCATTATTTATTAACATTACAAAAAGATTCAAATATACCTAAATATTGAACTGAGGCACCAGGATGCATAAAGTTAATAAGTTAAATTTCAAGTTTTTCTAGGTTGTATGAAAAAAAAATGTCCTCTCCTAATTAACAAGTTAAACATTAACATGAAACACAATGTTTCACTCAGTTACTCTAAAGAATGCACAAGGGCTGGAGTTATAACTCAGTTGTAGAGGACTTGCCTTGCAAGTGTGAGGCACTGAGTTCAAGTTCAATTCTAGCACCACATAAAATAAACAGACATTGAGTCCATATATAACTAAAAAAAAAAAAAAGAATGCATGAAGGAACAGGCGCTGTGGCAAACACTGGCAATACCAGCGGCTCAGGAAGCTGAGGCAGGAGGATCGAGTTATCATACGATCCATTGGTTTTATTTCTATGTGTACCCAGGAGACTAGAAAACATCTGTCTGTATAAAATCTTGTAAACTACTACATACATCATTTATAATATATAGAAAAAATAGCCTGTTACCTATTTAAATTGATAAACAAAATGTCCTATCTTCATATGAAGGAATGTTATTGTACCATAAAGAGTAAAGTGGTGGGGCTGGGATTGTGGCTCAGTGGTAGAGCGCTCGCCTAGCATGTGCAAGGCCCTGGGTTCGATCCTCAGCACCACATAAAAATAAATAAAAGTATTGTGTACAACTAAAAAATAAATATTAATAAAAAAGAATGAAGTGGGGCCAGGCATGGTGGCACATCCCTATAATCACAAGCAGCTTGGGAGGCTGAGACAGGAGAATCACAAGTTCAAAGCCAGCCTCAGCAAAAGTGAGGTGCTAAGCAACTCAACGAGACCCTGTCCCTAAATAAAATACAAAATAGAACTGGGGATGTAGCTCGTGGTCAAGTGCCCCTGAGTTCAATTCCTTGGACCCCCAAAAAAAGAATGCATGAGGAACTGAGTTTGTACATCAGTGGAAGAGCACTTCTCTAGCATACATGAATCCCTGAGTTCAATCACCAGCACCACCACCAAAGAAATAAAAAGAACCTATAATGTCTCCGAGACAGACTTAAACCATTACTAATATTTAACACTCAATAAAATCCTAAAATATTTCCTTCATGAAAATTCCGATTAAGAACACTACAATAGGGGCTGCAGTTGTAGCTCAGTGATAAAAGTGCTTGCCTAGAGAGCCGCTGCCAGTGCCTGCAAGGTAGGCAGACCTGCGACTGACCGGGAGAACAGGCCCAGCGGCCCGCCGGTGTGGTAGACACATCACCCCAATTGGAGGAAGGGCCCAGTTGCCGCCCGCAAGCTCTCTTACACTGGTATGGAAGTTCTAATTAGCAGGAAAATGGCCACAGAATGGACAAAAGTATTGTAAATGTGAAGAATAATTCATTAATGAACATATCATACTGTGAATTATTGAAAGTTAACTTCGAAAAAGAAAGTGTTGCTTAAAAATCTATCATTTGGGATAAGAATTCTAAAACCACATTTCATTCTTCACCCTGTTTATATCACCTTTAAATCAATTATCCTGGGAAAGGCCAAGGTAGTATGGTTACTCCCTTTTAACATTGTTCTCATCTTTGTCACTTACAATTCTTTCACACAATCAAAAGCCTCAAATTAATAAAGTGCTTTCTCCCAGAAAAATAAATAAATAAATAAAAGTGCTTGCCTGGCCATGTGTGAGGCACTGTGTTCAATCCTCAGCATTACATAAAAATAAACAAATAAAAAGAAGGTCTTGTATCCCTCTAAACTAAAAAAAAAAAAAAAAAAAAAAAAAGAACACTACAACAGATCAAAATCAACGTGCATTTCCAATTGTGCAGAGAAATCTTACAAAATCTTCTAGACTCATCCAAAGCAGACAAGAAAACTAAACACTTTCATGACTTGAAAGACAATTGAGACTTAAAAAATATAATGGCAACCTATCTTAGATAATAAATGAGAAATTAGTTAAAAAGCCCTAAAATTTTTTATATTAACATTTAACTGATAAACTTCTATAATCTTTTACAGGTGAATATGGGTACAGATGCAATATGTCACATCAGCATCATTCTTAATCATTTTATTACTTATATCTGAATAAAGAAATTTATCTAAATCTAAAATCATTCCAAATTGTTTCTAAAAAGCATTACAAAAATTAACTATCTCCTTCAACAGATACATAAACCTCAATTTAAAAAAAAAAAAAAGAAACCACCAACATTTCCAATATTCCAACATTTGTAAAAAATAATAATCCTGGATTTTGGCCTCAAACATCATGAACTACTCCAAGGTAAGAATACTTAAGAATATTTTTAAAGATATAAAAATAATCATGAGTTCTTATTTATTGGAAAAAATATTTTACCATGTCTCAATGCTGCTGATTGTCAAGATTTATAATATATAGAAATGTTATTAAGTGAAGTGCTTATCAAAATATATATATATATTTGTGCCTGGCACCTGTCACTATTCATTTAACATCTCACAATTTGTTTAGTTTACACTGTTCTTTACCATCTCCATTATCATTCACTATAAGGTTTCTCATTAACATCAGACCTTTAAAGAAAAGTCTATGCACTGATAAATCAAAAGGGTACATTAAATTCAAAAGCTAACTATAAAAACATCAGTAATCTACAATATCCTATAACGATCATAAATGACTTTGTGGCATATGAATTTGGACTTCTGAAGTGGCCAAATATAATGAATAAATTGTACTGTGTCATTTAATGACAGGGAGACAGAAAAAAACGTGTCACTAGGCAATTTCATCCTTGCATGAACATCAAAGTACACTTACACAAACCTAGATGTTTTAGGCCCACTATGTACCTAGTAGTATATACAGTCTCTTGTTGACTAGAAAGTAACTGTGTGACACAGGACTATAGTGTTTTTAAAACATATATAAATAAAAGATTTTTAAATAGGCAATGCAGAGGCTCAATGATAAGAGTATATGATACAGATCCTGGATTCAATCCTCAGAACAACAACAAAAAAAAAAGCAATGCAATTTTATGTTCAGAATAACTGTAACGCTAATCTCATCCTCTTTTTAGTAAGAAGCTTTATCACACCTGTAATAGAGGGAAAGTTCAAACATGGAACCACAAATTATTATCATAATCCTCCCCTTTTTAGCACTATCAAGTTAATACTGTTTTTGTTTGTAGATGATAAACAAAAGGCCAAAATAAAATTTCTGAAAAGTTGCTTTATTTAAAAACTTTTTTTTTGGTGGGTGGGGGCTGTGTTGGAGATCCAACCTATGGCCTAGCACATGCTAAGCAAGGACTCTACCACTGAGCCACATATCCAGTCTGATAAAAACGTTTCTTATAGAAAAGAAATCCACTGTTTATCCTTGGGAATTTTTAAAGACAAAATGATGTTACTGCAAACATGTTTTTATAGAAAGCATACCCATCAGTAAACTACCCTTCAATAAACATACCTTCCCCAAACCATCTAAAATCAGGGGGGAAATAAGCATATTACTTTGTTGAACTCCTTCCTTCATTTTAAAATGTTGACAGATTTTTTATTAACTGACAATGTGAAAGTGTAACCCAACAATCTTAGCCCTAAAAAGTTATTTATTAATCTTTAAACAGACTTATGAATGGACACTTCCTATAGTTCACCTGCCATCTTTCCCAAAAGTAGGCACTAGGGGTTTAAGACAGTCCCCAATGGCCAATAATAACAGAAGAGCCAGATATGGAGGCACATGCCTGTAATCCCAGCAACTCTAGAGGCAGAGAATTGCAAGTTCAAACTAACTTTAACAATTTACAGGCCCTAAGTAATTTAGTGAGACCCTATCTCAAAATTAAAAAAAAAAAAAAAGTAAAATAAAAATAATGATGATGATGAAAGAACTTTATGTTGAAGTTTTAAAAAATGATAATTGTAGGTTTTGTTGGCATCCAAAAATTCAACACCCAACACAGGTCTCAGCGCATAATAAATGTCTGACGATCGGTTTGCCAATGGTGCCCTTTAATTAGATTAGTGCAACTTTAGTTCTCCTCCCTCAACCCCTTCAGTGTTCTTCCTTGATCATAAAGCCAGTCCCTCAAAAGACATAACTTTATTCATAACGAACTACAAAGCTCCATCTCAAACTACAACTCAAACATCTCTTTATCTTCTCCAGTATCCTCAAAGGAAATAAGGTTGTTTTTTTGTTTTTTTTTTTTAACTTTTTTTACTAGTTGTGTACGGACAGAATGCCTTTGTTTATTTTCTGTGGTGCTGAGGATGAAACCCAGTGCCTCACCCATGCTAGGCAAGCGCTCTGCCACTGAGGTACAGCTCGAGTCCATAACCCTGTTTTAAGAAATAGAAAATGTGTGCCAACTTCTCAAGATGAAAAACTTCACATTTCAATAATAAGTGATTATTGATCAACAGTACATGTTGGGGGGGGGGGGCTGGGGATATAGCTCATTTGATAGAGTGATTGCCTCACATGCACAAGGCCCTGGGTTCAATCCCAAGCACCACGGGGGGGGGGGGGGGGGGGGGGGGGTCATAGCGGGTAAAAACCAACAACAAGCAGATAAAATGACGGGTTCCAACGTTTTTTCCTTAATCTGAGTCTTAAAAGGGTATGAGCCTAAATCTTACTTGATGTGAGATCAGCTTTGATGTTTCAAGATTCATTCAACCAATATTTTATTGAGCATCTACTATATGTCAGACCCTTAACACGTTTAAAGTTTTTAATCACACCAAATTCCTCTACAAAATCTTAACCTTTCTGCAGCCAAAGTGGAATCCCAATGCTGCTGCCGGTATATATGAAGTCAGCCTACAGGGTTGCTTTTCAGCTATGAGTGCGACGTCAGCTAGCCGCTACCTACCACACCCGTTACCAATGATCACAACTGAAGCATCCAGCTCTGGGTAAAACAACCTGTAAGAGTAGTCCGAGCTCCTCCGAGGTGGCCAGGGCTTCCTCTCCGGGGGCCCAGAGCAGGAACCTCCGGCGGAACGCGCGGGGAGCCTCGGGCGAATTTCCGGGCTCCGGTGCCGGAGGTCCCCGGCCCTCCAAAATCTGCACTTGGAGGACCCGGGCCCTCTCAGCTCGCGCCACCTTCTAGACTTGTAGACCTGCAAAGTTGGGGGGAGGGGTCTGCATTTCCATTTTACATCAGGCGGACTGTTGGCTGCCTCAACCGCCCGCCCGCCTGCCCGCCCGCCTGCCTGCCGTGAATTCTGAACAGAGCACGTAAGCATTCCTCAGAGCAAATGGAAGAAAAATGAAAGGCAGGGTCCTCGGGCATGAAGACCTCGCCCAGACCTGAAAATGGAGCCGCAGGCTCAGCCCACAGCCCGCAACGCGCGGCGTGCAGGGCCGGGCCGCGCTCGCCCCGGAGTCCTCGGGGCGGGGGTTCAGGGCTTCGAGTCCTCGCCCGAAGGGCCGCGAAAGTGAGGCGTGGGGCCGGCGTTCCACTCACCGTCGCCTTTGTTTCATCCGCTCGCTCGAGCTGCAGCCGCTCTGACCGCCGGCTCCGCGGCTCCTACAGTCCCCGCGCCCGCAGCTGCGCTCCCCGGCGCGCTCGCCGCTTCCTGGCCCCCGCCCTCCCCGCCCAGGCTCGCGAGCGGGTGGAGCCAGAGGCGGTGCGCGCCCCTGGAAAGGCAGGAGGCAGGGCTTCTTCGCGCAGCTGCAACTGCCCTCGCGAGGCCCCGCCCCCGGCAGGCCCCGCCCCGTCCGCGGCCCCAGGCAGTCTCCGCCCCTTGCCCCGCCTAGGGAATGGACTAGCTGGTGGCTCTGGAGACCCCGAAGATCTGAATCACTCGAGATTGGAAGCCGCCTGTGAGGATAGCGGTGGGCCGAGAACCGGGGCTGGAGCCCGAACGGACATCCCGGAAAATGGCGACCACAGTGGGGCTTGCGGGAGCCCCTGTCCGCTCAGTTGGGCCCCGACCCACGCACCTCCGAGGCAGCGCGGAGGGGCGGTACCAGCTCTCGATTTGGGGCAGCGGACGCGCGCGGGCGAGGGAGCATCTGTGCTGAGTGGGCGGTGGAACAAGACATCTCTCAGCGGTGGCAGTTGAGAGGTGCCACGAAATCCTCCGGTTACTGTTTTTTTGTACAAGATAGAAGTCGGAATCTTTGCGTCAATGATTCACTGGCTTAAGGCCAAGAATATCCACCTGGCACTTGAAATGTGTGAAAATTACTTGTCTAACTGGACCTCTGTGACTCCTTTAGCTGTATACTTTATATGTCTCAGAAACAGAGTGTGTTTCGTGTGATCTAGCTCATACTCCACCGAAACGCCTACCAAACTTTTATCATGGGTTGAAAAGAAAGGGAAAGAACCAAATACCATTAAAGTAAATTTTCAAGTATAAGCTACTCCGAATACAATTTTGTAATGCACATCTCATTTGATAGCAAGACCTAATTACTTGGTTGCTCAGTTCAAAAACTTTTAATTTCTCCTTGGCAACTCAGTTTTCACCTGCAATCTGTCAAGAGAGTTTGTTGGATGTACTTTAAAAATAAATCAGAATCAGGGTCTAGAACATTTTCCCCTTAATGTCATTTTCACCTCTTTTTCTTGCTTAAATCTCACTTTAACAAAGGTCAGCCTACTGACGCTATTAAAATAGCTACAGCCCCACTCCCATTCTTAATCCTTCCTACCTTGTTTGGTCTTGTTTCTTTCTTGCCATGACTCTTACAACAGTCTGTAACTTTTTTATTCCATATGTTTTTCTTTTAGTATCTGTCTCATCAAGTAAAAGCTGAGATTTTGGTCTGTTCTAAGTACCTAGAAATAAAATGAAAATTTTTAAGATTTTCTGAGAATAAAAAGAGTAAAGCAACAAAAAATGACCAATTTTTCATTTTAAATTTGCTATTGGTTCCAATTACTATCAGTTAACTGTAAAACCCTAATCTATATCATCCCATAAGCATTTTAATTTTTCAGTTACCCAGAGTACAGTGATACCATTTATTTACATTTAATGCAATTTTTTGACCAGTGATATCCTGGTATCCTATTTTACTGAATAGGAATAACGTGATAGGGCAAAGGAACTTTACTGATGTGATACTCAGCAGCATATTGTTTCTAAAAATTTCCTAAGGCAAAAGATGCAGAAAATTATGAATTTGATGTATATGTTTGTTTTCATCCCTTTGAATTACAAATAAAGTTTGAATGCCTTAAGTAACATTTCCTACCATTATTAATAAAGGGTAAAAATTCGTTATGTGAGTATATATTTTCATATATTTCATATTTTGTTTATTAAAAAACATGATTGAAGAGTATGACAATTTCAATTGCTATTGTCAGTAGAAAAAAGTCAATTAAGGACAGTTTGATTCATAATACCATTTCTGAGAGAGTATTACTCAGTAGTATATTCATAGCATAGTCTCTTGACATATTTAATTGATCCTTTATGATTTAAAACACTGTAAAACTCTTCATCATGTCAGATTAGGCCCCAACTTCCTTAAGACTCCTATAGTGCAAGAAATAAAATCAAGAATCAATAAATGGGATGGATTCAAATTCAAAATCTTCTTTTCAGCAAAAGGAACAATCAGTGAATGGGAGCAAAATTTTACCACATGCATACTGAGCATTTATCTCTAGGATATATACAGAATTTAAAAAACAACACCAAAAAAACAAATAACCCAATCAATAAATGGGCTAAGGAACTGAACAGACACTTCTCATAAGATGACATACAATCAGTCAACAAATATATGAAAAAATGTTCAACACCTCTAACAATTAGAGAAATGCAAATCAAAACTACTCTTAAGATTTCATCTCACTCCAGTCAAAATGGCAGCTGTTAAGAATACAAACAACAATAAGTATTGGTGAGTATGTGGGGGAAAAGATATACATTGCTGAAAGGACTGCAAATTGCTGTAATCAATCTGGAAAGCAGTATGGAGCTTCCTTAAAAAACTTGGGGGGCTGGGATTGTGGCTCAGCGGTAGAGCGCCTGCCTAGCACTGGAGGGACCTGGGTTCGATCCTCAGCACCACATAAAAATAAAGGCATTGCGTTGTGTCCATCTACACCTAAAAAAAAAAAAACTTGGAACCACCATCTGACCCAGCATATCCCACTCCTCAGTTTATACCCAAAGCACTTAAAAATAGCATACTACAGTGAGGCAGCCACCTCAATGTTTATAGCAGCACAATTTACAGTAGCTAAATTGTGGAACCAACCTAGATGCCCTTCAATGGATGAATGGATAAAGAAACTGTCATATATATATATATATATATATATATATATATATACACACACACACACACAATGGAATATTACTCAGCATTAAAAGAGAATAAAATCATGACACTTGCAGGTAAATGGATGGAGTTAGAGAGTATCATCCTAAGTGAAGAAAGCCAATCCCAAAAACCCAAAGACTTAATGTTTTCTCTGATATGTGGATTTTGGTCCATAATGGGGGTTTGGGGGGAGCATGGGAGGAATGGAGGAACTTTATATAGGGCGAAAGGAAGGGAAGGGAGTGGGTATGGGGAAAAGATAGTGGAATGAGATGGACATATTACCTAAGCACATGTATGAAGACACGAATGGTGTGACCCTACTTTGTATACAACCAGAGACATAAAAAAAAAATTGTGCTCTATATGTGTACTATAAGTTGAAATGCATTCTGCTGTCCTGTATAACAAATTATAATAAATAATTTTTTAAAAAAGGAATGTTAGGGGCTGGGGTTGTGGCTCAGTGGTAGAGGGCTTGCCTCGCACGTGTGAGACCCTGGGTTTGATCCTCAACACCACATAAAAAAATAAATAAGTGAAATAAAGGTGTGGTGTCCAACTACAACTAAAAAATAAAATATTTTTTAAAAAAGAAAAAGAAATAAGGAATGTTAAAAAAAAGAAAAAAACCTGTAAAGCTACAGACTATGCTTTACAATTCAAATTTTTTAAGTAAAATTAAACTTTATATTTATTTACCAAACCATTGATAATATATTTCATCAATATCAAAATGTAGTTTGTAGGGGCTGGAGTTGTAGCTCAGAGGTCGAGCATTTGCCTTGTACATGTGAGGCACTGGGTTCGATTCCCAGCACCACATATAAATAAGCAAATAAATAAAGGCCTATCGACAACTGAAAAAAAATTTTTTTTAAAATGTAGTTTGTAACTACAAAATACCAAATAATAATTTTTCTAGAATCAATAATATGATGTGTCTGCACTGTCCTTAAAATTGTTGCCAAGTAAAATCTTGTTCCAAAAGAACAAGAGTAGAAAATAGACATTATTCATAATTTATTCACATAGTGTATATAAAAAATACTGATAAGTAAATGCTACTGTTACAGAACAAAAGAAACTGTTTGGAGTGATTACTAGTCCATAATAAGTGGAAACATTATCACCAAGGGCAACAGGAAGCAACATGTTGGTCCAACCCACTGCTAATCAAGTAGCTGCCACACTGACATGATTTTGCAATCTTTTACTTAAATAAATTTTCCTTCAAAAATCTTAAAGCAAATGGATTTTTCCTAAAAGTATGCTATTAATATTTTTTAACTGCTTTCCAAAACTTGATGTGACCTCTTTTTCCATGTTTAGAGGAGTTGGTATCTGGAGTTCATGTCCAAGTCCTGCTGTTTAATTTACTAGGTGATGCTGAGCCAAGTTCTTTTTCAATCTAGCTTATTCTCCTAATTTATTATATTTTTAAAATACTTTTTGTAGTTGTAGATGAACAGAATGCCTTTATTTTATTTGTTTGTTTTTATGTGGTGCTGAGAATTGAACCCAGTGCCCCACGAATGCGAGTCAAGCGCTCTGCCATTGAGCTACAGCCCCAGCCCTATTCTCTTAATTTAATAGGACCAAGAGTAACCCTGCTTGGAGGACTGTTGTAAGAAATCATTGAGAGAATTCAAGAAAAATACTTGTCCCTGGGCCTGGAACAGGCTAAGCAGCCCCAAAAGAGACAATTATATATCAAAATATCTTTAAGTTATATATCAAGATAATAAAATATTCAATTAAATGATCATTTTTAAGGGGCTCTAGCATTTCTTCTATCACTGCAATGTGCTAGATGGTTTTAGGCAACAAAGAGAAATAAGGCCCAGACTTAGGAGAGTTTTACAGTTGAATGTTTGTCACATCTCTTCTGGTTTAATAGTTACTTGTGCCCCCTTTCATTCTCAATTGTGTCCAGTTTTGATGCTCAGTTATATGGTAACTCTTAATGAGAAGTATAGGCAAATGGTTTGGGACATTGAGGGGAAGCCATCCATTCTGTGAAAGCTATACAGACTTAAATGGCTTCTCTTTTTTCCCTTTTTGTTGCCAAGTAAAATCTTGTTCCAAAAGAACAAGAGTAGAAGAAACTTTGTATTTATTTACCAAACCATTGACAATACATTTCATCAATGTCAAGATGTAGTTTGAAATTACAAAATACCAAATAACAATTTTTCTAGTAGGCCCTGGGGCTAGAACTCAGGGCCTAAGGAATGCTAGGTAAGCTCTCTACCACTAAACCGCACCCCCCAGCTCTTAAATTGCTTCTTGAAAGGTACATCTGAATTGGCCAGGTAAACCAAATAAAAGAGGAAAGGATGATGTCATTAGGTCTTCTATACTTGTGCTTTGGACAGTAACTAATAAAAAAAAAACTTGGTAAATCACATTGACTGATGTTAGATGAATTACTTTGAGATTTAGTTTTTTTCATGAAGATACAAAAGGGACACTCCAAGAAATAAATGATAAAACACATATTTTCTTATTTATACAACATACATCTTTTAAGCACCTATTAGGCATACATGGTCCATCTTTGGTGTCATTGAAGGTAAGAAAAAATTATGATACAGGCAAGTAGCCTAAAACTCGTGGCAAACATCAAATATTTTAGCTAATTAGTAAACAGACACACAGCAGATGAATTATAATTTAAGAAGACTGAGAAAAATCAGGAAACCCACAGAACTTATTGAGAAAGAAAATGCACAACTCAGAAAAGAGTTCTTTCAGTGACTAAAACAGCCAAAGGTGGGTTAGGAACACAATTCAGACTTGACTTTATGCTTCTTCTACCTAGAGCTGACCCTTGCTGCTCATCAAACCACAAATATTCACTGAATGCCCACTATTTGCCAGGTAGCATACCAAGAGCTGTGGGAAAGCTCAGGGTAAAGCAAGGTCTTTGTTTCCTAATGAAATGTCACACAGCAGCATTTGAATAACTAGACACAGTAGCCTTATGAATTTAGTCAAGGGATCAGTGAGGTCCGTATTGGTCAGAAAAGACTCCTCAGAGGGAGGGGAATTTGAGGAGGGCCTCTGGGATGAAGGTAGTTAGCTACTTAGAAGAGCTGTCTTCTAAACACCTTTGGTGGTGTGAGAGCTGACTTCAGGTACCATACTTCATTAGGGGTTGCAGGGAGGGCAGGGGCAAGGATGGAGAAAGTTCCAACACATAGCCTGTAATCTAACTATATTGTAGCCCCTCAGCTAAAAAAAAAAAAAAAAAAAAGGTGAGGAATTGTAATAATACCTCTGGAAAGACTGGGAGTGTTGGTAGAGTGCTTGCCTAGCATGTGTGAGGTCCTGGGTTCCATCCTCAATACTGAAAAAAAAAGTTAAATCAAAATGCCTCTGGGGCCAGGTGTAGCATACCTGTAATCCTGCAATTTGGGAGGCCTCAGGCAGGGGAATCACAGTTCCAGGCCAGCCTCAGTGTTTTAGCAATTCCCTGTCTCAAAATAAAAAAATAAATTGGGGTGGGAATATAGCTCAGTGATCGAGTGATCCTGAGTTCAGTACCAAAGAAGGAAGGGCAGGAAGAAAGAAAGGCAGGCCTCCAGGGACTGACAACAGGGAAAGAGAAGAGGAAAGGAGTCTTTTTGTTGTTGTTGTTCCCCAGTGCTGGGACTGAACCCAGGGCTTCACACATGCTAGGGAAGTGATCTACCACTGAGCTACATCCCCAACCCTTTTTATTTATATTTTTACTTTTGAGACAGGGTCTTACTACAGGGTCGTCATCAATTTGGAATTCTCCTGCTTCAACCTTCCAAGTAACTGGGATTGCAGGCCTGTGCCACCACAGCTGGCTGGAAGGGAATCTTTTGAGAATCACTCTGCTATATGGCAGATTAGAGAACACCAAAATTTTCTAGAAGCCACATAAAAACTAAATGTCGAGGACCATGACTTTCTCTTTCTTTTTTTTTTTTTTCACACTTAATAACATCTACATATGACAAGTAATGCAGATCTTCTTCCTATGATAGCAATAAAAGTTTCCTTTCTCTATTTGTTGAAATATGAAGTTAAAAATATGATTCACCTATAGAAACCTACCAAGTAAGCAATAATGGCAATAAAGACAAAGAAAAAGTGGCTTATAGGAAACACAAAGTTTAGTGAGCAAAGGTACAGAAACTGGCATCTTCAAGGTGTGTTCCCAGGGAAAGCAAGAAGGATAATTAATTTTGAGCTAGGTATTAGCAGACTGTGATGCAAGAGCTGGGAAAGATAATTCCAAAAGTCAGGAGGCCCCCAATAGAGTCTGAGCTGGCTGTTCACTCAGCCCCTGACTATAGGCAGAGGAGAGGAGGCTTCTGCCTGACACCTTAAGGAGGCTCAATGAGAGCAGAAGTCACCTCCAGTGGTCTGTTAGGAGGCCATTTAGTAAGCACCAACAGGACTTCCGTCTCCAGCATTCCCCAGGCCTCCAGCAAGAGACATAGGGCATCCAGGCCTTAAGCACCTGGAGATTGGTGCCCTTCTTTCTAACAGGTAGGACAGAAATGTTGCCACTTCCTCGTAGTACAGAGATCTACTGGCTGCTTCCCCTAATGAATGAAAGTCAGAGGTAAAATTAGAAGGTAAGGAAGATGGCAAACCTTCGTATACCACTGGCACTCCTCCCCCAGAAAGGGTTAACTGTCTCATAAAGACTCAGCTCTTGCTTTTGTCCCCACCACTAGCTAAGCCAAGGAGCTGGGAGGATTCTGGTGCCTTGTTCTCTGCCACTGCCACTGTGGTGGGGTATATGCTGTATATAATACCCTGGATTGTGCTGGACACAACTGTTAAAAATGCCCCTCCTCCCACTTCCATCTACATTCCAGTCCTCAATTCCCAGAACCTGTGAATGGGACCAGATGTCATTCTCACGATTATGTCATGTATGGGTGGGCCTGATCTAATGACGTGAGCCCTTCAAAGTGGAGAGTTTTCTTTGGTTAGTGGCAAAAGTGAAATCAGAGAAGTTTGAAGCATAAAAAAGGATTTGATTCAGCTTTGCTGGCTTGAGGATGGGAGGGGGACATGTGGCAAGGAATGCAGGCAGTCTCTAGTAACAAGGTGGCCCATGGCTGACAAGGAAACAGGGACCTAAGTCCTATAACCACAAGGAACTAAATTCTGCCAATAAGAAAGAGCTTGGAAGCTGATCTTTCCCCCAGAGCCTCCAGATGGAAAGTCAGACTTGCAAACATCTTGATTTCAGTCTGTGATACTATGAGCAAAGAACCTACCCACACTGTGCTGGACTTCTGACCTACTGAGAATATAAGCTAATAAATGAGTGTGTTGTTTCAGCCCATTACATTTGTATTAATTTATTACACGGCAATAGAAAACTAATACAGCCTCTGACATTGAATTGACCCTTCCCTAGACCAGCTGTTGTGGTAGCCCTCCAGCTTGAAGAGTGAATCTCAGATTCTATTGTCAACTATAAAGACAAATGCATTGATTCTCAGGCACTAATAAATAAGCCTGAGTTGTCTGTTTATGATTATATGAGGAAGGAGACTATGGGAAATTTTTTCTAATGCTATCCTACAGAAATAGAATGCAAGTCACATAATAATTTAAAATTTTCTAGAAGCCACATAAAAAATAAATGTCAAATTAACTTTAATAATATATTTTATCTAACCCAACATATCAAAAATACTGTGAACATAATTTTTTTGTACTGTGCCACTGCTAATAAATGGTATATTTTATATTTTTCAACTAGAACTTCAAAATTCATTATGTATTTTCTTTTGATTTTTTGTGGTACTGAGGGTTGAACCCAGAGATGCTTTACCACTGAGTTAGACCTTCAGCCCTTTTTATTTTTCATATTGAGATAGGGTCTTGCTAAATTGCTCAGACTTGTCTTGAACTTGTAATCCTCCTTCCTCAACTTCCTGAGTCACTGGGATTACAAACATATGACTCAGCCCAGTTTTAGTACGTATTTTTCACATTTATAACACATCTCAGTTCAGAATAACCATTTTTTAAGAATTTAATAGCAGGCTGGAGTTGTAGCTCAATGATAGAGCGCTTGCCTGGCATGTGTGAGGCCCTGGGTTCGATCTTCAGCACCACATATAAATAAATAAAACCAAAAGGTTCATTGACAACTAAATATATATATATATATATATATATATATATATATATATACACATACATATATAGTTAAAAAAGAATTTAATAGCAACATATAACTAGTGGCTATGTATTGGATAGTCCAATTCTAGACCTTTAAATATATGTTTCAACAAATTTTCTTTGATAATCCTAAAATTAATATAAATACATGATAAATAGATGATTATAGATAAGTGAGAACACACATACACGTATGTCACACTCGGGTATACACCAAATAGTTTTTGTTTGTTTGTTTCAGTTATAATGAGTCATTCTTCAATCAGAGGATCAGGGTATACGTGGTGCAGTAATTTCTAGTTTCAAATTGCAAAATGTAAGACAAATCAAACTGTGCAGCCAAAGTAAAGTAATACCTGGCAACCGAGATTGCCAGGTTAAAACAAAACCCCGTCTTGCACAGAAGGATACACACTGGTTTTTATACCAACTTCAGTAGATGATTATATATTTATTTCCTTTGCTTTTCCTTTAAAGGACTAGACTTTTGAATTCTACATAAGCTTGTTTTTTTTTTTCCTAAGTCAATATCCCATTATACAAGAATAAAGATTAGGGTAGGGGTTGTGGCTCAGTGGTAGAGCGCTTACCTAGAATGTGTGAGGCACTGGGTTCGATTCTCAGCATCACATAAAAATAAATAAAGTCCAGTGACAACTAAAAAAATATTTTAAAAAATAGCTCCTACATCTAAATAAATAAATATTAGAGCAAATCAGAAATGGTAGGAAATTGGAGCGATGCACACACAGCAGCCATCCAAGACTCAGCATATCTACATATGCGCGCGCGCACACACACACACACACACACACAAATCCGTGGTATTTCTACTGGACAGAAAGTCCTGTGAGATCTTCGAAGATGACTCAGACAGTGATCTTTCTCCTGGAGTAGACTCAGAAAAAATGGGCTATATTCAAACACATACAGTACAAGGTAGAACACTGAAAGACACTAAGAGATGCTTGCACACCATATGTGTAAAAAGAGGATCCTTTTTGATGGGGATGAACGAATATTTCCTAGAAAAGTATCCTTTATAAGAGTTGTTCCAGAATGGTCTTTAAGAGAAGGCTAACAAGACTCGATTCAATTCAGTGGAGTTCAGCTGTTGAACCGTTTGTTGTGTGGCAGTGGAGCTTTAATGATGGGAGTCTCTGTCCTAAGACTGCTGGGGAGGAGAATGGTGAAAAACAATAGCAGCAATATAGCACCTTCTGGTTCCAACAGCTCTTCACACCTCACACCATCCTTTACATCCCCCTCAAGTCTTCCTATGCTCGCCTCCTATACCCATGAACAACTTCTTGCCTCTTCTGTGTCTCCGCCCTCTATTAAGGATATGGCTCTTGGTCTGGACCTTGTGCTCAGGCCAGCCTTGCCAGGGAAGGTGTGGTTGGTTTACCCTCTGTCCCCTGTCCTGCACCCACATGCAGGAGTTGCCTCCCCCTCCTACTGTGGCTCTAGCTGCAGCCAGGAAGCTGCTGAATCAAGAAGCTCCCACCACAGCTTCCGGCTCCAGCATTAGTCTGTGTGAGAGGAAGTTTGCTAAGTATTATTGCAGAGAAAGTTCTAGTGGAGGGCACTGGATGCAGGCTGAGGGGGTCCAGAAAGGAGTCCTAAAAGGGCAGATGCTTCAGAGGAATTATCTAAGAATGAAAGGAAGGTAGTAACTTTCAAGGCATGAAAAAACAACATGTATAAAATCAAAACAGTCCGAGAAAGGGTGATGCCCTTAGAAGCTAAAGAATGAATGCAGGGTGAGAAGGGTGCATGTAGGCACAGACAGGAAACAATACTGAACCTGCAGAAAGACACTGGATCATGCTAAGGAGTTTCACTTTATTCAGAAGATGATAATGAGGCAGGCAGAAAGACAAAAGTGCTAATGATGTTGCTTTAAGAATAAAGTTTATATCTATGGAGAATTATTAATTTATTATACATAACCTTTGAACTTTACAATGTTCTTGCTTTGTTTGGTTCCTTGATAAACTTCATGTGACATTCATTCATAAAGAGCAGAATGTGAAACCTTAAAAAGAAAATGGTATCCACAGGATTATTTCATGCTTATATGTTTGCTTTTGATGGGCATTTGAGAAGTTGACTTCTTCCAAGTTCGTTTTGGTTTGTTATCTATTAGGTTGTATGGTGCCATGGATGAAAACCTTGGCCTTGAGCATGCTGAGCAGATACTCTAGCACTGAGCTATATTCTCAGGCCTCTGGTTTATTTCGAATGAATCTGAACATTATTCCACTAGCTGAGATTATCTCCTTGTGAATAGTAATTGCACACATGAGATTCAGTCTAGGCAATCAATGTCATTTCCATGTGACATTCTGCTATTTATATATTGTCTCCAAGACAACTTTTTTCTCTTTACATTTTTCTTTTCTGTCACACTATAGAATTTTGCATATTCCACTCTACTAAAAAAGTAGGTTAAATGCAAGGATAAAAATATGAGAACTTCTTAGAAGTGTCTGATGCCTTAAAAGAGAAAGGAAATTAACTTCTTTGATGTTAACATTTTTGCTGTTTGACAAGTTCTTTAGAATTTTTTAAGTCGGGAAAGATAAAAGTTTTCTTGAAATTAGTTGCCATTAGTAAAAAAAAGAATCATCTCCACATTGATTTCTTGGTTTAGAAAAGAGGAAGAATCTTAAAGGGGCTTATAATTATATAGCTTCCTTCTTTAGGCAAGACCTGCCCAACATATTCTTTGTCCACCAAGAAATAATTTCAGTTCTACTTTCATATTCCACTTACTGATAAAATGTAAATTAACAAAACAAATATATAAAATATTATAACAAGTGATTTATTAAGAATTCTGGCCAGGCATGGTAAGACATATCTGTAATCCCAGCAACTCAGGAAGCTGAAGCAGGAATATCACAAATTTGAGGTCAGCCTCGGCAACTTAGCAAAACCCTGTCTCAATGAAAAATGAAAAAGAACTGGGTATATAGCTTAGTGGTAAGAGCATCCCTGGATTCAATCTTCAGTATCCTTCTGCAAAACACATGCACACAAAATTCTGAGTAGTTGCTGTAATATTATTGCTAATCATTTCTTGGCTTTGTTTTATATAGTTTTATTTTATCTACATATTATTTAAAAGTGCATTTTTAAAATTTAAATAAGTGAAAAATTTTCAAGTAGTTCTAGGTTTACAGTGTGTAAAGTACAGAGTGTCCTCATATAGCCATACTTCCTTCTCCATCAACACAAGGTCCCCCCACCCAACTTTTTTTTTTAAATATCTTGCATTTGGGTGGTCTATTTGTTGTAACCAATGAGTTATTATTGACAAAGTTCATAGTTTACATTAGGGTTCATTCTCTTTTTATACATTTATGGGTTATGACAAATGTATAATGACATATATGCACCATTACAGTATCATCCAGAATAGCTTCACAGCCCTAAAAATCCTTGTACTCCACCCGTTCATTCTTTCTTTTTTCCTTCCCTCATGCCTTGGCAGTCACTGATCTTATTATTGTCTCCTCAGTCTTGCCTTTTCCAGAATGTCATATAGTTGGAATCATACATATGATTTCCAGATTCATTTCTTTCACTTAGTGATATGTAATTCTTTTCATGCCTCAATAGCTCTTTTTCTTTTTATTTCTTTTCTTATTCTTCTTCCTTTTATCTTTTGTAGTGCTAGGGATGGAACCCAGAGCCTTACACAGTCACTGGGCTATATCCCCAGCCCAAATGTTATATGCTATCTGCCCTACTATGGGACTTATTCTTTTTTTTTTTTTTTTTTTTTTTTTAAATTGGGACTGGAACCCAGATTTATTTGATCTTTTTTTTTTTAATTTTTTTTTTTTTTAATATTTATTTTCTAGTTTTCGGCGGACACAACATCTTTGTTTGTATGTGGTGCTGAGGATCGAACCCGGGCCGCACGCATGCCAAGCGAGCGCGCTACTGCTTGAGCCACATCCCCAGCCCGGGACTTATTCTTTTCAATTAAAATTATGTTAAGATAAATCCAGATTGTTGCTGAACTATCGTTTACCCATTTTTCTCAGTTGTACAATATTTTTTGTTGGAACATAGCACAGATTATTCATCCAATCTTCTGTAGATAAGTATATGGGTTGTTTCCAAGTTTTTACTTTTGTGAAAAGTGGGCATATGATTGGTCTGGGACTTGGTAACTATTGCACATGTGCAAGGATTCTCTTGATGTATCCCTAGGAGTGGAATTGCTGGTTAAATGAATAGAATAAATAGAATATTCAATTTAGGGTGATAATACCACATTCAGAGGGCAAAGGTATGAAATCAGTCAGTAACATGAAAATTAAGATAATGATAACTGTCCTAGGGGTAGAGAGTGCTGTGATTTTTTTAAAGCAAATACAACATTTTTTATGCCTTTATTTTATTTATTGATTTTTTTGTGTGTGTGTGGTGCAGAGGATAGAACCCAGGGCCTCACACACATTAGGCAAGCACTCTACCACTGTTTTGCAAACTTTTTGTATGTTTATTAAATTTATGTTTTGCAAACTTTTTGTATGTTTCTTAAATTCTAAAGATTCGAGAAAATCATTGAATCTATAAAAAGCAATTACAATCATATTAATTTTAGAAAAAAAACAATTTAAGGTGAAGAGCATTTAGCATGGTAACAAGAGACATTTTCCATTAATAAAAGCTGCAGAAGTGATATAATTCTGGGTTCTAAGAAGAATTTCCAGTAGCCTGTAACATGAAAATAGTTTCTTCTTCACAATAATCTTCCAAAAACAACTGGTTTCTGCAATTCAATTCATACTAAGATGAGTTAAAATAAAAAAGGAACCAGCATAGCATCTATATATAAAAATATTACCAAAAAAAAGGGCGGGGGCAGCAAGGGAACAGGGAAAAAACATGGTGAATTAAGAATACACACTAGCAAAATGCCACGACAGACAAGGTAAAAGTAAAAGCCTATAAACTACCATGAAATAATAACATTTTAAAGAAACCTTGCCAATGGAATTAAGTATATAAAATGAGATGACAAGACAGAAATTATAAAATATATGGACAGACAACAGAAGGAAATGAAAGTGAATTTGCAGAGTTTAGAGAAAAAAGAAAGGAAGTTAAAAGTAGTCTAGAAATAAATGTCAATTAAGTAGATACTATTGAAAACCTAGAGAGAGACATAGGTTTAAAAATTGAGGAAAATCAGAAAAATGATATGGCACTAAAGCAAGAGTTTAAAGGGCTTGGAGTGAAAAATATAACTATGGAAGATGAGAAAGGAGATCCAACATATGCATAATTGATATTTTCACAGACATGAACCCTCTCTCATCCACATAAAGAACTATCTTAAATATTTAAAGATAAAAATCAAGAAAAAAATATTTCTCCAGCCAGGCACGATGGCACATGCCTATAATTCCAGCAGCTAGGGAGGCTGAGGCAGGAGGATTATGAGTTCAAAACCAGCCTCAACAAAAGCAAGGCATTAAGCAGCTCAGTGAGACCCTGCCTTTAAATAAAATAAAAAATAGGGATGGAGATGTGGCTCAGTGGTTGAGTGCCCCTGAGTTCAATCGCCGGTACCCAAAAAATAAAAATAAAATATCTAGGCTTCAAATTCTAAAAAAAAAAAAAACAGTTCTCCAGATAAATGGTAACTTGACTTAACCATAAACCAACCAACTTGAAGCATATCCTAGCAGAAAGTTTTTGAATATCAAAGAAAACTTTGGTTGGTCTGATACAAGTTTAAGACATAGTAATTGTGTATGAGATTTTTCCACAGCCCTGATTACAAATATATTAAAAATATCCTAAAATTATTCAAAGTCTTCAGAGAAGGAAAATATGATTCAAGAATGTTATGCCCAGGGGCTGGGGATATAGCTCAATGGCAGAGCATTTGCCTGGCACCTGTGAGGCACTGAGTTCAATCCTTGGCACTGCATGCAAAAATAAGCAAATAAAATAAAGTCGTGCTGTCCATGTCCAACTACAAAAAAAAAAAAAAAAATTAAAGAATTCAAAGTCTTCAGAAAAGGAAAATGTGATTCAAGAATGTTACACCCAATTAATTTTTTTGGCATTAAAAACAATAGAAGTACAATTCTGAATATGGGAAAATTCAGGGAATAATTCCCACAAATATTTTACAGTGCTGGGGATTAAACCAGGGTCTTACCCATGCTGGACAAATGCTCTGCCTCTGAGCTACACCCTCTACCCTTTCATAAGTTCTTCTTGAATGAACTATTTGAGGATTTACTGTCAAACAGCCAAGAGATGAATGGGGGAACTATGATAAAAGAACCAAATGTGCAATATTGGATTCATTTAGTTGTGGGAATACAATAAGATCAGCTTTATGGTTTAAGAAGAAAATGTATGGGTTGGGGATATGGCTCAAGCGGTAGCGTGCTCGCCTGGCATGCATGGGTGCTGGGTTCGATCCTCAGCACCACATAAAAATAAAATAAAGATGTTGTGTCCACCGAAAACTAAAAAATAAATATTAAAAAACTCTCTCTCTCTTTAAAAAAATGTAAATGTAATAAATTCTGATGTTAAAGGAATATTACTTTTGACAAAAGTTAAGATAAGAAGAAAAAATAAAGGCTCAAATTAAATATTTAAGGAAATTCATCAGGCATTGAAATTTTTAAAGGAGTCCTCCAGGTGATTTTTATATGTGGGATTTTTTAGGATTCCCTGGTCTACGGGAATTACAGTATTTACTTCCATGTTTAATTCTCAATGGATAACCAAACAGTGTCCACTTCTATCAGACTGTTAAAGGAGGAAACAAAAGTTTGTAACAACCCATATATTAAATTTTATGTGAGAAAAGTACTTTTTGTCTTTCTTCTGGGTATGACACATTGTTTCAATATACAATCTTGGCAAGAACAGGCTGTCCTTGACCATGAATCTGAACAATTGTTAAGAGAAATCACTCACCATGGTCACACTGAATAAATCCAATCCATGCCTAGTACCCAGAACATCCACATTAATTATGGTAACTGACAAAAGAACATTAAGTACAGTACAGATCAAGAATAAATAAGTTAGAAAAGAAATAAAAAACCTAAACAAAACAAAACAAACAAACAAAAAAACCAGTTCTGTAAGCTATAGTATCCAGCAAATTCAGGAATATTTGGGGCCTCCTTGTCCAGACCTTATCTTTATCCTGTCTTTCCCATGTTTGTAATTTTCTAATTCCATTCTGGGTTTCCCATCAGCCTATTTGTCTGCCTGTGGCTTTGCCCCCACAGAAGCAGGGAAATTGATTCCAGGAACTTTTTCAGTCCATTGGGCTGGCTGCAATGCTAAACAGCCACAGGTGGCCCCTATCTGAGTTTTGCCCTGACATTTTCTCTGTATACCTTAGCAACAGCTCTAACTGATTCACCTCTTAATTCTGAGTCACCACCGTTAGCCAGGAAGAAAACACATTCATTCATACGCTTGTTTGTTTTTGTAGTGAATCAACCTCTTTGCTGTTACCACCTAACCCATTGAGATTTGGAGCAGATTCCTCAGTAGCCTCTTTTGCTCCTGGGATCATGGAAATCTCTGGTCATCCCTCACTCCTAGGTTAGCAGATACCTTAGCCTTCTGCTCCTTCTGGGGCTTTATACACTTGAATCATTCCTTTTTTAAAAAAAAAAAATTCTGAAAATGTTCTTTTGTGGACTTGAAATAACCGTGTTCCCTGATGTTGTGGGTACAGTATCTCCTTGTGTCCATTAGGTGAAGTTTGCTAATCATATTGTTTAAAGTCAGGGATGGACGCACATGTCTGCAGTCCCAGCTACTTAGGAGACTGAGGCAGGAGGATCGCAGGAGGATCATTTGAGCCATGAGTTTGAGACTAGCCTAGGCAACACCAGCGAGATCCTGTCTCAAAAACAAAACAAAAGCAAAACATGTTTAAATCTTCTCTATGTTTTCTGATATATTAAATCTGCTTATTCTATCAGTATTTAAAGACCTAGACGATCATTGTTCTAATTCTACTCGCAGTCATGTCAGTTTTTGCTTCTTATTTATCTTTCTTCTTAAACCTCAATTGTATAATTATTGCTCTTTAAATGTCAAGGCCATGCTAAATCCATCCAAATTTAGAGTTGTTATATTATCCTTGTGAACTGGACCTGGATATTTTATCATTAGGGAGTGCTTATCTCTAATAGTACTTTCCATTTCAAAGCTTGATATTATTAAAGCTGAATTCGCATTTTTTATGGTTAATATTTGCATGGTACACTTTTTCCATTCTTTTGCTTTCAATTTCAAGACCTTCACTCAAAGCAATAGGAGTTTATCAAAATATAATTGACAGCTACTTTCTGTGAGCACATTGAAGCTGTCGTTCTGTTGTCTGTTGGCTCTATTATTGTTGTTGGTTGGGAGCTAACTATAGCTCCTTTAAAGGTATAGACTGCAGATATGAGCCTGGGTATCACAGACTCCACCTCAGACAATTCAGAACAACTGTTTCTAGATCAAAGTCCATTTTCTCCTGGACAAATTATGAGCCTCTTGGAATTCACCAGAAACACAGCTCAAATTACAAGGTACTTTAAATTTTTTTTGACATCAGAACTTCTCCATTCTCACCAAGAATCAGTGCTTCAGCATCGATCAAGTTCTGAGATCAGAATTGGCTACATAATTTGTGGGACCCTGTGCAAATTGAAAATGCAGGAATTTTTGTTAAGAGATTATTAAGAATATCAAGACAGAGATAACAGAACACTGAAGGGCAGGGCCTTTCTGATCATGCATGATGACAAGGATTGCACACTTAGGAAGTTGGCCTGTGTGAGATAAGCTCTGCATGCTGATCAGATCCAGTACTTTCTTGCACAAATGGAACCATTTGTTCCATTAGGATTGCAATTATTCAAAGGAAAAGAAAAGTGTTTGCGAGAAATGAATCATAAAACTTTTGAAAGACGTGAACAATCTTCTTGCAAACATATGTACACTTTTTCTAGAGAGAATACATACGAATTCTTACAATTCTCAGCTATTGATTTCAGAAGATAGCTTTCCCAGATTGTAAGTTATCTTACAAGATAAGAAGAATCCAGAATTCTTTTCCATTTTCTGGACATTTTTCCATAGTTACCATTCATCCTTTAGATTTCACTGTGGAAATAATTGCTTCAATGAAACAAATGCATACTAATGAGAAAAAAATAGTTGTGTAATGTATGCCTGGAAAAGTATCAAACCTGATTAAAATTCAGACACCTAATAAGATACCAAGCTTTTATTAGTTTGGACAAATGAAAAGTAATACTATTATTTACTCATTCAACAAATATTTATCGAGTACCTATTATATGTCCAGAGAGGAGATACTAAAAAAATAAGATTATATACATGTAACCTTAGGTGATCATACACACACACACACACACACACACATACAAATATATCATAGAATAATGTAAAAATTTAAAAAGCAGGTAAAAAAGAATAGGAAGTGAAAAGGGTTTGAAATTTTAAATAAGATGGTGGTAGAAGTAAATTTCACTAAGAACATGACATTTGAGGAAGATACAGGAATTCTGAGTCTTTTCAGTGTGTTAGTGGATGTGAAGAGATGGAAGACACACTGAAGGTGTGAAGAGACGGATGATAGAAGGGCTGAGAGGTGAGAAGGGGTGAGATGAGGGGCATAGGAGAAAGGGGTTGACTCTGTAAAGGGAAAAGACAATTCATTTTCGAGAAGAGAAAAAATTGCTTAAAAATGAGTTCAGAGGGCTGGGGTTGTGGCTCAGTGGTAGAGTTCTTGCCAAGCATGTGTGAGGCACTGGGTTCAATCCTCAGCACCACATAAAAACAAACAAACAAACAAATGGTATTTGTCCATCCACAACTAAAAATATTTTTTTAAAATGAGTTTAGAGTCAAAGGGCGTTGTAAATTGTTGGCTCTTATACAAAGCTGAAGGACATTGGCAACTTTAAATCTTATGCAACATAAGATGAAGTCTAAAGAAACAATGGCAACATTAATAAAGAAAAGAAAAGTGCATGATAGAAAGGTAAGAATGCATAACTTCGAGAGCTGAGATACAGCACAAGGGAAACACGGTTTATTTATCACACTTAGGTAGATTCAAGGTTTAATGACTTAATGTGATATCTTATAAAGGAAGCACTAAGCAAAATAAGACTATTATTTTATAATCTTGAGGAAAAACATAAAATATCTGAAGAAATTTCAGGGGATAGAAATTATCCAGCATACACCAGAAATTTATCTATTATCAATAAACACTGATTCAGATTCCCCATTTCTGGCAATGAAAGTAAAAATGAATTATAGCATATCTCATTTTCTGGCATAAGAGTGCTTACAAAATTATGGATATGGGCAAATACTTTCCCAGAATTAAACTTTAAGACAAATTTGCCATAAACCCTTTTATGTTTAAGGAGAATTGGGAAATAAATAAATAATGTTTTTACTGCCTAGTTATTAAAACTAAGGAATTGCTATTCACAATTTTATAAACCAAAGGGCACATCATCAAACCACAATAAACAAGGTACTAAGTTACCTATTTGATGATGATCTCACAATATTGTGGTGTTTACTTTTGAAAAACTTAAGTTCTGAGTAAGATCTGTTTAAGTTCATAGCAGAAGGCTGAGTTATGCATGGATGTATCTTAATATATAAATGCATTTTCCTGATAACTCTTTCAAGGTCCTAAAATAAATGGAAGTAGAAATGAGATGTACAGTTTGACATAAAACCAGGCAAAAATGAACACACAAAGGAACATTAGGAGTAGAGAAATTCAATACTGTTACAGTTATGAATGAATGAATAGAATGGAAAAGCAGTTTAGATGCTGAGCTAAAACAGAACACAATAAAAATTCATAAGGCAATTTTTTTAAATTCAGAAAAATGTTGCATAAAACATAAAGAAATGCTTAAAATCTGTAACAGAGCCTATAAAAAGGAGAGAGAGAGAGAGAGAGAGAGACTCCCAGGTGCCAGAAATGATAGGCAACTCATTACTAGATGGAAAGTGTATTAAATGAAGGTAGATTACTAGATACAAATGTTGACCTGGTAGCCAGAGGTTGGGTTTAGTAACCACAGGAGAAGTTAACATACAGCCTTGGCCTTTACGTGGCAGGGAAATGGAACTGACAACTTCTTTTAGTAAGCAATGACCTAAAGATGATTTCTCCTCTGAGTAAGGGGAACAAAAAAACTGTCAAACCAGAGAAGCATTGGGGAAGTTTGCTCTGAGCAGCTCTCTGTTTGGGATTGCTATTCTTCTCCCAAGATGAGAAATCAAAACTTAAAGCTAAGCGTCTCCAGGATGTGCAATTTGAATTTATTCTACCCCTATGGTGAGGGAAATCCAAGCTGAGATATTAATATTCAAACTGGTGCTGAACCTCAGTGGAACACACCGAGGGTGCCTGGCGCAAGCAAATGCGGAACTGCTCTATTGGGATCTTACTTCCACCCGGGTTTTGTGTTGAGAGCCACAGCCTAAGGGGTCCCAGCAAACTTCCAGCTGCCAGCAAAAACTTCCAGCTGCCAGCAAACTTCTAGCTGCCAACTGATTGGCTCCTCTGCGTCCCCGCCCTTTCAGACCACGGAGCTGCTCATTGGGGGACTTTTTTTGGCTCTGCCCGGGTGACCCAGCCAATCAGCCTCAAGAACAGGAGGAGTGGGGGAGGTTGAGAGGCTTGTGGGAAGCGGGTGGTGGCAGTTGGGCTCTGAAGGTTTTTCCTGAGGAGCTGGGTGGTTTGGTGTGTGTGTTCTAAAAATAAAGTTCGTTTCTTTTGACAAGTGGCTCCTGAATTGTGCCCAGCCAGACTGTGGCAGTTTTTCACTCTGGGTTCACAGTTTAAAAAAACAAAAAAAATGAACACACTCAAAATACAAAAATTCACAATAATAAAAGATAAAACATATGACATTATATTTAGCCCCACAAAATATATGTGGTGGTGTGTGTCTCTAATCCCAGTGACTTGGGATCACAAGTTCAAAGCCAGCCTCAGCAAATTAGCAAGGTGCTAAGCAACTCAGCAAGACCCTGTCTCTAAATAAAAAATATAAAAAGGGCTGGGGATGTGGATGAGTGGTTAACTATCCCTGGGTTCAATCTCTGGTACAAAAACAAACAAACAAAAATCCATAAAAAGCAGAAGGATAAGCAACTTGAGTGATAGAAAAATATTTCTGAAAAAAATCAAATTGTTGAAAAGATTAAAGAAAAAAATTAATTTTTAAGACTAATAATAATAATAATAATTTTTAAAAATTCAAAATTAAAGAAAAAAATAAGAACCAAAAATTATAGGACACTATGAAAAGGAACAGGCAATTTGGGGGTTTAAAAATGTTAAATTTCTAGAGATGGAGCACAGTCATTTGAGTCAAATATTTCAATGAATTTGTTGCTTTATTAAAGTAAAAATCACATACAGCTGAAGAAAAAGTAGCAATGCGGAAGATAGTGCAGAGAAGACTATTCAGAATGCATATGGAGTGATAAAAGGATAGAAAAGAGGTTTTGAGACATGAAGGATAGACTGAAAGCCCAAAATACATGTCTAAAACCTGTTTCAGTCAGAATAGAGCATGCCAGAGAGACTCTATGGAAACATAATGGGTAAGAGTTTTCTAGATATGGTGAAATAAATAAATTCCAAATAGAGGAGCACACTGAGACTGAAGAATAAATAAAAACCAAATAAACGTGATGGGTGTGAGCCAAACACATCATGCTGATACTACAAAATACAATGAAAAGACACTCCTAAGGCAACCTTGGGAAAGATGAGACACTATAAAATCTTTCAGTTAAAGAGAAAATTCCAAAAGACAAACTGGAAGCACAATTTCATTGACAACAGATACATCAGTAGCAACTATAGAATCCAGAAAACAAAGAAAAATTCTTCCAGAGTGCTGAAGAAAGAAAACTGTCAGAATAGAATTCTGTTATCAAGGGAAACCATTATTCAAAGGTGAAAAAGAAATAGACATTTCAGACCAGCCATTTGGGGTAGTGTGCCTCTCACAGACTCTCACAGAAAGAACGTTTTTTGCTAAGAGGAAAATGAACTAAACAAGAGTGAGATGCAAGGAACGCTGGTGATCAAAGGGCTGCTGTTAAACATTAACCAGACAGAACAACAAACTGGATAAATTTATTTAAAGTTTACAGAGAAGAAATCCAGAATAGTTAGGATAGTCATGAAATAGAGGAGGGATGAGTTGGAACTCCATAAGACATTATTTTATTAGAGTAATGGTTGTATTGGAGTGTGACAAATCAGTGGTCCAGAATAGAAAGCACAGAAATTGTTGTAAAATATGTTGGAATTTAGTATTAGATTAAGGTAAATCGTAAATCTTGTAGGGGAGGGAACAGATTAAGCAATTAGTGTGTTAACATAACTGGTAGCTATTGGGTGAAAAAAGAAATCAATTTCTATCTAATCTCAAACCTCTCACCAAAATAAAACCTAACCTAAAGACTTAAAGGTCAAAAATTCAACTATAAGCACACTCTAAAAATATGGAGGAATATCTATTTAAAATCTTGACAAGGGGACACCTTTCCAAGTTTGACCCCCCAAAAAATTAATAAAAATGTCTTATATAGAGAAAAAAATAACTAAAATTAAAATACAAATGCCAGTCTGAGAAAAATACTTGTAATTTATATAATAATCATGAGAAAAGAATCAACAACCAGTTTACAGAAAAATGGGCATAGGATGTGAAGTGATAGATTACATAGAAGGAAATGCCGATGTTTCTTTTTTTTTTCCTTTTTTGCTATAGGGGATTGAACCCAGGGACGGGACGCTTAACCACTGAGCAACATCCCCAGCCCTTTTTTTGTATTTCACTGAGTTGTTTAGGACCTTGCTAAGTTGCTGAGGCTGGCTTTGAACTTGAGACTGGCTTTGAACTTGAGATCCTCCTGCCTCAGTCTTCCAAGTTTTGCTGGGGTTCCAGGGGTTCTTAATATGTGAACATATATAAAAAGGCATTTGACTTAAAATAGTAAGTGTGAAGGTTAATTTTATGTGTTGATATGACTAATTTAAAGAATTCCCAAATAGCTGGTAGAACATTTCTGGATATGTCTGTAGGTGTTTGAGGAAGAGGTTGACATTTGACAATAAACTGGGTAAAGAAGATCTGCCCTTACCAATGCAGTCAAGATCATCCAATTCCTTGAGGGCTTCAGTGGAACAAAATGTAGAGAAAGAGCAAAAGACTGTCTTCTTGAGAGGGGACATCCATCTTCTGCAGCCCTTGGACACTGGGACACCAATTTACCTGATAATTGTCTGAGCCAATTCCCATAATAAGTCTCTTCTGATACATCTATTTCTTAGGTTTTTCTGGAGAATTCTGACTAATACAATAAGATTAATGCAACTAAAATTCCAATTAGATGGGTGTTGGGGGTTTAGCTCAGTGGTAGACCACTTTCCTAGCATTTGCAAGACCCTGGGTTCAATCTCTAGCACCATAAAAAACAAACCAAACCAAACAAAACAAAACAAAAGTCCAATAGGATAGATTATTGGGCTAGGGATATAGCTCAGTGGTAGAGAGCTTGACTTGCTTGTGCAAGACGGATTCTTTACCTATCCAAGAAGCAAACTACAAGAGTGTCTGACAAGGGTATATAGAGAGATCATTTTTTTTCTTTCTCTTTTTTTACATCACTAGAAAAAAATGTATTTGGTTAGCTTATAAGGTGATTAGATAGGGAAGTGGTAGCTGCTTCAAATAAACTCTATAATTTCATTTACTTAATACTCTCTTTCTTTTGCCAGGTGAGGTGCTGCATGCCTGTAATCCCAGCAGCTCGGGAGGCTGAGGCAGGAGGATCTTGAGTTCAAAGCCAGCCTCAGCAAAAGTGAAGCACTAAGCAACTCAGTGAGACCCTGTCTCTAAATAAAATACAAAATAGGGTTGGGGATGTGGCTCAGTGGTCGAGTGCCCCTAAGTTTAATCACCAGTAACACCCTCAAAATATTAAAAATAAAAAAACTATCTATCTCTCCCTACACACACACACACACACACACACACAATGTGCATAATATCTAGTGCAGAATTTCCAAGTAGCAGGAATAGGTGAGGGGAGGAAGGTGTAGGAATGAAGGTCTGACCATGAATACTGGTTGATAGTGACTCTGTCTTCTTCAACATATGGCTTTTAAGGTTGCCCTAAATATAAACATTCATCTAACAAAAGAAAAATCATGAAGAAGGCATGGAAATTTATAATGGGGCAGGATTCAGAAGGACAATATAATTTGGAGAATAATTTATGCTTTTTGAGGAATTTATACTATATATATATATATACACACACACACACACACACACACATATGTACAGAATACGATCAATACAAATATATTCACTACAGCATTTTTTTTTTAATCTTTACGTGGTGCTGAGAATCAAACCCAGTGCCTCAGGCATGCTAGGTGGGCGTGCTACAACTTGAGCCACGTCCCCAGCCCCTACAGTATTTTTTTTTATTTTTTATTTTTTTAAAGAGAGGGAGAGAGAGAATTTTTTTTAATATTTATTTTTTAGTTTTCGGCGGATACAGCATCTTTTTGTTTGTATGTGGTGCTGAGGATTGAACCCGGGCCACAGGCATGCCAGGTGAGCGCGCTACCGCTTGAGCCACATCCCCAGCCCCAGTATTGTTTTTTAAACAATCTCACTTTCCCTAGTAGGTGTTTGGTTAAATATGTTGTGATTCATGCATACAATAGCCATTATAAAAATTATAAAATCATTATATTATTATAAATTAGCATATATATAATTTATAATAAATAATGCATATTTATATTATTGTAAATAATTATATAAATTGTAAAAGATTGAAGCTCTACATATAGATATGAAATAATCTCCAAGAAATATTTTTAGATTAAAAAACAACCTATAGAATAGTGTGGGTCATATGCTATCACTAACATGAGAAAAAAGCTGGGCGTGGTGGTGCATACCTATAATCCCAGGAGCTTGGGAGGCAGGAGGATTATGAGTTCAAAGCCAGCCTCAGCAACTTAGTAAGACCCTAAGCAACTCAGCGAGACCCTGTCTCTAAATAAAATCTTTAAAAGGTTTGGGTATGTAGCTCAGTGGTTAAGCATTCCTGGGTTCAATCCCTAGTATCAAAAAAAAAAAATGCACACATACTTAAATGCCTAAGCTTCCTACCTTTAGTTGGATATTCAAGAAACTGGTACTAATGGTTGCCTCTGGGGATAGGACCTTACAGGCAAGGGATAGAGATGGGAAGGAGACTTTTCATTGTATATTTGTATCTTAGACACACACACACACACACACACACACACACACATACACGCACACTATGTACAGTCTAGTCAAAACATAAGATATTTAAAAATAAACCAAGTACCAGAGAACAATACTGTGGAAGATCACGAAAGTTAGACAGAAAGGTAGTGACGTGGTGTACACACATTCTAAACTTGAGATATTTTTAAGACAGGATGAAGCTTTGAGGAAACCACTGAAAGAACAGGTGTAAAATATTTAATCCTAAAACAGAGACAGGGTAAAGAGAAGTCAATTGCTTCAACAGAAGGCAAAAAGGGAGGAACAAAAAGCACAAGACAGGATTGGCGGTAATAGATGCAAATAAATCAGAAATCACAATGAGTGTGAACTGATTAAACTCACAAGTAAAAAAGCAAGGTCATTTCAGACAGGCCCATCTAGATCAATAGCCTGCCAAGCACCAGAGACAGGAGAAAGGTCACCTTAGATCAGGTCCCAGCCAAACTGGCCCAAACCAGAAGAAACCCACAGCCAGCCCACAAATTCTTAATGAATAATAAATGCTTGCTGTTTTAAGCCACTATGTTTTGGCATGTTTTGTTTTGTGACAAAAGCTAATTGATAGAGTTGGGATTTTAAAAATTATAATAAAATTCTCTTAACAGTTTTATGCTATTAAATTTGAAAACCTTTAAAGACAGTTTTCTTGAAAAACATTAACTACCCAGAATCAATTCAAAAAGAAAGAAAATATTAATGAATATAACACCAGTAACTAAACTATATGTTCAGTTAAAAACACTAGGTTTAGAACTTTGTAGGAGATTTTTTAAAAAACTGATTTTCAAATAACTGTTAATCTTCCAGAGAATTAGAAAGTAGAAATAAGGCACAAATTGGTATAATTTTATGTAAAATTACAAAAGGACAGAATAGAGAAAGGAAAACTAAAAGTCAATACTGGATAAATATAGATGAAAGTGACCTAAATAAAATGCTAGCAATAGTTTTGCACAGTGGCAGTCATCATAGCCAACGAGGTTTATTCAAGTTGTGAGTATTGCTAATTAAAATGCTAACAAATAAAATCTAGCATTTGAATATGTGTGTGTGTTTATTAACGTGTCATGATCAAATAGACTTTATAGGGGCTGGAAGAGTTATATAGTAATAGAATACTTACGTAGCATGTGTAAATCCCTGAGTGCCACTCAGCACTCAAATCTTTAATATAATTAAGAGCTTAAAAAGGAAACTTCATATCTAGGCAATAGGATAAACCAAAAGGAAATTAATTATATGGAAAAAAATTTTAAAAGGAAACAGAATTGTCAATAGAAAAAAATAGGATGTTTGGCAATGTCTAGTTGCCAATTTTGAGTACTTTTGAGTATTACATTATTAAACAAAAATAAACAGCTTATTTATAAATAGTATGCTTAGATTTTCTTAAAAGAACACACAAAAAAAGATTAAAATAAAATGTGGTAAAATTATAGTGTTAAATCTTGGTGCTTGAACATAGAAGTCTATTATAATTTTCCTTCTTTCTTTTTTGCAGTACTGAGGATTGAACCCATGCCATATAGATATTAACATGCTAGGTAGCCACTCCACCACTGAGCCACATCCCCATCCCTTTTTATTTTGTTTTGAGACAGAGTCTTGCTAAGTTGCCCAGGCTGGCTTCACATTGTGATCTTCCTGCTTCAGCCTCCCAAATAGATGGATGACAGGTACACACCACTGCTTTCTAACTTTCTTTCTTTTCTAAAAAGAAAACTAGGTAAGAGCTCAATATTTTCTTAAGTTGCTTTTTATTTTTAAGTTGTTGATAGACCTTTATTTTATTTATTTATATGCAGTGCTGAGAATTGAACCCAGTGCCTCACACATGCCAGGCAAGTGCACTACAGCTGAGCCCCAGCCCCTTAAGTTGCTTTTTTAAAAACCAATTACTTGGGGTGAGGGGTGCTGGGGTTGTGGCTCAGTGGTAGAGCGCTCATCTGGCATGTGCAAGGCCCTGGGTTCAATCCACAGCACCACATAAAAATAAAGAAATAAAATAAAGGTATTATGTTTAACTACAACTAAAAATAAATATTTTAAAAAATAACCAATTACTTAGTAAATTAAATTAAAGCATACAGGGGGAATTGCATAGGGTTAGTAAATATTAAAGGAAAGAAATTTTATTGAGACCAATCATAACAATTTGATAGCATCATGTGTTATTTCCTTTGTACCATTATTTAATAAGCTTGTTTCACAGTCTGATTTAGAAAAGGTTGTTGTCATTCTATGCAATTTTTGTAAATTCTGAGAATGGGAGAGTGGTTCTCTCCATGAGATTGATTTCATTCAACATGGACGTTAGTTATCATTCTGATGCATCAAAGACTTTAGTATATACTTCTAAAAGAACTTCAGGATTGCATGGATCTGCTCAGGCTGCCACAACAAAATACAACAGACTGGATGACTGTGAGCAGATAGTTGTTTTCTCAGATTTCTGGAAGCTAGAAATCAAAGATTGAGGTTCTGGCTGATCAGGTTCCTGAATGGCTTACAGATAGCCAGCCGTTCTTTGAATTGTGAGCTCAGAGACAGTCGGCTGACAAGCTCTCTGATGTCTGTTCTTATAAGACTACCCTTATGATCATTTAACCTCAACTAATTCTTGAGAGGGACCTCACCAAATATAGTCATACTGGAGATTAATAGTTCAATGTGAATTTAGTCTGTAACAAGGATGTAAACCCTAAAAGAAGGCCAGGAGCTAAGGCTGCTGATTCTTGCACTCTAGGAAAAAAAAAAAGTGACATGTTCTTAATTACTTTTAGAGAGTCAAGCATCTTTCATTGCATAAAACAGAGCCTTTGAATAACTCAAATAAGCAATATAAATCTCACAGGAATCAAACTGAAGTCATAATGCCAGTGGACTTCATGGAACTAGAGAGCCATCAGGGACAAGGTTGTTCCATGCTTATAGTCTGGGAGCAGGTTCTTCTTACAGTGCTGACAATGAAAGACATGTCCACTATGGTTATTAACCACAAAGTTGTAATATACCCTAACAAATATCCCACTCATCCACACATTTACTACATTAGTAAATGTGTATTGTTAATACTAAAATTTGTATTGTTAATACTAAAATCTGTGCTGTTAATACTAAAATTTCCTTTTACAAACTTCTTTATGCCATCTTCAATTATAAAATTCTGGAAATTATTGAACTATCCCATATTTGAAAGTCACTGCATTTCTTTCTTTCTTACTTTTCTATTTTTTTTTCTTTTATGGTACTGGGGATTGAACCCAGGGGGAACTTTACCATTGAACTACATCCCCAGTCTGTTTTTTATTTTGAGATAGGGTCTCTCTAAGTTGCTTAGGGCCTTGCTAAAATGCCAAGGCTGATGATCCTCCTGTCCCAAATTGCTGTGATTTCAGGTGTCCACCATTGTGCCCAGCAAGTCACTGCATTTTAATATCCCAAATAAACAGAACTTTTCATTTTTATGGTTGATACAGAAAGTTTCCAAGGGATACTTGAAATAATATAATATTATAAACAATATAAAATAAACTTATATAAATCAAAGTTCAATTTTAGTTTGACAAAACAAATATGTTCAATCTGACATTGAATCATGATCTACTAAATACTGAAGTTAGATTTTATAACTATAAAGTTCTCCTTCTTTACAAGACTACATCATGTAAAGGTATCTTCTTTAAATTGCTATGTCAGCGGGGCACAGTTGCACATACCTGTAATCTCAGAGGCTCAGGAAGCTAAGACAGGAGTATTGAAAGTTCAAAGTCAGCTTCAGCAACTTTATGAGACTCTAAGCAATTCAGCAAGATCCTGTCTCAAAATAAAAAATGGGCTGGGAATGTGGCTCAGGGGTTCAGTGCCCTTGGGTTCAATTCCTGGTGCAAAAAAAAAAAAACAAGCACACACAAAAAGCTATGTCAGTAAGCTTTCCATTATTGTAACCAGTTACCTGAGATAATCAGCTTATAAAGAGGAAAGATTCATAACCCACTTGAATCAAATGTATGAAATATGAAATGTTTTGAACAACTAATAAAAAAAAAGAACAAAAAAAAAAGAGAGAGAGAAAAATTTATTTTGGCTCACAGTGTTGGAGATTTTAATCCATTACTGGTTGGCCCCATTGCATTTGGACCTGTGACAAGGCAGCACATCATGGTGGCAGCACATGGCAAAAACATTTACCTCATGGTCAGCATGTAAAAGAGAGGAAGAAGAAGTGGCTGGGGTCCCAGTAGATCCTTGAAGGGAAAGTCTCCAGTGACTGGAAGACTAGGTTCTACCTCTTAAAGGTTTTGCTACCTCCCAATAGTGTCATGGGCTGGTGACTGAGCCTTTAACACATAGGCTTTTAGGCAACAATTATCCAAACAACAGCAAATTCTATGAATATTTATGATGTGATGATATCTGCTCTGGATGGGTGGGCTGCTGAACTGATCCAGTCGTCAGCCTTCTTCATTTCATATTTCTGCCTAAAATCACATCATATATGCCCAGAATCATGTCAGTGCCACTGGTAAGCTTTAGAAATCATATCTGTCACTGTTTGTTCAGGGAAACAAACCAGTCAGAGTACTTATTTGGTGAGTAGAGGCAGTTGTGTGGGCTTCCATTTGGCCTTTCCACAATAAAAATCTTCATTCCAAGAGTCAGGAAACCAACATGGGACAATTGCTAGCTGCTGAGAATACCTGTCCTAACTCTGCATGTCAGAACTGGAGAATAAGCATAGGAAGACCCTAATGAGCTTTTTCTGTGAAGTGGACCAAAGCCAAATCTCCGATAACCTCCTGACCTTCACAAGCCTCTACTCTAGCCGGTGCATCATGGTGGTGCCTTGGTTCTCCAGGAAAGAGTGATAGGCTAGAGCTAGAGTTCCAGACTCTCCACAAAGTTTCATCTTCCCCAAAGCATATCACCCTGGTCAATGACTGCAGGTCCCTTTGAGAAAGGTTAGGAGGAAGACTTATGATCTATATTTTTGGCTATGTGTCCAGGGAAACTGGCCTCACCTTCTTCAAGAGGATCTCATCTCAGTGTGTGAATTTGGGGCTCAAGTCTGGGAATTGGCTCAAGATTCTATTGCAATTTAAGTTGAACTTCTCATCAAACCTTGAGCTTTACTGCTTATTCAAGTCATGCTAAATACAACTAACTGATATTAAATTACTACACTACAGTGAGATTTCAGTGGAATCCCTATCTATCTAATGCAGACATAGGGACACTGTGGGAAAGTAGCCATCACCAACCATCTCTGCAGGTCAACTATTTCTGATTACTGCTTTAACTTTGCCACCCATCCCATTAATTATAACCACCTTGTCTTTAGCAATTAAACAATGTCACTTGGTCCTTGCCAGCCCAGGAATCTTTGATTTCTGCCTACATCCTTTGATTCCAGGGTCAGTGAACAATCAGACTGTTAAAGCGACTCGGTTTCTTTAGCTAATACATCTAGTCCAGATCTCTGCTTCATATGCCCAAATCAATAAATTTGGCCAGATATACTTTCCATTCCTTCTATCCTGATCCCACACTGTTAGGATTCCAGACATATCCCACACATTTTTATCAGTAAACATTGGTAATATCTTGTTCTTTTAGTGTCTTTGATTTCTTCTCATAGGTCATACTTCACAACTGGCCTCCTGAGGCCTGCTGGGATTTAAGTCTGGGTAAAGATCTAAAAACGCTGAGAGATGGTGGACACAGGTCCTGAGGAGGCCATTCTCTCAGGTTCTTCAGGCAAGGGGAGACTGACCTCAAACAGGAAAGAACGGGCTGCTTATGCCTTGGCAGAATCTAGGGGTCAAGGGCCAGCTGCATTCAACTCTGCCCATAGAGTCTCCATACCAATTTTCAACATCCCACTTTTTCCCAATCAAGCCTTATTTGAACAAAAGAGACTCTATGGGGTTGTAAATGCAAATGGTTTTGTAATCCAGTCACCTATAGGATTAGCCTCTGTTTTCAGTAACCTGGATTTCACTAATGCACAAAATAGTTTCTTTTAGAACAGTCAGAAAAAGTGTGTAATTCTAAATGTCCTCAGAACATCCTGGCTTGTGAGTAAAAATAAAATCACCTTATTTTTTGGGTCCCAAATTCTTTTACTTTGAAAACTCTCATGTACATAACTGTAAAACCTGGACCTCTTTTGAGGTTCTCTTCTATGGAGATGTGTCTAGATTTTTAGAGGTTGTTACACAGTGTCACACTTCAGTGAAGCCACTCTGTATGACATTCCTTTCTTACTTTCTTTTTTTTTTTTTTTTTTTTTTGGTACTGAGCCACATCCCCAGCCCTTTTTTAGATTTTATTTAGAGATAGGGTTTTGTTAAGTTGCTTAGGGCTTTGTTGAAGCTGGCTTTGAACTTGCAATCCTCCTGCCTCATACTCCCAAACTGCTGGGATTACAGGTGTCCGCCACCTTGCCCAGCATGACATTCTTTTTCTTTGCTCTGAGCCCCTTGGCTTTGGGCCACCATTGTGATTCCAGCCAGGCTGCTTCTTGAAGCTGTCCTGTGAACTGAAGCTCAGGCGTTCAGCCTAAGCTACTGTTCATGCAGTGGCCGCTGATTCTGCTCTTCTTGCTGTGCCCATGTGGCTGTTTCACCCTGACCCCCTTTCCCACCCTATGCTGTTGCTGCCATTAGGGATCCTGCATGACCCAAGGCTGTTACCCTATCAGGTTGCCTGCTGCTCTGTCCCCTTCCCTGCCCAGCTGTCTCTCTTGGCTTTGGCTTCTGCTGTGTAAACCCTATCCTCTGCATCCAGTTAGCTTCACTGTCACCACCCTCTGGCTGCTGCTGTTGGAGCCCCCCCCCCCCCTTCTCTTCTAAAATGGGTAGGAAACTAAATATTTCCTCTTCCTTGTGTTTTGTCCTGTTGTGGAATTCCCATAGGGCTACTTGTGGCCAGTGGTGTTACACAATTTAAGGAGTCACGTCCTTCAGGATTATCCATATCCTCCCCCATACACGTTCATCCATGCTGGTGATTCATATTGGGACAGGGGCTGTGGGAAGGTTTGGTCTGAGGCATTACTTTGTGCCTAGAACTCCTCTCGAGATCTCAGGCCCTATTACTGAGTTTATTTATCAGCCAGGTCTCTTTCCTTGAAATCATGCCCAATTTCTCCCAGGAGCTACACAATGCATTTTTCTTTTCCCCAGTCTTCCTTTCAGCTTACATTCCTATCATGAACAGAGATCAGATACTTTTCCTAGAAGATGGTTTACCTCATGGTTCAATCAGTGAATACCAACAGATCCTGCTGGGGGTGCTGGCCTCCCTTTACACTAGAAAGCGAAGGATGGTCCCACCACCACGGGACTTTAAAAATCACATTTAGCATTCTAAAAGAGAAATGACACTATATATATGAGACAGGGTCTTGCTGAGTCACTTAGTGCCTGAGCAAGACTTGTCTCTAATATATATTTCAATCAAAACAGCCAGGGAGTAGGAGAAAAACCAGAAGAGTATGTTGTCCTGCAATTAAAAGTTGGAGGGTTTATAGAGGAAGGAGTGGCCAATGTCATAAAATGCCAGTTGGTTAGGTAAAATGAGGGCTGAGAATGGACCAATGGATTGATCAACATGGAAGTCATTTGGTGGCCTTGACAAAAAAACGTTTTTGATAGAGTGGTGTGGGCAAAAGCCTTATTGGAGTAGATTTAAGAGAGAGTGGAAGCCTGGTGTGTTGGCACATACCTGTAATCCCAGCTGCTCTGGAGGCTGACGAGAGAGAGAGAGAGAGAGAGAGAGGAGAGAGAAAGAGAAGAGAAAAGAGAAGAGACAGGTGTGGTGGGACAGGCTTGTAGCTACTCAAAGCCTAAGGGAAAAAGATTTGAAGTTCAAGTCCTGTCTGAAAATAAAATTTTTGAAGGGGCTAGGGATGTAGCTCAGTAGTAGTAGGCTTGCCTAGCATGTGTGAGGTCCTTGGTTCAATCCCAGTATTTGGAAGAAAAAAAGAAAGAGAGAGAGAGAAAGAGGAGCTGGGAATTGGAGAAAATTTACAGATACCTATTAACAAATTTAGCTGTAAAGAAATTGGGCAGTAGATGGAGGGAAAGTAGGTCAAGAATAACTTTTTCTTCATTTTATTTAAGATGATATAAATAATAGCATCCTTGTAGGCTGATGGAAGTAATTTAGTCAAGAGTAAAAAATTGAGTGAAAATTTGATAGGATTCCAGGGAGCAGCAATATCCTTACTTGAGTGAGAGGGAATGACATCTAGTGTGGAGGGGAGGGGAGGGACTGGCTTTCAAACAGAACAGAAACAGTTCATCTACAGGAACAAGCCATTAGGAAGAGGTTTGGGTTTTATGTAGAAAATTGCATTCTTATTCTGATTTATATTATTGATCATAAGAAAGCTAGAGTGTTCATCAGATCAATAGAAAGCCAGCTTCAGAAGTAGAAATGGTCCCTGAGGACAGCCTCCCCAGAACTCACCCAGCAGAAACCTACCCTAGCCCCAGAGGGGAGGTCAGGAGACACACAACTGAAAACATGTTCCAGCCACACTGAGGGCAAGGCCAGAGAAGGTGGTCTTTCTGATGGTCACTAATATTCAATTCTGGTCTAAAGATGCTCCAGATAAGATTAAAATGTCAGATGGGAATAGAGGAAAGAAAGAAACAATTATGTTTTCTAGTCAATTGGGTTCCATTTAGAACTAGCAAGGAAGAAGAAAGAGCGGGTAGAAAACAATTTTCTATTTTAAGTAAATGGATAAGGATGAGTCAAATAAATTAGCTAAGAAACAGTGCTGGGAAGGAGAGAAAATAATCTTCTATTTTAAGAAAAATGGATAGCATGACAGTGACTTAATTACATTAGCTAAGAAAGCAGTTAGCGTTTATTATACCTTTCAGGGTGAGAGGGCTAACGACTTGAATCTGGGACAAAGCTGGAGGATTGAGCAGCAAGAAACAGTCAGAAGCAAAGCCAAGAGTAAGTGGCAGGATAAAAGGGACAAAATCGCATTGTCATCTGAAGGAATCGCTGGGAATGATACTGAGGAGTTGCAGATGCTATTCCTCCACCTGTGCCCCCCTCTGTGTCCATACCAGTTCACATGCCCATGTTACAGAAGCCTCTTGAGATAAAACAACTGGAGAAGGAGCACATAAGATGCCATCTCCATCTGTGTCCCCTGCAGCATCGGCGGGCACTCTTCTAACAATACACATACAGTAGAAATGCAAAAGCAAGTGCAGCGATGTGTGAGTCTTCATCATGCTTCATTTAATGGTTTGTTGTTGTTGTTGTTTATTTGTTTGCAGTGCTGGGGATGGAACCCAGGGCCTTGCACATGCTAGGCAAACTCCACCACTAAGCTACACTCCCAGCTTCATTTTATGTTTTTCTTTTTTTTTGTACCAGGGATTGAACCCAGAGGTGCTTAAACCACTGAGCCACATCCCCAGCCCTTTTTTATATTTTTATTTAGCTGAGTTGCTTAGGGCCTTGCTAAATTGCCGAGGTTGGTTTTGAACTTGCAATCCTCCTGCCTCAGCCTCCAGAGCCGCTGGAATTACAGGCATGCACCATCATGCCTGGTTTCATTTTATGTTTGTTTTAAATTTATTGGAGCAATAGTTCTAGTTTCTTTAATTCAATATCATTATCAAATAATGCAAAAAAAAAAAGCTAACATATTAAGTGCTTACAATGTGCCAGGTATGTCCTAAGTAGTTAAAACATATTAATTAATTTCAGGTAGGCAGATTATTCTCCTTTTACAGATGAGGAAAGAGACACAAAGAGGTTAGGTAACCTGTCTCTGCATACCTAGATAGTGGGGAAGTTGGAGGTGACCAGGCAGACTAATGGCAAATGCCTATGCTTTTAATCTCTATGATTTCATATCTATCTCAGTATTTAGGGATCTCTGTATTGCCAAGAACCCCTTACTGACTTTGTGTATGTTTATGAAATATCCCATTTTATCTTTGCATTATGAAAGTTTCATTCCAAATTATTGGAAATTTTTTTATCATCACAGAGAAAAATCATAGCCACTTTTTCTTATGAATCCAAACAATTTCTGGAACCCTCATCCATGTGAGCATTATGCACTGATGAGTCAGAGCTGTCAGAAAGGCTTGGGAAATGAGATCTTAAATTACTGTCTAAGGATGCTAACATTTTAACTTTACACCATGTTTACAGTGAATATACTTCATATATTAATCACTTAAATGATTTCTGACTCTGTGTACATATGTATCAATAGCCATGCTCTTTTTAAAAAAATTTTAGTTATTGATAGACCTTTATTTTATTTATTTATATGCAGTGCTGAGAATCAAACCCAATGCCTCACACATGCCAGGCAAGTGCACTACTGCTGAGCCACAACTCCAGGCCCTAGCCATGTTCTTTTCAATACCAATATTTAACAATTAACAAAACATTAAATTTATGCAATTCACCTATGGAAAAGAGCTGATGGAAAATGGAGAAGCAAGAGGAGAAAATAGTAAAGCAAGTGGAGAGGAAAAATAAGAAGAAACATTCAGTTTTCAAGTAAGTAGAAGCATGCTCCTCTTTCCTTTAGAAATTGTTTGTAGAGGAGGCAAAAGGAGCAGGGAGTGTAGCTCAGAGGTAAAGCACATACTTAGCATGTGTAAGACTCTGGGTTTGATCCATAGTACTGAAAAATTAAAGAACTGAATGGATGAACAGAATATTTACAGTCTTTATGAGGTACTCCTGGAGACTTTCTAGTCTTGCAGCACACCTGTGAGCCCAGCGGCTCAGGAGGCTGAGGCAGGAGGATTGTGAGTTCAAGATCAGCCTCAGCAATTTAGCAAGGCCCTAAACAACTCAGAGAGACCCTGTGTCAACATAAAATATAAAAGAGGGCAGATAATGTGGCTCAGTGGTTAAGTGCTCCTAGGTTCAATTCCTGTACCAAAAAGAAAAGAAAAAGAAACAAGTATGTATGACTTGGAGATTGTAGTCAAATGTGCTCAGGCCCCTGATGGTAGAACTGTGCTCAAGAAATGAGGTCATAGCATACATTTCACAAAAACACCACCTGGCCAGTGCCTCATCCTGAGCAAGATTCCAATAATAGTCTGTCCTGATTTGCTTTGTCATCTTAAATAATGTATTATCTTCTGTCATTCTATCCCTCGTCCTACATCTATAACACCTATTCCATCAAGGTGCCATAAAGTCACACTAGCTAAATGTGTTTTTGCAGATGCAAGTAAGTGCTATTTGCTCCTGGCTTGGAAATATTTCCTGAGGAAAAAAAAGTCAAAAGTATTTTTAAAGCAGGGTTATTCTTAAAACAAATGACATAATTAAATGCAAGCATATAACCAGAACATGATGAACTGACAACTTATATTTATAGAAATTCAATACTTCTAAGTAATTCCTGTATCAACCATTACTCAGTCACATTGAAATAAATTATAGAGGATTATAAATAAATTATAGAGGCAACCCACAACTTTTCTTTTCCTGTATTGTGTTTGTATCAAAGCCACTACATGATGTTTTTACAAGTGACATTATAGCAGACCAAGTTCTAAGTACAATGGTTAATGACCCATCTCATTGAATATGTTTTTTCAGTCTTACGTGTTCACTATCCTGGAGGAAAGTAATAAAGTCCTACAGTTCCTGGAAAAAAAAAAGTCAGACTATTTTTAGTTTAAAGGGTCAGAATCATATTATTCATCTGAAAAGGATACTGAGATACATTCAGAGTAACCAATAAGTGTGGGCCAATATATTAAACTGCCACCAGGAAGCTTCCTATGCCAGTCTTAGTTAAATGGTAATTAATTTTTAAACCTTGAAATACAACAGGATTATACAGTTCACCATTTACTGGTGTAATCTACACCATGGTCAATAGCAAAGCTTTTTCTAAAATGTATTACGTGAGCCATTTTAATGCCATCACAAGGTATAATAACTTAATATAAATCATACTTTCTTTTTCAATAAAAAGTTTTATTCTAGCATAACATACAAACATATATGCATACATGCATGCAAAACCCCAGACAAATCACAAGTACATAAACTCAATAAACTTTCACAGAGCAACTGCTCTCCTGATTTCATAGACCAAAACATAGTCAGGTGTCACTTAATGATGTTTCAGGCAACAATGGACTATGTGTACAACGGTGATGCCATAAGATTGTAATAGAGCTGGAAAGTTCCTATTGCCTAGACGTAGCCGTCCTAACATCACATCATAGGGTGACATGTTACTCATATTTGTGGCATTGCTGATACAAATAAAATCACCACACTGCCAGTTATATCAAAAGTATAGCACATGCAATTACATAGAGTACATAGTAGTTGATAACAATAATAAATGATTATGTTACTGATTTATGTATTTATTATACTACTTTTTATGATTATTTTAGAACACACTCCTTCTACTTATTTAAAAAGAGAGAGAGAGAGAGAGAGAGAGAGAGAGAGAGAGAGTTTACTGTAAAACACTCCAGCCCTAGCCTCATATATCTTATCTCTTGCTTTAGTCAAGTCCTCAGGGGTAACCAACCTTGGCCATCTAGATTTGTATAAGTACACCCTGTGATGTTCCCATAAGAGCAGAGTCACCTGACAACACATTCTCAGAGTGCATCCCTATTGAGTGACTCATGACTGTAGAATATTGCTAATACTCTAGTGGTTTCCTTGTCATTATCTGCCTTTTTTCAAAAGTTATCCACCACCCTGATTTCTACATCATAGATTGGTTTTAGTTTTCTAGAAACAGGATTTCTTTTCCCCTTGAATCCAGGGACACTTACCCACTGAGCCACATCTCCAGCCATTTTTGTTTTTTATTTTGAGACAGAGTCTTGCTAAATTGTTTAGGGCCTAAGTTCCTAAGGCTGGCTTTGAACTTGTGATCCTCCTGCCTCCGCCTTCTGAGCTGCTGGGATTACAGGCATGCACCACTGCACCTGGCTAAAAACATGAACATTTTAATTAAAGTACAACAAATTCATGAAATGTATACAAATTATAAGCATACAACCAACATCATATTTATCCATAGTCGCAATGAATTTCATAATGTGAACATCCATATACAATCAACATTCAGATTTTTTAAAATTTTAAAAATCAGAACATTACCAGCATCCCAGAAACCCCTCTTTTGTTCCCTTCTCGTCTTTTCTCCTACTTTAAGGGCAACTGCTCTCCTGATTTCTAAGTAAAATAGTTTCACCATATTTTTGAACTTTCATTCTCGTTACTGTATAGTATCTAATGGCATAAATATGCCACAAGTTTTTCATTCTACTATTTTGGTGATGTGAATTGTTTCCAGTGTGGGACAATACATATAATAATGCTGTGGACATTTTTGTATATATCTTGTGTGTGTGTATGTGTGTGTGTGTGTGTGTGTGTGTGTTTGTTTTACTGGGATTAAACACAGGAGTGCTTTTCCACTAAGCCACATCCCCAGTCCTTTTAAATTTTTTATTTTGAGACATAGTCTCACTAAATTGCTGAAGGTCTTGCTAAGTTGCTGAAGCTGGCCTTCATCTTGCGATCCTCCTACCTCATCCTTTCTAGTCCCTGGGATTACAGTTGTATTCCACTGTGCCTAGCTATACATATATTTTGGTGAAAAGAATTCCATAGCTTTGAGTGCAAGTTCTGGGTCATAGGACATGTACATATCCTTCTTTAGTAGATAAAGCTGAACACATTTCTAAAGTTATACCAACTTGCGTATGATAAGCAGCATGTGAAAGTTCTAGTTGCTCCACATCTTTGCCATCTCTTGGTATCATCTATTATTTATATTTTGGTCATCTTTGTAGACAGGTAATGATATTACATCACAGTTTTATTTTTCTTTGCCATGATGACTGATATAATCAAACAATTTTTCACAGGTTTATTGGTCAATTAGATATCTCCTTTTCTGAGTTGTCAAAGTCTTATGCTCATTTTTCTAACATATGTCTTTTGTATACTGATTTGTAGGAATTCATTATATATTTTGGATATACATCAAATGTATGTATCATAAATATCTTCTTCCATTCTGAATTTTCCTGTTCACTTTTTTCCCTAAGCACGTTCCTTTTGGTACTGGAGATTAAACCCAGGGGTATTCAACCACTGAGCCACATCCCCAGCCCTTTTTGTATTTTATTTAGAGACAGGTTCTCACTGAGTTGCTTAGGGCCTCACTAAGTTGCTGAGGCTGGCTTTGAACTTGTGATCAGTTCAAAGCCTCCCAAGCCTCTGGAATTATAGGCGTGTATCACTGTGCCTGGCCCTATTCCCTTTATTAATGTGTTTTTAGCAAACAAATTTTCCTAAGTTCAATGTGCCTCAATTAATCAATGTTTTTCCTTTAGAGTTAATGCTTTTTTTGTGTGTTCTAGTTAAGAACTCTATTGTTTGTTATATTTAAATCTGCACCATTTGGAATGGATTTCTGAGTGTACCACTTATTGAAAAGAACATCTTTTCTAAACTATGATTTTGAAACAAGCGTATATGAGAGGCACATTGAAAAAACATCAGCCTTTAAAAGCACAAATTGCCTTCAATTACTTGGCAAATTTGGAATGCTCTAGATTGGCAATATAGAAAATATAAGAAAATTAATTTTTTTGTCACTAGATCAAGGGTTAGTAGGCTTTTTATGTAAAGAGACAGTAAATGTTCTAGGCTTTGAGGGCCATACAGCGTCACAACCATTCAAATATGTGGCTTAGCAAGAAGGTCATCATGGAAAATATGTAAGTGAATGGCCATGGTTGCATTCCAATCAAACTTATAAAAACATGTGGAGGACTGGATTTGATCCAAATCCTGCTCCAGTCTATCACCAAAATTATCTAATAATTATGCACTTGTTTATTTCCTTACATCAGTAAAAACTTCATACAGGAATAAACCTCAGGTAGACCACTTGCCTGATCTCTCTTGGTGATAATGAGAGGTTGATATTGTTCAACGGAGGTGATATTGATTCACTCAGTCTAAACTGACTTAGTGGGAATGTAGCTCAGGAGTAGAGTACTGACCCAGCATTTGAGAGCCTGAGTGTAATTCAAGCTTAAAAAAAAAAAAAAGTCTAAGTTGCCTTAGTTCTTTGCTGAGTATCCATGGTAAGACTGTATGAATCAATATTAAATCAATAATAACTTTACCAGTGACCCACACCCAGGCAGATAAGTGGTAAGAGTCTCTGAAATGGTTTGGAAGGATTAACGTGGTATAAGTTCCTTTTATGGATAATAGGGAATGGGCTTCTTTTTTTTAAAATACATTTTTATCTGTTCTTTTTAGATATAAAATACATTTTTAATTTTGAATTGGCACATGATGATCATAGTCTACTTGTGTGGTACAGTGCGATATTTTAATACATGTATACAGTGAATAATGATCAAGAGGGCATGGTGGCACATGCCTGTAATGCCAACAATTTAGGGGGTTGAGGCAGGAAAATCAAAAGTTTGAAGTCAGCATGGGTAACTTAGTGAAACCATGTCTCAAAATGAAAAATTAAAGAATGTGCTGGGATATAGCTCAGTGGTAGAGCATCCTTGAGTTCAATCCCCAGCACCACACACACAAAAAAGTAACAATCAGATTAGGGTAATCCGTATGTATATCATTTCAAACATTTATCACTTCCTTGTGTTGAGAACATTCAAATCCTTTCTATTAGCTATCCTGAAATGTATAATTAATGTTATCAAATCTAGTTACCCCATTGGGCCATAGAACATTAGAAGTTATTTATTCTATCCAATTGGCACCTTTTACCCATTACTTTGTTAAATCTATTTTCTATTCTTTTCCCTTCTCTTTCCCTCAAAATCTATTAATGCAAAAGTTTCCTCCCATAGTGATTTTCTGTAAATCTTGAAGGCCTTCTATATTCTCTTAAATTTTCTTTTCCCTTCCTTTCTTTCTTTCTTTCATCTAACTGGTTTATTTCAAAAGACCTGCCATTCATATATATATATTTATATATGAACATTTACTGTCTCTTTACATATATATATATCTATATATAGATATAGATATAGATATATCATGCATATATAATACATATATTAGTTATATATATACACATGTGTTATATATATAACTAACACATGTGTATATATATATAACTAATATATGTATTATATATGCATGATATATAGAGATATATAGATATTAGTTGCCAATAGACCTTTATTTTATTTATTTATATGCAGTGCTGAGAATCAAACCCAGTGCCTCACACATGCTAGGTAAGTGCTCTACCACTGAGCTACAACCCCAGCCCCCAAAGACCTGTCTTTAAGCTGCAAAATTCTTTCTTCTGCTTGATCTACTCTTCTACTGAGGCTTTCAAGCAGATCTGTTATTTCATTCATTGAGTTCCTTAGTACCAAGATTTGCATTTGGTTCTTTTTTAAAAATATTTTTAGTTGTAGATGGAAACAATACCTTTATTTTATTATTTATTTTTATGTGGCACTGAGGATTGAACCCAGTACCACACGTACTAGGCAAGCACTCTATGTTTGGTCCTTTTTAATGATCTCTGTGTCTTTGCTGAATTTCTCCTTCACATGTTGAAATGTCTTTCTAATTTCATTGAATTGTCTGTAATTTTTTTGTATCTTATTAAGCTTTCTTAAAATCATTTTTTGAATTCTTTTTCATGCAATTCATTAATTTTCATTTCTTTGGGGTCTATTGCTAGAGTTATTGTGTTCCCTGGGAGGCATCCTGTAACCTTGTTTTGTCATGGTTTTTGTGCCCCTACCTTGATATTTGTGTATCAGGTGAATGAGCTGCCTCTACAAATGTTATCAGATGGCTTTTATAGTAAAAGACTTTATCTTGGTGACATGTCCTAGGGTTTCAGTTGGATACACTGTGTTGACTTTGGCTCGAGGTGGGTGCATTAGCATATTGTCTGTGTAGCTTCTTCAACTGTAATCAGCATCTGTTGCATAGTGCCTCGCTTTTGCTGAGGCTGGCTTTGAACTTTGTCTGCGGGTGTCTCAGTGACCTAGGCTGCAGGGGTTATGGATTGTTATCTGTATAGCTCTCTTAGGTGGGGCAGGCTCACTGACAGCTCGGAATATGGTGTACCTGGCTGCAGGTGTCAGGTGCCTGTCTATAGGTACATGAGGTGGAGCTGTCCCTGTAGGCACCAATGGGAGTGCAGTATGCCTGTTAGTGATGCAGTGTCCCTATGAGTATCTGAGGGTCATAAAGGTGACTTTATAGGGACTCTGGGCCCTGACCTGCTAAGGGCAGACTTCCCAGGTGTTTCATGGGACAGAGGGTGGGTGATTTGGTGTACTTGTCTACTTCTCAAGGACTTAGCAGGCTGAGCTTCTGAGAAAATTCTGCTCAACTGCTTTTTGAGGCTGTACGCAGATTGGTGGAGCTGTTTCCCAGGGGCCTTGGTGGGCTGAGCCATTCAGGGAAGTCTGCTTGGCTGCTTTCTGGGATGGTGGCTGTGTGGGGACACCCATCTGCTTCCTAGGGCTTTTGTTGGATGAGTTTCACAGGGTGGGCTGCCTGGCTACTTCCTAGAATAGAGGGAAGATAGGGGGGTCCACTTTCATAGGACTGGGTTTGCCAAGCTGCTAGGGGACGCTGCTTGGCGGCTTCCCAGGACACCAGGTGAGTGTGGTTTCAGGATGGCACTGTGCATCATGAGCCTGCATGGGGCAGGCACAACATGGGTTGTGTTCTTTCTCTGGGGCAATGCAGCAGTGTGGTAACCTGTTAACTTCCCGAACTGGGCTTGGGGCCTGTGAGGGCTGTAGACTTCTCTAGTGGCAAATGCTTCAAGTGTCCATGGCATAAGTGAGGACTGCTGGGGCCTCCTTCTTAACTTTTCCCTGCCAAGTGAAATAACCTCTTGGTTGAGGGTTGATCTCAAGAGACAGGATGGTAGATGCCATGGGTTTAGTTCCCTTCCTTGTATGACCACCATGTATCTTACTGTTCTGCAGCGTCCAGCCCTCTATCTCAAACTTTCCAGTGAAGTAGCTGTTGTTTTTTCTTTGTTTTGGTCCTTTTTTGTGGAGGAACGTATGCCAAGCCCCTCCAGTTGACCATCTTGCTGTTACCCTCCAGTGGGAATGGACCTCTTGAGGGAGCTGACTGGATCCTCCTCCTCCTCAGGTCATTTTACTGGCATCTTTTGGGGGACGTGAAGTTTAGGGAAGTTTGCATCTAGAACCAGAAACATGGCTATGTCACCTGCTCTTTGTGAGGATGAATCATGAGCTATATCTAAATTAGAGCCTATATCCTTACCCTGTGTCAATGGATCTTTCTATCAATCTCTTCACAAATCTTAATAACAACCGCGCTCCTGTTTATAGGCTATAACAACCTTCATTGTAAGTGAATACCAGCTATTGGTCTAAGCCAGAAACCAGTCAGAAAACCAATCACTATTAGTTTCATGAGTCTAAATAAAAAAAAGCTAAGTCATGAGGCATTTTACTGAGGGGTTTCTGCTCCAGCTTTCCTCACTTATTGTCAAGTTTCCATGGGCAATTGTCATACCACTACATGCTGGGGATCGAACCCAGATGCAACTAGGCAAGTGCTCAATCACTGATATAGATCTCCAGCTCTTTTCTTCATTTTATTTTAAGGTAGTGTTTTGCTAAGTTGCCCAGGTTGACCTCTACTGCATCTGGCTATTATATATATATATATATATATATATATATATATATATATATATATATATATTTTTTTTTTTTTTTTTTTTTTAATGAGTGTATCATACCAGGGATCAAACCCAGGGCTGCACTATGCTGCACTAAGCAAGTACTGAGCAACATTCCCAGCTCCCCATGTTTCTTTTCTTTCTTTCTTTCTTTTTTTTTTGGTGGGGGGTATTGGGGATTGAATTCAGGGGGCACTCAGCCACTGAGCCACATCCCCAGCCCTATTTTGTTTTTTATTTAGAGACAGAGTCTCGCTGAGTTGCTTAGTGCCTCGATTTTGCTGAGGCTGGCTTTGAACTTGTGATCTTCCTGCCTCGGCCTCCCAAGCCACTGGGATTATAGGCATTTGCCACTATGACTGGTTCCCCCAAGTTTTAAAATGACAATTTACAACATTGTTTACGAATCAGCGAGGTTGTTTTGTTTTGTTTTGTTTTTGGCAGTACGAGGGATCAAACCCAAGGCTTCATGTGTGTTAAGCAGGCATTCTACCACTGTGCTATATCCCCAGCCTGTCAGTGAAAATTAATTGAATTTTACTTAGGTAGTTATTTTCATTAATACAATTGGGTGGGTTTTTTGTTTTTGTTTTTGTTTTTTGGTACCAGGGATTGAACACAGGGGTGCTTAACCACTAAGCCACATCCCCAGCTCTTATTAATTTTTTATTTTGAAACATGGTCTCACTAAGTTGTGTAGGACTTGATAAGTTGCTGAGGCTGGCTTTGAAGTTGTGATTCTCCTGCCTCAGCCTTTTGCACCACTGGGATTACAGGCATTCATCACTGAGCCTGGCAGGATTGGGATATCTTAGAGATAACAGCTCTAGATATCTTGGTTGTTAAATCTTCTCTGGAAGTGTCATTTCTCCTAACAAGATTTTTACCTAGGCATAGGTGTTTGAATCTCAGGTTGCTCCCTTGACGTAAATGAGGCCCAGGAACTTTATTTTCTGGCAATTTGGAGTTGGTATCGAGGGATTTTAACCTGAATGTGGCCCTTTTATTGACTAGAGGAGTTAAAACTCTGGAGCTATTGTTGGTAGCCATTTTCCTCATGTGAACTGAAAGATGGTGTGAGCTGGACTTCAGCAGCAGTGAATAAGGAAACAGCACAAAGATGGGGTGCAGGCCACCCGGGTTGCCTGTGGCACTCCAGTCTGCTCCTGCAGCTCAGCTCCAACACCAAGTCTGCAAGACACAGATTTATTATTTAAATCAATCTCCCCTCTTCTTTTTCTTCTTCCTCCTCCCTTCCTTCCTGGAACCTTCTCTTTAAAAAGCTAAATCAAGTAGTTTTCTATTACTCAGAATTCTAACAATTCTAACTAGTGCATCATCTATTCCAGACATCTCATTGTACAGGAATAGGACCAGAAGCCCAGGGATGATGAAGTTAATTATGAAAAGCCTTATTTGGTTTAGTGGGTCCCGAAAACAGCCCAGCCGTCCCTTTCAGAGGAAGTGTTCATTTCCCCAGCTCCTGGGAGTATTGGCTGCTAAAGGTTCACAGCTATGGCTCTTTCTAGGAGTTATCCCTAGTTAATAGAACTACCTCACTGTGGTTGTGCCTCTTCCCTGGGGTAGGCGGGCCTTCAATATAAGAGAACAAAGTCCCAGTCTCCTTGCCTCATCAGAACAATTCTGAAGGCTATTTCCGCTCCAGGCCCTATTGTAACTGCCTTGTAGTTCAACTGCCCTTTACCCAATCTGGCTTTCTTCACTTCCTGGAGCACTCTCTAATTTAAACCTCCTACATGCAAATCTCTGTCTCACCATCTTTCTCTCTCTGGGAATTCATCTAAAACAGTAGCTTTTTCACTCTTCTGTTGCCAGAGTAAAATATAAGAGGAGGGGGGAAAAGCTACATACAACACTTTGTGATAGAAAGCTTAAGATCCATCAAAGTCCCCTTCCAGCATCAGGAAATCTTTTCTTTTTCTTTCTTTCTTTCTTTCTTTCTTCTCTTTTTCTTTTTTCTTTTTTTTTGGTACCAGGGATTGAACCCAGAGCCCCTTAACCATTGAACCACATCCCAAGCCCTTTTCAAATTTGTAAATTTTGAGACAAGGTCTTGATGAGTTACTTAGGGCCTTGCTGAGTTGCTGAGGCTGGCTTTGAACTCAAGATCCTCCTATTTGGTCTCCCAAGCCGCTGGGATTATAAGTGTGCACCACCATGCCCGCAAAATCTTGTTTTTCTCATTCCAGTTTATATTTTGAAAAATGGGGTTAAGTGTGAGTGATTTTACACCTGGTTATTTCTTTAAGAGACTAAATACACATCATATTATGCATTTATTATGTTTTACAAACTTCGTTCTGATCAATTACTTTTACATTCTTAAAACCCTATGCCTAATCCCTATTTAGCACTAGTTACACTACAATTGCCCACCTTCTTGCTGGTCTTCTCTACTAGATTGTTTCTGTTGTTGAATCCTACCTTGAGATTCACCTTGGGCAAATATTTAATTAATGTTGGTTGAATACATGGAGAGATTGCATTCAGTTGAAATTAAGAAAAATATTATTGCAGAAAAAAGAACTCCTAACATGAAAGCCTGAATCATATTTAACTGAATAATATATCAGAAAACTAGATATATTAACAGTAGATTGTCAGAAAAACATGTACAAAAATTTATTTTCCTTTAAAAGAATAGCATCTGAAATTTTGAGTTGGAGAAGATGTGGACTAAGCTAATGTTGACCCTTCCGTACAACAAAATGCTAGATAAGATTCAATACTAATTCCCTCTAGGATTTTATTTTGAATAATTTTAGAATGAGAAAAAAAATGAAAATCACTTTTTACTTTGTCTTTATGAACTCCTGGGTTTTGTTTTGGTACTGGGGATTGAACCCAGGGGTATTTTACCACTGAGTCACAACCCCAGCCCTTTTCATTTCTTTTATTTTGAGACGGGTCTAAGTTGCTTAGAGCCTTCTAAATTGTTGAGGCTGGCCTTGAATTTGGGTATTTTTTAATGAATGTGTTGGACTATTATTCTATTATGGTCATTATTATTTTTTTATGTACAAGTCCCAAATTTGATCATCAAGAGTTCCTTCAATTTAACTCCTTGTGTCTTTTTTTTTTTTTTGCCAGTGCTGGAGAATGAACCCTGAACCTTGTACATGCTGATAAGCACATACTTTACCACTGAGCTACACTCCCCAGACATCCTGTGTCCCATTAACATGTCCCTATTAGCCTTCCAATGCTTTGTTTTCTACCACATACAACATAGTTATGCCAGAAAGAAAAGAGATCTGAAAACTTACAATCTGTGTATTGTAAGCTGATGCTCAGGTAGTTCTGGAGGCTGTTAGAAGACTTAGAAATAAGCCCTAGTTGCTACACCCAGAGAGAATGTGAGGCAACATTTCAAAATGGATGAGAAATTTCTAGAATTGATGCACAACTTGAATCCTCAGATAGATGAAAAATGCTAAGTGTTCAGTAGGATAAATCAACATAAGGGACTAGAACTGAGATCTCTGCGCAGGGACACAGCAACTCACAGGACTGGGACAGCCAGTATGTAGGCTGAAAAACATCAACCTGAGGAAGGAGCAAAGTTCCATTACATGGAGGAGAAATCACTGGTGAGAAGTGAAAACTGCCATACCACGTGATGATTTAGAATCAAAAATTTCTTGAGTGGCATGGAAATCTCCTAAGTACTCTCAGGGTGCCTGGCAAAGACAAGTGTAAAATCTCTTAGAAGAACATTCCCACAATCCACAACTCCACATGGGATCCTCATAGAATTAATAATGTACATCCAAGATATACATATAACAAGCTGGGCACGGTGGTACATGCCTGTGATCCGAGCAGCTCAAGAGGCTCAGACAGGAGGATGGCAAGTTCAAAGCCAGTGAAGTGCTAAACAACTCAGTGAGATCCTGTCTCTAAATAAAATACAGGGGCTGAGTTTGTGGCTCTGGGGTAGGGTACTTGTCTAGCATGTGTGAGGCACTGGGTTCGAGTCTCAGTGCTGCATATCAATAAATGAATAAAATAAATACAGAATAGGGCTGGGGATAGGGCTCAGTGGTCGAGTGCCCCTGAGTTCAGTCCCCGTGCCCCCCAAAAAAGATACACATATGACAAAAGCTGACAAAACACATGAGGAAAGAATGTGTCACAAAGAGGAGTATTGATTATCTATGTAGTTGATAAAATAGGACTTTCTAAAAAGAGACTACATAAAATCAGTATCTTAAATGAAGAAAGATATAAAGAATCATAATGAACAAATCGCTGTGAAAAAGGAAGAGTGCATTTGATATAAAATATATAATGACTAAAAATTAAAAATGAAACTGCTGAAATAAAAAGAAGAAATACATGGGGTGTATGAATAGCAGATTAGACACAGCTGAAAAAAGTAGAGCTGGATGCAGTGGCATATGCCTGTAAATCCCAGCTACCAGGAGGCTGAGGCAGGAGGACTGCAAGTTTGAGGCCAGCCTGGGCAACTTAGCAAGACCCTGTCTCAAAATTAAAAGGTCTGGGGATGTAACTCAGTAGAGTACTCCTGGGCTCAATCTCTCCAGTAAAAGAAAAAATAATTTAAAAAAAGAAAGAAAAATAAAAAGCAAAAGAGAAAATGAAGGAAGTAGTGAATCAGAGCAGGTAATGAATTATGAAATTGAGCAAATTAACAAGAAGGAAGTTAATGGGCAGAATAAGAAATGACTAGGGGCTGGGGTTGTGGCTCAGTGGCAAAGCACTTTTCTAGCATGTGTGAGGCACTGGGTTCGATCCTCAGCACCACATACAAATAAATAAAAAATAAAGGTCCATCAACAATTAAAAAATATTTTTTTTTTAAAAAAGAGATGACTAGCAGGAGCTTCAGAAGGAAAGAACAGAGATAATGTGAAGCAATATTTGAAAATGGATGAGAAATTTCTAGAATGTACAACTTGAATTCTCAGAAAGATGAAGAATACTAAGTGTTTAGTAGGGTAAATCAAAATAAAATCTCTACCTAGAATACCGAAGAAAAGACAAAAATCTTAAAAGCAATCATAATAAAAAGAATAGATGACTGGTGGACACCTGTAATCCCAGCAACTCAGGAGGCTGAGGCAGAAGGATTGCAAGTTTTAAGCCAGCCTCAGCAATTTAGCAAGGCCCTAAGTAACTCAGTGAGGCCCCATCTCAAAAAAAAAGGAGGGGGCTGGGTTTGTAACTCAGTGGTAAAGGGTCCCTGAGTTCAATTCCCAGTACAAAAGAAGGGGAAGGGGAAGGGGAGAAAGAAAATGCTAAATATATTATTATTGGTAGGTATTTTGTGTAAAGTAAAAAGTTAATGATCAGTGGAGGGATATTATTTATTTAGTTATTTATTTGGTACTGGGGATTGAACCCAAGGGTGCTTTACCACCAAGTTACATCCCCAGCAACACCCCTGCCCTGCTTTTGGGTGGTACCAAAAACAAAACAACAACAATAAAAAAACAGGTCTTGCTAAGTTGCTTAGGGCCTCACTAAGTTGTGGAGGCTGGCTTAGAACTTGTGATTCTCCTTCCTCAGCCTCCCAAGTGGCTGCCTTTTTATGTTTTAAGATAGGGTCTTGCTAAGTTGCTCAGCCTGGCCTCAAACTTGCAATTCTTCTGCCTCAGCCTCCCAGGTGTGCATCAGCACGCCCTACTGGAGAGGCGATATTTAAATGTAAGCTGATTAACAAATACATTAAAAGAAATTGCCTTCATCACCTCCCCCAATTTCATCATGCCCATATTTTAATTCCTCCCTCCCACTTGTCCTCATGCCCTTATCCCTTAGCAACCACTGATCTGCTTTGTCAGGATAGATGTTTTCATTTTCCTTAAGTAAATATCTAGGAGAGGAAAATATGCAAGTGCTGTGAGTGAACTATGCCATCAACATAGACAAACACTTTTGTGTCTTTCCACAATGCCAGAATTTATTGAATGACAATAAATTCAGAAGCCTCACTAAGTTGCAATCATCTGGGGTGACCAGATAGTCAGAAGCTGGGCAATCAAAAGTTCTTTTATTCTATTCCAATCTTAATTTTTTTTTAAAGAAAGAGAGAGAGAATTTTTTAATATTTATTTTTAGTTTTCGGTGGACACAACATCTTTGTTTGTATGTGGTGCTGATGATCAAACCCGGGCCGCACGCATGCCAGGTGAGCGCGCTACCGCTTGAGCCACATCCCCAGCCCTTAATTTCTTTTTTTTTTTTTTTTAATTTATTTTTTAGTTTTAGATGGACACAATATCTTCATTTTTTTTTTTAATGTGGTGCTGAGGATCGAACCCAGTGCCTCACGCATGCCAGGCGAGCTGCTACCACTTGAGCCACAACCCCAGCCTCTCCAATCTTAATTTCTAATATCTGCAATACTCAAATCACACATCCTACAAGTTATACATATTCATCTGTATATCACAGAAAGATCAAGGAAGGGTGAAGGTAACTGCAGGGCTACAGGATGCTGTGCCAAGGGCACAGGCAAAGAGCAGATAGTAATGCAGAGTCGAAGAATCACATTTATGTTCTTGATATATTTAGCAACATTTCTGTAACTTCAGAGTTACTAACTTATCTCCTCAAAAGTATTAGGATGTGCTAGGTATGGTGGTGCATGCCTGCACCCCAGGGGTTTGGGAGGCTGAGTCAGGAAGATTGCAAATTCAAAACCAGCCTTAGCAACTTAGTGAGGGCCTAAGCAACTTTGCAAAACCCTGTCTCTAAATAAAATATAAGAGAGAGCAGTGGTCTCCGCGCCGGCCCGGTCCGCAGCTTCGGGTGCTCCGGCGGCTGCAGCTCCGGAACGGGTGGTTGGGGAGGGGGGTGGGGGGACGCCAGGCAGGTGGGGTGCGAAAGCGATGAATCCTCGGCTTTTCCTCCTCCTTCTCCGGGACCCGCTCTCTGCCTCCCGCTCCAACGCCCGGATGATCTGAACCGCGAGGGCGCCGAGAGCCGGGGGCCCGGACGCAGCCCGGCTCCTCCCCTCCTCCGCCCCCTCCCCGGCCCGCCGCCGCCGCCGCCGCCGCCGTGACCCCCTCCTCGCCCCTTCCCCGGCCGCAGTTGCTGCCGTCGCCGCTGCCTCGGCCGACCAGAGACCTGCCCGCCCGCGGCTGCTCCGGGGAAGTCGAGACAACATGAGTGTGATTTTGATCTGTTTTCCAAATGCACCCAAAGTATCACCAGAAGCAGTGAAGAAGGAGGCAGAGTTGGACAAGTACCTGGAATGCAGAGTAGAAGAAATCATAAAGAAGCAGGGAGAAGGCGTCCCCGACTTAGTCCATGTGATGCGCACATTAGCAAGTGAGAACATCCCCAGCCTCCCACCAGGGGGTGAATTGGCAAGCAAGCGGAATGTAATTGAAGCTGTTTACAATAGACTGAATCCTTACAAAAATGATGACGCTGACTCAGCATCAACTGATGACATGTGGTAAAACTGCTCATCTAGCCGTGGAGTTTACCTTCACTTCCAAAGGAGAGTGCAACTCAACTTTGTTGAACCTTTTAGCATCCAGCCTCAACTTAAGGAAGGGGATATGACATGGGTGAGAGTGATTACACCAGAGAACTTCAGCAGTACAACAGCTAGCCCAGAACTGATTTTCTTTTCTTTTTTTTTTTTTGTAAATTTGAGACTTATGTAAACGTGATTTCAAACCATAATTCATGTTGTAAATCAGACTCCAGCAATTTTTGTTGTATGATTTTTTTTTGTAAAGTGTAATTGTCCTTGTACAAAATGCTCATATTTAATTATGAACTGCTTTAAAATCACTATCGAAGATACAAGAAATGTTTGGCTTGTTGTGTGATGCAACAGATATATAGCCCTTTCAAGTCATGTTATATTGGATTTGGGGTTGGGACAGGGAGAGCAGCAGCCATGTCAGCTAGGTGCTCAAACATGCACATGATTATGGAGAAGAATTTCAAAATCTTAAAAAGCTGAATATCCCAGGAGTAATGGAAAACTATCTTAATGTTCTTGGCAAGGGATTGGCATTGTTGATAAAGCCACTCTCTTTATTTAACTGTGTTTCAGGATGTTCTCTCCCCCGCTATGAGTATTGCGGGTAATACAGTATATTCATAAGAATATCAATCTTGGGGCTAAAATGCCTTGATTCTTTGCACCTCTTTTACAAGTCCTTACATTTAATTACTAATTGATAAGCAGCAGCTTCCTACATATAGTAGGAGACTGCCACATTTTTGCTATCATGATTGGCTGGGCCTGCTGCTGTTCCTAGTAAGATATTCTGAATTCCATTTTATCAATAAAGCTTGATTTAACAAACATGAAATTAAAAAAAAATTAAAATAAATAAATAAATAAATAAAATATAAAAAGGGCTGGGGGTGTGGCTCAGTGGTTAGGCATTTGGGTTTAATCTCTGGCACCAAAAAAAAGATTTAAAATGCATAAAGGGTAGTCTCTGGTTTAATACTGAGTGTACTACATCTAAATAATTTTGATAATTTTTTGATTTTCTAAAATTTAATTTGTTTTCCGATTTGACATTTTATATCCTGTATAGATACACCAATGTTTTGCTAACAAATAAACTTGCATTGAGAATCTTGTAAAAAATGTAAAACACTGTATCATCATCAAATGGGAGAATGTTCACTATCAAATTGGAGAGAACACTCTATTCATTGAGAAAGGGAACAATAAAGATACACAGATAAATGAGAAACAAGAAGAATGTTAATACAATTTTATAGCTTCTAGCATTAGATGGTAGAATGCTAGGGCCTTCTGTGATTCTTCAGTCTCATCCCAAGGATGGGACATGTAGAAGAAGAAAAGTCATTTAAGTTTTATTGATTTAAGCAAAGTGAATATAGCCATATGTTACATTTGCACAGTAAAGTCAACTGTGGTCTAAATACAGCTAATTCTAGTAAGGCCATACCCAGTTTGATTGAGCCCACCATTTCTTTAAAACAATTAGGGTTTCTTTATTCCATAATGACTCTAAGTGATTTTGAGGTTTTACTCATCTGTCTTTAGAAGACTGATTAAAAATGTCTTTATAAGGACACAGAGAACCTCTCTATTGTCTAAAAAGAAAAGCTATAATTATTTATTAGCTTCAGAAATAATTCCAGTATTCAGGAAACAACGAATACCTTCTGTGGAGAGCCGTGACTCCTTTGGCCATTTTAATAATTTGGAGACTAAACATTAATTTAATCTAATAATTTACATCTAATAATTAAATTTCCCATGGGAGGAAAACTTACAAGTTTTCAAAACACTAAATATTCAAATAACTTTGGTAAGAGCAGAACACTTATAAAGGTCTAAAAGAAGTGAATATGATATACCTCCCTAAGCTTTACTTTATAAAATTTGATTTTCTTTTTTTCTTTTTTTATTGTTGGTTGTTCAAAACATTACATAGTTCTTGATATATCATATTTCACACTTTGATTCAAGTGGGTTATGAACTCCCATTTTTACCCCATATACAAATTTGATTTTCAATGTAAATAAATTATCTTCTCTAATGTCCTTTAAAAATACTTAACTATAGGGCTGAGGATATAGCTCAGTGGCAGAGCAATTACCCAGCATGAATAGGCCATGGGTATAATCCCCAGCACCACAAAAATCAAAACCAAAACCAAAACTATGTTCTGTAGTTCTTAGCAATGTCCTTTTAATGTAGAATTAAATTATGATGTTACTCTTTAATTCATTCATTTTCAATATTTCTAGGACTTTTGCCAGTTACACATTTTATAGTTAAAATGTACAAAGTCTTGTTTTATCCTAGAAAATTCATTGCTTCTGAGTTGGTGCATCACAGTATGGTACATTTTCTAGAAGAAGATCTTTCCTAGGGACCAATTCTAAAAGAAAAACAGAGAGAATAATTAAAATTATTAAAATTAGAATTATAGTTATATAGTCATTATATTAGAATTAAATATAAGTATAGTCATTTCCCCCTAAAATGTATAAAAGTAAAATATTTAGTGTTAAGATAATCTTCTGGAATGGTCCTTACCTTAAGTCACTTCTTAGAGCAATGAAAAACAATAAGCTTCAGTGACTAAATGCATCTGGCAGTATGAGAAAATTTTAAGGGCACTGATTTTATTTCACATTATTGTTGAGAAGCCTCTTGCTTGTATTTGTTTTAGTTTTAGAGGATGGGACCAATTGGCATTTTCTCTTAAAGAGCCTCTGCAAGGCTCTTTAAGGAACTCTTAATCAATTAGGTTTTAGGCTGCAAAGAATACCCCTTAACTAAATAATAGTTCAATCCATCTTGCTTTGCAGATGAACTAGTAAATCTGCACTCAATTTCTTTTTCAGTACCTTGTTGAAAGCAGGAAGAACTAACCAGCATGTACTGACATTCTGGCAATTTCTCTTAGCTGTAGCCTCAGGTAGTACTTGGTTTGTGTCCTAAGAAATAGAAAGAGGCCCTGACCTTATGTTTTACCATTATATGGGTCACAAACTTAAAGCCTATAGTGGTCAGGTCCATGATAATCATACTCCCTTCTATCCTTACTTTTCACTCTCTACTTTCACATTTTAAGTTGTGTAATCTTCAGTACCTCACTTCTTGAGAAAACTTCTGTTGGTTTTAAACACAAGTGGACTAGGACTGATTAAGCAGGAAAAAAAAAAAAAACAACACATTATTAATAGGTTTTTCATCTATTCATGGCATTGTTGTGAGGGCTAAAGAATCTGACAGGTTTGAGACTGTTTTCAGAAAAACAGCAAAACCATACCCTAGAACTGGCCTAATGATTAAAAACTGCCACTCCAATGGAGCATTAGAAGAAACTGCCACCATTTTTAAGCTTATGAAACACAATGTGCTATACTTTAGATGCTGCCAGAAACAACATTCCTACATCTCCCCTGCCACCAAATCCATGCCACTTTCCCATGAGGACCTGATCCTATAACCACTAATGCTACTCCTGCCAGTAAAAGAGATCTGTGCCAAGCCTCTGCCCTCAAGGTCATTTCTTTTGTTTGTTGGTTGGGGATTGAACCAAGGGCCTCATGCATATGAGGCAAACCTTCTGTCTCTGAACTACACCGCTAGCCCCTCAAGTCCACTGCTGAACATGGATAGGTGTGAGCTATCTATATCAAATGCTTGTGTCAGAAATGCAAAGGAAACTGAGGAACTGAATTTTCTTTATTCTATCTTGAGGATCTAGAACTTATACAGATGAAAATTCCTAAGACAAAGGAAGACATTCAAAGAGTGGTAAATAACCAGAAAGCCTCTCGAATATCCACTACTCTATCCCTTCACTCAATTCTTCTTATTGTGTGATCTTTGGAATCAAAGGATCTCTATAATTGAATTTTTCTGTATTCATTAACTGCTAACACTTTAATTAGGCCAAACATACCACAGGTGTATTTACATAGTATATACTATTTTTCTATAATTTTATTTTATTGATTGTAAAATCTCTGACTTTGCTCTCTATGTTAGATGCCAAATACTATTAACCACATGAATCTATTTGACATTGCCAGATCTTTGATAAGGAACTGCACTGAGATCATGGTTTATTTCCTGTACTTTATAGGACCCTGAAAGCCTTATCTACTCTGGTCATATTATATGCATAATTTACAAAGTACTTCTTTTGAAATAAAAAGGCTTTAGCTCAATTATAGACCAAAATCAAAATTAAGGGCAGGAGTTTTTAAAAAAATCTATTATGAGTAGCATAGTTTATAAGAGTATGGCAATCAGAGAGACACTTTGGATATCAATAATTTATAAGATGTTAAAATATTTAACTCTGAAGTTACAGAAATGTTGCTAAATATATCAAGAACATAAATATAAATGATAAGTTGAAATTAGAGGCTGGGATTGTAGCTCAATGGTAGAGCACTTGTCTCGCATGTGTGAGGCACCAGATTCGATCCTCAGCACCCACATAAAAATAAGTAAATAAATAAAAGTATTGTGTCCATATACAACTAAAAATATTTTTTTAAAAAAGGCGGGGGCGCTGGGGAGACAGCTCAGTGGTAAAGCACCTGCCCAGCATGCATAAGGCCCTAAGTGCAATCCCCATCACCACATAAAAAATAAACAACAATAAAAAATAATATTTAAAAAAGAAGTTAGAGAACTTTAGAAAACTAAGTGTTTTCTTCCAAGAATCTATCCTTGCATATGGGGATCTGCTTATGTGCCTCTCTTACAGCATTGAAGGACTGAAGGAACATTTAAGAGCATTCTCCATAAATTCTAGTGCCCAGCACAAAGAAGATTCAATAAGTGTTTACTGAATCACATTAATTTGCCTTTAAATACAAATTCTAAGATAGTTGTAGGTAATGACAAATGTAAATAAATGAAAAGGCAGAAATTTAAAAACACATTTGAAAAAAGATTGCTTTTGTGTGTGTGTGTGTGTGGTACTGGGGATTTATCCCAGGAGTGCTCTACCACTGAGTCACTTCCCCAGCCCATTTTATTTGTTTTTTATTTTGACACAGGGTCTCAAAATAAAAAAGTTGCTTAAAGCCTTGCTAAGTTGCTGAGGCTGGCTTTGAACTTGCAATCCTCCTGCCTCAGCCTCCTAAGCCACATTACAGGCATGGTCCACTGTGTCTGGCTTCTAGTGCATTTGAAAAAACATGTATCACACCAATTTTCAAAGCACATTCCCATTTTGTTTGTCTTACATATATGCCACAGAAGAAGTTAAAAAGTATAGACGATCCTATTCAAAAACTATATATCAGGAGCTGGGGATATAGCTCAGTTGGTAGAGTACTTGCCTCGCATGCACAGGGCCCTGGGTTCAATCCCCAGTACCACAAATAAAAACAAAAACAAAACTATATACCATTAATATATAGTCACATGAAGTTCTGAGTTTTCTTGATACAATTTTTATGCATAAATTTGATAACTATCTATAGAATGTATGATAGATAAAGGTCAATTCTAAAACCATTTGACTAATATCCATGTTACGTCAATAATCAAAGAGAAAGCAATTGTGGAACAATGAGTTAATTTCAGTATTTTTCTAAGTCATAGTTAAAGGCTCTGCTAGACCAATGATGAGAATGGTATGAATCAAATGTTATGATTAATTCAAATTCGTGCAATTAAGATGATACAGAAAAAAAATCACAAAAACTAGCCAGTACTTGGGGAAAATAAGCAGTTTCCACAACATTTTTAAAAGATTTTTTCAAAATAAGAAAATTTTCCCAAAATGATTAAATTGTCATGTCTATAATAAAGAACTTTGAAATCACACACCATGATAAAGGAAGTTAGTTTTTAAAAAGGAAAAAAATTACAAATTATATAAGATAAGGAGTTCTTGCTGAGTGAAATTCAATATTTAATTTTCAGTACAGATATTATTTGGAATGGAAGGAAAAGAGAAATTTAGAATTCATGCACAATTGCAAAAATGCAGTTTCATTTTATTATTTTCACTCTCTATTACCTTCATGTTGAGATATATAGATGTATATACATACACATCTAGAGAGACTCATAATCACAATTCTCAATTTTCTAAACAAGAAGCAGAATTTTATTTCTCATTTTTATATGCAGGGTAGACACCGGTAAAATATTCAGAGGAATTTGCCTAACATAACTTAATGGAATCAAATCTGTTCCATTTTGAACCTACAGAATAAAGGAGGAAAAAAAAAACATGGCAGGCACAGTGGTACATGCCCAGTGCCTCAGGAGGCTGACATAGGAGGATAGCAAGTTCAAAGCTGGCCTCAGCAACTTAGTAAGCTGCTAAACAACTCAGTGAGACCCTGTCTCTAAATAAAATACAAAAAAGGGCTGGGGATGTGGCTCAGTGGTTAAGCGCCCCTGGGTTCAATAACCCCCATACAAAAAAAAAAAACCCAACAAACTATGGTGTTGAAAGTCAGGATAATGGCTACCCTTGTGGGAAGAAGGTTACTAGAAAAAACATGAGGATATGAAGAGACTTTGGGATGCTGGTAATATACAGCTTGATGTGGATGTTAGGTCTTTCACTTGGTGAAAATTCAATGAGTTGTACAATTATATATTGTGTACTTTTCTGTATATTTCCAACAGTCTATTTAAAAGCAATGATTTTGGCTGAGGATGTGGCTCAGTGGTCAAGTGCACCCCTGAGTTATATCTCCAGTTTCCCCCCCCAAAAGAAGAACTTTAAAAGCAATGATTTTCTTTTCTTTTTTTTTTTTTTTTTTAACATTTATCTTTATTTTATTTTTATGTGGTGCTAAGGATTGAACCCAGTGCCTCACGAGGCGTGCTCCACGAGCACTCTACCTCTAAGCCACAACCCCAGCCCCCTAAAAGCAATGATTTTCAATGTCATTGTTTTTTGTTGCTATTATCCCCCAAAATATTTCAGGGAGTGAAAACAATATATAATGTGAAATGAGATTCTACTGGATACCATAAAGAGTCTCAAGGTATAATGGAGAATTCTTAATTATATTTCCATTTCCTATAATCCCAATTCTTCTGAATTAAAATAATTACAGAATAAAAGGTAAAAATTAGATTTAGTCTAGGTAAGTGATACATGAGCCTAGAAAAACTAAGAATCCCAAATAAATATGATGAAAATAGTAGTAATGTTTTTGTAACTACAGTTTTACAAATATAATCAGGGTATAAATTTAAAAATTAAAATGAAATCTGGTATAACAAAGTTTCATAATTCAGCATTTTTAGACTACCTTATAAATGCATACAATAAATATTAGAGTGCCTGGCAAAATCAAGCTGTTTTACTTATTAACATTAAAAGTGCTGTAATTAAGAGGTAATGTGAGGTATGGTGGCACATGCTTGTTGGCCCAGCTACTCAAGAGGTTAAGGTAGGAGGATTACAAGGGCCCAGGAATTTGAGTACAGCCTGAACAAATAGCAAGACCCCATCTTTTAAAATAAAAGCAAACAAACAAACAAACAAATAAAATTGTTATAACATTCAATATTTCAAAACACATTGCAGTCAGAATTTTTTTTTTTACTTACTCAGGGTACTGTGGTCTGTGTGAATGCCTTGTATAACAGATGTTCTGAGCAACAGTTCAACATCAGAACCTACTTTCATTAGCTGTTAAAAAAAAAAAAAAATCTTTTAGTTTTATGTATATGTTTAATTTTTTTAAATATTTCTGTTTATTTATTTTTAATAATAATATGAGGATCAAACCCAATGCCTCACATGTGCAAGGCAAGTGCTCTGCCACTGAACCACAGCCCCAGCCCTGAATGTTTAATTGAAATCTACAGTTTTACTACAATTTCTTCTTAGATAATATTGCTTTTAACTTTTTGCAACTATTCCAAGTACACAAAAAGCTCATATAGTTTTACATGATGTTCCAAAATAGATTTAGAGTATTTTTGGTAATAATGCATATTTTAAAATGCACAATAGTTGGGCAGAGGTTTGACTTTTTTTTTCTTTATACAGTTGAATGTTCTGAACATTAGAAAGAGTGTTGGCTTAGGAGTCAGAATCCCTGGAATCCAACTCCAGCTCTGTCATTAAGGAATGGCTTTGGGTTAACTACCCACTCTTTTTCAGTTTCAGACCTCATCAAATGCAAAATTAATAACTGGACTAAAACAGTGATTCCTAAAGCTGTGGACCCTTGAGGGTCTTTGAAATTCTTTCAGGGATCTGAAAGTATTATGAACACAATCAAAATTGTTTTCATAATACTATATATAGCCTTCTGCATTGTTTGTGAGTAGTAAAGCTTTCTCTGATACCTTTTTTTCTGGGGCTGGAGGATTAAACCTAGGAGATTCTATCACTGAGCTACATCCCAGCCCCTTTTCTTAAGATTTTTATTTTAATATGGGATCTCACTAAATTGTTCAGGACCTTGACAAGTTGCTGAGGCTGGCCTCAAACTTGCAATCCCCCTGCCTCAGCCTCCAAGTTGCTGGGATTATAGGTATATGCCTCCATGCCCAGCAAAAATACCATTTTATACTAAGAGCTGTGATTATTTAGACTTAGATATTTGTCAGACATCTTGAACATGAATGAAATGAGTATGTCACTTCAAGAAAACAATTGATAGTATTTGCTGACAATGATGAAATTCAAGATTTCCATTAAAAATTGGAATTCTGGAGAACTTGTATCTGCTATATGAGCTTGAAAGCTTTGCAATAAAGATTTTTCTGATGAGATAGATATTAATATTAATAGATGTAATTTAAAAATATCATACAATGGCTGAGTATAATGGCACACATGTGTAATCCCAAAGATTTGGGAGGCTGTGGCAGGAGGATTGCAAGTTTGAGGCTAGCCTCAGCAAGTTAGTGAGGCCCTGTCTCAAAATAAAAAAGGGCTGAGGATGTAGCTCAGTGGTTAAGCACCCCTGAGTTCACTCCCTGGTATACCCCACCCCCCGCAAAAAAAATATATATATATATACACACACACACAATGAACTACATTAACACATTTGGAAAATCTGTCTTTTCATGAAACTGTATTTTCCAAATCACCATTGTATGGTGTTATACAATCATGCATAGGTTAAAAAAAAAAATCTGTTTAAAATAAAAGAGATTAAAATTCACCGGTCTAGCTGGGCACAAATTTGAAGCTAACCTGGTCAACTTAGTGAAACCCTGTCTCAAAATTTAAAAAATTTAAAAATAAAAGGGCTGGGATGTAGCTCAGTGATAGAGTGCCCCTGGGTTCAGTCACCAGTATTGGTACATGGCAGCGGGGAGTCATTATTCTACTAAATGAAGCTCTGAGTAAGAAAAGCCCTAAGTGAGAAAGAACTTAGCAGAAAGAGGTTAACAGTATAAAGGCTTTGAGACACTGAAGTTCATGGTAGATTCAAGAACCCTCAAAATAAGGCACTGTGACTGAAAAGTAAGAGGGTACATGATTCAATTGAGGTGGGAATCAGATTCAGTCAAGTAGATATATAATCTTGTAGATCATGATAAGCATCAAAACTTTTTTCTTTTTTTTTTTTTGCGGGGGAATGTGGGGGTGATGCAGAAGATTGAACACAGGGCCATGGGCACACCAGACAAGGGATCTACTACTGAGTTACATCCCCAGCCAGTAGATTTTTTTTTTTTAAAAGGGGATAAAGATTGTGAATATAAGAGTGACCTGATGTGTGTGTTCTTAATGGATCACTCCCTTGACAATAGGGAGCGAAGGTGGATGCAGGGAGTCCTGGTAGGAGGCTGATGCAATAATGCAGGGAGAGATGATGGTGGCTTGGATGAGGTGATAATGAGGGAGATGATAAGTGGCTGAATTCTGGATCTATTTTGAAGCTTAAACCAATAAGATCTATTGACAGATTGGATATGTGACAGGACAGCAGTCAAAAAAGAAAATGCCACCATTTTTGGTTTGAGAATCAAAAGGAGGGAGTTTCCACTAGCTAACGTGGAGAAGGCTATGGGAGAGCAAGCCCTACCTCCTGACTCCAGAAAGGGGCCTAGCAGAGTACCGAGGAAGACAAATGAGTCTTTTCTTCCATTGGAGGTGATAAACTGAGTTAAATCCTAGAGCTAAGGCTGAAAATAGGTAAGATGTGGAAGAAGAGATGTGGGGGATCAGAGATGAGAAAGAGGTGGTCTGTATGAAATCTAGAGCCTCCCCCCGAAAAATCCATTGGTCTACAGATAACAAAGTTCCATATCCCAAGGGACCTTTAAGAAATTGCCACTTGTCAAGATACAGTATCAAAGAATATTCACAATTATCTGAAAAGGCTATTACATACTTCTACCCTTTTCCAACTATATATCTGTGTGAGACTGGACTTAATTCAACCTAAAAAACATGTTGTAGAGGGCTGGGGTTGTTCAGTGGTAGAGTGCTTGCCTAGCATGTGTGAGGCACTGGGTTCAATCTTCAGCACCACATACCAATAAATAAATAAATAAATAAATAAATAAATAAAAGTATGATTAAAAAAAAACATGTAGAGATTCAATAAAGACGATGTCTACTTCTACTGAAGCAGACATTAAAGAGATTTACAAAGATGCAAAATGATGTCACCCTTCTCATTAAATTTTTTTAAAAAGTTATTTTTCATAAATAGTAATTTCTTTTTAAAAAATATTTAAACTTTAAGATTATTTCTACATGTAATGGGTTTATTTTTTTTTTAATTTTTTTAAACTTGTTTATAGACCTTTATTTATTTGTTTATATGTAGTGTTGAGAATCGAACCCAGTGTCTCACACATGCCAGGCAAGTGCGCTACCGCTGGGCCACAGACACAGCCCAATAATGGGTTTATTAATGTTATTTTAAAATGAATCAATATACTTTTAAAGAAATTGTAGGTTTAAGTTTCTAATATGTTAAATAGCTTTCTGAAGTCCTCTATTTTATTTTTAAAAATATTTTTTAGTTGTAGATGGACAAAATACCCTTATTTTATTTGTTTATTTTTATGTGGTGCCAGGGATCAAACCCAGTGCCTCACACATGCTAGGCAAGCACTCCACCACTGAACCACAACCCCAGCCCATTTTATTTTTATTTTATATTTTATTTATACCATTAAAATCATACATAGTATATGGGTTCAATTTTACAAAATTACACATACAAGGAATTTGATTTCAGTCCCTATTCCTCTCTTTTTCCTCCTATTCTCCCTCTCCCTATTCTCCATCTACTCTACTGATCATCCTTTTGCTTGTTTATTTATTTATTTGTTTGTTTATTTATTTATTTCCCAGCACTCCACACGTGCTAGGCAAGCACTCTACTGCTGAGCCACAACTTCAGCCCCTTCTTTATTTTTGATTGGTACTTTCAGCACATACATAAAAGTAAAATTCCCTTTGGTCCATTTATATATGAATATAACATGACTTTGTTAAATTCATTCTGTGTTTCTTTCCCTTTCCCTTCCTTGTTCCCTCTCGTTCTCCTACTTCTACTCCACTGATCTTCCCTTTATCTTTATGATACCCAATTCCCTCCTCCATTGTTTTTTTTTCCCTTATTTCGCTCTATCTTCTACATGAGAGAAACATCTGACCCTGGACTTTCTGAGTCTGACTTATTTGGCATGGTTTTCTCCTTTTCCGTCCATTTACTGGCAAATATCATTATTTCATTCTTATTTTTGGCTATGTAAAACTCCTTAGTGTATATATGCTATATTTTTTTTATCCACTCATATATTGATGGGCATCTGGACTGATTCCATAATTTGGCTATTGTGAACTGTGCTGCTATACATACTGAGGTGGATGTATCATTACAGCATGCTGATTTTAGTTCTTTTGGATAAACGCTAAGGAGTGGGATGACTGGGTCATATGTTTCCAGTCTCAGTTTTCTGAGGAACCTCCACACTACTTTCCAAAGTGGTTGTATTAATTTTGCAGTCCCACCAACAATGTATAAGTGTACTTCCCCCCCACACCTTCACCAGCATTTATTATTATTTATATTCTTGATAATTGCCATTCTGACTGGAGTGAGAGAAAATCTTAATGTAGCTTTGATATGCACTTCTCTAATTGCTAAAGATGTTGAACATTTTTACATATATTTGTTGGCCATCTGTTTTTCTTCTTTTGAGAGTTTTCTGTTTAGTTCTTTTGCCATTTATTGATTGGGTTACCTGCTTTTTTGGCAATTGAATTTTATGAGTTCTTTATATATTCTGGATATTAATTCCCTGTCACAGGAGTAGCTGGCAAAGGTTTTTTCCTATTCTGTAGGCTCTCTCTTCATTCTCTTGATGGGTTTCCTTCACTGTGCAAAAGCTTTTTAATTTGATGATATCACACTTATTGATTCTTGATTTTATTTCTTGAGTTTTACGGGTCTTGTTAAGAAAGTCGGTGCCTATACCTATATGATGGAGTGTTGACTATGTTTTTTTTTTCCTAACAGTTGCAAGGCTTTTGGTCTAGTTCCTAAGTATGATTCATTTTGAATCGCAGGATGAGACATGGATCTAATTTCATTCTTCTATCTATGGTTATTCAGTTTTCCCAGAACTATTTGTCTTAAAGGCTCTTTTCTCCAACATATATTTTGCCAACTTTGTCAAGTATCAAATGGCTATAAGTATGTGGATTTGCCTCTATCTTCTGTTCTATTCAATTGGCATACATGCCTATTTTGATACCAATACTGCAGTGTTTGTGCTACTATACTTCTGCAGTATAATTTGACATCAGGTATTGTGATGCATTCTGCATCAATTTTCTTACTCAGAATTGCTTTACTCAGAATTGCTTACTTAGAATTGCTTTACCTATTCTGGGTCTCCTGTTCTTCCAAATTAACTTAAGGACTGTTTTTTCTAGTTCTGTGAAGAATATCGGTATTTTGATGGGTTTACCTTGAATCTGTATATTGCTTTGGTAGTACGGCCATTTTATCAATATTACTTCTGCCTATCCAAGAACATGGGAGCTTTCTGGAATCGTCAATTTTATTTTATTTTTTAAAATATTTTTTAGTTGTAGATGGACAAAATACCTCTATTTTATTTATTTTTCTGTGGTGCCAGGGATCAAACCCAGTGCCTCACTCATGCTAGGCAAGCACTCTACCACTGAGCCACAACCCCAGACCATTTTATTTTTATTTTATATTATACCATTAAAATTTCCATCTTCTAAGGTCTTCTTCAATTTCCTTCTTCAGTGTTCCATAGTTTTCCATTGAAAAGGTCTTTCACCTCCTTGGTTAGATTAATTCCAGTTTTTTTTTTTTAATATTATGAATAGGATATTATGAAAAGGATGGTTTTCCTGATTTCTTTCTCAGCTGAATTGCTATTAGAATATAGAAAAATTATTGAATTCTGATTGTTGACTTTCCATCCTGCTACTTTTCTAATTATTATATCTAGGAGTCTTCTGGTGGGATTTTTGGGGTCCTCTAGATATAGGATCATGTCATCAGCGAACAATGATAGCTTGACTTCTTATTTTCCTATTTGTATTCCTTTGATTTCCTTCTCTTGCCTGATTGCTCTGGCTTGAGTTTCAAGAACTATATTGAGAAAAAGTTGTGAGAGTGGACAGCCTTGACTTGTTCCTGATTTTAGAAGAAAAGCTTTCAGTTTTTCTCCATTCAGTAATGATGTTGGCTTTAGGTTTGTAGAATATAGCCTTTATAATGTTGATATAAGTTCTTTCTACCCCCATTTTCTCCAGTGTTTTTCTAAAAATATATATTTTAGTTGTAGATGAACACTATACCTTTATTATATTTATATGTGGTGCTGAGGATCAAACCCAGGGCCTCCCATGTGCTAGGTAAGTGCTCTACCAATGAGCCACAACCCCAGCCCCTCTTCATTATTCTTAACATGAATGGTTGCTGTATCTTATCAAAGGTGTTTTTTGCTTCTATTGAGATGATCATACAGTTCTTGTTCTTAATTCTATGTAAGTGGTGAATTACATTTATTGATTTGCATGTGTTGATCAAATCTTGCATCCCTGGGATAAAGCCCACTTGGTCATGGTATATTATCTTCTCTCTCTCTCTCTCTCTCTCTCTATATATATATATATATATATATTTTTTTTTTTTTTTTTTGAGTGCAGCTTGCTAATATTTTATTAAGAATTTTTACATCTATCAGGGTATTGATCAGTAGTTTTCTTTCCTAGATATGTGTTTGCCTGATTTTGGGATCAGGGTTTTACTGCCTTTATAAAATGTATTTGGGAGTGTTTGCTCCCTTTCAATTTCACGGAATAATTTGAGAAAGACTAGGATTAGTTTTTCTTTAAAAGCCTGGTAGAACTCAAATGAGAATCCATCTGGTCCTAAACTTTTCTTCACTGACAGGCCTTTAATTGTTTCAATTTCATTACTTGATATTGGTCTATTTAGGTTTTCTGACTCTTCCTGGTTCAATTTGGGCAGGTCATATGAGTTTAGAAATTTATCAGTGTCTTCTAGATTTTGCAGTTTATTAGAATACAAATTTTCAAAAAAATTTTCTAATGATCTTCTGGATTTCAGAAGCATCTGTGGTGATATCTCTTTTTTCATCTCTAATTCTGCTGATTTGGGTCTTCTCTCTATCTTTTGGTTAGTCTGGCTAAGGGTTTATAAATCTTTTTTTTTTTTTTTTTTTTGAAGAATCAACTCTTTGTTGCACTGACCCTGTGTATTGTCTATTTATTCTTAATTTCATTAATTTTGGCTGTGGTCTAATTATTTTCTATCTTATACTGATTTGGAGTTAATTTATTCTTTTTCTAAGGCCTTGAGGAGGAGCATAAGATTATTTATTTGGAATCTCTCCATTTTCTTAATGCCTGCATTTCTTAGTGCCTGCACTCATTGCTATAACTTTTCCTCTTCGTACTGCTTTCAATAGTGTTCCAGAGACTTTGATATGTTAGATCTTTGTTTTCATTTGTTTCTAAGAATTTCTTGATTTCTTCTCTCATTTCTTCTTTGACCCAATCTTCATTTAAAAGAGTATTATTTAATCTCCATGTGTTTATGTGGTTTCTATTTTATTTCTTGCTGCTGATTTCTAGTTTCATCATTATGGTCTGATAGGATGCATGGGATTATATATTTTTGTGTGTATGTATTTGCTAAGACTTACATTATGACCTAGAATATATTCTATTTTGGAAAAGTTTCCATGAACTGCTGAGAAGAAGGTAAATCAGTTGTTTGGGGGTAAAATATTCTGTAGATGTCTATAAGGTCCATTTTATTTATAGTATTATTTAGGTTGAATACATCTTTATTGATTTTCTGCTCTGATCACCTGTCTAGTAGTAATAAGGGTGTGTTGAAGTCACCCAGTATTGTTATATTGGGATCTATCTGGGATTTAAGGAATATTTTCTTAATTAGGTACCTTGACATTTTATATATAAATGTGTGTGTGTGTATGTATGTATCTTCTTGTTGGGACTGTTTCCTCTGCCAGTATATAAGGGCCTACTTTGTCTCTTTTGATTAATTTTTGCTTGAAATCAACTTTGTCAGATATGAGAATAGCTACTCCAGATTGTTTACAAACTCCATTTGAGTGGAAATTTTTTAACTTTTTACCTTCAGTCTGTGTCTTTGCCTATGAGTCTCTAGCACAGAGGATATAGTTGGATCTTATTTTTTGATTCATTCCACTAATCTATGTCTTTTAATTGGGGAGTTGAGATTAAGTGTATTCAATATTATTATGGATGTGTTTGTGGTTTACAGTCATTTTGATTTTTGTTTAGGTTTAATTGTCTTCATTCTCATTTAGATGATTAGTTTTCTGATATTTATCTACTTGGGAGTTTTGGGATTTGTTTTTGGGTTCCTCTGTATACAGTTTGAGTATTCTTTGTAGTGTTGGCTTATTTGTCATTTAAGGGTCCTCAATTTTTAAGAGGGTAAAGGCATCCTGAGACTACCAAGTTAGAGAACTGCTAGTCTAGAAGATGCCTAGGATTCCTTTTGACACCAAGATTTCAAGAACCCTGTAATCGGGCTGGGGATGTGGCTCAAGCGGTAGCACGCTTGCCTGGCATGCGTGCGGCCCGGGTTCAATCCTCAGCACCACATACAAACAAAGATGTTGTGTCTGCCGAAAAACTAAAAATAAATAAATAAATAAATATTTAAAAAAAAAAAAAAAAGAACCCTGTAATCTATGAGAATTTAATTATCAATAACTACTAAATAATATTTACATAGTTACTGAAAGTATAAAATATGTATTTACATAAAACAAACATCCAATATCTATATTGGTTAATGTTAGATTAATGTCCCATGTGTAAAATAAATTTGGGAGACAGGATTGTTCATGTTCCCAATTTAGTTGACAGAAAAAGCCTTCAATTAAAAATCTTTTTTATTGAAACAGAGTCTCCCTTTGTTGCCCAGGCTAGTCTTAAACTCCTGGCCTCAAGCAATCCTGCCACTTAGCCTCTCAAGTGGCTGGGACTTGAGGCATGTGACATTAAAACATCCTTAATAATAATTTCAAAATTTAAAAATAATTACCATATTGTTGTTAATCCACCTATTGAATGGTCAATAGTACAAACTTCCTCATATACTCTTATTTTAAAAAAAATATTTTCAGTTATAGATGGACATGAAACCTTTATTTTATTTATTTTTATGTGGTGCTGAGGATTAAACCCATTGCCTCACACGTGCCAGGCAAGTGCTCACCATTGAGCTTCAACACCAGACCCCTTCATATACTCTTTTTTCAGGGGGAAGTTACCAAGGATTAAACTCAGGGGCACCTGACTACTGAACCACATCCCCAGCCCTATTTTGTATTTTATTTAGAGACAAGGTCTCACTCAGTTGCTGAGGCTGGCTTTGAACTCACGATCTTCCTGTCTCAGCCTTCCGAGCTGCTGGGATTACAGGTGTATGCCACCATGCCTGGCTCCCTTCATATACTCTTGCTTTTTTTTTTTTTTTTTTTGCTCTTTTTGTTACCAGGAATTAAACCCAAGGACACTTAACCACTGAGCCACATTCCCAGACCTTTTTGATTTTGAAACAGAGTCTTCACTAAGTTGCTTGGGGCCTCACTAAGTTGCTGAGGCTAGCCTCGAATTTGCAATCTTCTTGTCTCAGCCTCCCATGCCACTGGGATTACAGACGTGTGCCACAGTCTTCTTCCTAGTTATGATTTGATTACAGATTATACTGTCATCTTAACTTCTACCATAAATAAAAATTACATATTTCCTGTTTGTCCTATCATATGCTTAAGTGAAATCTTCCCTTTTTTTTTTTTTTTAATATTATACAGATGGAAATACTTAGGCTATGTCATTCTGTTTTATTAGCTCAACTATAACAGGTATTTTACTATTTAAAAATAGTATATTTTTTTGCCAGGTACCATTGTACACACCTGTAATCCCAGCAACTCAGGAGGTGTAAGCAGGAGAACTGCAAGTTCAAAGCCAGCCTCAGCAAGTCAGCAAGACCCTAAGCAACTTAGCAAGACCCTGTCTCAAAATAAAAAATAAAAAGAGCTAGAGATGTGGCTCAGTGGTTGAGCACCCCTGGGTTCAATTCTTGGTACCAAATAAAAGAAAATAAAATACTATTTTTCCTACTTAATATAAATGCATTTTGTCATATTTCTTTAAAACTCATAAAAATTCTATTAAAAATGGAAGACTCTAATTTGTATCTTCCCTTTTACCAAATCAATTCTTTGAATCCTAACTAACCCTTGCAAAAATTCTCTATTTTTTGTTTGCTTCATAAGGACCATTTCCCTACCTTTATACAAAGATAGACAGAGAAGCTCAGGATAGAGACATTGTATGTATATACATTATACAGGAAAAGAATCACCTGTGCATCTTTTCTATGAGCACGTATTAAGAGTTCCATGGAGCTCACAGACTAATATCAGTAGAGTGTCTTCAACTATAGCAAGTGACCAAAAAGCAAATATGGAAGGCAAAGTAGAATAGTTCATAAACAGAGGCTGTTTATGCTATTAGATGATAGAAATTTAAAAAAAAAAAAAAAAAAAAAGGTGGGCGGGTTGACCTGACTAGTTGAGCAGAAGTTCCCTCTGGAGTTCCAAGTTATTACAACACTCTCCATAGTTTCAGTCACTTGCCTTAGGTGAAGACAGAATTTTATGGGTTTCTCTGTTGGTTCAGCTGCTCTTGGTTTGACCATGGCTACTTCCATGTTCTTTTCACAGGGCAACTTGGTGTCATTTGGGTGTAGGCAGATGATCTTGAGAAGGTGAGCCACACCAAACAAATGAAGATTATCTATATTTGTGATGGTTTTATTTATCAAGTAATGGGTTTGACTTCATATATCCTCTCTATTTTCATCATTTCCTCTTTGCCAACAAAATTTTATAAGAGCTTTATTATATATTGGTCAAATTATATTGTGATAGTGTGTACTGTATATAAATGTAATAACAAATCCCATCATTATGTTCAATACAACTAAAATACACCAATAAATAAAAAGAGCATTGTTATAATTTGAAAAACTCCATTACTGTACCTCTTCTATTTTCTTAGGAGAAGTTTCACTTTTATTACTTTTGAATTCTTCATTTATCTTTATTCTGGCTGCTAGAGGAAAAAAAATATATGCAGTTATTTGGTTTAGAATTTAGAATTCCTGCCTTAAAAATTTACATGTCATTCATTATATTATTCATTTCTCTTTCTATAGTGTAAAAAAAGAGTTTGCTCCCATGTAAAACAAAGCACGAGAAATATATTAAATAAATCTCTTGGAGAGGTTTTGACAGGCTGGTAAATTTGTTAATAAATAAATAAATAGGGGCTGTGGGTATAGCTGTGGGTAGAGCGCTTGCCTCTAATGTACAAGGCCCTGGATTCAATCCCCAGCACCACAAAAAATAAATAAATAAACAAATAAATAAACTTTTGGCACTGTAATACTTTCCCTACTTTTTACTCTATAGTTACTGGATTCTAAGAAATCCAAATGAATGCTGGTTTGTGTTTTTCTGTTTTGTTTTGGTACTTGGGATTGAATCCAGGGTGTTCTACCATTTAGTTATATGCCCAGCCTTTTTATTTTTTATTTTGATATTTTGAGACATAGTCTCCCAAAGTTACTGGGTCTAGCCTTGAATTTATAATTCTCTTGCCTCAACTTTTAAGTAGCTGGGATTATGGGTGTGCCCCATGATGCCTAGCCCAGTTTCATGCTTTTTTTCTATAAACCTAAGGACTTTGATTAAAAGTCTTTTGTTTTTCCAAGAAAGCAAAAGTCAATACATACAAGTGTGTTAAACTATATATGTACATACACTGACAATTAAATTGCTGAGGCTGGCCTCAAACTTGCAATTCTCTTGCCTCAGGCTCCAGGGTTGCTAAGATTATCACTTAAAAACTTTTAAAGCAGCTGGGTGCAGTGGCTCATGCCATCATCCCAACAACTTGGGAATTTGAGGCAGGAATACAACTTCGAGGCCAGTCTCAGCATCTTAGCAAAACCTCTGACAACATAAAAAGGCTCTGTCTCAAAATTTAAAATAAAAAGGATTGATGATGCAGCTCAGTGGTAAAGCAAGTTCAAGCTCTAGTACCCTCCAACACCAAAATTAAAGCAATAAAAATATACCATGTTAACAGGAACTAGCCATAAAACCTTCCTTTTGTGCTTGATACATCTTAATATGTAAGGTGGTTAAGAGTCTGGGCTATGGAGTCAAGATTACTTACGCTATATTCCAGTTCTACCTCTTATCATGTATAATGTGGGGTAAATCTTTTCACATTTTGTTAGTTTTTGCCTCTGCAAAAGTAGGAGTTACAATAGTTACTACCCTATAGAGCTGATATGAGAATTAAATTAGGAATTTGTTTAAAGTACAGATGAAGCTGGGTACCGTGGCCTTGTCTATAATCCCAGCAGCTCAGGAGGCAAGAGGATCTTGAGTTCAAAGCCAGACTCAGCAACTTATTGAGGCCCTAAGTAATTCAGTGAGACCCTGTCTGTAAGGAAATATAAAAAGGGGCTAGGGATATGGCTCAGTGGTTAAGAGTCCCTGGGTTCAATTCCCAGTACCAAGTAATAATAATAAAGTACATATGACATATATAACTTAATGTTTAAAAAATTATTTCTGGTGAATTAGAAAATTTTTAACTCCTAGGGAAGTTGGGAGTGAAGTTGACTTTGACTATTACTGAACTTAAAGCTTATAGCTATAACTTCCAGATAAGATAGAAACTGCTTAAAACAGGGAGATGCTGAATTTGGAATCATCTGAGTTGGTTTTCTTTCTCAACTACTATGACTTCTTGACTAAAACTGGTATTTACAATATGATGGTCCCTGGTCCTAAAACGTGAAAATATGATGAGAGAGAAACAGGTTTAATGATCTGAAAATAAGGCAAGTTATGGAGAACACTGAAATTCTGACCTACCATTATTGAAAACCTGATTTAATTTTTTTTTCTTTAAGTAGATATTCCTCAAAGAAATGTGACAGAAGCAGGACATGGTGCCATATGCCTATAATCTCAGTGACTCAGGAGGCTGAGAGAGGGGGATCACAAGTTCAAAGCTAGCCTCAGCAACTTAGCAAGGCTTTAAGCAACTTAGTGAGACCCAGTCTCAAAATAAAAAATAAGCTAGGCGCGATGGCGCATGTCTGTGATCCCAGTGGCTTGGGAGGCTGAGACAGGAGTATTGCGAGTTCAAAACCAGCCTCAGCAAAAAGCGAGGCACTAGCAATTCAGTAAGACCCTGTCTCTAAATAAAATACAAAATAAGGCTGGGGATGTGGCCCAGTGGTCGAGTGTCCCTGAGTTCAAACCCTGGTACTAAAATAAATAAATAAAATAAAAAATAAAAAGGGCTGGGGATGTGGCTCAATAGTTAAATGCCCCTGGATTCGATCCTTAGTATCAAAAAAAAGTAATGTAAATAAATCTTTATAAACTATATATGTGTAAAATCAAAAGATTTGGTTAAGGACCGGGGTTGTGGCTCAATAGTAGAGCGCTTACCTAGCATGCATGAGGCACCAGGTTTGATCCCTGGCACCACATTAAAAAATAAATAAATAAAATAAAGGTATTATGTTCATCTACAACTAAAAAAAAATTTAAAAAAAGAAAGAAAGAAAAACTGCTCAGAATGTAGAATAAAAATCCAGAGAGAAATTAAGAGGAAAAAATTTAAGAAAGTAATCCAGAAGAGTTGTATTAACAAGAACACCAACAAGAGAGAAAAAGAAGTAAAAAATCAAAAGGGAAATAATCTCAGAGGAGAGATAGTAAAGGTCATTCCGTAGATAGGTCTTAACCAAACAGGCAGGATTTCCAGAACAGAATAACAGCCATCTAAATAATGAACTTGCTCCAGAGGGATAAAAAATATATTTACCTTCTAATGCTCTGGGGTCATTTTTAAAAACTTGTTGTCTTGTTCTGTGCAATGTTTTAAAGAGCTGTAAAACCTGTTAAGAAAATAAGAATTCAGATCTCACAAGAAAAACTTTCAATTTTCCATAATTGTATTACAAGAATTAACAGTCTTCCTTTTCTATTTGTTTCTTAAACTATTTTTCAGAATAACTGGTGAAAAATCATGGTTTGCCATAATAACATTCCCTTTGCATTCAGATATATAGAAAGATATACAGATTGGAGATACACTTTAGTGGTAGAGTGTATTCTTAGCATGCATAGGCCCTAAGCTCAATCCTCAGTACCAAAAGTTTTAGCTTTATTTACAAAAAAGTTTTAACTTTATTTACCAAGAGAAAGTTCTCTGAATCAAAGAAAGAAAGGTTAAAAAGATAATAATCCTGTCAAAAATCAGCCTGCTTGCTGATCCATATTTGGGGGGAGGAGGTAATGGGGAAAATGAAGGAACTGATTGGGCAAAGGGGAGGGAGGAAAGGTGTGAAGGCAGGGTGGGGGTAGGGTGGTGGAATGAGATGGTTATCATTACCCTAGACACATGTATGACTGCACATATGGTGGGACACTACAGTAAGAAATGAAAAGTTGTGCTGCAATTGTGTACACTGAATCAAAATGCATTCTGCTGTCATATATACCTAATTAGAATAAATTAATTTAAATTTTTTAAAAAATCAGTCTGCTAACCAACTTTATCAGTTTAGTATGTACTTGTTCACCTCTTTCTTAACATATTGAAGCTTTCATCTACTCTTAAAATCATACACACACATACACAAAATCATGAACTTATTATATCTGAAAAGAGCCAGAAAAAAAATGTTTCAGATAATTTAAGCAAGTTTAACTGCAGTTTCTCAAAGGCAGAGTGAAATGCTGAGACTTATGAATATTCAGAGTTTGTGTAAAAAAAAGAAAGAAAAGAACCTGACATTTTTGTTAAAGATTATCAAGATTTTTTTTATTTTTTAAATTGTAGATGGACATAATAGCTTTATTTTATTTATTTATTTATTTTTATGTGGTGCTGAGGATCGAACCTAGTGCCTCACACATGCTAAGCAAGCACTCTACACTGAGCTACAACCCCAGCCCTATCAAGCTGTTTTTTTGATAAGCTGAGGTCACCTCTCATTTCTCAAGTCCAAAATGGTACTTAATATTGCACTCCTTCCCTGTCCTCTCAATTTTGTTTTTATTATTTATTTATTTATTTTTGTGGTGCTGAGGAGCAAACTCAGAGCCTCACCATTGAGCTATATCCCCAGCCCATGTTCTCAATTTTAGTTTTTGAGACCACTGAGCTTCAAGCCAAAAATGTTAAGGTCATCCTTTAAATCTACTCTACTCTTCATGTAGAACTTTAGGAATACCTTCCTAAACATTTTTATATCCTCCATCCCCAAAACTAGTTCAGACCTTCCTATCTCTTTCTTAGATGACTTACAAAGGTATATCACTCTACCATCATTGCCTCCTTTCCTCCAATCTGTTCTCCAGATAATCTAACACTGAACATACTGCATGCCTGACACCATATTAAGGGTTTTACATGCATTAGAAAACTGGTAATATCAAAGACAGATAACAATAAGAACAACAAAAAAAAGAAAAAAAGAAAAAGAACCAGGAAAACTGGGAGCAGAAAACTCCAAAAATCTCTTGGATATCAACTGTATGAAAGCAAAGATTAGGTTGAGAAAATCTGCTCAGAACATAAAACAAAAATCCAGAGACAGAAATTGAGGAGAGAGGGCTGGGATTACGGCTCAGTGGTAGAGCATTTGCCTTACATGTGTGAGGCACTGGATTCAATCTCAGCACCACATATAAATAAATGAATAAAATAAGGTCCATCAACAACTAAAAAAAAAAAAAATTATAATAATTATCTTTTTTTAAAAAAAAAAAAAAGAAGGGGCTGGGATAGAGCTCAGTTGCACAAGGCCCTGGGTTCAATCCCCAACAAAAAAAAAAAAAAAAAAAAGAAAGAAAGAAATTGAGGAAAGAAAATTAAGAGAGTAATCTAAAGACTCAACAGTAATATTAGCAGGGGCACCAACAAGAAAGAAATGGAAGTAAAAAGGAAAGGGCGATAATCAAGAACATTTCACCAAGTAAGGACACAAGTCACTAGACAGAAGGGTTCCACCAAGTGTAAAACACAAAACTCACAGTTGCATATCAGTGAAATGCTAAGAATAAAATCTAAGGGAAAAAACAGTTCACATTTAAAGTATTAGAGGGGCTGGGATTGTGGCTCAGTGGTAGAGCGTTCGCCTAGCACAGGCGGGACCTGAGTTCAATCCTCAGCACCACATAAAAATAAAGGTATTGGGCTGGGGATATGGCTCAAGGGGTAGCACGCATGAGCGCAGGGCGCTGGGTTCCATCCTCAGCACCACATTAAAAAAAAAAAAAAAAAAGATGTTGTGTCCACCGAAAACTAAAAAATAAATATTAAAAAATTCTCTCTCTCAAAAAATAAAATAAAATTTGGGCTGGGGATGTGGCTCAAGTGGTAGCGCTCACCTGGCATGCGTGCGGCCCGGGTTCGATCCTCAGCACCACATACAAACAAAGATGTTGTGTCTGCCAAAAACTAAAAAATAAATATTAAAAAATTGTCTCTCTCTCTTTTAAAAAAAATTAAATTAAGATGTTATGCCCACCGAAAACTTAAAAATAAATATTTTTTTTAAAATTCTCTCTCTCTAAAATAAAAAATAAAAAAATAAAGGCATTGTGTTGTATCCACCTACACCTAAAAAAATAAATATTAAAATAAATAAACAAATAAAGTATTAGAAAATAAGAATGGCATATAACATCTAAATAATATCACTATGAGAAGAAAATATTTTCAAATCTTGGAAAAAGTTAATAATTACACTCAATAATAATAGGAATAATATCAAAGATGAAAACTGATTCTTCAAAAATTATACATTTTGAAGACAAAGTATGAGAGTGAGACTAGTCCTCATCTTCTATAGCTAAATGTCAATAAAAAATGTCTCAAAAGAGAAAGAAACCAATGAATAGCACTTTAAACATGTTATTTAGAAATATGAAGTAAATCCCAGATGATTAAAATGATTAAAAAGCACTTATCTCTGGGAAGCAAGAATTGGGAATAAGTAGAAGAAAATGGGTGTATACTGGTTTTCAATTTTACTTCTTAAACTTCTTTACATATTTATCACATCTTTATAAAATTTTATTTTAAAAAAGGAAAGGGAAAAGACACTATCAAAAAAGAAAAAAAATTAGGTACTATGGCACACACTTGTAATCCCAGCAACCCAGGAGGCTGAGGCAGGAGATCCCAAGTTTTGGGTCAGCCTTAGTAACTTTTAGTTTTGAGACCCTGTCTCAAAAAAAAAAAATGGTCTGGGGCTCTAGCTCAGTGGTAAAGCACAACTGGGTTTAGACTCTTGGTACCAAACAAAACCAAACAAAAACCAGCCAGGTACAAGAGGAACTTGGGAGGTTGAGGCAGACTGCCAACTTTGAGTTCAGTCTAAGCAACAGAGTGAGACCCTATCTCAAAGAAACAGAAAAAAGAAAAAACCCCACAGAATGGTAGAAAATATCTGTAAATCATATAACTGATAAGGGCTTAATACCCAGAATATCAAAAGAACACTTATAACCCTGATTTTTAAAATATGCAAAGGATTTGAGTAGACATTTCTCCGAAAAAAGATGCACAAATGTCCAATGAGCTATGAAAGATGTTCAACATTCTTTCCCTTCTGGAAAATCCAAATCTAAACCACAATAAGATGTTACCACATCCCAGTAGAATAGCAATAGTAGAACAAAGTCAATAACAAGTGTTGGCAAGGATATGGAAAAAACAAAATTCTTATATATTGTTGGTGAAAATGAAAAAAAAAATACAGCTGCTCTGGAAAAGTTTAGCAGTTGCTCAAAAAGTTAAAACACAGTCATCTCACAATCCAATAATTCGATTACAATTCTATTACTAGGTATATACCCAAGAAAAATGAAAACATGTACACTAATGTTCACAGCAGCATTATTCATAATAGTCAAAAAGTAGAAACAACTTAAATGTCTACAACCTCATGAATAGGTAAACAAAATGTGGAATATCCATACTACTATGCTTTGAGTTGTGCATACTCCCAAAAGAAGTTGAAGTCCTAATCCCAGACACCTGTAAATGTGACTTTACTAGGAAATAAACCTTTTGCAAGATGTAATCAAGTTAAGATGAGGTCACTAGGGTGACCTACTCCAATGAGACTCCAATGTGGGGAAAATACCACGCGAATTATAAACACACAGAGGAAAGAGAGCCTGGTGAAGACCAAGATAGAAACTGGAATGATACAACAGCAAGGCATAGAACCACCATTGGAAGCTAAGAAAAAGCAAGAAAAGACACTGCACAGTGTTTCAGAGGAAGTGTGGCCTTGCTGACATCTTGACCATGGATTTCTAGCCTCTGTTACTGTGAGACAATAAATTTCTGTTGTTCTAAGCCACACTGTTTATGGCAGGTTGAGTGTCCTTAGCCAAAATGTTTGGGACCAGAAATTTTCCAGATTTTGAGGTTTCTCAAAATTTTGGAATATTTGCATAAAATTATTGGATCAGCACCCCTAATCTGAAAATCTGAAATCCAAAATGCTCCAAAAATCTGAAACTTTTTAAGAATCACATTGATGCTCAACAAGTTTTATGGTTCAGAGCATTTCAGATTACCAATGTTGGTATTAGGGATGCTTAACCTGTACTTTGTTAAGACAAATGTAGGAGACAAATACAGATTTTGGTACTGGGAAATGGAATGTTGCTGTAACAAGTACCCCAAAAAATGTGCAAGTAGCTTTCTAATTGAATACTGTGTACAGGAAGGAAGAATTCTGAAATGCTTGGTAGTAAAAGTTTTGATAACCCTGAAGAGACTGTTGGCAAAAATATGGATTTTAAAGGCACATAGTATAGCATATGCTTAACACTGTGAGGCCCTGGGTTCAATCTCAGCACACACACACTCACACAGATGCCATCATAGAAACTTGGAAATTTAATATTGCAAGAGTAGTAGAAGACATGTTGCAAGGAATTTCAGAAAGTGCGGAGAGGTAAACTAGACCTGGCACAAGCTTTTAGTCCCAGCTATTCAGGAAACTCAGGCAGTACAATTTTGCATCTATTGTTGTGACTTATATTAAAGTGTACTGAAAGTTCAATAGAACAAGAGGACCGCTTTGTGGCTCCCTATTATTGATCAACTATAAACACACTGCTTTTCCTCAAAGTATTGTAGCATAGCATTTCTTCCTTTCTGTGCCTGTTTTGGCCAGTGACAACTGCAAGTCCTAATGGGCCTCAATGTTGATATTTAAAGTCAAGAATTGGGCACTGGTAAGAAATGGGCATGGGCTCGACGAGAAAAGAATCTGAGACCAGGTCTTTAGAGAGTAATGTAGATGGGTCCAGCACATCCCAAACTTTGAGAACTTGGGTCTCACAATTTCTGCTATTTATCGCTAAATATTACCTTTGCAAATAATTCTGCTGGGGCTCAGTTTCCTTTGGTTCCTACACTTCTGTACACCTTCTGATCATCTGAATAAACATTCCTCATCATTGCATGGTTTTAACTCCGGATTGTGTTTAACATCTCTTCTACTTCTCAGAGACCTGAAATTGGTCCCTCAATTACTCAGAACTCAAGTCGCGTGCTTTTATCACACATAATACTCGGTGCCCGTTAGCACAAAGAACTAAGAACCGTAATGACTTCTCCCTCCCTTCTCCGCACCTGCATGAACCCACGACTGCCCTTCAGGGTTGGTCATCATCCTCCAGAAAGAGTCCCGAACCCCAGCCTCCAGAAACTCCAAACAACCTTCGCAAGGCCACGGCCACGAACTTATTACTCTTACCGTCGGCACCGCACCCACTCCCTCCCCAGGCCCTGTCACCTTGGCCGCCTGACCCATGGCTCTCTTCGCGGTTGCGGCCACGACTCAAGCGGTTGAGTCGCCCCGCCTCTTGGCAACCAATCAAGGCCTGGCGTTGACATCCAATTCCCGGTGGCCAAGTTCCCAGCGCGCCACAACCAATCATCACGCAGCATCTCCGTATACCCGCCTTCCTCGGAAGAACCAGGGAGAGGCATTTGCCAATTTACAACTGTAAAACCGCGAGAAGTACTGGAGCCCAATTACTGGCCAGAGGAAAAAGGAAATCACCTGGAAGCCATCTTTATTAGGGGCAGAATCGCTTCCGTCTTGGGTGGTTATCTTTTCTTTCGGGTATTGGTTACGTTTTGGTTACGTTTTGAGTATCTTGTATTTTAGCGTTTCCCGGTTGGGACAGTCTCTTTAGAAACGTGCATCAGTAACAATCAAGCATTAATAACTACACTGGGCACTGATTGGAACGCTGATTTTTAAAAACTGATATTCTTTCATTCTTTCCAAGAAGGTGAAGTGAGTTACTTGCTGAAGTTCACATGGCTATTAAATGGAGGCCTGGGATACAAACCTTCTAAGCCTGATTACAAAGACTATCCATACCCTTTATATCCTACCTACTTAATTTGCCCTACTTGTTTTGCTAGAGGAGGAAATGGGTAACTTATTAACAGAATCATAACAAGGAAGCACTTTTAAGTACAGTTTACTTTAGAACTTTGCAAGCGGTAAGAAAAATCTCAACCTTGTTCCTATGTCATAAGAGTTGTTCACCTTCTCTACCCCCACAAACTTTCAGATTAATTTCTAGGTACAATTGATTTTTTATAAAGAATGAAAGATTTGGAGCAATGGAACTCAAGGCCCCCTTTCCTCTCTATTGTCTGCATTTCAATATACTGCAAGTCATGAGAATAGTAGATAATATTCTACTTTTTTATTTTTATTATTATTATTATTGTTATTTTTATACTGGGGATTGGACCCAACAGAGCATTACCACTGACTACATTCCCAGCCCTTTTTATATTTTATTTTGAGACAGGGTCTGACCAAGTTCTCCCGGCCTCACTGAATTGCTGAGGCTGGCCTTCAACTTGTGAGCCTTCTGAGTCGCTGGGATTACATGTGTGTGCCACCATGCCTGGCTTAAAAAAACATATTAAGGTGCATTAGATTTGTGGAAAAGCATTTGACATAATCAAGCAATTAAACCAATGTACTGGATATTGTATTGAATCCAGGACACGATAAATTAGTTGATCTTAAGACGTTGTATTGTAGTGCCTTCTGAAAGGTGACAATGATTAAAAGATGCTTTTTTTAAAAAAAAATTTCCCCTTTAAAATCATAGTCCAATTTATTGAAAATTTGTAATCTGTTGTGGTAATCTCTAGCTGACTAGGGTCCTGTATTCAGCCAATCAAAATCCCACATCTGCTGATTTTGGCGAAGGTGGGGGGAGTACTGAGGATTTATCCCAGGGGTAATTTAGCAATCACCTCAATTTAACAGCCTCAACCTTTTTTATTTTGAGACAGGGGTCTCACTAGATGCTTGGGGCCTCACTAAATTGCTGAGGCTGGTCTTGAACTTATAATACCTGTGTCTCAGCCTCCCCAGCTATTGGGATTACAGGCCTGCAAGACCATGCTTGATCATCTTCTGATATTTGAAAATTTAGTTCCTATAATGCCAAAATCAGTTCAATCTGTGGGTGCTTTTGTCTTACATAAACCTTTGTGGTTCCTTTCACTGTTCCACAAATGAAATAACTCTGGTTGTTAAAGGAAAGCGTCTGTGTTTGTCTGCATCTGAAAGTGTACCACGCAGAACCAAACAGGAAATTCCAACATCACATAAATTCACAGAGCTTTGTTGTAGGGAGTATAATGCCCTCAAAAGATTATATGTCCAGGACCCCAGAACCTTTGATTATATTACCCTATGTGATGAAAGGGGCTTTACAGATATGATTAAATTAAGAATTTAGGGATGGAATATTATCTTGGATTGTATGTTGTGCCTAACGAAAAACAAAGATTTTTTACATTTTTTTAATTTGACAGTAGAATGCATTTTGACACTTATACACAAATGGAGCACAAATTCTTAATCCTTGGATAAAGATTATTGAAAGTCGAAAAGGGAGAGGCCTGAAGATACTCCCCCGCTCACTTTGAAGATGGAGGAGGCCACACACCAAGAATGCAGGTGGAAAAGGTAAGAGAGTTGATTCACTTGTAGAGTCTTCAAAGAATGCAGCACTTTTGACAATTTCATTTTAGTTGAGTAGAACCCAGTTTGACTTATGACTTCCAGGCCACTTGTGATGGCTCTTTCCATCATTAAAGCCAACAGCAGAACATCTTCAAATCTCCACCCTGCTTCTGATATCACATCTCTCTCTCTCTCACTCCTGTGATGGAATCTCTTTCTTTCACTCACAAAGGGCCCTGTGATTACATTGGATCCCCATGCAACCTACTCTCAAACAGTTCAGAGGAAAAAAAAAAAATCTTTCGAGAAGGGTAAGTAATCACAGTAAAATGTTATTTTTAAATATTTTTTAGTTGTCATCGGACCTTTATTTTATTTATTTATATGCAGTGGTGAGAATTGAACCTAGTACCTCACACATGCTAGGCAAGCGCTCTACCACTGAGCCACAGCTCCAGCATTTAGAGAATCTTAGTGAAAGGCATATATAAATTCTGTATTTTTCTGGCAACTTTCCTTTAAGTCTAAAATTGTCCAAAAAGAAGAAGAAGAAGAAGAAGAAGAAGAAGAAGAGGAGGAGAAAAAAAGAAAAAAGAAAGTGCTATTTTAGCCCCAGATACTAAGGAGACTGAGGCAGGAGGATCACTTGAGCCCAGGAGCTTGGGGGGGAAAAATCTTTGGAGAACAGCCAAGGGCGTTTACAAATACTGATCCCTGGGTCTTATCCTCAGAGATTTGGATTTAATTGGTCTGGTGTATTGCCAGGTTCACAGGGAATTTTAAAAGCTTCCCGAATGATTTTACGAACTTGTTTTGTTTTGTTTTGGGACACTGGGGATTGAACCCAGTATCGCTGAGCTACATCTCCTGCCTTTTTAAATTATTTATGTATTTTATTAAGAGTATTTATCCATTCTTGTGTGTGCGTGTGTGATATAGGGGATTGAACCCAGGGCTTTAAGCATGCTAGATAAGCATTCTATCACTGAGTTGTAATCCCAGTCCTTACTTTTTATTTTGAACAGGGTCTTGCTAAATTGCTGAGGCTGGCTTCCAACTTGTGATCCTTCGGTCTCAGCCTCCTGAGTCGCTAGGATCACAGGCGTGTGCCACAGAGATGGATACCAAAAAATAAATCCCCACTGCCAATAAATAAATAACATCTCCAAGTGACTTTAATGCGCAAAGTTGAGAGCCACTGCTAGGGAAAGAAACAACTTGATGCAAAAATGGACTTCATTGCTCTAGTCAAGACCTTAATTAAGTAGTTGAGAAAGGAAGTGTTAAGATGTCTCAGCCAGCAAACAGGGGCCAGCAGCACATAGTCAAATCTTTTTAGTCACAGCGTCCATTTTTTCCTACAAGGGCCTATAAGCAAATGAAAGGCTTAAGCCAATAGCTCCACTCCGCGGCAAACAAGAAAGGACGAAGGGAAAACGACCCGGGTGTGTCTCCTTGCAGGAGGTGCATTCGCTACTTCCGCGCCCTTGCCGCAGCCGCAACTGCAGCCCGGGTGGCTAGCTAGTACGCAGTCGCAGAACCACTCGAGCGCGCGAGCCGCGGTCCCTGCGCAGGCGTGGCCGGGACCGCGTGCACACGCCCTCTGCCGGCTCCCCGGGTTCCTCCCTCTTCTCGACTTCCCCCCGGCCACGGTGCGGGAGGGTGGCCGAGATGGCTGATGAAATTGCCAAGGCTCAGGTGGCCCAGCCTTCTGACGGCGACACCATCTTCGAGAAGATAATCCGCAAGGAAATCCCCGCCAAAATCATTTTCGAGGATGACCAAGTAGGCGCTGGCACGTCTCGCTCGGGGGCTAAGGCGGGGCAATGGCCCGAGGACCCGCCGGTTTCCCTCGGAGGGGAGGGAAGGGGCCCTGCCGCCCCGGCCGTGCGCCCGCGTGGCCTCTACCTCGGGCCCCCAGCCAACGGGCAGGGCGGCGGGTATGGAGGCGGCCTGTTGGCGCGTGCCGACGCTCCAGTTACGCGTTATCAGCCACGGGTGCAGGCCAGGCCGCCGGCCGCTCGTGGGGCCGCACACCGCGGAGCCTGGACAGGCGTTGGGCGCGTGGACTCCCCGGGAGCGACGCCCGCCGGCTCCGCGTCTGCCGCGGGCCTCGTCGGTGTAAGGAATCTCGCAATCTCGCCCGCGCTCTGCTTGACAGGGAGAAACCCGATCGCGCCCTGACTCGGGCCCAATCTCGGAGATCTCCCGCGCACAGCTGGCCCTCCCCGGGCGTCCCCGGCGCCGCGTCGGCCCGCACGAACCGAACCGCACCGCACAGCACCGCAGGCACCGCGTTGCGCTGGCGGCCGCAGGGTCGCGCGGGGCGGGCTGGGATGTGCTCTCCTTGATTTCTACCGCTGAAAAACGTGCACTTAAGTCAGTGATTTCTTTCGTGTTTCACGGGAGACAGTTTTATAACTTTTAGTTTTATAACTTTTAGTTTTATAGTTCTTAAATAGTTAACTTCATTACAGGTGAAATCCTTCTTGATTAAGTTTAAGAAATGTCTTGTGTGAATTATTTAGTGGACAGTTGTATTTATAGGTTTCGATTCCAGTATAAATAAAGCTGAGCAGGAGTTTGGCACATATAGGTAGAAAAACTTTTGTAAACATTTTGTTAAAAAACTTTTAAGAGGGCTGGGGTTGTGGTCAGAGGTGGAGCTCACGTAACACATGTGAGGCACTGGGTTCGATCCTCAGCACCACATAAAAATAAATAGTTACTGTGTCCATCTACAAACTTTAAGAAATAACGGAGTAAAAGAAAACCAGTGCTACTGATACTAGATTCAAAGCGTTATCTAAGGTTTAATTAGTTCTTTTGAGTTGGATTTTATTTAGATACTTTTGTTACTAGTTGGGAAGTTCTTTTGTTTTAGAAAAAGCATGTTTCTTTTTAAAAGTTTCCAGTTGCTTTTTATAAATGAACGTTGAAGTAAGAACTTTTGTTCAGCACAACAGCATGATACAGCATTTTGTAGGGAATACCAAATAAAATTACTTCTGAGACAAATAAACATGCATGAGTTCTATTAAACAGTTCCACTTTCAGTAAAGAACAAATGATATAAAGACATTCATATAGTATGTGTATTTACAGATACATTCTAGTGTGGTAAATGATTTGTCAGAATGCTACTGTTCAGTTCCACAAAAGGTAACATATATGTTTCTTAAATAGTTGAGTTAAATGGGAAGAATACCTCTTTAAATATGAGACAAACGTGATTACAAAACTGATTGATTCCTGTAAAGGGGAAAAAAAAAAAACAGAAATTACACAATCAGGACTCTGATCTAGAGAAAGTGTGTATGTATATATGTGTGTGCTAGGAAGAGAGGATTTAGCACTTCAAGTTGAGGAATGACTAGCATTTAAAATTAAACAGCAAAAGTGGGTATGGAGGGAGAGAACATCTTTGAAGTAGAGGGGGAAAGCTCAGAGGATAGAGAGCTTTGAAGGACAGTGTATAACTTGGAGGTAAAGAATTTCAGGAGATCTGACTGGGGAGATTATGTGGTTAATTTCTTTAAGTTCCATAGAAGGGGTCATGGAGTCTGCATGTGTATTGTTTATTTCTATTTTTTAGCATCTAGTACAGTGTCTCCCACATGGTTAGTGTTCAATGAATACTTGTTGAAAGAAAAAGTTTAAGCCAAGCAGATAATATACTAAAACTTTGACTTTTTTTTAACCCCTTAGTGTCTTGCTTTCCATGACATTGCCCCTCAAGCACCAACACATTTTCTGGTGGTACCCAAGAAACATATAACCCAGATTTCTGCTGCAGAAGATGATGATGAAAATGTAAGTAAAATTCCAACACAGTTTATTTTATTGCTTTTTAAATTGGGAGATTATATTTTGTTCTTAAAGTGGTGTCATTTTTTCATCTTCCTAAGAGCATTACTGAGGAAAAACAAAGCATTGTGATACTTTGAAGTAAGGTAAACATACAGAAGTAATTTTTGATTTTTATAAATTAGGCATATAGAGAAATAAAATAGATTTTATTGGCATGTCATAAGACCAAGAATTGGTTGAATGAGAGGTAAAAAATACAAATAGAGAATATTAAAATTATGACCAAAATTTTGGTAATGACAAATTTTCTAAAGGATAATTTGTGCAAAAACATTCAAGGCATATACTGAAAGGAAACTCACTAGTTTGTGAAACTCCAAGTCAAATTTAATCATGTCTACCCAAAATAGATAACATTAGAATCCACATGCATATCTCAAAGTGAACCTCTCCAACACTTGATTACAAATGCACATTCCTATTATGTGTAAAAATCTGATTACTAAACCCATAATTGAATCGGGACTGGCAGCTGGGCTGTGGGCCACATCTAACTGGCTGCTTATTTTTATAAATAAAGTTTTATTGGAATACAATAACTTTGTTTAGTGTCCATGGCTACTTTTGTTCTACAAAGACCCTTGAATAAAAGAAATTAAGAAATGTCTTGTGTGAATTATTTAGTGGACAGTTGTATTTATAGGTTTGGATTCCAGTATAAATAAAGTTTTTATTTATAGTTTTTTTAATACCTTTGTTTTATTTATTTGCTTTTATATGGTGCTAAGATTCGAACCTAGTTCCTCACAGGTGTGAGGCAAGTGCTCTACCACTGAGCCCCAACCCCAGCCCTTGAGTAGTTTTTAATAGAGGCCAAGTGACCCACTGTCTGACCCTTTGCAGAGAAAATTTGATGACTCTTGGTTTAGAGGCAGTAGTCCAGAAACGGGGGGTAGTCATAATCTAATTACTTTTTTATATTGAAGCAACCAGGAAACCTGTGAAATTAAGATAGAAGTTGAGGGCTGGGGATGTAGCTCAGTGGTAGATCACTTACCTAGCATGCACAAGGCCCTGGGTTTAATTCTCAGCCCCCCAAATATATGTATTTCAAAAATTTCAAAAGCCCAACAGTCTTAGAATCACATTGTACTAGTCAGACTTTAATGTATTTTTAATATTTCAGATCCCATTGATAGGATTGTGTAATATTGAAATGTGTCTGAACATTTTTCTTTGCCCTTATGACTTTCTTGGGTTAGAGGCAATGGGCCAGAAACAGAAAGAGAGGGTAGTCAGAATCAATTGCTTAGCTCTATAGAGGGAATTAGAAAACCTGTGAAATTAGGATATAACTTGAAAAGCACACTGTAGTAGTTTTTCCTGTGGACATTGCCAGATCTCTTACATTGCCTGGGGACTTGTAGGACCTGTGGCAAATACCTAATTTCACTTTGGGTCATTTGTTTTTGTTTTTCAATACAGTCAATGGGCAATTTGTCCTGTTTACACAAGGAGTCTACCTATGTGTTGCCAACTTTCTCTCCTAATAAAAGTTAGAGAGAGGCAGGTTGGTGACAGAAAGAACTTTAAAGTACCAGTTCATTGTTTGCTATTTCTCATGGTAAGAGAACAAAGGGGATTAGCCTCTTCCCAACATTTTTACAAGTTCTCAAGAAGTTCCCATGGCAAGAAAAGAGGGAAGGGAGAGAGAGTCTTAGGTTTTTTGTTCCCATTGCCTTAGTAAGCACCAGGACAGTAGGCTCTGCTGCCTATTCTGTGCAGAGCCAAGCTGTATTTTAGTCAACTTTTTCATTGCTGCAACAAAAGATCTGACAAAAATAATTTTAGAGGAGGAAAAGTTTATTTTTGGGCTCATGGTTTCAGAGGTCTTAGTCCATAGACAGCTGGATCAATTGCTCTGAGCCTAAGGTGAGGCAGAATATAATGGTGGAAAAGTGAGGTGGAGGAAGGCAGCTCAGAATATGACACCAGGAAGCAGAGAGAGTTGTCACCACAGACAACATATAAGCTCCAAGGGCACGCTCCCAAGGACCCACCTCCACCCAACACACTCTTACCTGCCTACAGTTCCCACCCAGTTCGTCTCTATCTATGGATTAATGCACTTATTAGGTTAAGGTTCTCAAACCCAGTCATTTCACCTCCGAGCTTTCTTGCATCATCTCACACTTGTGCTTTTGGGGAAACTTAGTATTGAAACAATAACACTTTGATTTGTTTTCAGTGATAAGACTTAAGAACACTGAAAGATTAAGAAAATGTTTTATATATCTTTGTTTACTATTAACTCAATACAGTGGGCAAACTATATTATCAGTCTTCTACCTTCAGAAGGGTTTTGATTCCTAGAGCAGACTTGCTTCTTTAATGTTGGGGGGCAGTGCCTTGATGAGTTTCTTCTATCTCAGTGTAAGTAACCCTGTACCAAAGGGAGAAGATCTAATGGGATTTCAGATTTATTGATTTATTTATTTTCTTTTGGCACTGGAGAACTTTGCCACTGAGCTACATACATCCTCAGACCTTTTTATTTTTATTTATTTTTTAAAAATATTTTTTTAGTTGTCAACAGGCCTTTATTTTTTATTTATTTATATGAGGTGCTGAGAATCAAACCCAGTGCCTCACACATTCTAGGCAAGCACTCTGCCCCTAGGCACAACCCCAGTCTAAGACCTTTTTATTTTTTATTTTGAGACGGGACCTGTACATATTGCCAAGTTTTTTTTGTTGTTGTTTTTGTTTTTTACCAGGATTGAACCCAGGGGTGCTTAACCACTGAGCAAATCCCTAGCCCTTTTTTGTATTTTACTTAGAGACAGGATCTTGCTGAGTTGGTTAGAGCCTTGCTAAGTTGCTGAGGCTGGCTTTGAACTTGCAATCCTCCTGCCTCAGCCTCCCGAGCCTCTTAGGAGTACAGGCATGTGCCACCGCTCCTGGTGCCAAGGGTCTTATTGAGTTGCTGAGGCTGGCCTTGAACTTGTGATCCTACTACTTCAGTCTCCCAAGTCATTGGAATGACACATATACATAATTTTAGAAACACTTGGAATATAATTAAAGAGCTTTTTAATGGAGCAGTAAATTTTATATTTGATTTGTTTATTAAAATTAGTAATGACTAAGTACCTACTTTTAATGGGATTTTAATTATAAATTATGCTGTATTAGGATTAAGAGAGTTTCAGAATATTTGCTCAAGAGGGTGTGTGTTTCACCTTGGCAATATTTTAATTTGGTATTTAAACTTGACTGTTATTTAATGGCAAGAAGGTGTAAATTTCTTCTGCTTAAGAAACTCTTTTTCTTTTCCAGCTTCTTGGACATTTAATGATTGTTGGCAAGAAATGTGCTGCTGATCTAGGCCTGAAGAAGGGTTATCGGATGGTGGTGAATGAAGGTGCAGATGGAGGACAGTCTGTCTATCATGTTCATCTGCATGTTCTTGGAGGTCGGCAGATGAATTGGCCTCCTGGCTAAGCATGTATTAGATGGTTTTCCCTTCTCTAGGCAGTGATTATGCTTGCATTTTCCAATATGTTAAGCAGCATGATTATTTGTGCCCGGGTCTGGAGATATTGGGAAAATAATTTTAAATGCTTATACATAATAAATACATTGTTGCATGGTTTACTGTCTCTGAATTGATTGGTTCTTTGTATTTGATGGAGTTTATGAAAGGTAGGTTCATATTTTGGAGATTTTGTGCCTTTTTTTTTTTTTTTTTTGGACAGTGCTGGCTATTGAACCCAGAGCTTGGCAAGTGTTTGGAAGTGCTCCACCACTGAGCTGTACCCCTAGCTCATATTTCTTATATTTGCTTCCCCAGGAGGACGCAGCATTTGAATACTGCATTGTTATGATGGTGTGATTAGTCTTTGAAGACAAATCATAAGAGTTCACAAATTTGGCTTTGAAATAATTCTTTCAGGCTAAAGTATTGGTCCAGGAGAAGATTTCTAATCTAATTCTCATTCTCTAAGACCATAAGAGTAATGACATGATTGATCCAGAAGGTGGCAGTTTGGGGGTCTATGAACAATATATTCAGTCCACATGTTTCGCCTGGTCTTGAGATAATTTGGAAAGGATGAAAGTAGGTTTGTCATAGAATTTTTGATAACTGTGTAAAATCAGATATTGATATTTCCTTGCTATTTAAACGCTATCTGAATGTTTATTTTAAAGACTTTAAAATATTTTACTTAGAATTAGCTTTTCCAAATAAAACCCATTATTTTAAATATGTATGGTCACATTAGCAAAAATAAAAGTTGTGCATGAACCTGGTTATATGGAGGTAGGGAGGGAAACTTAAGGTCTGAGTTCTTAATATAGACTGATACCCAAACCTGTTTTTTTGTCTTTCCAGGCACTGTACGCTTTCTAAGTTTCTGTAAAGTAAATAACTGCTTCATGTGGGTACTTTATAGCTTCCAAAATTTGAGATGATATCTGCTTTTGTCTCTTCTCCCATTCTCTTTAGGCTTATACATTCCTTCTGTTAATCTCTAAAAAAATTGGTTTAGTAGGGTTTTGACACGTTTACTTTTAAAAAAATATTAACATTTTTATTTAAAATTTTTCTTAGTGTTTTTTTTTTTTAGTTGCACTCAATGACTTTATTCCATTCATTTATTTTTGTGTGGTGCTAAGGATCGAACCCAGGGCCTTGAGCGTGCTAGGCGAGCACTCTACCGCTGAGCCACAATCCCAGCCTTCCTTAGTGATTTTTAAACTTTTTTTTTTTTTTTTGTGGGTGAGGGTTTAGGGAAATTAACCCTTCATGTATACTGTTAACAAGTAACTTTTCCTCAGTTTGTCTCCTTATTTTGTTTATGGTGTTTAAAATATTGGCACATTTAATGCATTAATTTTCAAATTCATTTCACAAGCTTTTCCCACCCAAGTGGGATTTATAAAAATTATTCTTGCCAAGTCCAGTGTTATACACCTGGCCAGCAGCTCAGGAGCCTGAGGCAGTAGGATTGTGAGTTCAAAGCCAACCTCAGCAACTTAGCAAGGCCTTAAGTAACTTAGAAAGACTTTATCTCAGAATAATATACAAAAAAGGACTGGGATGTGGCTCAGTGGTTAAGTGCCACTAGGTTCAATTCCTGGTACCAAAACAAAAATAATATTCTTCAGGGCTAGGGCTATAGCTCAGTTGATAGAGTGCTTGTCTAGCATGCACAAAGCCCTAGTTTCAATCACTAGCACTCCCTACTCCCCCAAACACAGAATTGCAATAACTTAATAAAATCAATCTACTACCTGGAATTCCTTTTTCAATAACTGTTGGCAATTTTTATTTCGATTATGAAAATAAAATGTTTAAATGCAAATGGTAGACTGGAAGACAACAAAAATAAAAACTAACATGAGTAAAAATGGTAGGATTAGGAGTTTTTTGTTTTTTTTTTTAATCTCATTTTATGATTTAAAATATTTTTTGTAGGGCTGGAAGAATAGCTCAGTGGTGGAGCACTTGCCTAGCATGCACAAGGCCCAGGATTCAATCCCTAGTCTCATGAAAAAGAATTTTCTGAATGAACATAGATTAATTTTATAATCAGGAAAGAAAAATCAATGTTTTGTTTTTCTTTTTTTTAATATTTATTTCTTTCAGTTATACACAGTACCTTTGTTTGTTTGTTTATTTATTTTATATGGTGTTGAGGATCTAACCCAGGGCCTCACATGTGCTAGGCGAGCGCTGTACTGCTGAGCCACAACCCCAGCCCCCTCAATGTTTTCTTTAATGTTGAAAATTTCTGTTAATATTTTTAACATTTGGGGCTGAGACTGTGGCTTAGCGGTAGAGCACTCTCCTTGCACTGGTGAGGCCACATAAAAATAAGTAAATGAAGATATTGTGTCCAACTACAAATAAAAAAAGAAATATTAAAAAAAAATTTTTAACATTTCATACCACATCTTATGTTGACATTCTAATAATACTATCGAATAATGTCCCAATCTTTTCTTGTGAAGACAGCTTATATATCTTTTTGACTTCAGAAATATTTGTTATTTCAGGAAGATTTTTCAAAGAAATCTGGTGATCTTCTACTTGAGATATTAGGTATTTTTTTTATTTACTTGTTTTTCTCCCTCTTCAATGTAAGCAATTAAAATTGAAGTATCATTTGCTAAGATACCAAGTTTTTTTCTTTTTTTTTTTTAAGGTTTCATGTTCTTTTTAAATATTTATTTTTTAGTTTTTTAGGTGGACACAATATCTTTATTTCATTTTTATGTGGTTCTGAGAATCAAACCCAGTGCCTCACGCATGCTAGGCAAGTGTGCTACCACTTCAGCCATATCCCCAGCCCCGCAATTTTTTTTTAAGTCTGAAATATTGTTTGGAGAAAGGTTGAAAATAATTTCAGTAGATAAGAGTCTCATCTTGGGCTGAGGCTGTGGCTCAGTGATAGCACACTTGCCTGGCATTTGTGAGGCACTGGATTTGATCCTCAGCACCACATAAAAGTCTATCAACAACAACAACAACAAAAAAATTAAAAAAAGAATTATCTTCAGTTTTCTCAGATTGTAGAGGTGAACTGCTTTGTTTGTTGCCACAAGTATCTGAAATGGATCAACAGCCATTGTATTATTGTATTGATGTGCCATCAATGATGCCTTCCATGGCCTTTTTTCTCAAGTCTCCAGCATTTTTTGTATCTTTAAATAACAGAAGGGTCACCTGACTGGTCCTGGTCTGCCTGGAATTTGATTTAAAAAAAAAAAAGAATATATCACAATTGAAATTTTATATATATATATATATATATATATATATATATATATATATATATACACACACACACACACACACACACACACACACACACACACATTCTTTTTTTCCCCTAGTATTTTTATGGTCTTGTATTTCATACTGGGAGAAGGTCTGGAGTAAAATTTTGGAGGAATCTGTAGCATTGTACAAAATGAAATGTGAAACATTTGTAAAAGAGGGTTCAGTCCACTTTCTTCAGGTATATTGTATTTCCCACTGCTTTAGTCAAGCCAGTGTTAAGTCAGGTGAACAACCACTAACTTATCTTGCTGATTCGGTCCATGACCTGTCTCTACCTTACATTGTCCTGTGGCAGATGTACACCAAACTTCATGTGATAGCCAGTCTTCCAAGATAGCCCATTAGGTATCCTTACTTCTAGGATCTTTGCATAATCTCCTAATGAACCAGAGCTGGTTTGGGGGACCAATAACATGTTAGAAGTGACAGGGTATGATTTCTGAGGCTAGGTAATGTAGGTCATTCTGGCTTACACCATGGTCTCTAGAATTGCTTGCTAGAATGAACCTCCCAAAATTCATAACCTCCAGTGATAGTATGGGGAGACTGGGCCTTTGGTAGGTGACTAGGTGATAAGAAATATTGTGCTTTTATGAAGACAGACTGAGATTTCCCTCTCCCCTTTTACCATGTGAGGACCCAAAAGGAGACCCAATGTTAGTCAGGAAGTGGGTCCTCACCAGACACTGAATCTGCCAATGCCTCGCATCTTGGATTTCCCAGTCTCCAAAACTGAGAAACAAATTTACTATTATTTATAAGCCACCTAGTCTTTGGTGTTTTGTTATGGTATCCCTAACAGACTCACTTTGAGGAATGCCATCTGCTATGGCTGAGGACATAGCAGCCCACTGGAAAGGCCTATGTTGAGAGACAATGAGGCCTGACAACAGCTAGCAATAATGTGAGCTGTGTGAATAAACTACTTTGGGAGTAGATTTCCCAGCCCCAGTCAAACCTTTCTTCAGATAATTGGAGTCCTGTTCAATATATGACTGCAAAATCATGGGACTCCAATGTAAAATATCTTTCAAATTCCTGACCTTCAGAAATTGAGAGAATAATACCATATTAAGCCACAAATTTGGGAGTAATTTGTTTTGTAATAATACCCCTGTTCTTTTTTGAAAATTTTTTTTAGTTGCAGATGGACACAATACCTTTATTTATTTGTTATATTTTTATGTGGTACCGAGGATCGAACCCAGTGCCTTATACATGCTAGGCAAGTGCTGTACCACTAAGCCACAAACCTGGCCCCCTGTTCTCTTCTTTGCATTCCTTTAGATGTGTGGGACCATATCCCTGTAGTTGGTCAGTAAGATGGGTGAGAAAGTGGTCCCTACCATTTCCAAGTCCCTGAAAATCCTCCTATGCTATCTATCCCCCAGTGCTTCCTCTTTCCTTTTGCTGACAAAATACAGAAAGAATCCAGCAGAGGAGACTGAGCTGTTTGATGGAAGGAGCTTGGGTCCCTGAATGGCTGAATGGAGCAGTCAGTCTTCTCCATGTTCCTAACCCATACTGGATTGTATTCATGTTAAGCCACTAACATTTTAAGATTTAGGTGATGTTAGTTAAAAGAATATTTACAGTAATTAATACACTATGATTTAGGAGGGGTGGAACTTACTACCTTGAATGAGGTGGCTTGAGATTTTAACAATCATCACAACCTTTTTTGGGGGGAGTGGGGTACAGGGGATTGAACTAGGGGGCACCACTGAGACACATCCCCAGCCCCATTTTTATATATTATTTAGAGACAGGGTCTCGCTGAGTTGCTTAGTGCCTCACCACTGTGAGGCTGGCTTTGAACTCTTGATCCTCCTGCCTTAATCCCTCTTAAAATGTTGGGATTACAGGTGTGCGCCACCGCGCCTGGCCTTCACAACCTATAAAATTAGCTAAGAGGCTGAGACTGTCAGGGTAAGATAGATTGGAATTTGGAGATAACAATTCAGTTTATACATAGACTAAACCATTTTCTGTGGGGATTCATTGGAGATTACAGCCAATGATCAGTTGACCCTATTCCTTTAGGCCTACTGTGAGGTAATATATTATGGCAGGAATATGGTCAAATCATGAGTCAAGGAGCAAAAAGAGAGAGGAAGAAGCCAGGGTTCCATAATCCCTTTGAGGGTATACCTCCAATGACCTAAAAGCCTTCCATGAGGCCCCACTTCCTGAAATTTCTACCACTTGCCAACAATACTACCCTGGGGACCAAGCCTTTAACACATGATCCTTTGGGCTTCATTGAGAATCCAAACTGTGGTTGGGTGTTTTGGTGCACACCTGAAGTCCCAGTTACTCCAGAGGCAGGAGGACCATAAGTTTGAGGCCAGCCTGGGCAATTTAGTGAGACTGGGGATGTAGCTCAGTGGTAGAGTGCCTCTAGGTCCAATCCCCAGTTCAAAAACAAAAAAAAAAAAATCCCCAAATTATAGCAGAGCCTGAATTGGATATGACTCTTTATATTAAATGGAATGTTTTAGATCAGAAGTGATAGGTGCAGACAATTCAAAAGACTTTGTTTGGCTGGACACGATGACACACACTTGTCATCCCAGCAACTTAGCTGAGACAGGATGATCACAAGTTCGAGCCCAAAGCAATTAATGAGACCCTATCTCAAAATAAAAAGTAAAAAAGGGGCTGGAGATGTGGCTCAGTGGAAAAGCACCCCTGGATTCAATCCCTGGTACCAAAAAACAAAAAATAAAAAAAACTTAGTTTATCATTTGAGGTAATTTGCTTGAGTAAACCAATGAGAAAAAAATCAAAATATTCTTTTAAACTTATTTAAAATATGTGTATTTTTCATTTATGCAGAATAGCCTACATAATATAAAACACAGATTTAAATAGCATAGTGGCTTTTTTTTTTCCTTTTGGTACTGAGGATTGAACCCAAGGGTGCTTAAGCACTGAGCCACATTCCCAGCTCTTTTTATTCTGAGACAGGGTCTTGCCAAGTTGCTTAGGGTAAAAAACTAAATTGGTAAAATATGGGGGTAAGAGAGAGATGTGAAGAATTTATTATTTTTTGAGATTCTATAGATCTCATGGGCAGTTTCCATGATGCTTTTTTTTTTTCCTTTTTTATCTTAAGGTGCTAGGAATTGAACCCAGGGCCTTGTGCATGTAAGGCAAGCACTCTACCACTGAGCAATATTCTCAGCTCTCCATGCTACTTTCGCCTAAGCTTAGTCATGCTGCCATGTTCTGTTGAAGGTGGGAAGGTCCAAGATGACACTACTCAGATATCTCAGGATTGGTACTTGTTGTCAGCTGGAATCTCCGGATGATGCAAATCTCTCTTTCTCTCTCTCTCTCTCCCCCTCCTCCTCCTCCTCCTCTTCCTCCTCCTCCTCCTCCTCCTCCTTCTTCTTCTCTCTCTCTCTCTCTTTTGTACTGGGGTTTGAACCCAGGGGCACTTAACTACAGAGCCACATCCCCAGCCCTTTTTATTTTTTATTTTGAGACAGGGTTTCACAACATTCCTTCTGGCCTCATTAAATTGCTGACACTGGTCTTGAACTTGTGATCCTCCTGCCTCAGCCTCCTGCGTTGTTGGGATTACAGGCTTGAGCCATTGCACCGGGCTGCAAATGTCTCTTGAAGCTTCAGAATTCAAATAATATCACTTCAACCTCATTCTGTTGGTCAAAGCAAGTTGAGAGGTCAACTGGATTAAAAGGGTTTGAAAACTAGACTTCACTTCTGCATGGGAGAAGGAGAAAAGTCACATTATTTGGGGGAATAATGATGACCATGATTATAAAGATACTGATACTAAATACAAAAGTATTATTTATTTAGTGCCTGTTATAAAATGGATACTGTGCTATATGTATTAAATATGATATTGCTGAAACTAAGTTTGTATATCTCCCTTCATCCTATGGCATTTGCTCAGAGTGTCATATGTGTAATGGAAACTTGTAATTATTGATGACCAGATTTTGAACACCCTTCCTAATTGAGGGATTCTTTGCCTCCTAGAAGAGAAGTTGAAACGAAGAGAAACCTAGTATTCTACCTTCTCTGCCAAATGGGATGTTGGCCCTTGACTTAGACTCTTGCCAATCAGATGCACTTATCTGGGGATTTTGAATTTGAAACTACTGACACAGAGAAACAAGGACAGTGGAGATTTCTTCTTGGTGTCGGTGGCAGCAGCATCAAGTTGGCAGGCACAATGGTGTCTGTGTTACCAACCCTTGGATCCAGTGTTAAATACCAGGGAAGATAACAGTGCAAGCTGTGGTTCCTGTGTTTAGTGGCAGCAGTAGCAGCAGCTCAGAAGATTGGCTCAGTGATTCTATTTTGATTGTAGTATTGTCTGCATAACTCCTCTTCATTCTTGCTTGTTTTTCCCATTAATCTGTAAACCATTCATTGAATATTATTTCAAGAAGTTAACTAAAAGAGAGATTTTTATCAGGGATCATCGTAGGCCATAGATCCTGAGGGAAGGTGGGGTGGAGTGGTGGAGAGCAGGTGGGCACTGGTCAATTGTACTGATTGGGAGGAAGACAAGAAGAATCCAGCTAACATTAGGAGGAAGATGTTCACAGCCCATGGCAAATAGGACCAAATAGCTGTTTAAATCTCATCTCTGATCACCTCTATTGATGTGACAATTGAAAACAAGACTTTTTGCTTCCGATGCTCTTGCCACATAAAGGATAGGCTAGATTCAAGAACTGTGGAGGTGCTGGGCACAGTGGTGCACGCTTGTAATCCCAGCGGCTCGGGAGGCTGAGGCAGGAGGATTACAAATTCAAAGCCAGCCTCAATTTGGCAAGGAGCTAAGCAATTCAGTGAGACCCTGTCCCTAAATAAAATACAAAAATAGGGTTAGGGATGCAGCTCAGTGGTCAAGTGCCCCTGAGTACCGCCCGGCTCTGCCAAAAAAAAAAAAAAAAAAGGGAAGGTAATGATACTGCTTTTTTTTTGTTTGTTTTTGGTACTGAGGATTTAACCCAGGGGTGCTTTACCATTGAACTACATCCCCAGTCTTTTTTTTTTTTTTTTTTTTTTTGAGACAGGGTCTCACTGAACTGCTAAATTGCTGAGGTTGACCTCAAACTCGTGATCTTCCTGCCTCAGCTCCTGAGTCACTGGGATCACAGGTATGTGCCACCATATCCAGCTTTGTGATTGCTTTTAAAATTGCTGAACAACTTAAAGGAAGAGTGACAGGATAAGAGTTATAAATTGTTAATTCATGTTATCGATCGAAACCCAAGGATTTTCTGTGATTCTGCTATAAAAATATGTACAAAATTTTACAAGACATACATTCTTGGAACTGAAGAACATAAGAGTTACAAACGAAACACAACGTTTGATCCTCATGATTGCCAAATCTTATTAGTTTAATCCATAGCCTTTGTGGTCTCTTTGAGAAGTTTCTTATGGGAAGTTGATCTGTGAAACACACAGAAAACACAATTCAAGTTACTTTTGAACATAGCACACTGACTGCATCCTTAATAATAAAAGTTCTAAGGACAATGACAAATAAAAATAAATCTTTCAGGGGCGGGGGGTGGTGGCTGGGGTTGTGGCTCAGTGGTAGAGTGCTTGCCTAGTATGCATGAGGCACTGGGTTCGATCCCTGCCACCACATAAATAATAAATAAAATAAAAGTATTGTGTCCATCTACAACTAAAAAAGTATTTAAAAATAAATTAATAAATAAATCTTTAATTTTATTTCATGGGCTTGTTGTTGGTGTTGTAGTTGAGAAACACTTCTTTTCTGTGTATTACAAGATAGAACAATAAGTAAAAATATTGGTATGAATAGGAATCAGAATTTTCATTGTGGGGGAAGAAGGAGAAATAAACAAAAATAAATAAATAAATAAAAGAGAAATAAATAAAAATAAAAGGGGAAGGTGAGAAATAAACCCCATGAAGTTGGGGGTTCATGGGGAAATCAGCATACACTGATGATTTAAAAAAAGAAAGACAAGCCAGGCATGGTAGCACACACCTGTAATTCCAGCAACCTGGGAGGCTGATGCAGAAGGATCACAAATTCAAAGCCAGCTTTGGCAACTTAGCAAAACCCTGTCTCAAAATAAAAATTTTGAAGAGAGTTGGGGATATAGCCCAGTGCCTCTGGGTTCAATCTTAGTACTGGAAAAAAAAAAAAGACACTTCTAGGGCTGGGGTTGTAGCTCAGTGGTAAAGTGCCTGCCCAGCATGTGTGAGGCACTGGGTTCGTTTCTCAGCACCGCATATGAATAAATAAATAAAGGCCCATTGACAACTAAAAATATATATATAAAATATATACTTCTAGGATTATTAGAGAAATATGAATATACTATATTAGTTGATACATTGAATTGTTCATTTTCCTAGGTAGATAATTGTGTTGTGGGTTTTAGGAGAGTGTCCTTAGAGGACACATGCTAAAGTATTTAGGAGTAAGGTAAAATGTAAGGATATCTGCAACTTACCCATTAGCAGTCAATCCCCATTTCCCCCCAAACTGAACTCTGGGTAACCACAAATCTACTTTCTATTATAGACTTGCTTATTGTGGACATTTCATATAAATAGAGCAACAGAGTATGTAACCTTGTATGATTGGCTTCTTTTATTTTGCATCCATGTTGTAACTAGTATCAATAACTCCATTCATTTTTATTGCTAAATAATATTCTGACCAAGTGTCAAATATGGTGTAACCTTAGAAAATATAATAAATAAACAAAAACAAAAAAATAATAGTATTCTGTTGTTTGGATATGCTGCATTTTGTCTGCCTATTCATCAATTGATGAACATTTCAGTTGCTTCCACATTTGGCTATTCTGAATAATATTGCTACAAACATTCAGGGACAAGTTTTTGTGTGGATATATGTTTTAATTTCTCTTAGGTATTTGCTTAAGAGTTGTGTCTGTCGGTTTTTCATCTTTGTGACCAAAATACTTGAGCAGAACAACTTAAAGTAGGAAAGATTTATTTTGATTCAGTTTCAGTCCATGGTCAGCCAGCTGCATTGCTTTGGGCCTGAGGCAAGGCAGGATATGGTGGGAGAAGGGCATGGTGGAGGAAAGCTGCCGGACTCACAGCAGCTGGAAAACAGAGAGAGGGGTTGGGGACAAGATACAGTCCCCAAGAGCATACCCCCCAAGGACTCACATCCCTCAACATGGCCCCCTCCTATAGTTTCCACCACCTCCCAATAGTCCACTGAAATTTTTAATCCATCAAGTAGATGAGGTTAGTGTCTTCATGCTCCAATTATTTCCTAAAAAAAAAAATCATATCTGAACATTGTTGCACTGGGGACTAAGCTTTCAACACATAAGTCTTTGGGGACACTTCATATCCAAACTATAACAGGAGTGGACTTGCTCATAATTCTTACTCAATTGGTCATGTGGCTACTCTGTTAACCTTTGAAAGAACTGCCAGATTCTTTTCCAAAGTGACTGAGCCATTTTACAATCCCAGTAGCAGGGAATAAGGATTTTGATTTCTCTATATCTTAGCCAATTCTGCCTTCTTTTTTGGGGGGATGGGGTACCAGGGATTGAACCCAGTGGTGCTTAACCACTGAGCCACATCCCCAGCCCTTTTTTGTATTTTATTTAGAGACAGCATCTCACTGAGTTGGTTAGGACCTTGCTAAATTGCTGAGGCTGGCTTTGAATTCACGATCCTCCTGCCTCAGCCTCCCAAGCCCCTGGGATTACAGGTGTGCACCACTGCACCTGGCAACACTGTCTTTTTGATTATCACCATCCTACTAAGTATGAAGTAGTAGCTCATTGTGAGGTTTTTGTTTTTGGCATCAGGTATTGAACCCAGGGGTGCTTAACCACTGAGCCACATCCCCAACCCTTTTTATATTTTATTTTAAGACAGGGTCTCACTAAGTTGTTTAGAGCCTTGTTGAATTGCTGAGGCTGCTTTGAACTCAAGATCCTGTTGCCTTGGCCTCCCAAGCCGCTGGGATTACAGGTGTGCACCACCATGTCTGGCTCTGGTTTTGATTTATATTTCCCTGATGGCTAATGATGTTGAGCATCTTTTCATGAGTTTATTGACCTTTTATTTATTTGTTTAATTTTTCAAAATATTTTATATATATATATATATATATACATATATATATATATATATATATATATATATATATATATATATATATATATATATGAAATGTACCCAGTGCCTCACACATGCTAGGCAAGCACTCTTCCACTGAGCTACAACTCCAACCCCTTATTGACCTTTTATATACTTTTATATATGTTCTTAGGAGCATGTCTATTCAGATTGGTTGTCTTTTTTTTAAAGAGTCTATATTTTTAGAGTAGTTTTAGATTCACAGCAAAACTGAGAGGAAGATATGGAGATTTCCTATATATCTCTTATATCCCTTGTGCCACACACATGCATAGCCTCCCTATTATCAGCATCCCCAACAGAGTGGTATACTTGTCACAATTAATGACACTATAATCACATAAAATTCATAACTGGGGTTCACTCTTGGTAGTGTACATTCCATACATTTATTTATATGTGTTCTTTTTTTTTTTTTTGCATCTGCCATTTTAGTACTACACAGAGTATTTTCACTGTCCTAAAAATCTATTATTTACACATTTTAAAAGCTGTAACACTAGGCTGGGGTTGTGGCTCAGCGGTAGAGCACTTGCCTAAAAACTGTAACATGGACTGGGGATATAGCTCAGTGGTAAAGCACCTGCCTAGCAGGCTCAAGTCCCTGAGTTCAATCCCCAGTACAAATAAATAAATAAATATCTTTTTTTTAATTACTGAGTTGTAAAAGTTCTTTATTTATTCTGTATACTAGATTCTTCTTTTTTATTTTTTATTCTAATTTATTACATATGACAAAAGAATGCATTATAATTCATATTATACATATAGAGCACAATTTTTCATATCTGGTTGTATACAAAGTGTATTCACACCATATGTGCCTTCATACATGTACTTAGGGTAATGATATCCATCTTATTCCACCATCTTTTTTACCCCCTTGCCCCCTTCCTTCTCCTCCAACCCCTTTGCCCTATCTAGAGTTCGTCTAATCCTCCCATGCCCCGCCTCCCAACCCCATTATAAATCAGTTTCCTTATATCAGAGAAAACATTCGGCATTTGGTTTTTTGGAATTGGCTAACTTCACTTAGCATTATATTCTCCAACTCCCTATATTTACTGCAAATTCCACGATTTTTAAAAAAAATATTTTTCAGTTGTTTATGGACTTTTATTTTGTTTATTATTTATATGTGGTGCTGAGAATTGAACCCAGTGCCTCACACATGCTAGGCAAGCAATCTGCCACTGAGCCACAACCCCAGCCCCAAATGCCATGATTTTATTCTCTTTTATTGCTGAGTAACATTCCATTGTGTAAATATATACCACATTTTCTTTATCCATTCATCTACTGAAGGGCATCTAGGTTGGTTCCACAGTTTAGCTATTGTGAATTGTGCTGCTATAAATATTGATGTGGCTGTGTCCCTGTAGTACACTGTTTTAAGTCCTTTGGGTATAGACCAAGGAGTGGGACAGCTGGGTCAAATGGTGGTTCCATTCCCAGCTTTCCAAGGAATCTCCATACTGCTTTCCATATTGGCTGCAATTGATTGCAATTTGCAATCCCATCAGCAATGTATGTGTGTGCCAATTTCCCCACATCCTCGCTAACACTTATTATTGTTTGTATTCTTAATAGCTGCCATTTTGACTAGAGTGAGATGAAATCTTAGTTTTGATTTGCATTTCTCTAAATACTGGAGATGTTGAACTTTTTTTTCATATATTTATTGATCAATTGTATATCATCTTCTGAGAGGTGTCTGTTCAGTTCCTTGGCCCATTTATTGATTGGGCTATTTGTTTTTGTTTTTTTTTTTTTGGTGTTTAGCTTTTTGAGTTCTTTATATATCCTAGAGATTAGTGCTCTGATGTGCAAGTGGTAAAAATTTTCTCCCAAGATGTAGGCTCTCTATTCACTCACTGATTGTTTATTTTGCTCAAAAGAAGCTTTTTAGTTTGAATCCATCCCATTTATTGATTCTTGATTTTAATTCTTGCAATAGGAGTCTTATTAAGGAAATTGGGGCCTAATCCGACATGATGAAAATTTGGGCCTACTTTTTCTTCTAATAGGCACAGTGTCTCTGGTTTAATTCCTAGGTCCTTGATCCACTTTGAGTTGAGTTTTGTGCATGGTGAGAGATAGGGGTTTAATTTCATTTTGTTGTATATGGATTTCCAGTTTTCCCAGCATTGTTTGTTGAAGAGGCTATCTTTTCTCCAATGTATGTCTTTGGCACCTTTGTCTAATATAAGATAACTGTAATTATGTGAGTTAGTCTCTGTGTCTTCTATTCTGTACCATTGGTCTACCAGTCTGTTTTGGTGCCAATACCATGCTGTTTTTGTTACTATTGCTCTGTAGTATAGTTTAAGTCTGATATAGTGATGCCACCTGCTTTATTCTTCTTGCTAAGGATGGATTTAGCTATTCTGGGTCTCTTATTTTTCCAGATAAATTTCATGACTGCTTTTTCTGTTTCTATGAGGAATTTCATGGGGATTTTGATTGGAATTGCATTAAATCTGTATAGTGTTTTTGGTAGTATGGTAATTTTGACAATATTAATTCTGCCTATCCAAGACCAAGGGAGGTCTCTCTATCTTCTAAGGTCTTCTCTAATTTTTTTCTTTAGAATTCTATAGTTTTCATTGTAGATGTCTTTCACCTCTTCCATTGATTCCCAAGTATTTTATTTTATTTTGAGACTATTGTAAATGGAGGTAGTTTTCCTTGTTTCCCTTTCAGAGGATTTGTCACTGATATACAGAAATGCCTTTGATTTAAGTGTGTTGATTTTGTGTCCTGCTACTGTGCTGAATTCATTTACTAGTTCTAGAAGTTTTCTGGTGGAATTTTTTGGGTCTTCTAGGTTTAGAATCATGTCATCAGCAAATAGTGCTAATTTGAGGTCTTCTTTTCCTATCCTTATCCCTTTAATTTCTTTCATCTGTCTAATTACTCTGGCCAGTGTTTTAAGAACTATGTTAAATAGAAGTGGTGAGAGAAGGCATCCCTGTCTTGTTCCAGTTTTTAGAGGGACTGCTTTCAATTTTTCTCCATTTAGAACGATGTTGGCCTGGGGCTTAGCATAGATAGCTTTTATGATGTTGAGATATGTTCCTGTTATCCCTAGTTTTTCTAGTGTTTTGAACATGAAGGGGTGCTATATTTTGTCGAATGCTTTTTTTGCATCTATTGAGATGATCATATGATTCTTTAAGTCTATTGATGTGATGAGTTATGTTAATTGATTTACATATGTTGAACAACCTTGCATCTCTGGGATTAACCCCACTTGATTGTGGTGCACTATCTTTTTGATATGTTTTTGTATTCAATTTGCCAGAATTTTATTGAGATTTTTGCATCTATGTTCATTAGAGATATTGGTCTGAAGTTTTCTTTCTTTGATGTGTCTTTGTCTGGTTTTGGGATCAGGGTGATATTGGCCTCATAGAATGAGTTTGGAAGTGCCCTCTGTTTTTCTATTTTTTTTAATATTTATTCTTAAGCTTTAAGTGGACACATATCTTTATTTTACATTTATGTGGTGCTGAGAATCGAACCCAGTGCCTCGTGCATGCTAGGCGAGCATTCTACCACTGAGCCACAACCCCAGCCCTGTTTTTCTATTTCACAAAATAATTTGAAGAATATAGGTATTAGTTCTTCTTTATAGGTCTTGTAGAACTCAGCTGTTTATCTATCTGGTCTTGGGCTTTTCTTGTTGGTAGGCTCTGATGGCATCTTCTATTTCATTGCTTGAAATTAATCTGTCTCAATTGTGTATGTCATCCTGATTCAATTTAGGCAAATCATATGACTCTAGACATTTGTCAATGCCTTCAAGATTCTCTATTTTATTGGAGTACAAGTTTTCAAAATAATTTCAAATTATCTTCTATATTTCTGTAGTGTCTATTGTGATATTTCCTTTTTCATCACGTATGTTAGTAATTTGAGTGTTCTCTCTCCTTCTCCTGTGTTAGCATGGCTAAGTGTTTGGCAATTTTATTTATTTTTTTCAAAGAACCAACTTTTTGTTTTGTCAATTTTTTCAATTGTTTCTTTTGTCTTAATTTCATTGATTTCAGCTCTGATTTTAATTATTTCCTGTCTTCTACTGCTTTTGGTGTTGATTTGTTCTCTTTTTTCTAGGGCTTTGGATGTAATGTTAGGTCATTTATTTGTTGACTTTTTCTTCTTTTAAGGAATGAACTCCATGCAGTGAACTTTCCTCTTAGTGCTGCCTTCAAAGTGTCCCAGAGAATTTCAATATGTTGTATCAGTGTTCTCATTTACCTTTAAGAATTTTTTAATCTCCTCCTTGATGTCTTTTGCAACCCATTGTTCATTAATAGCATGTTACTTAGTCTCCAAGTGTTGGAGTAGTTTTATTTTTTATTTTATTATTGATTTCTAATTTCATTCCATTGTGATGTGATAGAATGCAGGGTAGTATCTCTACTTTTTTGTATTTGGTAAGAGTTGCTTTGTGGCATAATATATGGTGTATTTTAGAGAAGGATCCATATGCTGCTGAGAAGAAAGTGTATTTGCTTGTTGAAGGATGAAATATTCTATTATATGTCCTTTTATTTTATTTTTTAAATTTTTTATTGTTGGTTGTTCAAAACATTACAAATTTCTTGATATATCATATTTCACACTTTGATTCAAGTGGGTTATAAACTCCCATTTTTACCCCATATACAGATTGCAGAATTACATCAGTTACACATCCATTGATTTACATATTGCCATACTAGTGTCTGTTGTGTTCTGCTGCCTTTCCTATCCTCTACTATCCCCCCTCCCCTCCCCTCCCCTTTATATGTCCTTTTATTCTAAGTTATTGATTGTATTATTGAGTTCTATAGTTTCTTTGTTCAGCTTTTGTTTGGAAGATCTATCCAGTGGTGAAAGAGATGTGTTAAAGTCACCCAGAATTATTGTGTTGTGGCTTATTTGACTCTTAAACTTTAGAATAGAGTTTGATGAATATAGATGCTCCATTATTTGGGGCATATATATTTATAATTGTCATGTCTTGTTGGTGTATGGTTCCCTTGAGCAGTATGTAGGGTCCTTCTTTATATCTTTTGATTAGCTTTAGCTTAAAGTCTACTTTGATACAAGGCTGGAGATGCCTGCCTGCTTCTGCAGTCCATGTGAGTGGTATGATTTTTCTCAACCTTTCACCTTCAGTCTATGTATGTCTTTTCCTATGCAATGAGTCTCTTGGAGGCAGCATATTGTTGGGACTATGTTTTTTAATCCAATCTGCCAGTCAATATTTTTTGATTGATGAGTTTAGGCCATTAACATTCAGGGTTATTATTGAGACATGATTTGTATTCCCAGTCATTTTTGTTACTTAACTTGCCTTGGTTTCATTAGTTTTTCCTTTAGTGTAATACTTCCCTCTGCTGATTTTCATTGTTTTTAATTTTCTTTTCATAGAATATTTTGCCAAGGATGTTTTGTAGTGCAGGCTTTCTAGCTGTAAATTCTTTTAACTTTTATCATGGAAGGTTTTATTTCATCATCAAATCTAAAGCTTAGTTTTGCTGGATACAAGATTCTTGGTTGGCATCCATCTTCTTTCAAACTTGATATATGATATTCCATATATATATATATATGTTCTAGCTTTTAGGGTCTGGGTTGAAAAATCTGCACATAAACTAATTGGTTTCCCCATAAACTAATTGGTTTCCCCCTAAATATAATCTGATTCCTTTCTCTTGTGGCTTTTAATATTCTCTCTTTATTTAATAATATTAATAATGTTCTCTCTTTATTCTGTATGTTAGGCATTTTTATTATAATGTGCCTTAGTGTGGATCGGTTGTAATTTTGTAAGTTTGGTGTCCTGTAAGCCTCTTAAATTTGGTTTTCCAACTCATTCTTCATATTTGGAAATTTTTCTGATATTATTTCATTGAATAGAGTGTTTATTCCTTTGGTTTGGAACTCTATGCCTTCCTCCATCCCAATAACTTTAAATTTGTTTTTTTAATGCTATCTCATATTTCTTGAATGTTCTGATCATGGTTTCTTACCATTTTCACTCTGTAGTCTATATTCTTTTCAAGATTATATATTTTGTCTTCATTGTCTGAGGTCCTGTCTTCCAAGTGGTCTAATATGTTGGTGATGCTTTCAAATGAACTTTTAATTTGGTTTTTTGTTTCTTTTATTTCAAGGATTTCTGTTTGGTCTTTCTTAAGAACTTCTATCTCCCTATTGAAGTAAACTTTTGATTTCTGTATTTGTTTATCTTTGTCAAAATGATCGTTTGCTGCCTGTATTTGCTCTCTTATATCATCCTTTAATTCACAGAACATTTTAATTACGTACATCCTGGACACCTTCTTTGTTATTTCATCTTCCATGCTGGCCATGGATTCTAATAATGTGGTATCTTGATTTGTTTGGGACACTTTCTTTCCTTGTCTTTTCATATTGCTCATGTGTCTTTCTTTCTAGCTCTGATCAGAGGTCTCAACAGTTTCTAAACTGCATCACACTCACCCTCTCTCTTACTGTTTCTGAATAGGGACCTTTCTCTGTGTGTCCCTTTGGGGATGCTCTGCACCTGTCCCGCTGAGAGCTGTTTTCTTGTTGGGCACTCACTGAGCCACATTAGCGACTGCTGGGGAGAGGGATCAGTTAGAAACTGGGTATCTGGCCAGCTGGAGTTCCATACTGGGGGTTGCCCCCACTAAAGATGGTTATGAAGGTGACCCAAGATGGAGGTATTTGCTTTCAGCAATGGGGTGTTGGGTGGGGTTGGGGGAGCTGGGCAATGGTGTTGGACAATGAGTTCAGAGACTGGGTGTATGGCATGCAGCATGTGGTTGTGGCTGTCTCTAGAGCCTGTGTGTAGTTCCCTGGTGCAGTCAGCTGGGCGCATAGGGGACTATCTCTGTTGCTGCAGAGTCCCAAGATGGAGGATACCAGGGGAGCCACAGGTTGGTTGATGGGGGTGGTCCACACAGGAGTGGTGGCTGGAGATTCTGTGGGTGTTTAGCTGTCAGGTGTCCTGCGTGGGAGCTGCGTTGGGGATTTCTGTTCGGGTTGGTAGCCAAAAGTTTTTCACGGGTGCTAATGCCCTCAATGGTCCTGCTCGGGCACCCAGTAGTCCTGCATGTGTGAGTAGTTGGGAGACCTACTCTGATGCTGAGGCCTGCATGGGCACGGTGGCCATGATTCCTGTGTGGAAGCAGGAATATCGCTTCCAGAGAAACAGTATGCTCACTTCCTGAGTCCCAGGTCACAGAGTGACACAGAATGCTGCCTCTCTCTGGCCTGCCATCTTGGATCCCTCTAGATACTTCTTTTCTTTGGGAGGATTGAATCCAGGGTTGTTTTACACTGAGCCACATCCCCAGCCCTTTTTATTTTTTAATTTCAGACAGGGTCTCACTAAGTTGCTTAGGGCCTCACTAATTTGCTGGGTCAGGTTTCAAACTTGTAATCTTCCTGCCTCAGCCTCCTGAGTCACTGGGATTTTAGATGTGTGCCACCCTGCCTGGTTGGATACTAGATTCTTATCAGATATATAAATTACATAGATTTTCTCTCATTCTCTAGGTTATCTACTCTCTTTCTTCATGAAATCCTTTGAATCACAAAAAAATTTATTTAAGTGATGTCCAATTAATTTTTTCTTTGTTGTTTATGTTTTTGTTGTCATGTCTAAGAAACCATTGCTTAATGAAGGTCACAAGTTTTACAATTATATTTTCTTCAAAAGTTTTTGTTGGGAGTCTCCCTGAGAACTCCCTGGGCCTTTCAGACATGGCGGGGGGCAAATTGCCAGTGGGCAGCTAGGACTCCCCGGGCCTTTCAGATAAGGAGCCCCTAATGCAACATGGCAGCAGGCAAGTTGCCAGTGGGTGGATAACAAGTTGTTTTGAAAATTTTCTAATTGGTCCTCCCATCTTCCGCGCTCGTGGACAGTTCGTGTCCCCCATGAATCTTATGCAGGGCGGACGTGTGTGCACCATAGGTGATGACCTGACCTTTACTATGATTGACCCCGGGAGCTTCCTGATTTAAGATAACTCTCACTTTCTATATAAGCTAGAACCAGCTTGCAGTAAAGTGCTTCATCTTTGTCACTGCTATCTGTGTGTGTGCATTTTAATCTCCGACGACGAACCTTGGCCTTTCAGTTTTAGTGTTAGCTCTTGCATTTAGGCTTTTGATCCATTTTAAGTTTTTGTATATAGTGTAAGGCTAGACTTCATTGTTTTGCTTGTGGGTATCCAGTTATTCCAGTACTGGCCATTCTTTGAACACACCATTCTTTGCCTGTTTGTCTTGGCACCCTTGTCAAAATCAATTGACCATAAATGTGAGGATTTTATCTCTGGACTTTTAATTCTATTCTGTCAGCACCATACTGTCTTGACTTTTGTAGCTTTGTTTTAATTGTAGAATTGGTAAGTATGAGTTTTTCAATGTTAGTTCTCAAGATTATTTTGACTGTTCTGTGTCTTCTGCATTTTATACAAAATTTTTAAAATATAGATTTTATTTTTAGAGCATTTTGAGGTTCACATAGCCTCCCCTAATATCACCATCCTCTACCAAGATAGTACTTTGTTGTAATCCATGAAGTGTTGGCACAACATCATCACCCAAGAGCCACAGTTTACATTAGGATGCACTCTTGTTTTTTTTTTTTTTTTGGTACATCTATGCGGTTTGACAGATATGTACTGACATGTATCCACATCATAGTATCATTTAGGCTTTTGATCCATTTTTGATCCAGTTTCACTGTCCTAAAAAGTCCTCTGTATTTTACTTTTTCATTTCTTCTTCCTCATTTTTAATTTTTATTTATTTATTTTACTGCAAATGGAACCCAGAGCTGCAATTACACATGCTAAGCAAATGCTCTACCACTGAGCTACATCCCAAACCCCTTCATTAATCTTTTGACTATCTTCATATATAGCTTTTCCTTTCCCAGAATGTCATGTGGTTGAAGTCATTTTAGGTAGCCTTTCCAATTTGGCTTCTTTCACTTAGCAATATGCATTTAAATCTTCTTTTCTTTTTATCAACCAATATGTTATTTCTTTTATGCATTGAATAACATTTCATTGTCTGAATATACCACAGTTTATTCATGGAACTGAAGGATATCTTGGTTGCTTCCAAGTTTGGGCAATTATGGGTAAAGATACTAGGAATATCCAAGTGCAGTTTTTGTGTGGACATAAGTTTTAGACTCATTTGGATAAGTACCCAGAAGTATATAGCTGCAATTTATTATACAGATATGTTATAATTTTAAGAAACTGTCAACTTCTCTTACAAAGCAATTGTACTGTTTTGTATTTCCACCGATGTGGATGAGAATTCCTGATGCTTCTTATTCTCACCAGCATTTGGTGTCCTCAACAAGATCTCATATACAGTAGTCTAGAAATTCACTAAGGACTTCATGTTGCACACATATTTATATGCTTATTGTCATCTTTGGTGGGGTGTGTATTCAGGCCTTTTGCCCTCTACCAACTGAGCTATATCCCTATCCTATCCCCTTTTGTCCCTTTTTAATTGTCCTGTTTATTCTTTTACAGTTGAGTTTTCAGGGTTCTTTAGAGGTGTGTGTATTTGTGTGTGTGTGTGTGTGCGCGCGCGCATGCACGCACGCATGTATTTTGGTACTAGGGATCAAACTAGGAAGTGCTCTATTTCTGAACTACATTCTAAGCCCCTTTTTAAAATTTTGAGACAGGATCTCACTAAGTTGTTGAGGATGGCCTTGAACTTGTGATCCTCCTTCACCAGCTTCCTGAGTAGCTAGAATTACTGGCATGCACCAATGTGCCTGAGGAGTTCTTTGCTATTTTGGATAATAGTCCTTTATTGAATATGTCCTTTGAAAATATTTTCTCTCAGCATATGGCTTTTTTTTTCATTCTTTTGGTGGTGTCTTTATTTTTATTTTTTAAGAATTTAAACTTTGCTTTTAAGTGGTGCTCAGGATCGAACCCACTGCCTCAAACGTGCCAGACAAGTGCTCTACCACTGAACTACAACCCCAGCCCCTTGGCAGTGTCTTTACAGAGTGGACAATTTTAATTCTAACTAAGTCCAGCATGCTAATACAAATGGTAATACAAATTTTTTTTTTTTACTTCAGTTCCAGTTGTTCATTGCTGCATGTATCAAAGTGACTGACTTTCCTATGTTAGCCTTGCAACCTGCAACTTTGTTATGAACATTTGTTAGTTCCAGGAGTTTTTTGTTGTTGTTTTCTTCCTTTCCAATCAATATGACTTTCATTTTAATTTCCTATTTTATTGCCTTAGTAGGACTTCCAGTGTTGAAAAGGAGTGCTGATAAGGAACACCCTTGCCTTCATCCTGATCTTAACAGGAAAGCATCAAATTTCTTATTATTAGGTATGATGTTAATTGTAGGGTTTTTTTTTTTTTAGATGTTCTGTATCAAGTTGAGGAAGTTCCCTCTATTCTTATTTTGGTGAAGTTTTTCTGTTGGATTTTGCCAAACACTTTTTTTCTCACATATTGATATAATCAAGTGGTTTTTCTTCGTTGGCCTGTTGATGTGATGGATTACATCACTTAGACTTCTCTTCCTTCTTCCTTCTTCTAGTGGGGACTGAACCCAGGACCTCACACATGCTAGGCAAGAATCCTACCATTTTGAAATAGGGTCATGCTAAATTGTCCAGGCTGGTCTTTAATTTGCAATTCTCCTGCCTCAGCCTCTAAAGTAGCTTGGATTATAGGTATGCACCACCATGCTTGGCATACTGATTTTCAAATTGGCTTACAAGATTTGCTGTCTGGAATAAGTTCCACTTGGTTGTGTATATAATTCTTTTTATACATGGTAGGCTTAAATTTGCTAGTATTTTGTTGAGCATTTTTGCAACTCTATTCTTAAGAAATGTTAATTTGAGTTTTCTTTTCACGTGTCTTTGGCTTTTTTTTTATATTAGAGTAATGCTAATCTCACAGAATGAGTTAGGAAATATTCCCTCTGCATCTGTCTTCTGGAAGAATTATAGAAACTTGGTGTAATTTCTTCCTTAAATATTTGATAAACTCACTAGAGAACTCATCTCATGTTTTCTATTTTGGAAGATTATTTATGACTGATTAAACATCTTTAATAGACATAGTCCTATTCAGATTGCCTATTTCTCCTCATTCGAATTTTGGCAGATTGTGTCTTTCTAGGAATTGGTCCATTTCATCTAGATTATCAATCAAATTTGTGGGCCTAGAGTTATTCATAGTTTTTTTTTTTTTTTGTGTGTGTGTGTGTTCTGAGGATTGAACCCAGAGATGCTTAACCACTGAGCCACATTCTCAGCCCTATTTGTATTTTATTTAGAGACAGGGTCTCACTGAGTTGCTTAGCACCTCACTTTTGCTGAGGCTGGCTTTGAACTCCCAACTCTCTTGCCTCACCTCCCAAGCCACTGGGATTACAGGTGTATGCCACTGCACGTGGCCATAGTATATTTTAAAAATTATTATTATTCTCTTAATGTCCATAGGCTCTCTTATGATGGTCTTTTCATTTCTGATACTGGCAATTTGTATCTTGTTTCTTTTTTTTTTTTTTCCTTAGCTTAGCTAGAGAATTTCGGATTTTATTAATCTTTTACTGATTTCCCATTTTAAATTGTATTGATTTCTACTCTTATTTTTTTACTACTACTAACTTTAGATTTTGCTCTTCTTCCTCTGCTTTACTAAGGTATAAATTTGGATTATTGGTTTTTGGTTTCTTTTGTAATATATACATTCAATCCTATAAATTTCCCTGTAAGCATTGCTTTCATTGCATCCCACAAATTTTCATTAGTTGTATTTTAACTTAGTTCAAAATATTTAATTTTTTTCCCCTTGGGGTTTCTTCATTTTACCCAAACATCTATATGAATTTTTTGATTTTTCTGAAAAAAAATTTTGTGAGAACGTTTCATCTTTATTATTGGTAGAAATGAGATTAGAGGTTTTGTGCTTTTGCTAAAGCTCAGAATTAAACAAGTTTAACCCAGGAGACAGAGCTAAGAGGTTAGGGGACAAACAGGAAATGTAAACTTCTTGAGGGCAGCTGACTTGCAAGAGGAAGAAGGTCAGAGCTGAGAATTTACGATAATGGTTATTCTTCACAGATTTACCAATCAGGTAATTCACTGCACCTACCTGGGAAAGGAGTGATAAAAGGGGGAAGAGTGTATTTAGGAAAAAGCCCTCCTCGTGGAAGCCAGAAGAAGAGAAAACATATTTTATTCCTACATTTTCCAGCTTCTTGTTTTTTTTTTTGTTTGTTGTTGTTGTTGTTGTTTATCTTTTTTGATAAACGATGGTATGATTATATAATCCTCTTTTATTTTTCAACAAGGTAGAACATCTTTGCACTATAGATGAATTCTCTTCAGAAATGTAAGATTGCACAGAAGATTACAGTCTATTAAAGTCTATTAGTCTACTAAAGACTAGGATCTCAAAGAAGATGACAAGCACAGCAAAGAGTTTAGAATAATCAAATTTCCCATTTGATTATTTCTCTCCAGGGCTTCAATTCTCTATTCCAGAAGCACCAGGAAATCTTGTTTTGTCTAAATGAGTCTGTTAATCTAGCAATTTCGTAGGAACAAAAATGTGTCCAAGTTGTTCTGGGAAAAGTTGTTCCCGCGGTTCCTTTCAAAGGTTCTAGCTGATCTGAGTGGAAGTCCACTTGGTGGCACAAATGTTAGTTTTCTAATGGAGGCTGAGACAGAGCTGGAAATTCATGAGGGATTCATGCAGAAAATTCAAGCAGAGCCACAGCAGGTACCAGCTCAGCCCTGGAAACTAAAAGCACTGTGTTTTAGGCACGAAATTCAATGCTGGCTATATAACTATGAACAATCCGGTCATGTCCCTGAACTGCATGAAGCTTAAGGTCAATAGGAGGAAAAGAAATAACTAAACCATTATGTTGTTCTTTGAAGGAAAGGAGAAGGGAGGATCATTGTAGAGAGTAAGGAGAACACACTTGAGAATAAGTAGTGGTATCCATGAGCATCAGAGTGATGTGATCTCTTGTTCTTTTAATCCACTGATTTCGCTATGAAGTCTGTCATCAACTAGAGGCCATTCTCAGTTCTACCTCCCTTAATAAAACTGCTCCCCACAAATCAATCAGTTCTCTTCTGGGCATCATTCTGGGATTGTTGGTGGGAGTTTAGATTTTGACCTCAGAAGGCTAGAAAATGTGTGAGAAAAATATTTCTATTAAGACAACACTATTTCAAAGGTTGAAACATTAATTCTTGCCAAGTGCAGTGGTGCACACCTGTAATCCCAGCAGCTTGGGAGGCTGAGGCAGGAGGACTGCAAGTTCAAAGACAGCCTCAGCAATTTAGTGAGGCCCTAAGCAACTTAGTGAGACCCTGTCTCAAAATACAAAATAAAATGGACTGGGTATGTGGCTCAGTGATAAATACCCCTGGTTTCAATCCCCAGTACCAGGAAAAAAAAAAAAAAAGAAGAAGAAGAAGAAGAAAAAAGAAAGAAAAGAAAAAAATAAGTTCTTTATTTTCCATCCCAGTTGTCATATCGCCCAATGTAGCATATCAGAGTTTCTGCATGAGATTGAGTGAAAATATTAAGATACTCTAATAATAAATACTTCAAAACAATATTTCCCATAACAGAAATATAAATCATCTCATTATCACATGCCCAGAGAAATATGAAAGTCCAGAGACAAGTCCCCTTGCAATTTTAAGCCCAGTATCAATTAAATACAAAGGAATTAAAATCCAAAATCAAATTCTCTTGCTTTCGTGAGTTAGAAGTCCAAAATTCTTCAAGTCCAAACCCCATCTTCTTTTCCTCCTTGATTTTATACAGTGGCTCTACATGTGACCCCAGGAGTTCCTTGGGTAGTTGTGGTTTCAGCGGCCTGTGATAGAAAGGTGTGCTTTTTTCAGGATTTTAGAAACAGTTCCTCTTCAGAGTCAAGTTTCTCCTGAGTTTCCTAGTTGAAAAAGTTCAAAATATTCACAGGCCCTGGTATAGCCACAAATTTAGGAAAGAGACTTCTCTGCCCCCCAAAGCAGGTCATGGTCTCTTTCTGTTCCAACAAACTTAGAAGATGGGCAATTAATGAGCAGAAAAATCCACACTCAATCACTCCCATAACCTCTCCAGTTGGGTCTTTCCAGCCTAGGAGGAGACTACTCTCTACTTTTGTGTGTGTGGCAGTGCTGGGGATCAAACCCAGCGCCAAGTGCATACTAGGCAGGAATTCTACTACTGAGCTACACACCCAACCCTAGGCAGATACTACTTAGTTTCTTCAACTCTGAAGTCTCTAAGTACCTGCCTGAGGTCATTTAGTCCCACTTTATTTCTCATTTCCTCAAGAGCACAGGACTTCAGCACTAACTTGATTTTAATCCTGAGGGTACTGGGATCACTGGCATGCTGGTAAAGTCTTTTTGTCATATTTTATTGTTTTTATAGGATAAATGATTTCAGAAATTATATCAGAAAAGAAGCTGTGTTAGGGCTGGGGACATAGCTCAGTGGTGGATTGCTTGCCTAACATTCACCAGGACCTGGATTCCATCCGCAACACCAAAACCAAATCAAACACGTGTTTTAGAAGAACTTACCATTAAAGGAAAGCAGCACATGAGATATACAAAGAAACTGAGAAAAGAAAAAAAAAAAAAAACAATAAGGAAAAGTTTACCTAACACCATCACAAGGCAGCAAAGCATCAAAATGAATGAAAATTATGATCAAAAGTCAGTAGGAATTAAAAACCTTACTGAAGCCATGCCCTCACAAGACGAAAAGTGGAGACTTAGGGCTCCGCAGGACAGGGCAGGTGGCAGAGGTGGGCTCTGCAAGGGGCCTGCGGGGAAGGGGTGTGGCAGGAGCACGTGTTTTGCCGCCTCTGGGCGGTGTCAACAATGTGGTTTTCCGAGGCGGGTCAGGCAGGCTTCCAGCTGCCGCTAGATGCTTGGCCATCCACGCCTATACCCTCCACCGGCCCCGCAGCAGGAGCATCCTCCTCCTGCACTTGTCCTTCCGCAGACCCCCACCCTCCTTCCACTGGCGGTGGCTGGGTCCTTGCGTGTATGAACCTCCACCAGAGCTCCCGGTTCCAGCCAAACCAGTCCTCTAAGCCTGGCCCCAGCCTGGTTGAATTTCTCAGTGTGAGCATTGTGACGTCACTCTTGATCACTTTAGCTGCTATAACCAGGCAACCTAAGGTTCATTTACTGTCGCCATAGAAACGGCCTTGGAGCCGTAGGCGGAGCCCCAGGGAAGACAGAAGCTGACTCCTGGGTAGAGACGAGCCTCCCGGGGGGTCTCCCTATGCCTCAAAGGGCTCCAGCGCCCACCTACCCATGGCCATCTCCTGCTCTCAGCTTAGTGGCATCCGCTGTCCATTCCTACCCAGGAGTCACCTGGAGACCGGGTTGGGGTGATCCTGGGCCTTGATCTGGCCCAGCCCCCGGGTATTTCTTAGTAAACGTGTGCCGTCTATCTCCATTCTACAGTACAGGCAGGCAGCATTAGAGATGGCCACATCTCCAGTTGGGTCTTTCCAGCCTAGGAGGAGACTACTAGGAGTCTGAATGGGGAAGGACAGCTGTGAATGAGTCATCTAGGCAGGGAGCAGGAGGTAGGAGGTTTACAGGGCCTTCAAAGGATGGAGCTCAAGAGGGTGGATGGCCTGAGGTAGCGGGTCCCATGCAATATGTGTCACAGAAAAGGTCTGAGTGACAGGGTCTTGGCACTGGGCAGTCTGTGCAACACTGTGAGGAGACTCTTGCTACACCTCCTGCTGGTCCCCTCCTTTCCCTCACCCACTTCTTTTTTAAAAATTTTTAATATTTTTTAGTTGTAGTGGACACAATACCTTTATTTTATTTATTTATTTTAATGTGGTGCTGAGGATCAAACCCAGGGCCTCACATGTGCTAACCGAGTGCTCTACCACTAAGCCACAACCCCAGGCCCATCCCTCACCCACTTCTGACCATTGCTAAGGAGCCCACTCAAGCCCCTACCACCATTTTCCACCACTCAGAGGCAGCTCTTGGGCTTCCCATTCCTCTTCCACATATATATTTGTTCATCTAGGCCCATGGTTGGGGCTGCTGTGTCCAGTGCTTTACTAATTTATTGCAGCTCCTGTCCTCCCACCCAAGTGTCACCTATACAAGTTGTTGGGAGTCCACCGGTCCAAAGACTAACTTCCCCATCCATCGAGAAAAGCCATCCAATGGCGAGCCCTGCTGGCTCACATGATCCTTACTTACCAGACTAGCCCTGCTGTCTCACATGATCCTTACCCGCCAATCAGAAAGCACCCCATGCCAACTGTCAAACCCTTCAACCATATAACTGTCAAACCACCACCGGATCTATAAATATGCAGAGCTTCAATAAATGGGCATTTTCTCCGACAAGGAGCCTTGTTCGTTCTTTCACAAGTTATGTACAGCTCTCCTGGGTGAAGATGGCTATCTGGAAGATCTAAAGTGCTACAGGGTCAAGTATACAGCATGTTATTACTTCAATGCAAATGACACATGAGGGATATCAGCCATCAGTGGAATGTGGAAGAATTAACCACAAACTACTGAAGAACAGGAAACAAAGACCAAAAGGGAACTGATACAGGGAACAAAATAAATTAAGGATTTTTTTCCTCTATAAGGAAGAAACTGGACAGCAGAGAATAAAATTGTCCTAATCTGCAAGTTTCCTTTTGTTACCAAACCCAGATTCAGAAGTTCATCCTGTGGAAAGACCAATGTCTGAGAAACATGAATTGGAAAGACAGAATTAACACCAAAACTGAATGGAGCACAGTTCTCCACCCACCACTTGTCCCACAGAAAGTTGGAGGTCCTTATACAGGCATAGCCTAATTCTGTTCTTAATCTACTCCAGGAAATGGAAAGTCCCCAAGATTAAAGGTAGCTTAAATTATAAGGCCTTTATTATTACAAACCAGAGCAATGTCAGGCAAGTGACTTGGGAGGCTAGGTGACTTGGGAGGCTGAAAACATCCATTGCAATTTCATAGAAAAAGCTGGGCACAGTGGCATGTGCTTGTAAGCTCAACTACTTGAGAAGTAGGCTGAGGCCCAAGAGTCATTTGAGTCCATGAATTCAAGCCCAGCCTGGGCAACATAGCAAGACATTGTCTCAAATAAAAACCAAATTTTATGTAAGATCAACATTGTCCATGAAGAAAGAAAATCTCTGTAGGCACCAGCAGAACACAGCTCAGGCCCTCTTGGCTAAAGATGGGTCATGTTCACACACACACACACACACTAGTCAGAGGGAATGAGAACCCCCTGAACTCAGGTCCCAGGCACTGGAGAGAGAACAAGTCCTGCTGTCCCTGAAGATATTGGGTGACTAAGCTGGAGAAGTTGACATGGGTTCAACCATGGGTTTTGACAGAAACTTGAGAAGGTCAGGAAATGCAACATAATTTCCGAATAACTGGCACCACAAGGTACCTGCCCTGTGTGAATGTTCATGTGAGGCCCAACATCTCATTGATGAATACTTCTGTGTGGACAGCACAGCTAGAGCCTCCCTGTAGCCTAATTTTTCTGGTGCCAGATGAGGTGGGAGCTTAAGCTGTAGGCCTTCCCACACTCACTGCACTCAGGGCCTTTCTCCTGTGTGCACTTTCTGATGCTGAACAAGGTGGGAGGCCTTTCTCCCGTGTGAACCCTTTGGTGTGCAATAAAGTCAGAGCTTTGACTAAAGAATTTCCCACATTCCATGTCCTCAAAAGGCTTTGTCTTGTTGTGAATTCTCTGTTTAATGAGGGTATATTTGTGGCCAAAGGATTTCATACAACCACTGCAATTATAAGGATTTTCTCCAGTATGGATGCTTTCATGCTGAACAAGCGTGGATTTGTGTATGAAGACTTTCCCACAATCATTGTACTTATAAGGCCTTGTTCCATTGTGCACTGACTGGTGTACAATTAGGCAACATAGCAAGACATTGTCTCAAATAAAAACCAAAATTTATGTAAGATCAACATTGTCCATGAAGAAAGAAAATCTAAATGATGGTTAAAGTATTTTCCACACTCACCACACTTATAAGGCATTTCTCCTGTGTGGATTCTCTTGTGCTGGACAAATGTATCTTAGCAACTGAAAGCTTTCCCACATTCATGGCACTTGTAATGCATTTGTCCAACATGCAGGACCTCCCTGATCGCAGTTCTCTTGGCTGTCTTCCTCTTGCTATGGGTGATCTTTTGTTGGCAACAGCCCAAGCTAGCCTGGAAGTCCTTCTGCTCCACCTCACGGGTAAAGGGCTTCTCTAATAAGTGAGGTTCTTCTGTAATGCCAGATTCGAGGGACCCCAAGAGAGCCGAATCCAATGCAATCACACAAGAGTCTTTATTGCAAGCTTGAGCCTGGACTCACCGTTTCTGATGCAGTGGTCCCAGGGAGTGAGTCCCAGTCCTTTGTTCAGTGAGATTTTATAGGTTTCGGGGGGATACTCTTTGCGTCACAACATCACACAGCAAATCATTCCATACCGTGGGAAAATCAAGCAACAACTCTTAACATTGATTAGCACATTCACTGGCGGGCACAAGTTGGGTAAGGTTGATTGGTTAGTACAAGAGGGGGTTCCTTTGAACTGATTGGTGTAGGCCACAAGGGGTGTACGTGCTAACCTATATGGTTTCCCAACATGTTATCAACCACCATAAACTACTGGGGGATCATCCCTGGCATCCCAGATATTTTTCCCTGTCTCATGCTGATTGGTGGTTTCTAGGGGGTTGCTATAGGTCCTTACCTAGCCTGAGTCAGGGACACCTGGTGCCACAGATCTCTCCTGTTATTTGCAGACAAACAACTCAGCAGGGTGGATATGTACCTAGGAGTGCTCTGTGGGTTTTTCCAAGGACAAGGATCACACCCCCCCTTCCTTAGGACAGGCCTTGAGGTACAAGCTGCCGTTATTTATTTATTTTCAAAAATGGAGTCACATCAGTTTCTCACTTCACCAATGAAGTCCTGCCTTCATCAATTTGTGAAGGTTTCTCTACACTGTATGCTTCAAGTCCTGATTAAAGTTTGCCACTGAACCAGAACTGTCTCCCACATGCCCCATATGTGTGTTCCTTCCAGCAGCAAAACATGTTTCAAGATGGGGCCACATACATCACAGGGGTGAGCCACTCAGGTGGATGGAATTGCTGTAGAGGTACTACTGTGCAACACTCCTACAGAAACGCTCTGCTTTGAAGGCACCGATGCTTCTTCCTTGGCTCAGCAGCCAACAACCCTGAGGTTCTCGCCCGCCGTTCCTGGATCTGCGCTACGTCGGACTCCTCGCCCTGGCCCTGGTCGGGGGCGCTGCTTGTCGCTCCGCCCGCACTCCGGGCCAGGAGCTCCGCCCGCAACCACGCGCGACTCCGGCCAATCCGCCGGCCGGTTCCTCCCGCGGGGTTCGCGAGCCGAGCCAGGGGAGCGCAGCACCCACCCGCATAGCCGCTGTGCGGCGGGGACAGCGCCCCCTCCCGGCCTCCCCGCGTCCGTCAGTCCGGGACTGTTCGCATCTGGTTAGTCTTAATAAGTGGCCTGTGTATAGAGAGGAAGCCGGGTTTGTAGTGTTTGCTGATTTCTGTGGCATCAGTACTTTCACCATGGCCAATGTTAAATGATGGACTGAAAGTGAAGTTGGGAGCAGTGCAGCAGAAACCGTCACACAGCAGCGGCACCACACAGCCAAGGCAGATAAAAATGACTCCACGACCCAGGACCACGGGGCTGCGGGGCTGCGGATATAGCTGCGCGGCAGGGTGCCTGCCTAGCATGCATTAAGCCTTGGGTTCAATCCCCAATCCCACAACATGGATATAACTAGGCAATAGCAAAGTTATAATAAAATAATTAGGAAGAAATTATGTTTGAAAAAAAAAAAAAATATATATATATATATATATATATATATATATATACATATCTTTAAAAATAACTTTGAATACCTGTAGTGCTGAAGGAGACAGATGAGAATGATGGGAGCACAAGGTTAAGAGAAAAAGTATGAGGAATAAAATGGGCCAACTGTATTGATGACCCGCTCCCCAAGCTTTCCTTGCCAAAAAGCAATTCCTAGCAGCCCTGTCTGGCCTAGGCAGGAGGGAAGGTCAGGCAGTCAGTGTAGGTAATAAATGATGGGGTCAATAGAGGATGACAACTGGTTATCAAAGAACTATGTGTTGTTAACTTCTGTGATCATGCTATGCTCCTGGGCATGTTGGGTTGCTAACAATTAACCTCCACATCCCTGCTCCCACTATCTATGGAGAAGGAAGAGAAGGCAATAACTAAAAGAGGGGTTCTGGGGTCTATAAAAGAACAACACCCACGTCCTCCTGTGGGTACCCAGCTCTGGGGCCCTTTCTCTTGGAAGAAGTCTCTCTCTACCACTTTCTTAAATGAAACTTGCTTTCTACACTTGTCTGGGTATTTTGCTGGGATTCCTGATCTCCAAGATGTGTTATCACTGCCATGTTTATTGCACTCTTTGCCATAATCAAGAAATGGAAACAATGTTAAGTGTCCATCAACTGATAAATAAATGAGATAACTATTCACAACAGAATACTATCAACCATAGAAAGGATGAAATCCGGTCCCTGTGACAACATGGATAGAACCACAGGTCATTATGTTAAGTGAAAGAAAAGTACCACAAGATCTCACTCATACATAGAATCTGAAAAAGTTGATCCACAGAAGTTCAGAGTGGACTGGTGATTAACAGAGGGTAGGGAGAGAAGAAGGGGAAGAGTGGAGGAAAGTGAAGTTAGAAGGATCAACCTATCAATGGATGCTAAGATCAGGAGGAGACCCTTAGGGTGTAGGTAATTATATAAAATAATAATATACTATATATTAGAAAAAAAAAACTAGGGGAAGGACCTAAGTATGAAGAGCCAGGTGTGTGAGCGTTAGTGGAGCCCAGGGGACAGAGTCTCTTGGGTCCAGAGTTGGGAATGTTCCTGAAGGAAGCAGCATGTAAGCTGGACTTGCATCCTTTCACATTTGTTCAGTAACTACTCAGCCCTTCTCAAATATCTCCCGTGGACAAGGAAGGATTGCCACATTCTCTGTATGTTCCACTTTCTCCCCATTCAGGGTTCTTTGTACAAAGTAGGCACAGAGAGATGAGCGTTGAAGCTTCCTGTCAACTCAGATTGGCCTGTCACAACTTTTAACAAGGGCTTTCTTGTTTATTTATTTATTTATAATATTTATTTATGTATGTATCTTTTAGTTTTTGGGTGGATACATTAGTTTGTTTTTATGTGGTGCCTAGGATTGAACCCAGTGCCTCATGCATGCTAGGTGAGCACTCTACCACTGAGCCATCACCCCAGCCCGGGCTTTCTTGTTTAATAGGTAGGTTCTTTCTAAATTAAAGGAGACCTTTCTTTCTTTCTTGGTACTGGGGATTGAACTCAGTGGTGCTCTAACCCCAGCTATATCCCCAGTCTTTATTCTTTTTTTAACATGTATTTTTTAGTTGTAGTTGTACACAATACCTTTATTTTATTTTTATGTGGTGCTGAGGATCAAACACAGTGCCTAACACATGCTAGGCGAGAGCTCTACCTCTGAGCCACAACCTCAGCACCCCCCAGTCCTTATTCTTATTTTTTTATTATGAGACAGGGTCTCACTAAATTGCCCAGGCTGGCCTAGAACTTTTGATCCTCCTGCTTCAGCCTCCAGAGTAACTGAGATTACAATGTGTATGTACCACCATACCCAGTGTAAAGGGAGCTATATTTTTCTAATAGCATTAATACATGTTCTTTGTTTAAAACTCAGATATACAACTGTAAAGAAGAAAGTAAGCTGGACACAGTGGTACATACCTGTTATCCCAGATACTTAGGAGGCTGAGGCTGGAGGATCACAAATTTGAGGCTATTCTGGGCAATTAAACAAGACCCCATCTCAAAATAAAATATACAAAGGGATGGGATGTAGCCCAGTGGTACAGTTCACTTGAGTTCCTTCATTCAGAAGAACAGGAGGAAGAGGAGGAGGAGGAGGAGGAGGAGGAGGAGGAGGAAGAGGAAGAGGAGGGGGAGAAGAAGAAGGAGAAGAAGAAAGAGGAGGAGATTTAATGTACCATCCTTCCACATTTGTCAAGTATTTTGGGAAAAAATGAGGGTAAATCTACACATCATTACATGTTTATAATTAGGATTTTACTTAGCAATACATCATATACATTATATTCAAATGGTATGGTCATAATGCCTTGTGTGGTGGTACTGTGATCTATTTAGCCAAACTTACTTGGTTCCTAGTTGTTTTCAATTTTTCTATAATAAAACAATGCTGCCTGGCTTGGTGGCACAGGTCTGTAATCCCAGTGACTCTAGAGGCTGAGGCAGGAAGATCACGAGTTCAAAGCCAGCTTCAGCAAAAGTGAAGTGCTAAGCAACTCAGTGAGACCCTGTCTCTAATAAAATACAAAATAGGGCTGGGGATGTGGCTCAGTGGTGGAGTGACCCTGAGTTCAATCCCCAGTAACCCCGCCCCCCCCCCAAAAAAAAAACCCACACAAAAAAATGCTAACCCACTGGCTTCTAATTAACTGACAATTTGAATTTTATCCACAAGGGGGAAGCAAGCAACCATGCCAATTTTTTTTTTTTTTAAATTAGAAACTCCATTCAGACTGGAATGCTGTCAGCCTGAAAGCCCAGCTATTCCAGAGGCTGAGACAAGAGGATCACAAATTCCAGACCAGCAACGGCAATTTAGCAAGACCCTATCTCAAAATACAAGTTTTATAAAAGTGCTGTGAGTGCAGCTCAATGGTACAGTGATTGCCTGGCTTGTGTGAGGCCCTGGGCTCAATCCCCAGATTCAAAAAGAAAAGAAAATCATGTTCATAAACTTGCCCCAACCTTAGTATTAATTAATGTTCACATTATCCCCATTATACAGATATGAAAATGGGTGTGGATAGCCGCAGCTCGGGAGGCTGAGGCAGGAGGATCATGAGTTCAAAGCCAGCCTCAGCAAAAGCAAGGAGCTAAGCAACTCATTGAATTCAAAATAAGGCTGGAAATGTGGCTCAGCAGTTGAGTGCCCCTGGTTTTAATCCCTGATAACCACCCCCAGCCCCCCCACCAAAAGAAAATAGATGTGGGTAAAGTACTTTGTGCAGATCTCACCAAGCAGTATATACTAAGGTGGAATGTGAATCCGTCTTCTGATTCTGGATCACTGACTATACTGCTTCCATGGGACTCTGAATAAATTAACTGTAGTTCAACATCCTGCCTGCATTCAATTCAGTTCTAGGCACTGTGGGGGCTGGGGGGGGGACCCTATGAGGCATGTAGAAATAGACAAGAGGGTCCCTGCCCCACAGGTGTGAGGACAGATTTATTCATAAGTAATGGAATGACTAAACCCAATAATAAAAAGAGGGCCAGGAAGGCAGGCGATTCACTTGGACAGCGAGGCCGGGCATGGTTTTGTGAAGGAGGTACAATAGCATTAAGAGATAAGGTGTATTGGTATTACTCTGCCACAGATGTTATGCCAGGCTTCACATATGTATCTCATTAAAACTTTCCCATGGGGGCTGGAGATATAGGTCAGTTGGTAGAGTGCTTGCTTAATATCCACATAGGCCTTGGGTTCAATCCTCAGCACCATCAAAAACAAACAAAAAACAATTTCCCACAGACCTGGAAGGTGTTACACTCTTTTTTTTCCAGAAAAGAAAACTGATAGTCAAAGAAGTTGAGAAACTGAAACTAGATACTCATGACAGAACATCAGAACCTGTGTCTTTAATGTGGATTTGGAAGGCCTTTGAAGGGTTGTTGTACTTTCAACAGGCAGAGCTGGAAGAGACTTCTAAGAAAGTCTACTGACTCGAGAGGCTGAGGCAGGAGGATTGCAAGTTTGAGGCCAGCCTCAGTAACTTAAGGAGGCCCTAAGCAACTGTCTCAAAACAAACAAAAATAAAAAGAACTGGGGATGTGGTTCAGTGGTTAAGTGCCCCTGGGTTTAATCCCCAGTATGAGAAAGAGAGAGAGAGGGAGGGTAGAAAGCCTTGGAGGCAAGAAACGCAAGGCACATTTGAGAACGGTAGTAGGAGAAGGAATCTGAAGAGCTAAAACCAGAGGGAGAAAACTGAACCAGAATGGAGAAGTCCATGAATAGCAAGCCTGGAAGATTCTACCGTATTTTGTTTTCAGGAGGGAACCAACCAACCAAAAAGAATGATGTCATGTGTTTTGCAAACATTAATTTGGTGCATTGTGTAAGGGGACCAGGAGCCTAGTTAGGGTTGTTAAAATAATCCTGGCAAGATAACTAGAGAAGGAATGAGAACCGAAAGACATTACCCAGATAAAATCCGCACATCTGGCATCTCATTAGGTGTTGGGGAAGGGAGAGGAGAAAACTGTGATTAAGGTTTCCATGTTTAGGCAACTGGGAGAATGTTGGTTAGTGTGTCCACCAGGAAAGGGACTGGGGTTGGGGATAGGAAAACTCACCTTTCTTACAAAAAGTGGAAAGACCCAAGGGATGTGTGAGTGATGTTCAGTGTGGAGGTGAAAATAGGGAGCTGGCAATTTAGACATGGTGCCTGAGACTCTGAAGAAATCACCCAGGGAATTGGCTGGAGTCTCTATTTAGGATTCTGCCCAGGATGCATGAACACTCATTACCTGGAATTCCACTGCCAGGTTTCTATCCTAGAGACACACACAAAAAAAGCATAGGAAAGAACCAGGTATAAGTGGCACTCACCTATAATCCCAGCAACTTGGGAGGCTGAGGCAGGAGGATTGCAAATTCGAGGTGAGCATCAACAATTTAGTGAGGCCCTTAGCAACTTAGTGAGACCCTGTCTCAAAAGAAAACATTAAAAAAATAAAATAAAAAAGACCTGGGGATAGAGCTCAGCATCCCTAGTATAAACAACAAAACAAACAAACAAAACAGCGGTTACAAAGTAAGAAGGTTAAAGAGATTGACCTGGTCAGACCTGGTATGTAGAGTGGGTGAGAAAAGCAGGCTGTAATACAATAATAATGTATACTACTACTTACAAAAAAAAAAAAAAAAAGACAAAAAATGCTGTTGCATATATTTTAAATGATGTATGTATAGAAATAGAGAAAACTCAAGAAGAATGAGCATATGGCTAGCTAGGCTAGAGAAGAATTGTGACAAAAATGTAGAGAAGAAGGTGTTAAATGGGATTTTAGCCAGAGTTGTCAAGTTTTAATTTTGCAAGAATGTAATTGTATATTACTAATCCAAATAAAAATCTGTATTCTCAAACAAATTTTTAAAAAAAGGTTGAATGGGAGGAAGAAAGAATGGAAAAGACAGGGACATGTCTCAAGGCACTGGGTAGGGCAGTATTGCTGGGAATACTGGGAGAAGTTTCTGGAATGCAAAGTGGAGGGGGCCCACTGCACTGAGCAACCCTGCAGAGACAGCGGCCAGCAGGATGAGTCCTGGTTGCTTTTCAACACCTTTCAATTACAGCCACAAGCTCCTGTGTCCTTGAAAGGTCACCGTGTCCCACCACTGCCTTGGAATGAGATGGTGTTTGTTCTCTTCTGAGTTGTAAATACTCTGAGACGTTTCATCCAATCCTTAGTTTGAACACGCCTTCCCTTTTCCAGAAATTCCACAGTGGTGTTCTTTTTTTTTTTTTAAGAAAGAGAGAGAGAGAGAGAATTTTTTAATATTTATTTTTTAGTTTTCGGCGGACACAACATCTTTGTATGTGGTGCTGAGGATCGAACCCGGGCCGCACGCATGCCAGGTGAGCGCGCTACCGCTTGAGCCACATCCCCAGCCCCTCACAGTGGTGTTCTTAGTGTTTCCATTCCTGTCCTTCAAGCTGCCCACTCGTTCCAGCCTCAGCAAATTCCTGCCTCCTCTCTTTTCTGCTATTCAAAAAAATTCCCATTCCAGATCGCATTCAAGAGCGCTGCCGTGGGGAGGGTTGGGGCTCAGAAAATGATACGCCAAAGCAAAGGACTCAAATGTGAAGTTTCTCCCTGACCTTCTCTGGTTCTTTTCTACCTTGGCCTCCACTTTTTTTTTTTTCCTTAAAGAAAATGGTAGAAATTAGAGCCTCCTTTCCCCTAAAGTCCCTTGCCTTTCTGTCTTGGTTAACCATAAAGAAATTCTCTGACCTACTCTGTCTGATAGCACATCATAAAACCCCCATTTCAGAAGGGGTCCTGCCCTATGTGCAGGAGGAAGGGGTGCTTTACAAGGAGGCCAAGAGGAATCTGAGTAGCCAGGTCTTCCTGGGTTCCCGACTCCACTCCCTCTGTTAACTTTAGCTCGCATCATTTTGTCCAATTATATTTTTATATGGCTGACCTGTGTCTCTCTCTGTGTGTGTGTGTGTATGTGTGTGTGTTGCTAGGGACTCAACTCAGAAGGCTTTACCACTGATCTACATCCCCAGCCCTTTTTATTTAAAAAAAATTTTTCAGGGCCAAGGATGGAGGTCGGGGCTGAGGATGGAACTCAGGGCCTTGCACGTGCTAAGCAAGCATTCTGCCCCTGAGCTAAATCCCCAACCCCCCTTTTATTTTTTAAATTTTGAGACAGGGTCTCTCTAGGTTTCCCAGGATGGCCTTGAACTTGCTATTTTACCGGGGCCTTAAGAGTCTCTGGGATTACAGGCATGTGCCACTGTGCCCAACACATCCTCCATATTTGGATCTTCTATATGGAGGCTCTTGTGCCAGGTAAAATAATCAAATGAATCTGTTATGCACATCCTTTATTAACCTGTGTTTTGTAATAGAAATACCAGCTGTGACCCTTCATGCTGCTCAGGGAAAGAATCACCCTCTCTTCTGCCCCTAGGGGCCTTTTATAAATTTATCTATCTATCTATCTATCTATCTATCTATCTATCTATCTATCTATTTATTTTTATCAGGATTGAACTCAGGGGCACTCAACCACTGAGCCACATCTCCAGCTTTTTTATTTATTTTATTTAGAGTCAGGGTCTCACTGAGTTGCTTAGAGCCTTGCTAAATTGCTGAAGTTGGCTTTGAATTTGTGATCCTCCTGCCTCAGCTTCCTGAGCCACTGGGATTACAGGTGTGGGCTACGTGTCTGGCTTATGGAATTTCTTAAGGGACACACAAAATAGGGTAACAAGTAATGACTGAGCGCACAGAGATGTCTTACATTATGCTCACCTCATAGAAAGTATCTCAACTCCTTTTGTCAATAACCCCCGTAGGTCTGTACTATGATAACCCTCATTTCAGAGCCAAGACTTTGAGTGATGAAGTGAACTAATGTTACATAAACTGATAAGTGCTGCTAAGCATGGCTATGTGTGTGTCTCCTGTGCAAGTTTGTTCTAGTGATTGATTGTGGGATGGGGGACTGATGAGGTGGGCCAGGGAACAACTTCTTGGGTACAAGAAGGATCCAATTTACCAAGTGCCTGTGTAAACATCGTTTCATTGGATTTCACCACAGTGCTCTAATGATGGGGGTCATTAGAAAAAATGAGAAGATGAGTCAGTCAAATTTCGCAATCCCTTAAGTGGCCAGCTCTAGCTTTTACGACCCCTTAATCTACTACTATACAGCCTTGAGCCGTCTGCAAGGGTGGGAGTGGGCAGAATGAGTGCTCTCTGTGGCCCCCTTGGTAACGCTTTTTAAGGATCACAGGTTCCTAGCAGCCATTCCCCCAGTTTGAGAAATTCTTGGCCAGGCACCCTCTGCTCCCAACCCAGGAGATAAACCTAAGTGGCAGAGGAGCCAATTTCCTGAGGTTAATAAACAGTCTGTTTATAGCCAGGGGCAGTCACGGGGCAGGAACCAGCATGCTGGGAGGTCAAGCTCCTTCTGAAGGCTGGGGTTGCTCATAAACATTCCCCCAGTGCGCCTTCTGGGACGGGAGGACAACTCTGGGCCTGCTGCCCTTGCTGGGGCAGAGTGCCAAGGCCCCCTGCTTCCTTCCTTCTCTCTCCCACTGTGGCTCTCCTCCTCTCTCTTTTCCTGTCTCCTGCTCTCCTTCCCTGTTTTCTCTAGGGGAAGAGGATGTTTGCACAGTCGACACACCTAATAACTTTGGGTGGGCCTTAGGACCTTAGTTTCCTCCCTTGTCAAATGAGAGGATGATGGTGCCTTCAGTGCAGGATGTATGAGAAAATCCCTGGCAGTGTGTGGCCCCTGCAGTGCACATCCGAAACATGTTCATGTTCCCTTTTCACCCTCTGCTCTCACCCTTCTCCCTAATACAGGCTTCTCTTCCCATTTTCTTGCTCCAGCCCTGCCTCATCTACTTTGGCCACTTGGAACTTTCTTCCTGGGATTCTGCTTCCTGGGAGGATGGACAGAAGAGCCAGGTTCCATTCTGAAGAGCACTAATCACCAGGCTGACCCTGTGACTCCCTGAGGCCACACCCTAGGCCTCTCTGCTTTTAATGAACCCGCCCCCCCCCCCCCCCCCCGGGATTTAGTGGGTGGAGGAGGCTATAGACTGGGGGAGGCTATGACATCTTAAGGTTTGGCTTATTTTGGCCCCTCAATCTGGCTCTTTCAAAGGCTAAATGATCAGTGATCATCAGGAAAATGACTGTGTGGCTTTGGGCAAGTCTCCTTCATTCTCTGGGCTTCAGCGAAGTGTGGCAGGAAGTAAATAAGTACAGCAGAAGTGCAAGCCGTGGAGCCAGACTGTCTGAGATGGAACCCCATCTCCACCAACTACCAGCCTGGACTACTTTGTTTTTCCTTTTTCTTTTTTTAAAAGTTTGAGGTCATCCTCAGCCCTTTTTGTTTTTCATTTTGAGACAGTCTCACTAAGTTGCTTAGGGCCAGGCTAAGTTGCTGAGGCTAGCTTTGAACTTCAGATCCTCCTGCCTCGGCTGCCTGAGCTGCTGGGATTACAGGCGTGCACCACTGCACCCAGCCCCAGTTTGGATTACTTAAACCCTCTATGCCTCAGTTTCCTTATGTAAAATGCAATTTATAGTATACTTGCCTTATTGGGTTGTTTTGAGAATTAAGGAAATGAGTCTGTCTGTAGCTCTTAGAATAGAGCCCAAAGTTGGTACTCAATCTTAGCTATCAGATGTAAGTGGACAGATAGAATGGGCATATGTGTGCACGTGAGGAAGCTAGATATTCTCTAGGGATATTAATTCTAAAGTTCTTCTCACATTCTTCCTCTTTGCTGACTTTCAGATGAAAACAGTACAGTATCTTGAACACAAAGTATTTGATTTTCCCAGAGAGCTTAGGAAACTAGTGAAGGACTTTCAAAGTCAGATGGAGCCCTTAGAAGTCAGCTGGTCCAACTCCTCATCATGCAGAATTCTAGAACAGGGAGGACCAGAGACTATGGGATTTGCCTGAGATGGCAGAGCTTCCATGACAGTAGAACTGAAGACAGTGACGCATGGGGCAGGAGTGATGGAAAGGGGACAATGGAAAGGACTGCCTGGGGTTGTTAGGATGCTGAGTGGCAGAGTCTCAGGTTTCATGCCCTCTAGGATTCTTGATTCGGACCAACCCCATGGCTAAGATACTGGGCACAACTCTGGCATCATGAGTAATCATAACTGTCTAATGAGGAGAGATTGCATCCCAAGCTGCGCACTAAATACTTCCACACCCACTATCTCAGTTCATGCAAAATCCCCTTTTTACTGATGAGGAAAGATGACTTGTCCAAGGTGAAACAATTAGAAAGGGAAGAACTGGGGGGATTTGAATCTGAGTTTCTCTAATGCCAAAACCAAGGTTCTCATGCTACATTCTTTAAATGTTTCCCACGGAACCTTGATGCTTGAGCCTACAAGCCAGAAATAAGGATCTTGGCTTAGCTGGCCAAGCAGATAATAACAGTGGATTAGTCTGGGCTTCTGGTCATCTTTCCAACCCCTTCTACCCCAACCCACAAGACATGATCCTGAAGGAGAGCAGGTTCTTTCTATCAAGGACACTGCCTCTCCACCATCTGTTCCCTGGGGGTGGGGGAAGTAGTGCATATTCTTGGAAGTGAGAGGGATTAAAGACTGGGGTGAAATTTTTGGCTCACTGGCCTGGTCTTTCAGAGTTCAGCCAGGGCCTTGCCTTGATTTAGACAAGAGGAACATAAACAGATGGAAATGAAAAGGTGGTCAATAAAGTTACAGGAGGTAATTGTCTTACACTAGGTTCCTAACCTGGGCCACAACAGGATGGAGTCCTTAACTGAAATTAAACTGTCATCTGACCTTCCAAGAAATCATCAGAGAGATAAAGATCAAATTCCCAAACAAGCTAGTTACAATTGGTGTCATATTGAACTTCCTTCTGCCTTAATCCTTATATAATAAAAAAGATAAACTGAAGTGATCTGATGTTAATTTTTTATAGTTCTGTTCCCTGTCCCCACCTTACAAGGAAAGGAGCACTGAAACACCAATTCACCTTTTGTTCTTTGTTTCTGCTTTCTTTAACCTTCTCTGTTCTCTGCTTGGTCACTGGAACACTTATTTTATTTGATAGTGTGTTGCCTGTTTCTAGAGTAGAAAACAATGCCAATAAAGATCTTTAAAAGTTTGAGGTCAGCCTCAGCAACTTAGCAAGGCTGTAAGTAACTCAGTGAGACCCTGTCTGATGGGTTGATTCCAGCGTGTGCTCCAGCTAATCCCTGCATGAGTGAGTCTCAAAAATAAAAAGAGCTGAAGATGTGACTCAGTGGTTAAGTGCCCCTGGGTTCAATCCCCAGTATCAAAAAAAAAAAAAAAAAAAAGAAACAAAAAAAGATCTTTAAGCTTGGTGTGATAGCGCAGGTCTGTATTCCCAGCAACTCCAGAGGCTGAGGCAAGAGGATTACAAATTCAAGGCCATCCTGAATTTGTAAGATTCAGGGCAACTTAGCAAGATTCTGTCTCAAAATATAAAAAAGTAAACAGGACTAGGAATGTATCTCAGTGGTAAAGTGACCCTGGGTTCAATTCCCAGTAAGCATCCCCCTCAAAAAAAATAAGTAAAAAAAAAACAAACTTTTTCCTCTCACAAAAGTAAAGTTTGTAGTAGATATGAATCGACCACTTTAATGTACTTTGAGAAGGGATAATGAATGCAAACCTCTCTATGGCGGTAGGAACCATATCTGTTATGTTGAGGGGCCATATACTCTGTGCCCAGCCCAGAGCCTGACCATAGTCAATACTCAATAACTATGTGAGGAACGAATAAACAAATGGTGGATAGAAGGAGGAGCACAGAAGCCTGGGCCAGGAAACCTGAGTTGCATCTTTGGGCTCCATGGCTTACCACAACCCTTGGGCAAGTCACTTTGGCTCCGTGAGCCTTGGTTGAACTCAGGGATGTTTTACTGCTGAGCCACATCCCCAGCACTTTTTTTTTTTTTTTTTTTTTTTGTGACAGGATCTCACTAAGTTGCTTAGGGCCTCACTAAATTGCTGAGGCTGGCCTCAACCTTGAGATCCTCCTTCTTCAGCCTCCTGAGCCACTGGGATTATAGGTATGTGCCACCATGCCTGGCTGTTTTTTCATGTTTGTAAAATAGATACCATGGTAGTTTCTACTTCACAGGGCTTTGAAAGCAGCATTCAGTGAGAGAAGTAGTCACTTAAACACTGAGTGTCAATCTAATAGTTGAACTCTGCTTTAGAGGGAGGCTGGGTTTAATAATCTATTCCCAGGGCCTTCAGGGACAGAGGAAGGCTGAAGGTATAATTCTAGGAAGGAGATTAAACATGAAAAAGTCAGTAAAGTTGGTTGGAGAATGTAGCATTTAGGAGGGTGCAATAAGCCAGGCAAGCATAACGGAGTCTTCAGACTCACCCATGCAGGGCTCAGCTGAAGCACAGGCTGGAATCAACCCGTCAGATGATGTGTAGATCATCTTGTCTATACTCCTCCCACCTTCTCCAGGGAGAGAGCTGAAGTTGAGGTGATAAGGACCCAGGTATTCCAAATCTTAGTCAAGGCTACTCCTTCTACATCATGATCACATGGGAACGTGTGAGGGAGAGTCTAAGAAACTGATTGGCCCAAGGGGAAAATGCCTTTCGTAGCAACTGTTTAAATAGGGCTTCAAAATAGGAAATAGGGGCTGGGGGTGTAGCTCAGTGGTAAGGAGCTCGCCTAGCATTGCAAGGCCTTGAGTTCAATCCCAGCACTGACCCCCACCAAAAAAGAGGGGCGGAGGAGAGAGAGAGAGAGAGAGAGAGAGAGAGAGAGAGAGAGAGAGAGAGAGAGAGAGATATCATGTTAAAGAAGAGAAGGAGGGCTGGGGATGTGGCTCAAGCGGTAGCATGCTCCTCTGGCATGCGTGTGGCCCGGGTTCGATCCTCAGCACCACATACAAACAAAGATGTTGTGTCCACCAAAAGCTAAAAAAATAAATATTAAAAAAAATTCTCAAAAAAAAAAAAAAAAGAAGAGAAGGAACTGGACGCAGTGACACACCTGTGATTCTAGCAACTTGGGAAGCTAAGGCAGGAGGATTACAAATTTGAAGCCAACCTTGGCAATTTTGTGAAGCCCTAAGAAGTTTAGTGAGACCCTGTCTCAAAATTTAGAAAAAAATAAAATAAAAGGACTGGGGATGTAGCTCAGTGGTAAACTGCCCTTGCATTTAACCCCAGTTACCGTCCCCTCCCATAAGAAAAGGAGTAACAGGAGGAGGAAAGATTAAAATAATTTCTTATGCCTGTACAGATTCTGTTTCAAAACGATTTCATCTGGAGTAGTCTGTAAATGTGTGGAGTTACTGTAGAGAATACCGATGAGACATCAGAAAATCCACTTCCATCACCAAGCTCTACCATCTCGATGATCTTGGGTGCATCCTCTCGTAGATCCTCAGAATTGTCATTTGAAGGCTGAGGTTAATAGTCTCTGACCCACAGAGCTGATCCTGGGGTCCGTTAGGAAGCAGAAGTGGAAGGAACTTGTATACTCTGTCAAATTCTCAACAAATGGGCAACATGGCAAGGTAGTCCCAAGAGAGAAACCAAGTGGGTGAGTCAGACCATTCACTTAAGCTTTTGTACCTCAGTCTCCTCACCTAAAACATGGATGTGGTGGGAATCAAATACAATGTAGTTGGCACAGGCCCTGCTCATACCAAGTGTGGAACATGCTGTTACTTACTATTACTTATTGAGTTTGAGAGATTTTTTCCCCCTTTAATCCTCACAATAATCCTATGAGGTAGGGATACTAGTGGCCTCATCTTGCAGACTAGGGAACTAGACCTAGAGAGAAGAGCTGTTTACCTGAGATCAATTATGCCAGGCACAGAGGTATACTTGCCTGTAATCCCAGAGAATTGGGAGGCTGAGACAAAAGGATTGAAAGTTTGAGACCAGTCTCAGCAATGTAGCAAGGTCTTAAGCAATTTAGTGAGACCCTGTCTCAAAATAAAAAATAAAAAGGGCTAGGGATGTGGTTCAGTGGTAAAGCACCCCTGGGTTCAATTCCTGATGCAAAAAACAAAACAAAACCCAAAACTAATTATAGATAGCAAAGCCAGATTGGAGTCCGAGTGCCCTATTACACAAAGTGGGCAAAGATCAGAATTTGAGAACAGGACTGGTTGTAGGTGTGCATTTCTGTAATCCCAGCAGTTCAGGAGGTTGAGGCAAGAGGACTGGAAATTCAAAGCCAGCCTCAGCAATTTAGTAGGCCCTAAGCAACCTAGTGAGACCCTGTCTCAAAATAAAACATAAAAGGGCTGGGAACTTAGCTCAGTGGTTAAGTGCCCCTGGGTTCAATCCCTGGTACCAAAAAAAAAAAAAAAAAAAAAGAATTTGGGAACAGGAACAGATAGAGTGGCACATGCCTAGAGGGAGGCTAGGACAAGAGGATTAAGACCAGACCCTGTCTCAAAATAAAATCAAAAAGGGCTGGGGATGTAGCTCAATGGGAGAGAGTTTGGTAGTATGTGTAAGGCCCTGGGTTCAATCCCCAGTATAGGAGAAGGAGAAGGGGAAAGCATTTGGGAGCAGGGCAGGCAGCTGGGACTGTCTGTCAGTGGAGGCCAAGGAATGTGCAGTCACAAAGCCAAGATTCTGGAAGCTACTGAAGCATTTCCAACTTTAAACTGCAAAGTCAGAACTCAGAGTCTTATTTCACCAGGGGTTTGAAAGGCTGAGAAAAATAAGCACTGGGTTCCAGAACCATCTGGGTTATTTATTCCCTGCATGACCCTAGGCTAATCTCTGGGGCTAGGTTTCCCAGCTGTAAATTGAAAGATTGACATTTCTCACACTTGAATCAAGCTCCAAGTCACCCAAGGATCTTGTCAATAGGCAGATTCTGATTCTTGGTAGGTCTGGAGAAGAACAGAGATTCTGTTTTTCTGACCAGCTCCCACCAGTGCCAAGTCTCCAAGTCTAAGGATCACACCTGGAGTAAAAGAACCAGATTGTCTCTGAGGTCCCTTCCGGGTTGACAATCTATACACCAAAGCCTGAGAAATATAAGAATGGATTTTTCCCCAGATACCTCAGAGTATTTTGGGGTTCAGAATGAGGATCAGGTTATTCCCTTGAACCACAGACTCCTTGAAAAAGGAACTCGATGTCTAGAACCTTCTGAAGTTCCTTTTCTGAGCCACATCCCTCTGAGGGAGTTGGGGGAGGAGGCTTGTCCCTGACAAAGACAAAGGGCAAGCCATAAGAGACATCCCCAAATCATGTTCCTCCTTTGTTTTTTTCTCATTCACTGCTCACTGAGTCACATCTGTGTGCCTGGTACCCTCCTGGAGCTGGGTTATGGCAGAGGAGGAGACCCACGCTGCTTCCATTCTAACTGGGAAGAGAATAGAATAGACCGCAAATAGGTAGCTACATAACTGCACGAAGTCATTTAAAACCAGGAAAAGCAATAAAAGAATAACAAAGTGATGGGGTGGGAGACTCTGTCTGCCATCCTCAAGATGAACTCCAAGACCATAAAGTCCCCTCCCATCTGCCCTTGTTTGCTTCTGCAGCCTTACCTCTTCTGACCTTTCACCTTGAGCTATGTTCCAGCCACACAGAACATGGGATATCAGAGCTGCAAGGAGCCAACCAGCCTCTGATCCAGTGGTTCCTTCAGCTCCAAACATACTTTGTTGGTCTGTCACACTCAGCTAACCCCTCCCACTTGTCACCTCCACTAGGAAGCCAACCCTGCTGCTACTGATTCCTCCCTGAGCAGAAACATCCACCACCCTGTCCAGTAAGTTGGCTTTCACATCTCGCTCCACCAGACAGGACCCCAGTCTTATTTACTCTGATTTGATGAATCCCCAGGAGCCAGCACAGTGCACAGCACATAGTAGGTGCTTAATAAATGCCTGTTGAATTAATTAACACTTAATTTAGTAAGTTTGAGAGCTCAACAACATGAGGGAAAGTCATTAACAAGACATGACTCTGGATACAAGGAATGAATTGGAAGGAAAAGAAAATAACAACTCCCCAGTGCTTTCTGGAGCTCACATTCCAAGGACTTTCGGCTCTAACACTCAATCAGAGCCTTCTAAAAAGCTTATTGGAAAGACTGGGCAGAAACGATCGGCCCTGTCCAACAGCTGGGGAAGGTCATGCCCCAGATAACTTGAGCTGAAGGTACCCAGCCAGGTTGTGGTAGAGGGTGTCTGAAAAAAGTTAGGGGCCAAAGATGTCGGACCCAAACCCCTCCATCCCAAAACACAGGGGAACAGGGATAGTACAATGCAGACTCTGAATTAAGTGGTCTACCTCATTTAAAACTCAAAATAGTCATTTGAGGGGCACCCAGAGCTACAGAGGAGATAATATGATTTACCCACAGTCTACCCTAAGCATCTACTCCAACCCTCACTGGGAAGACCTTCTGGCCAGCACCCATTTGCCCCGAGGGACTCCTTCCCTGGGGTCAGCTCATGAGAACCTGCACATTCATAGACTAACTGGTACGAACAAAACCTTAGAAACCTAATTACTCTTGCTGGGCATGGTAGCACATGCCTAATCCCAGTACTTCCGTAAACTGAAGCAGGAGGATTGTCAAGTTTGAGGCCAGCCTCAGCAATTTAGTGAGGCCTTAAGCAATTTAGCAAGATACTGTCTCATTATAAAAAATAACAAAGGCTGGGGATGTGTCTCAGGGGTTAAGCGCTCTGGGTTCAATCCCCTGATGGAAAAAAAAAAGAAAGATAAATCTAATTTCTTTATTTCACCGCTGGTTGGAAGGAGGGGTATTTCCAAGACTTATGAGAAGTGTTAGGTGCAGGACAGGCTGAGTAAGATGTCTGCAGGGCATGCCAAACAAAGTTAGCTGCAGGATAACCTGGCCTCTCAAACCCTTTGTCTGGTTCTTTATCAACTATTTGCTTCAAGCCCAAACGCCCAAGCCCCCACTCAAGGCTGAACACTCAACCCCCTGCTCAAGGCCGAACACGTAACCCCCCTTGTGCCAACAAGGCAGCTTGCAGACCCAGAGACCTCATTAGATTTGGGCTATAAAAACTCCTTCCTGCTGGGCCCCTCTCTCTCTTGCTATCTCTCTTGCTTTCTCTGTCTCTCTCTTGCTCTCTCTCTCTCTCTTCTCTTTCTCTCTCTTCTCCTCTGTTGTACTGCTGCAATAAAGATCTCTTGGTTGCTCTGAGTGTTGTGGTCACTTCCTTTCAAGAAGGGCCTGGTCTAGGGCACATACTGAGACAGGACCAGTACCCTGGACTTACTGTCTAGAACTTCCCAGGTATACTTTACAAGTTCCCTTGCCAAGACCTTCTGAGTCAGGGAAGGGATAAGAATGAGGTGGACCTGGCCATTTGTTAGCTGTGGTTAGGTTGAGAGAAAGGCAGGAGTTGTGATAAACTACTTATGTCCTCTGGGTGTTCTGGTTGAGTGTAGTCCTCATTGTTTTTGTGCCTTGGTAGGTAACCCACAGGAAGTACTTGTTTACTGCTTAGTGACTCTTTAAGAAAGGTTTTTATTGCTAGTAGAGCCCTCTGGTCACCCAGCTGAACCCTAACCTAGATGGATGAGGAGTAGACAGAATGAGGCCAGCAAAGACACAGGTAGGCTCTCCACCACCAAGAAGCGAGGAAAGGGATATATGTTGGGTTTCAGGTACACAGGACATCTAAGAGAAGCAAAGGAACATTTTGGCTGAAAGCTTGGAGCTGTATTCAGCTGAGGTGTCATTTTTATAGATGCTTGTATTTGCTCTGGGGCCCTGGAAAAACCACTCAGAGCCTCAGCTTCTCAGATGAGAAGGTTGAATGAGATGTTCTTGGGGATGCCTCCCCTTTTAAAACTCTCCCTCCAACTAAGTGGGCCCCAGAGGAGGTGGGACTCACTATATCCTGCTATAGTCTTTAGGTCTGTGTTCCTCCAAAATCCATATGTTCCAATCCTAACTCCTCAGGTGATGAGATTAAGAAGTGGGGCTTTTGTTTTTTGTTTTGGTACCAGGAAGCCAGCCTAGGGGTGCTTACCCACTGAGCCACATCCCCAGCCTTTTAAATTTATTTTATTTAGAGACAGGGTCTCACTGAGTTGCTTAGGGCTTCACTAAATTGCCAGGGCTGGCTTTGAACTTGCTATCCTCCTGACGCAGCCTCCTGAGACACTGGCGTTACAGGCATGTGCCACCATGTCCAGCAGAAGTAGGGTTTTCAGAAGGCGATTTAGTCACAAGGGTGGAACTCTCATGAAAGGGATTAGTGCCTTTATGAAAGAGACCCAAGAACTCTGGGAAATAAGTTTCTGTTGTTTATATGCCATCTAATTTATGTGTTGGGTTTTTTTTGTTTGTTCGTTTTTATTTTGTAGTGCTGGGGATTGAAGCCAGAGGTGCTTTACTACTGAGCTACTTTTCCAACACTTTTTAAAAAATTTTTAAACTTTATTTATTTATATGTGGTGCTGAGGATCTAACCCAGTGCCTCACACATGCTAAGCAAGCTCTCTACCACTGAGCCACAACCCCAGCCCCCAACCCTTTTTGAGACAGAGTCTCACTAAGTTGCTGGGACTGGCCTCAAAGGTACAATCCTCTTGCCTCAGACTCCCAAATTGCTGGGGTTGCAGGCATACGCCACCATGCCTGGCTATGTGCTATTTTGTTCTAGTAGCCCAAATGGACTAAGACTACTCCCTTTCAGGTCAACTCAACAAACCTAGTAGTTGGCAGGCTAGGTCCCACTGAGATTTAATTGGGAGATTTACAGAAAAGAGTTAACATAGCAGGACTGAGACTGATATCTCTAAGAAAGGCCTGCTATATTTAGCTCTTTATTTATTTATTTTTAGTTGTAGATGGACACAATATCTTTATTTTATTTATTTATTTTTATGTGGTGCTGAGGATCAAACCTAGTGCCTCACACATGCTATGCAAGCTCCCTATCACTGAGCTACAGCCCCAGCCCTATATTTGGCTCTTGGTTGGCATTTGGACACTTACTTCTATTTCCAGAGGATTTCCATCATCTTATCATTAATAAGAGTGGCTCACTGTGACAAAACTGTATCAAACAATTCTGCTTATGTTGAATATCTACTTTCATTCTGGGAGACTAAAATTTTGTTATGTGCCCAGGTAAGACTGCCTATGTGAATATCTACTTTCGTTCTGGGAGACTAAAATTTTGTTATATGCCCAGGTAAGAATGCCTATGTGACTATTCCTCAATAACAATCCTGGGCACTGTGACTCTAATGAGCGTCCCTGTCCCTGGTGGACAGCATTTTAGACAGGCTGTCATGTTCCCTTGCTACAGGAATTAAGCAATCCTGTTTGACTCAGCTGGGAGAGGACTTTCAGAAGTTTGTATCTGGCATCCTCTGGACTTGGTCCCACACATACTTTCCTTTTGCTGATTTTGTAATCCTTTGATATAATAAATCATAGTATCAGAAGGTTTTTATGCTGAATTCTGTGAGTCCTTGGAGGAAATCATTAACTCTGGAGGTGGCCTTGGGGAACTCTCAACAGGGGATAAGGCTAGATTTCACAGAGGCAACCGTAGTCTTATACCAATCCCTTATGAGTATATAGCTCAAACCAGCACTGTCCAACAAAAATACAAGTCAAATCTGATATAAAAGATTATTGAGATAGTTTGACCTTCCTTTTTTCATACTAAGTCTTTAAAAAAACAGTGTGTATTTTACAATCACAGTACACATCAATTTGGACAAGCCATATTTTGAAGAGCTCGGTAGCCACACATGGGGCTGCCATGTTGGACGGTACTGGGTTTAGAAATTTGTGGCAAGTCCTCTGAAGACAGCATATCTGGGTCTGAATCCTGGTTCTGCCACTTACCAACTGCATGATCTTAAGTTACTTAACCTCTCTCTCTATTAGTTTCTTCATCTGTGAAATAAGGATAATAATGTTAACTATCTTATGAGATTGTAGGGATTTTCCAAAAAGTTCATAAATCAAAGGCAGCACCTGGCATGTCTAGGCTGTTGGGTGGAAGCTAGCTGCTATTTTTATTATCTTAAATCTTGGCCCTTAGAAATCAACTTGTCCAACTCCTTGCTCCATCGATGAGAAGACAGGCCCAGAGTTTGGAAAGCATTTGTTTTAGAAACAAAGTCTCCAGTCTCCCACTCTTCCCTGGATGGACCCCCGTCTTCCAGCAGACTTTGAGATTGGATCTGCCAATCATATAGGAAACCAGAAGCTCCAGGGCCCCACCTGGATTCTGCAGTCCCTCCTTGATTGCAAAACGTGGCCACTATTTGAAATTGGCAGCAAAGCATTGGGGGCTGGGCCTGCCTTCTGCTGCCTCCATCTGGACTTACGGATTGGGCTGGCTGACCACATCACTGATTCCAGAACCTAAGTACTTACTCAGCAACAGCAGGGCTGCTTTTCATTGTCTTGGTTTTTCCAGCCCTTTTTGTTTATTAACTCATGTTCTATCTTCCTTGGAGGTACAATTCATCAGCACTTTCAACAAACAAACCTGTTTAGTCATCTCTGTTGCTGTTTACCCACTAAGCACATAGTTGGTGAGCTCTTTATGTATATCTCAAGGAAAGGAGGCCAAGAGGTAGTGGGCACCCAATTATCCAGGATGCAGAAGAGCACATTCTTAGATTGAAAACAAAACTAGTTTCTGGTTTTTCCATAGCATGTGTTTTTACCCTTGCTTCCCAAAGCCCAATGTAAATCATCTACTCTCCAGTGACTCAGAGCAACTCACATGGTAAATCCTACTAGCAGCTGAAATCTGTCTTGTGGGCTCCAAATTGTTAGCCCATGTTGGCCTGAAGCTCTGCCTATTCTATATGTCAAATAGTGCTTTGATTAACATTAATTTATTTAATAAATATTTATCAAGCAGCTAACAGATACCAAATCCTGTTCAAAGTACTAGAAATAAAGTCTTTGTGGATCTTATCATTTAGTGGAGAAAACAGGTAACAAGAAACGATGATAAAGAATGACAAAGGAGGGACTGAAGTTGTGGCTCGGAGGTAGAGCACTTGCCTTGCATGCGTGAAGTCCTGGGTTAGATTTTTAGCACTGCATATTAAATAAATAAATAAAATAAAGATCCATCAACATCTAAAAATTATTAAAAAAAAAAAGAATGACAAAGGGTTGATATATAGAAAGTGCCAAATACTACAAGAACTAGAGTAGAGCCAGGGGACCTGAATAAAACTCTTCCCTTAAGAAGTGTCACTAGAGGGCTGGGGTTGTGGCTCAATGGTAGAGCACTTGCCTAGCATGTGTGAAACACTGGGTTCGATTCTCAGCACCACATAAAAATAAATAAATAAAATAAAGGTATTGTGTTCGTCTACAATTAAAAAACATATTAAAAAAAAAAAAGAAGTGACATTGACAGAGATCTCAATAGTGGGTAGTTTGGGTGTTTCCAGCAGAGGGAATGGCAGAGATAAAACCTGGAGGTGAGACTGAAGGGCATATACAGCTGCAGAGTGTTGGAAAAACATGAAGAAGTGGATAGATGTTGAGGGCATTATCGGAAGCACTAAGGAATTGGAACTTTAACCCTAGGGCAATTGAGAACTGCCTGGTGGAGCATAACATCTTTCAAAACATGAGTCCCTGGGAACCAATCAACCAAATGCGCTGATGGAAAGACTGGTAGGTGCTGTTTTCATCCTCATCTTCATGCTCTTTGGTCAGTGATCAGACCTCCTCTGAAAGTAGAATGCAGCAGGGTCTCCTCAATGCCAGGGCACGCACCCCACCCAAGCCTCCCACCTCACTGCCATGTTTTCAGGGCTCCTAGGTTTTGTGTGGCACAGGCTTTTCTTAGACCCTGAGCTGAAAAGCCACGGAGGTCACTGCTGAGAGATTGTCAAAGACCCTTGTTTCACAGGTGGGCCAAATGAGACCTCGTAAAGGAAAATAACTTCTCTGTGACTCTATAACAACCTAGAGCAACCCCTTAGGCTTCTGGATCCTTCTTGCCCCCCACCCAAAGAAACTGAACACCAGCCCCAGGGCTCAGGCCAGACAAGTGAGGAACATAGGGTGCAAAACTTACAGTGACTTTCCCTCTTAGGTCCTGCCCTGCACACTTGCATGACTCTAGTGCCTCACTTGCCTCACCATAGCTGGATCTGCTGGCTGTACCGTTGAGGGCAAGGACTGTAGCTTCTAGGAACCTCTTCAGCATTTTTCATGGTGTTAAGTGCTAGGTATATACTCAGCAGGGTCACTGGATGCCTACTGGTGCTAATGAACATGGATTTCTGATAAACTGATATGTACCCAGATGTTTGTATCTTTGGGTAACTATGAACCTCAAAAAAATCACAGAACAACATTGAGAAGATCCTAGACTGGAGTCTAGAGACCTGGATTCTGGTTTCTTTTCTGCCACCAATTTGCTGTGGGAACTTGGGTAAGTTGTTCCCCAACTCTAGGTTTCAGTGAAATGAAGTATTTGGATAAATAATATTGATTGAGCACATATACTGTCAGTCACTGTTCATATGCTTCTGTGCTTTAAATTGTCTAAAGACTCCCTGGCTTGGTGCAGTGGTACATCCCTATAATTCTAGTGACTTGGGAAGCTGAGGCAGGAGGATTGCAAGTTCTGGGCCAGCCTCAGCTGTTTAGTGAGCTCCTGTCTCAAAAAATAAAAAGGGTTGGGGATGTAGCTCAATGGTAGGGCACCCCTATGCCACAAAAAAAAAAAAAAAAAAAAAAAGATTTCTTGGCCTCTAAGATTCCTTCCATTTCAATATGTCAACATGTTGTGGTTTGAGGAAGAAAGATTTCCTGAAGAATGAGAAACAGACCTTTCAAGAACCTCTGGTTCTTGAATCATAGTTAAGGTATTTCTTGGTCACAAGAGATTTCTAGAGGGTTCCTAATCCTGAGACTAATACCATGAGGACTAAGGGCAGGATGGCTGCCTCAGAATCACCCTAGGAACATGTCGGAAGGCAGATTCTTAGCCTCTCCTCCTAGAGATTCTAATGCAGTCATTCTGAAGTTGGACCCAGGAATCTGTACTAATGGCTTCCCTGGTACTCAGAAAAATTTGTGAGTTGCCGATTTCAGCCCATTCCCTATCTGTAGGTAAGATTATGCCTGCACAGTAGGCATACAGCTGTCTGGCCTGATGGGGAGTATCTCCTAACAGAGAAACACATTTAATGATTGATTAGTTTGGCAAATGTTAAACATCTACTGAGTTCAGGTCCTGGCCAGGTGGGGATCATGGGCCCTACCCTCAAGTGATTTCTGGGCTAAATCTGTCACTTAAAACTCATCATTCAGCCAGAGCCAGAAGGGCCTGAGAGATCATTAACCAATCCCATCATTACACAGTTGGGGAAACTGAGGCTCAGAGAGGAAAAGCAATGTGCTCAAGACTGTACAGTTATGTATGTAATATTCTTATGTGTCAATTAAAAGAAAGAAAGAAGGAAAAAAGACTACACAGGGAGCAAAAATGTTTTCTGCTGCCAAACCAGCAGAGGCATCCCATGCCTTACCCAGGAGGAGAATGCACCGAAAATCCCAGTTCACCTACAATGTTTCTTAAGTACTAAACCTACATATGGTAACTGTTCCAGAAGGTCTAACTTCAGATCTTGCTGAATTTTAAAATCATCAACATCAGGGCAGGACCATCACAGGGTAATTTTTAAAGCCTGGGGAGTAAGAATTACTTCCCAGAACTAAACTACCCATCTGTTCTTGGGTGTTTTCGGGCCCCCTGGCCCTGGTTGATCTGGAGAACATTGTGCTTGCTTCCTCCCGCACTTTGGAGCCCTAAGAGGAGAGGACCGCCTCCGGCGTTCACCGAGGACCTCACTCCCATCTTTCTGCCCAGACTTGCTTATGTCACTGTCGCCCAGGGCCTGGGGAGGGGGAGAGAGAAAGGCGGGCGCGACTTGCCCCTGAAATCCTAGCTGCGCTGCGATTGGCTAAGAGGACCCCGACCTGGCCGCGGATTGGCCACCGCTGAGGGCTTGAAAGGTGACTTGGAGCTTCGGACACCTCAGACCGACGGTGATCCGGCAGCTGACAGCGTCTGAGGCACGCCTGAGACGCTCCCCCAGCCCGCCATGGCCCGGTTCCTCCGGGCATCCTGCCTTCTCTCCCTGCTCCTGGCGGGCTTCGTCCCGCCGAGCCGGGGACAAGAGAAGTCGAAGGTGAGTGAGCTTCCAGGGCGGGAGACAGGGAAGTGAACGTAGCTGCCAGGTGTCCATCTCACAGTAGCGAGGCACCTCTCTTCCCAGGTTTCCCTGCAGAAAGGGCAAACCCAGGTTCGAGGGACATCGTTAACTTTGTTTGCCTCCCCCTCCACCCCAAGGACCCCCACCCGTGACCATAGATCTATTCCAAGTTCCATCTAATCCAGACCTGGGTCCTCCAGGTGGGCAGAATGAATGGGGAGAAAGGCATCCCTCTCTGCTACCTCTGGGGAAGGGGGTCGTCTTGCTACATCTGTGTCAGTTGGTGCTAACTGCTGTCCTCCAGTAGGGTGGGGTGGTGGGGTGGCACTACCCAGAAAGAGGCCCAGTGACAGCCTCTGGGTTGGCTTTGCATATTCCCAGGGAGATGGTAGTAAGGAGAAAGGGAGGACAAATGCAGCAGGATGGCCCTGGTCTTCAGGAACTGCCTGGGGGCTCTTCTACCCCAGATATATAACCACAGGTAGAACCACCCACATGGATTCCAGGGCATTGGCAGAAGAAGCAGAGATTTGTGACTGAAAGAATGTTGAATGGGCAATGCAGAATACTCAGGATCCTAAGTCTCCACCCCTTTCTGGGCCTCAGTTTCTCCATCTTCAGGGCAGGGGTGGGGTAGAGGAAGGACACAATGAAACAGATGACTTCAGAAGCAGTCAAATCAATAAACTGTCCTCTGAGGGGTTTCCTGTGGGACAGCCTCACTACCAATGATCCACTGTCCACATTGCCTGAGCAAACCTGGTAGTTGGAGAGAGCTGGGGATCATCAACTCCGAAGGAGAGGCACAATTCCCTGAGCCTCAGTCTATCGCCAGCAGGGTGTGTGACTTTAGAGTAGGAGTGGGGATGCTGAAGAAGGTTGGGGATGAACCAGCATGCTTATCTCCTTGGTGAAAATGTGCCTGGGTGGATCCTGTAGACTCCTCCTCTTCCCCAGGGAAGAGAGGCAGAAACCAGAAGTAGGAATAGACCCAAAGAGAAGGATTTCTATCTCTACCCTCCCAGTATACACCCCACCCCACCCCACCAACGTGCTTATGTACTTATTTTAAAAAAATTTTTTTAGTTGTAGATGGACACAATACCTTTATTTTATTTGTTTTATTTATTATTATTTTTAATGTGGTGCCAGGGATCAAATCCAGTGCCTCACACATGCTAGCAAACACTCTACCCCAGCCCATAGCTTTGACTTTTATTTCTAAAATCCTCTGGGTCTTTATTCTAAGATCTTATAAGTTCATGCTGTGTCCAATATTCCATCTACTTCTCAGGAAGTCCAGTCCAAGAGCAATTTCCTCTGTCTGTTTCTAACCCCTTTGCTCTTCCATGAGTCTGCCTTTCCTTGGAGTCAGGTCTAAGTCTGGATGGCCATGAAGCTCTCCTTTCTATCCAGGCTTGTTTATAACTACCAACTCTGAAGGCATTTTCTAGGGCAGGCATGGGACTTAGTTTTGAATTAGGCTGTGGAGTAGGGGTGGGGGTGGACCATGGGCAGGTCAGCACCATGGAGTCTGTCCCAGCCCCTAGGAGAAAGGAAGATTCATCATTGCCCTAAGAAGGCTGGCAGTGAAGGGAATGGATGCCATGAATGATTCAACATGGCCATGTGTTTTCTGCAGAACTCTGGGTAGGCAAGAATGGATTCAGAGAAAACAGGATGGGTAGGGTCTAGAAGTCTTAGAGTGAAATCTGATCATATCAGACCCAACCAGCCAGGACTTGCTGGCTAATGACAGCCTGGGTATGCTCATCTATCTTCCTAGGCCTTAGAGTTGAGATGCCACAGCTCTAGCTTCTAGGACCTAACCATTTACTTTGTCCCTACCATCAGGACAAAGGGATGGAGAGTGGGGCATGTGCAGAATGGGACGGACCACAGGTGATTCAGCTCCAGAGATATGTTTTCCTCTTCCAACTCTAAGGGAGGGGCTAGGAACAAAGGGAACCCTCCTTTCCTCCTTGCCTCCTCACTGTGGCTTAAGGTTGCCCAGGCTCCCTGTCCTTGCTGTACAAAAGGAAATGTTGCAGACACTGGAAAGAATGACAGCTGCTGACGTGCATGGGATCCTAGTAACCACTGGTTTCTAAGTGACTAAACGAGGCAGAGAGAATCATGGAACCACAGGTTGATGTCAGGGCTGAAGGGCTCTTAAGACAGGAGTGAATCTGACTCCCTCTTACAACAGCGGTACCCAGACCCAGGTCTCCTGCCTCCCAGCACAGTCCTCCTTCAACAGCATCTCATTGATGGGAGAAGAGAAAGACACAGACCTACAGCCCTAGCCAGCCAGGGCCCTCACTGTTGTCCCTGGCCCTGCCACCAACTCTTGGGTCACCAGAATGCTCCTCTCCTGGATTGAGGCACTTTCATGGCCTCTCCCCTCTGCCGTCTGGGACTACCCCCCTACCATGGGCCACTCTGACCTGTCAGTCTGAATCCATAGCACCAGCCTCACTAGCTGCAGCAGTAAGTGTGGAGGCTGCCACTCATCCTTCCTCCTGGTGACAGACACCCTGCCCAGTGCACCGCCCTCACATTGGCTGGTGAACATCAGCTTCTCTCCTCTCAATAATGGAGGAACCTCAGGGCCTTTTACCCCAGATGCAGACAGAATAATCTCAATCCCTTGACCTGTGCCTTTCTTTCCAAGAGATTTTAAGCCTGTCTCAATCTGCCAGTGGATTCTCACAGCTGTTTTGAGAGGCAGTTGGGATTATCTTCAGACCAAGGACCCCAGAGTAAAATTGACTTGCCCAGGGCCATCAGCCAGCCGGACTGGTACCTGATGAGATGGGTGCCAGTTGCCCCACCCTCACCCGGAAACTGCCCAGAAGTTGATGCTCCCATTTGTTTGTAAGCTCTGATTGTTTAGTCAACCTCTTGGCTTTTTTCCTGTCCACATCCCAGAGATCATGTTTAGCTGAGGGTGGAGTGGAGGAGGTGGGAGGCTGCCAGACCTTTGTGGCCAGCTGGGCTGTTGGTCTGTTTGCGTTTTAAGGTAGAAGTGACCCCAGTTGTGACCTAGGAGTCTGCAGGGCAGAAGGAATAATGAGTTTGGGTCTTGGTCCTGCTCAGTCAGCAGAAGTCACGTGGTATGGACTATTAGACTCATGTGAAGCAGAGAATTTTCTCCAGAGCCAAGAAAAGAGCTTGCAGCTGCCAGGGAATGACCTGGCGGAGGCAGTCCAGCCTCACCCGCCTCAGCCTGCAGCCACTTCATGACAGACAGGTTATCTATACCCTGCTGGGGCCACGCCTGCTGGGTGGATTACTTCCTTCACCCAGTTAGGTCCAGGGACCTTGCCCCAGCAGTGCGTTTTCCAGAATTGAAGGGAAAGAAGGGAGTGAATTTATGCCTCTATTGCTCACCACCTGTCACTGTCCTAGCCAGGTCTCTCAGGCCAGTTTTTGCTCCATTTGTTTACCATTTTTTCATTCTCATCAGATGACAGGGCCCACAAAGATCACCTAATACAATGGCTTCAAGCTTTTCCCTTTGCTTCACAATCCACCTGCTGAGTCATGTTGTCATTGCAGTGACCAACTTTCAAGAGTAGACCCAAGAGTTTTGTCTTCCAGGTCTGGGACAAGGGATGGGGTAGAGAGGGGTCCTGGGCAACATTTTGCCGGCAAGGTGTAATCCCATCCCCTCCTCTCCCACTGATGGTGATGCTGTCAAGCCACCTGGATTGAGACTGGCTGATCCAGTTCAAGGTGAGGCCAGGGGAAGAGGAAGGGCCAATCCAAGATCATATAGTGGTAGAGCAGGAGGCAGAACTGAGGTATCCTAAATCACAGTGCCACCGTGCTCCATCCCTCCTTGTCCTGGGGGCTGCCTGCGGAGCAGCAGTTAGACAGAGAGAAGGTATGTTCGTCATCGTCACAACGGCTCACCTGAGAACATGTAGTATATGCTAGGCATGGTTTTACCTTTATAGCCACATCTAACCCTTACCAGAGGCCTTTCCTCATTCCTGGCTCCTGGTCTTCCTTCCCTGTTTCATAACATCTTCCCAAGTCTGGAGGCAGACTTGGCGCCTCTGAGTCACCACTCACACTGATGCTTCCTCCTTTCTGCTCAGTTTTTCCTTCCCAATGGCCTAATGCAGGCCTCACCATCACTTTCCGGGACTATTGCAGCAGCCACTCATCCATCAGTCCATCCAGTAAGATTTACCAGCTCCCAGCACCAGGGCAGTCGCCCTTGAGCCTTGTAAGTGTGTGATATATGATGTGGAAAATTATCCCGAAGTGATTTCTAGGGTTCCATAGCCCTCTCTTATTAAGTGCTTAAATGTTAATAGGAAGTGTTTATTAAGCACTTGAGTGTCTCATCATCATTATCTTACACAGGGAATTAGGAGGCTCGGTTCTAGTCCAGTTCATTTTTGGTGTGGTCTTGGGCAAGTCGTGCTCCCTGTTGGGATCTTTCATTAACTTCAAAGTGAAAAATGTCCAAGTTTCCTTCCAGCTCTAACTGCTCCCTGCTGCTGGTCTTTTTCTCTTCCAGACAGACTGCCATGGTGGCATGAGTGGCACCATCTATGAGTATGGTGCCCTCACCATCGATGGAGAGGAGTACATTCCCTTTAAGCAGTACTCTGGCAAATACATCCTCTTTGTCAACGTGGCCAGCTACTGAGGTTTGACAGACCAGTACCTTGGTAAGACCCTGCCCTTCCTCCTCTGCTCTGTTTGGAGCTGTTTCTGTCACTTGGACACATCTCAATCATAGGAGCTTCTCTGGTGCAAGGGGAGAAAGGGTGATAGTGGCCATGAGATTCCAAACTCCAGGTCCCGATTATACAATGTTCCACAGTTTTGTGAGGATTCTTTTATAAGCCTAAGGTCTGATCATCTTTGGGCATATTCCAGGAGATTCCTGGCTGTCCTCCTTCATCCCTGGGCACCTCAGTGGCCTGGAAGCAGAGGGATGGAGAAGGTGGTTTGGGGCTGTAGTTTCTCTTTACCGGCAACTGGCTGAGAATGGCTTATCTTCCCTCCTTGACACCTTGGCACCTCAGCACCTCTCTTGGCCACACTTTGGAAAACAGGCCATTGGCATGAGGCCCCATGATGTGCGCAGGTGGATGGGAGGATGAGAGGGCGGGTCTCATTGGGACAGTCCATTCTAGAATAAACTTTAAAGATGACCTAGTTCAGCCTTCACCTCTCCTTAACATACAGGTAAATGTATTAAGGCTCAGCCTGAAGAAACAAGTTAACCAGGATCACAAAACTACTTGTGACAGAACTGGGTATTTGACCCAGGCTTCATATTCCCTAATATCCTTATTTCTTTCTCAATTGGAGCAGAGTAGGAGCCCAATGGAGTAAGCAAGCCAAAGGCCTCTTTCAGCACCCAGGGGAAGGGTTGAGCACCCTGGAGGGGCTGGGGACAGCTGGCAGAGCCTAGGGGGAGGCAAAGGCAGTCTGACCCTGAAATCAGTTCCTGGAGGTGGAGTGACAGCAGGCCCAGTGGCAGTGAGCACTCTGTCCTGAATGCTCTGTCCAGCCCTTGGAACAGAGCAGAGTGTGTTTGCACCAGAGGTAGGCTGGGTGTGGGCAATGCATGCAAGGCCAGGGGTGCTGCGGAAACTGGGGAGTCCCTTGGGTTCCTGAATTCCCAGAGGATGGAGTGTTGTGAGGACCCCACTCCACCCCAAGGAAGCCTTGTGTCTAGGGATGAATGGTTCTTGCTCCAGGAAACTCAATCCTATGAGCTCTGAAGAGCCCTCAGTTGGTGGTGGCCTTGGCAGTGGACCAGAGACTGCTGATTTGAGGAAGGGTATTTGTGTCTTTTCCCCCAAACCTCCCATCCAGGTTAGTTAGGGTGACAGGGCCTGAATTCCAGCAATACCACAAACTCATCGGATGCTCTTGGGCAAGTCCTTCCCCTGTCAGGCCTGTGATTTCAGCTGTATATTGGTGAGCCACAGGAGGGGGACAGACCAGGCAGGGCTCCTCACCAGGCTACCCTGCCTCTGCTCTCTCCTCGACCCAGAACTGAATGCACTACAGGAAGAGCTTGGACCATTTGGTCTGGTCATTCTGGGCTTCCCCTGCAACCAATTCGGAAAACAGGAGCCAGGAGAGAATTCAGAGATCCTACCCAGCCTCAAGTGAGTGTCCACTGAGTCCTGTGTTGACCCTCTCCACAGTGGCATTTAGGAGCCATTCAGAACCACTCTCCCCTTCTACAAACCCCATTTAGTGGAATGAGGGGAAAGTGAGACAGGAAAGAGAAAAGGGATGATGGGGCAGAGCTTATCAAGAGGAGGAGGGAGAACTGAGGTGGGGGGTTACTGAGAAGGGACCAAGCTGGACAAAGAAGACCCAGGTCACACACTATACTTGTGCCCATCCAACAGTCATTGGCTCCCACTGCCCACCCTGGATAAAACCAGACTCCCAACACTCCCTCTGCTGTTCTGCCCCTTTCCTCATTTCTGAGCCCTGTGCCCATCTAAGAACATTCCCTGCAGGTATGTCCGACCAGGTGGTGGCTTCGTCCCTAATTTCCAGCTCTTTGAGAAGGGGGATGTGAATGGGGACAAAGAGCAGAAGTTTTACACTTTCCTGAAGGTGAGTAAGCAGCCACTGGGGAGGAGGCTCTCTTCCCTCTGACTGCATAGGGCAGAGCTGCTCCTAACCTAGCCTTCAAGAGACAAAGCCTAGGTTGCCCTCCCCCGATCCTAGGCTCTTAGGGAATTTCTTGGTATCTGACTATTATTCCAAGTAGAGGGCTTTGCAGTCCCTAGGATCTTATCAGCCCATTTTACAGATAAGGCCCAGGCCGGGCACTGGAAGGGACAGGTTAAGGGCCTCACAATCTTCTAATCACTTCCAGTGGGGACTGGAAGTCTGGTACCCAAACTGGTGCTTTCTTCTCAGCACCAGGCTGTTCTACCCCCAGGAAGGCAGGGGGAGGGAAGGAAGAGGGAAAGGGAGGGAGGGACCCCAGCCAGGTTGATGCCATTCTTTACTCCTGCTCCAGAACTCCTGTCCTCCCACCTCGGAGCTCCTGGGCTCACCTGGACGCCTCTTCTGGGAACCCATGAAAATCCATGACATCCGCTGGAACTTTGAGAAGTTCCTGGTGGGGCCAGATGGCATACCTATCATGCGCTGGTATCACCGGACCACAGTCAACAATGTCAAGATGGACATCCTGGCCTACATGAGGCAGCAGGCAACCCTGAGGGCCAGGGGGTAGTAACTGATACCTGCTCCACCCCATGTCCACCATGCAGGGGCTGGGGAGGGACTCCATTCAGGAAGGATTCCATGTTTCCAAGTATATTATACACCCATTACAGACCCCTTTCTTATTACAAAAGAACCCAGCTTGACACAAACGTGAGTCTGTACCACTGTGTGTGTGGGTGTTCGCACACCTGTGAATCTACCTGTGTGTCCTGCAGAATGCTGGGCAGTAATACCCTTTCCTCTCCAATTCTCTATTCCAATGAGAAAAATTTGCTTTCAGCCTAAAGGAAAAACCAGTGCTAGGTCTGACTGCACTACTCTAACCTGATCTCAGCCTTGGGGCCAGCATCTCCTACTGCCTCCAAGTACCACCAGTGAAGTCCCCGGAAATTTCTGGGTCTCCCACACTAACCATCCTTTTCCTTCCTGAAGGGCCCTCCCAAGCATCTGTCCCCACCCCACAATGCTCCCTGAGATCAGCCAAGGCAGAAGTGAGTGTGAGGGCCACTTACCCCATGTCAGGGATGGCATCTCTATGAGGGGGGGGCCCGAAGCCCTTGTGGGCGGGCCTCCCCTGAGCCTGCCAAAGGTCCAGCCTTTAGTGCATTCAGGCTGAGACCCATGGCAGGGATGCCTCCTCTGCTCCTTGGGAGGACGTGTTCTCTCTCCTCACCCTGTCCACTGGCATTGCTCATATCCTACCTGCCCAGTAAAGGCCTTTCTGCAGCAGCTCAGTCTACTGTGGTGCTTCCTCAATGGTGGCTGTCCCAGCATGTGGGGAGAGGGTTAAAGAGAGGAGGGAGTGCGCTGGGCCCTGCTTTTTTTTTTTTTTTTGGCACGGGGGATTGAACTCAGGGGTACTTGGTCACTGAGCCACATCCCCAGCCCTATTTCATATTTTATTTAGAGATAGAGTCTCACTGAGTTGCTTAGCACCTCACTTTTGCTGAGGCTGGCTCTGAACTTGTGATCCTCCTGCCTTAGCCTCCTGAGCAGCTGGGATTACCGTGTGCACCACCGTGCCCAGCCCTCTGGTGTCCTCTTTTTGACTTTCATCTAGATCTACTGTGCTTCTCTCACTCAGCATCTTGAGTTCATACACACCAGTTCATGTCACCTCTCATTCTTGCCCATAGTTCTGCAAGGTGGCAATGGCTGAGAAGTGTTTCATTTGAAAAATGGGGAGACTGAGGCTCACTCCTTACCCCAGGTCTCCTGGTGAGCGAGAGGCAAAACTTGAATTTAAAGCAAGGTCCCTTGGCTCTCAGCCTACTGCTCCTCAAATACTGGTAATGTTCTCAGGGAAATGGGAGAAAGGGGTATAGAACCTGGAAAGCAGCATTCTGATTGGCCGAGAGGGGAACATTAGGACAAAAAAGAATACCAGTCACAGAATGTTGATTTTCCACTTGGATTTATGTCCAAGATGCGTGCAAACAGCTGCCTAGGAACAGACAACCACCCAGATACAGGCCTCCGACACCACAAACCTCTAGCCTGGGGGCGAAGGGCCTGAACTCCAGGGCCTGGCAGCTTCAGTCTGGGTCCCTCAGCAGATATGGCTGGCCTGGCCCTCATCCCAGGTGGTGACACCTCTCATGAGGCTATTGGAGGTGGAGTGGAGAGAGCCCCAACATCAGAATACCCTGTCATTCTCTCCTACTCTGGAGACAAACCCATTCTTCCTGCAGCTCCTCACAGAGGGGTAGGGATGGACATGGGACAGGTCCTGCTACAGAGCTGGAAGCAAAAATTGAACACACACATGAACTGGATGTGGCGCTTGGAGGGGCTGGAACCACTTCTGTGGAGGTTCTGAAAGAAGGGGTCTGGGCTGCAATCCACTCTAAAGATGGAAGTCCAGCTGCTTCAAAGAAGGATGGCAGGTCAGCCAGGTGAGGGCTCTCAACTTGGTGACAGGAGGCAGGGCGGTGAGTTTCCCCTGGTCATCGCCAGATGAGGAGCCCATGTGGAAGCCTTGTGGGTGGAGCCTCCCCAGTCTTGTAAACAGTTCAGGGCTGGAGGTATGAGCCATCTGCACATCTCAGCCTCCTGTCCAGCTGCGGCTCTGGCCACAAAGAATATGTGGCTTCTAGTTTTCGGTAATCTGAGGTCAGCTGGCTCTCCAAGACGAAGATAGAGCCAAATGACACAATCTGGTCTCACTGGGGCCCCTCATGGTCATTTTTTTCAGACTCTAAATAAACAAAAACGTTGAAGACTTAAGAATTATGTGGTACAATCAGTTTCAAAGTCTTCTATGGAAGGCAACTAAGTCCCTGTGAAATAAATAACAGCTTGCAACTGACTACCAGGCTGTGTCTTAGGAACATTCAACATGTAATCCTCACCCTGTGTAGTAAGCCCATCATTACCCCCTTCGTGGAGGAGGGAACTGAGACACAGAAATTTTAAAAAGCCCAAAGTCCCAGCTGCAGGGAGTAGTAGAGCTGGGATATGAACCCAGTCACTGTCACTCTGGCTCCAGCTCCTAGAAGTGAGTAGTTATGGGGGAGGGGTCATCCTTGCCCACCAGGCCACCCTCTGCCATTCATCAAAGCAGCCTCCAAGGGCTCCACAGACCCTCTGGAAATGACTGATCAGTTTGATATCTTCTTCCTGGCTCCAAATCCTATAATCCACACTCCCTGCAGGTCATCCATTCTGCTCTCACTACCTCCTTATAACTGGCTTCTTTTCTCCGCAATTGTAACTCTGGGTAAGAAAGTTCTTCATGCTGAGATGGACTTGGTCTCCCTATAGCTACCATCCACTAGTTGTGATTCTGTTCCCAGAGCTCCACTGGTAAGGCAGTACCTCCTGTTTCATGAGAGTCCTACAGGGAGTGAGGACAGTCATTACAGCCTCCCTCTGATTGGTGAATGCAGCCCCAGTCCCTGTAACCTCTTATGGCAAACACTATGGCCAGAGGGAGCTTTCCAAAATGCTAATCTGGTCATTCCACTCTGCTTTAAGACATCCAGTGACTCCATAACATGCTTAGGATACAAACTAGCATTCCTTCCATACTCTGCAAGGCCCCATATAGCATAGATCTGCCAGGCCTTTACCTGTGTCTTGTCCCCTCTCTCTCTTTCCCCATGTTGTTCCTGGCTGGTGTTCCCCACACCAGCCTTCCATCAGCTTGCGTCAGCCACTCTCCTTCCATCCTCTTACCAAAGTGTTACAGGTTGGATCTAAATGTTCTGTAAAGGCATTTTGCAGAACAAATGCTAAAGGTATGGTTACCAGCCTGTGGCCCTATTGGGAAATAGTGGAGCATCTAGGAGGTGGGGCCTAGTGGAAGTCAGGTTGCTAAGGTGCTCGGCATGTGACAACAAACTAGAATGAACGAATGCATGATTTCAGTTCCCTCACTCTGGAGCCAACATCAATTCCCTTCCAACAGTACTTGAGAGAGCTAGGCCTCTCAAATCAAACTGGATCAAACCCCCCAGATCAAACTGGAGCAATACTGATAGATAAGTTACCTTCTCCAGGGGGCGACAAGCTCCTGTACTAGGGGACCACACTCACCGGGGTCGGCAGGCCTGGTGGAAGGTGGGTCTGTCACTTGGGCGCTCTGATTCCGCATTGTGCCACAGGGTGGACGCCAGGTATATTCTGGCTGCAACGAAACTGGTGCTTAATAATCAATAACACACTCAAAAATTACAACAGCAGATATAATGCCAAATCATAATAAACAAACATCAACTAACCAAGTATAATTCAATCCTTACAACCATCCTGGTTATCATTCCTAGGTGAGGAAACGGAGGCTCAGAGGGTTAAGAAACATTATCTAGCTAGGAAAGTAGCCAAGCTTGGTTTTGAATCCAGTTCTCTACAGCTACAGAATCAAACTCTTTAGCACATGCTACTCCAGTGCTAAAATAAGACATGTATAGAGGATGCTCACACCAGGGAAAGCCAGAGAGGGCTGGATGGCAGGCTGCTGTAATTGTCCAAGGAGAAGCTGGGGTGTCTGTGCGGAAGAGGGACTGCTGAAGATGGGGCAGGGGACAGCAGCTCTTTGGAAAAATAATAAGAGAAAAGCAAAAAAAGAAAAATGTGATAAGAGAAAAGGAAGAGGAGGAGGAAAAGGGAGAGAAACATAGTGAACACTCTGGAATCTGGCACATGTGGAGAAGATAACAGAGTCAAGCCCAAATGGACCTTCCTGGCCTGGGCCTGGAGGGCGCCCTCCTTCCTGTCCTGAGCTGTTACTCAGTCTTCTCCTTTCTATACCAGTAACCCTGAACAGCTGTGGGCTGCAGAATTCTGACTCCTGGGAGAGCAGGCCAGACCTAGGCCCTGGACACCTGCCTGCCACCATGGTGCTGCTCATGAATTGCTGAGGCTGCAGTGTCTGACACCTTCATTTGACCTTCCTCTCTGGAAAAGGCCTGGAATAGCCCCTGTGTGTGTTCTTGAGGGAAGGAGGGCAGACTCACCAGATGGAAGAGGCGCGAGTTGGGGAGTGGGGGCGGATGCTCCATGGCCATGGGTGGTGGAGGGTAGCGGATCTGGGACCAATCCTCAAAGCCATGGTGTGGCACCATGGCTGGTGTGGGTGGGTAGGCATAGAGGTAGGGCCCACAGAGGTGTTCCGGAAGGGGGTCTACATGGTATCGCTCTTCTGAGGCCTGCAAAAAAGGTTCACATCTGGCCCTGGCTGCAACAGGCTACACAAGCCATCCTAGTGGCACCCATCTCACTTCCATAGAATCTTAGCTTTCTAAAGGTACTAAAGGCTGGGACATGGACATGGGAGGTGGGACTTGCCGGCTGGTACATGGCACGGAAGGCGAGTACGGGCATATGCAAAGATGGTACATGAACTTGGAAGGGTGGCACCTGGCATAAACAGCTGGCACATGAACTCAGAAAGCAGGTACACACATACGAAAGACTAGTACATGCCATAAAACCTGGTACATGAGAATGGAAGGGTGGTACCTGGGCACTGAAGGTTGGGTACAGGGCCACAGGTATCCATGATGACAGTCACTGTGTCCTAAGCACTTACTCTGAGCCAATGACTGCTCTGTGCCTGTTTCACCACATTGGTGAGTTGACAGAGAGTGTCAGCACACAGCCCCTCCCATCAGACTGCACCCCTGGAGAAGGTAAGATGTGACGAGTGCTGCCTCCTCCCTTAAGATGCTCACCTTTGCTTTCCTCTTCTGCTGTTTGAGGGTTTCTTTTGCCTTCTCAAATTCTTTGAATGATTTTATCTGGAGAAGGGAGGAAGAGAAGCCTGTTGGCACAGGTAGTTCCTAGCCAGGTCTGGGCCCAGTGCCTAACTGGACCAGAAGGTGGACTGGCTGAGGGCCTAAGTACCTCTCTGGGTCATTGTGCCTAGGCTAGTCCCAGAAAAGGCCCCTGGGGCCCCGCACAACATAGGCTACTAGCTGTGGGGTGAGCCTCTCATCATGGGTGGTCTGAACACAGTCAGTGGGTTTGTGTGAGCCTCACTGCTTCCGTATTAATATCTTTCAGTTCCATTGTGAGTGGGTGGGTGAATAAGGGCCAATTCCTAAATTTGTTCCTGTAGGCATCAAAACTGATTTTGGAAAGTCAGAGCTAGAGATGCCTTAGAGTTAGTACTCAGATCTAGAAGGAATCTGAGGTCTCTGAGAGAAGCTTCAGTTTCTTGGACAACTGCCCTGCCCTGAGATTGTCTGGCTTCTGTTGAATTCTTCCATTTGGGGGAGTGGGCATCTTAGCAGGAACTCCAACTGCTCAAATTCGTCAGCATTTTATATCGGGTCAGAGGGCAAGGGATTTGCCAAGGTCATAGGGAAGTTTGGTAGCAGAGCTGGAAAGGAACCAGAGAGTGTCCTGACAAAGAAAGGCCCTCTAATTCTTACTCCTCCCAATAAGGGCAGTCTAATGTCCCTTCCTTGGTCCAGTTGCTCCCACCTGGGCATTGGACAAGGTGACCTGGGCCTGCAGTTTCTCCACCTGCTTCTTCAGTTCCTCCTTCTCCTCATTCATTCTCTCCCGGTCACTGCGCTCCCTCTGGAAGTCCTCCTCAAAGATCTTCACCTGGAGGGCACGGTGGGGTAGGTGGGGGGAGTGGGCATCTTAGCAGGAACTCCAACTGCTCAGGCCCACACCCCATGCCTCCTGCTGGAGGCAACTGATATCAGGGCTGGTTTTGCCCTGTCTCAGGGTCACCACAGGAAATGGGATGGGTGCATCCAGAGCCCCCGCCTACAACTTCAAACAGAGTAGTTCTGTGTCCTTCTAATATTCTGGGCTTCAAGGCAGGACTGTATTTGAATGAAAGATTCATGTTAAAAAAAATAAAAATAAAAGGCTGAAAGCCATCAACCAGTCCAATCCTTTCATCTGCCAAGGCCCACAAAGAGGCGGAGGCCACAGAGGCCACAGACCCAGTGCATGGCGGCAGACTGGAGTTCGGGTCTGCTGGCTCTCAGAGAAGAGGACACATCGCTCTCCCAGGATTTTGGGTGTCCGGGCAAAGGACAGGCTAGGCAGGGCCCTTGCTCCAAGCCTACAGCTTCACACCTCACAGCAGATCACTGAGATGCTGCCTGGGGCCAAGAAAATTTAGGGGATGAAGAGTTGTATAAGCAGCACAGAGACACAGGGGACAGCCATCACCTTTCAACGGCTTGCCAGTCTCCCATATCCCAAAGAGAAAGACTGTTTCACGCTAGTAAGTCTGTGCTATCTTTCCAGTGCTTGCCAATCTCTGAGAAAGAGGGCTCAAGTTCACAGTATTCACCAGGCAAGAGAATCCAGTTATAGTTCAATAATACCATTTTGCTTTTATTGTATTTATTGCTCACAGTTACTTTCTATTTGTGCCAAATAGATTTTTCCATGTATACTAGTTATAGAAAGTTCCCTTTAAAATAGATTTAAACTTAATTTTTTACACATAAGTAAGAACCAAGTAGGGCACAGAGATGGCTAAGTCATAAAGGTGGCAGAAGAGTGGACTTAAGCCAGAGACACGCTGCTGGAAACAATAAACCTACACCCAGGCAGGGGTCCTGCCAATGGCCAGGGAATGGACTCCTATTTACATGACCCCACGCCCATGCTGACTCTCAGGAATGCCCAACTCCCCTGCAGTCTCACCTGCTGTTTTAGTAACTCGTTTTGTGTCACCAGTTCCTGTTTCCTTAGGAGGCCAGCAGCTCCTTCTGGGCTCCCAAAAGCTGTTGGTGGAGATGACGGGGAGGCCTGGATGCTCAGTGCTTCCTCTAGAGCCTGGGATCAGGTAGAGAAGGGAGAGAATCATAGGGAACCTCTGGAATTCAGCCCCCTTTGGAGCTCATCCCCAGGGATCCTCTTCATGATAGTAATAATCACCACCACCAGTACAGCTTAATAAATGCTGCCCTATTTATTAACATTTTGTACACATCCCCTCATTTGAGCCTCTCCACAGTTCTATGAAAAAAAGACTCTGATCATCACCCCTATTTTACAAATGTGAAAACCGCGGCTCAGAGACCCAAAGTGACTTGTCCAAGGTCACACAGCTAGTTCGTGGCAATGTAGGAATTCAAACCCAGCATATGCTCTTAACCAGCAGGCTAAACTGTAGAAGGGGAAATCTCCTTCTCTTAACAGATGCAGCTCAATTCTTAGTATCGAGACCTAGAAAGAATCTGAGGTCCCTGAGAGATGCTTCAGTTCCTTGGATAATTACCTTACCCTGAGATTCTTCGGCATCTGTTAGATTTTTCAACATAGCAATCCATTCCCATTCAAGCCAGCCCTTCCACTTTAACTCTTGTAGTTACATTATGCTGGGTTTTAATTTCTTCTTATGCAAGATTTTATCTAACACTGATGATAAACTGAAACATCAACAAATAACATTTTGAAATAAAAACAGGAAAGCACCCTTAATCTACCATGTTCACCAAATAATGTTTTTTATGTAAAACACTATGCTCACATCTTTTAAAAGGCTTCTATTAACTGCTTTTCTCCTTTAACCCTATTAACTGTTAACTTTAGAGCTCTGGAACATCTCTCAAGGCTGATCACCCTTCATCACCACCTGGACTTCAGCCCCTGACCAGCAGGGACTCTGCATGCCAAGCCTCAGCATTGCTGACAGTGTCTCCTACAATGTTTCTGTCTCTGAGGGGAAACAGAGGGCTTTCCCAGCTGGGACTTGGGCCCCTGTTCAGTCTCCAGCTCCCTAGATACAAGGAAAGTGCTGAACCAGTAGCCAATTCAGGATGCTGTGAAGGGAAGTGATGGCTTCACTTTTTTCTTCTATTCCACTCCATTTTTTTAGATGAGAAAACTGAGGTCCAGGCACAGGGAGAGGCCTGCCTGAGGCTACCTGCCTTGCATGACTCATTCACACAGATGTCTCTGTTCCCAGCTCTTCCATTAAAGCCAACTCTGCCACTGGGCAGTACCTGCCTGGATTTAGACATCCAATCTCCCCAGCTGAGGGCAGATCATTTTTCTTCTGGGGAATAGGTCCCAAGGCCCCTGACTCAGCATAATCAATGACTATAAAATATCAAAACCAAATAGAGGGGGTGGGGTGTAGCTTAGTGGTACAGTACTTGCTAATATGGTCAAGGCCCTGGGTTCGATCCCTAGCACTGCAACAAACAAAAAATAAATAGAAAGAGATGCCCCAGCAGGGCTTCGACCCAGGGAAAAAAAACTCATGCTAGAGTCCACTGTGAACAGAGTCAGGAGACAGAGGGAAAGGAAAAACAATTAGCACAGAGGGAAAAGCTGAGCCACAAACTGAACAGCTCCTTCTGGCTTGTCAAGGGCTTCCTTTCAAAGCCCCCTCCTGTCAGCTTCTCCCTTAAACCCCTTGGCTGGAGGTAAAGCGGGGCTAGAATGCTTCCCACCAGGATTCAGATGGCAAAAAGAGGCTAGAGTGGCTAAGCTGGGACCAGAACCAGGCCTTAACCAGGCCTGTCCCATTGCAACTTATCCTGGTACAGACAAGAGAGTTTCTAGTTCACCCAGCCTCCACCCTGGGTACCTGTCCCCCCAGATCCCACTTCACAAGGGTGAGACCCCTGGGCCCGTGCTCATCCATTCTCTTCAGTGGTGTTTCCTGAACACATGCTTGGTGCCAGCACTGGGCAATGCCCTGGGTAAATGCCCTGGTGAGGATGTGTGCCTCATTGCTAGATGGAAAGACAGTAGAGGAAGGAACTACCAGGGAATGAGAAAGGCTGTGAAAAGAGCTGCTGAATTTTAGGAGTTTAAAACAGGGTGATCTAAAAGATACCCAAGGAAGGCTTTGTTGAGTTAGTGATGCTAAAGCTCACCCTGAACAATCAGTAGGGCTGGTATCAGGGTGAAGGGCAGCACGTAGAGCATCAGAGTAAAGGCTGGCACTGCTGGAAGAGGCAGCAGGTGCAAAGGTCTAGAGGAGAGCGAGCCCAGGCTCCAGCAAGGGCTAGATCACTCAGGGCATGGGGAGGCAACAGTAAAGCAGGCAGGGACTGTGACGTCAGCTCACTGACCAACAAGTCACCTCTCCTAGGTTGAGGGCATCAGCAATGGGGTGGGTCTTCTTTCCCTCCCCATCCAGGAGACCAGAGCCAAGATGCCTACCTTGTTGAGCCGCTGGATCTCCTTTTCCTGGTACTCTCGCTGCCGCGTGAGCGGGCTCAGCTGATCCTGCAGGTACTTGACCTTCTGACGCAGCTCCTTGGCCTCTGCTGTCAGCTGCTCTTTGTTGTTCTGCAGGGAACATGGGGTTGGTAAGCAGGGAGCCTCTCCAGGAGGCCTTGACCCCCTGTTCTGCCTGCCCCAGCCTCCCTCATCAACACCTCCTTCTCTCTCTCAGCCACCTTCTCGCAATGCTCATGAGTAAGGCACTTGATAAAAATATGGTGATACCCACACAATCTTGCCCTCAAGGAAGGGATGCCTGGAGGAGTGAAACTAAGTTCTGACACCAGCAACTCCATCAACCAGCAGAGATCCTGGACCCCATCCTAGCCCTTTTGTTTGAGCTTACTTAAATGCCAAGGGTAACAGGGTTCTTAACATGAGTCACAGAGGAACCTTGGGAGAGCTGTGCCTGAAACTGAGCGTATAACTGTCTGTGTCTACCAGATTCGCACAGGGCTCTTTTGTGATCCATGGGGAGTGAGGAACTATTGACAACTTCTAAAGAAGCTTTCAGCTTGTAGTCTCTTAGATTAGAGGATAGATGATACTCAAGGACATAAATGTAGCTCCCAGGTGTTCCTCTAGAGAGAAACACACAGGTAGTGTGGAGTTATAAGAAAGATCATCGCATCTGAGAAGAAATCAGAGAAGGTGTCAAGGTGAGCACCTCTGTCATAATACTAGGAAACCAGGATTTCTGCATCACAGATAGCCCCAGCAAGTATGGCCACTACGGATAGCATAAAGACACAGGTCCCGTAATCAATGGAAAATGGGGAGGTGACTTACTTAAGGCCATAGCACTCTGGGCTAGAATCCAGGTGTCCATTACTCTTTCTCCTTCTGGTCAAAGGAAGTGTTCACTACAGTGGGCAGACCAGACACACCCCAAATAAACTGTATTTCTATGTGTCCAAATGTGAAAAACGGTCTGGAAATAGATGTACCAAAATGGTACCAGGGGTTACCTCTGGGGAAGGCCCAGAATTGGGGTAGTAAGTATTCCAGGAAAACTTTCACTTTATTTGGTAGTGTGTCAACATTCTACAATGGTGCATTCACAGCATGAGGATCAGGAGAGAGACCACAGGGTCAGCATTCACCCAGCCCTGTGTGACCTTACTCGTTATTCCACAAACTAGTAGGTGAGCTGCTTCCAGCCAGAGATGGCTCAGGCAGCCTTGGTCAGAATACATGGCAGCTGCCCAGAACTCCCTGCTTAAGAGGCTCTAGAATGAAGCATGGCCTCTAGTGCCAGGTGCTTATCTATAGGGCCACACTCTGGAAACATTCCACTGTCAGATTCCAGGGATTTGTCTCACATACTAAAGTGAGTGAGGGGACCGTGAGCTAGGATACCTGGCTGCGAGTCATAGAACATAACTATGCACTCATGAGAAAACCCAGATGGTGTCCTCTCAACTAAATCTTCAAGGTAAGGTAGGGGGTGGTCACAGATGCAGGCTGGCTGCCCAGATAAGCCTCCTGGGTGCCACATGCTCATGGAAGAAACTCTGAAATGCAATTCATGTTTAAAATGTCCTTTAAAAAATCTAGGCAAGGGGCTGGGGCTATGGCTCATCGATAGAGCACTCGCCTAGCATGTGCAAGGCTCTGTGTTCAATCCTAAGAACCACATAAAATAAATTAAAAAAAAAGGTATTGTGCCAACTACAACTGAAAAAATATTTGAAAAAAAATCTAGGCAAAGTTGGGTGTGGTGGTGAATGCCTATAATCCTCAGTGACTTGGTAAGCTGAGGCAGGAAAATGGCAAATTCAAGGTCAGCCTCAGCACCTCAGTGAGGCCCTAAGCAACTTAGACTCTGTCTCAAAATAAAAAATAAAAAGGGTTGGGGATGTATCTCAGTGGTAAAATCCCCTGGGTTTGATCCTCCTGTGTGCGTGTGTGTGTGCACGCGCGCGTTCACACACACACACACACACACACAAAGTCTAGGTAAAAGAAGCCAGCGTCCAGTTCCACCAAGGGATGACATGGTGACATGAGTAAAACTCCGAAGGTCTGGGAGTCATGTGGCTTTTCCTCTTTAAGCTGCTCCAGGATCCTGAAGGGCTATGGATGGCATTAGTCACACATGCTTTGGCAGATGCCATTTCTTCAAGGACCTGCTGGTCCTCTAGGCTGAATCTGGTCCCCATTCCCCATTCTGTCCACTCTCTGATTCCAATAACTTCTTTGTAGTACTTAATATACTTTCACTTCAATTAGTTGTTTAGCATCTCTTCCCCAGTCAGGGCAGGGTTGGATAGTTCACATTGAATCTCTATGTCCAGCTCAGTGCCTCAGGCATGCTCTGGTGAAAATTGACTACACAAACGAATAAATAAAGCTTTGCCTGTTAGCACCTCCCCTCAAAATCCTATCACTATGCTAAAGAGTTGGTAGAATGGTCCCTCCAGACTGCTTCTATCATTCATATATATATATATATATATATATATATATATATATATATATATATATATATATATATATATATTTTTGCTTTACTGGGGATTAAACCCAGGGGTGCTCTACCACTGAGATACACCCCTAACCCTTTTTATTTTTTTAAGACTTTAAGACAAGGTCTCCCTAAGTTGCCCCAGATGGCCTTGGATTTGCAGGAGGAAGATGCCACATAATTGGGATTACAGGAATGTGCCACAGGGCCCAGACTGGATCACTTTCATGTATCATGTGCTTCCTGTATAATTTCTATTTCTTACAGAAATCTTTCTATAAGATTTTTTTGATAAGTTTTGAGAAAATACAAAATAATTTTAAAAAGAACTACAGAGTAAATCATTTTTTCATATGTTACTCTCTAAATGGTTTTACCATTTAGAAATAAAATAAATAAAAGATAGGTCACCCTTTGCCTTTCTCCTTTCTTCAAGACCCCTGTCCATATATTCACACACATATATGCACTGCACACATGCATACACAGGCATGCTTAGTCATAAGGTCACTCTTATGAATTTAGGATTTAATCTTCTTTCTTTTCACAACAGTTTTTCTATACATGTTTATACATCTAGATCAAGTTCATTTAAGAGAGCTTGAAATGTAAGGAGAATCTGCAATAACCAATCACAGTTTCTGAATTTTTAACTACTTGTGATACCTCATGGGAATTTTTTTCTCTTTACACATTTTTTATTGGCGCATTATAGTTGTAGGTAATGATGAGATTTGTTGTTACATATTTGTACATGCACAAAATATAACAATATAATTTGGTCAATATCATTCCCCAGTACATCCCTCCTCCCTTTGGGCTTCCCACCCCTTGGTCCCCTTCCTTTACTGATCTCCCTTTGATTTTTGTGAGGCTCCCTCCCGCCATCTTTATTTTCCATTTTCCTCTCCAACTTCCACACATGAGAGGAAACACTATCAGTTTCTAAGACTGTAACTGAACAAACCTCACCGAAAACAAGAAAATGTGAAAAGCAATAGCTAATCTAATCGTTTTTATTTTCAGAAGGGAAACTGAGGCAAAGGGAAGGAAAATGCCTCTGCCCTTGGCCACACAGCTCTTGAGCACTTGAGCTAGAACCTCTGGGCCTCCTGACTCCACCCTTGGCTCACTGACTCCATGGACTGGTGGCTAAAAGGGAGGGGAGGTGCTGAAACCACAAGGCACAGGGGTCACACTTGCCTCCTCCATTTCAATCTTGGACTTGGCCAGCAGGAGCTTGCGGTCAAAGTCTCGCTGCTTCTGCTCCCGCTCAGCTTCTAGGTCAGTCACCTGCTTCTGCAGGGCTGCCAGCTTCTGGCGCAGCTCAGTGATCTGGGTTCAGAGGCAGAGAAAGGGACTGCATGAGGGCCAGGGAAGGGGATGTGCCTGGGACGTGGGCAGGGCTTGGCTTCTATGGGGCCTCTGACACTGCCACGGAGCTTCTCATATGGACCATCCTGGGGCTCAGCGTGGCCTCCCCACAAGGCTCAAAACTGTTGAGAAGGAAGCAGCAAGACTAAGTATGCCCTAAGAGCCCAGCCAAGAACCCCCCCACCTTACCTTCTGCTCATATTGCTGCTTCATGGACCGGAAATGCTGGTCCCATTGCTTATTCACTTCTAGCAGCTGTGGGGAAAGATGGGGGTTAGAAGCAGAGAAGGAACACGGAGCACCAACACTCCATGACTTAGTCAACACTAAGACAGGAAAATAGTAATCATTTTGGTGTAGGATCATGGAGCATGCACCTTTTCAGAGGGCAATTGGATTATGTATTAAAATTTCATGTTTTTATTATCTTGAACCTAATACTTCCACTATGAAAAATTTAACCAACAGAAACACTTACACAAGGTGCAAATATATATAGACTGATCATCTTAGCCATGTTTATATTACCAAAAAAAAAAAAAAAAAAATCCAGAGGCCAACATTTGTGTAGAAGATAGGTTAAGTATACTATAATGTAAAAATATACTGTAGATATTCAGAAAATAAGGCATCTACTACATTTTCTTAGTTCAAAGATAATACTAATTATAGGCCCCCTCTTGATGTAATAATTCCTCAACTCTACATCATTAAATAAATAAAACAATGGGAAAGGGTATCCCAATTTCAGAAACATTATATGTGAAAAATATTTAGAACTGAAGGAATATGGCATATATAGATAGAAATAAGTACCCTCAAAGACAGCTGATTTTAAAAGAAAAAAGAGTAATTTATAAAGTAGTTTGTATCATTTTATTTTTATGCATTAAAAAACTGAGAAATATGGAATAAACTGGTATTAGTTGCTGTTATCTCTAAGAAATGATATTCTCAATTTTTTAAAATAATGAGCACTGCATTACTTTTTTTTAATAATTTTTTTTTTAAGAAAGAGAGAGAGAGAGAGAATTTTTTAATATTTATTTTTTAGTTTTCGGCGGACACAACATCTTTGTTTGTATGTGGTGCTGAGGATCGAAGCCGGGGCGCACGCATGCCAGGCGAGCGTGCTACCGCTTGAGCCACATCCCCAGCCCCGAGCACTGCATTACTTTTGAAATCTAAAAAGAAACTTAACAATCACCTAAAATTAATATGCACGTAACAAACTTTCAGATGTGAAGAAGGACAGAGGGGCACAGGCTCAGGGTCTGGGAAAGGAGCAGTGAGGAGAAAAGGAGCCTAGGGAGGAAGGATAGTACCAAGGCCACTAGAAAGAAACTGGGCTTTTACCTAGGCCTGGAAAGACCACGCTGTGTGGGGGAGAAAGGTGCCGCAGTCTGGCTGGGCACAATCAGGAGCCACTTGTCAAAAGAAACTAACTTTATTTTTAGAACCACACACGCCAAACAAAATAGCCTCTCAGGAAAAACCCTCAGAGCCTCAACTGCCACCACCGGCTTTCCACAAGCCTCTCTCCCCCACACCAGCTTCTCCCCACCTCCCACAATCCTCCTGCTCTTGAGGCCGATTGGCTGGGTCACGTGGGCGGAGCCAAAAAAGTCCCCCAATGAGCAGCTCCGTGGTCTGAAAGGGCAGGGAAACAGCCCAATGAGCATCACCGCAGAGGAGCCAATCAGCTAGATGTTGCTGGGGCCGAGGAGCCAATCAGCTAGATGTTGCTGGGGCCGCTGTGAGCCAATCATCAGCCAGCAGCTGGAAGTTTGCTGGCAGCTGGAAGTTTGCTGGGGCCCCTTTGGCTGTGGCTCTCAACATCTCCCCCTCTCTGTTTAAACAACAAGCATGTGGCTTAGGGACCGTGCCTGTTAGGCAGTCCAATTCAACATATGGTCCTTACCCGTCATCGGATGAACTGACCTCTAGGCGTCAGCCTCCTGTCTTAGGTTGGTACCACTGCAATTGGATCATACCCGTCACTGACTACCGGTCCAGCATACAGCCATACTTGTGGATAGGCCTTTGCACCTGTGGGGGGGTGAGGTTCTTTGCCTCACCTCTGTTGGCCCCCAAATTTTAGACCATCACTAGTAGAGGAGGATGCAAAATGCCATGACATTAAGCCAATTGAGGGCTCCTCTGAAAAATTGTACCACCGGTGACACCATCAGCAAAAATACTCCAGCACTACCACAATTCGCTGTACCAACAGATAGTTCACAATGCATACAGGTGAGCTCACAATGTGTCCAGGCAAGTTCTGCAAGCAGTTCAGTGATGGCTATTGTAGAAGCTGTAGATTGGTTTTATCTTTGACTTCACTAGCACTGGGATGAAGATAGGAATTCTGGCAATAATGGCTAAAGAAAAAATTATGTAACATTACAGAAGGCACTAAAAGAAAACAATTTTCTTAACAATTTACATTGTCTTCACCGGCACTGGGATGAAGATAGGAATTCTGGCAATAATGGCTAAAGAAAAAATTATGTAACATTACAGAAGGCACTAAAAGAAAACAATTTCCTTAACAATTTACATTATCTTTAAGAGAATTATTAAATATAATGAAAAGCTGCCAGCAGAAAGGTGGAGAAGGAAGACCATGAGATACCAGGGGAGAGCCCGAAATTTTGGAGACTCTGGGCCAGTGGGAAGTTGTGTTTCAGGAGGGCAGGGGGCCCTCCTTCATGTCAGACCCTCCCTGAGCTGCAGGTGCAGTCAGAGGAGTTCTCTGTCCCCAATACTGAAACTCACCTGAGCTATCACCTGTTCCCACCATTCATTGTGTACTTTGGGAGCCTTCTTAAACCCTTCCATTGTCCCCAATAATTTCAGGTTGTGCCACAAATTCCATCTCCTCAGAGTGACCCCCGTGGGCAGTTCAAGAGAAGACAGCAGACCTCTTCCTTGGGTGTATGGTTCAGTGGTCACCATGGCAACTCCCCATGGTAACTTGGGACTAACTGGAACCTAGAGGCCAGGCGAGTCCTTTATCCTGCTGGTCCCAGGAGGGAAGAAGGGTCTTTCCTGACTACCCCTCCAGCCACTTACCTCCATGCGCTGCTGCTCCAGCATCTTCACCTTCTTCTCAGCTGCACCCAAGGCCCCCACCTCTGGGACCTTACCTGCCATTACACCAGCCTAAGGAGAAACACAGAGGGTCTTTACCAAAGCCTTGAATAAAAATTGTCTTACCCATACACCTCCATGGCTCTAGCCCTCCCACATCCGACTTCTCTACTCCTCCCACCTACTAAAACACTGATAACCATCCCAAGCATGACTCCCCCTTCTGGAAGTCATGATGAGGCTCATGGTGGCTGCCAGATGCTGCCCCCTCCCCACAACTGCCTTCCCTGCTTAAGCTGTATCTCCCCCCTCTGGCCACTCTCCCTCTGCCTACACACATATGGGCCCAAATACTCTGGCCTATGAGCAAGGAGTTACATAGTTGTTAAATAATTATAAAACTTTTATAAAAATTAAAGATTTATAAAATATTTTAAAATATTTTTCATATAAAACAAAAGTGTATGTGTATGCATGATTGATATACACATATGTATTTCCAGCTCTGTCCTCTGGAAGGGCCTAAAACTGACACGGTAGCAGTAAGCACACCTTGTACGCACAGCTTAGTTTCTAAATACCATTTTCCAGTAAAAAAAAAAAAATCAGGGGTCCTTGGAGAAATGAATTTCAGAGCAGGGGCAGGGAAAATATAAATTGAATTTGAGTATCATATAGTGCCAGAAAGTAAGGAAGTGCTCATAATAATAAAACAACAACCATAATAACTAATAGTAATAGAGACATGGGCTGGGATTGTGGCTCAGTGGTAGAGCGCTTGCCTAGTATGTGTGAGGCACTGGGTTCGAGCCTCAGCACCACATATAAATAAATAAAAAATGAAGGCCCATTGACAACTAAAAAATATTTTTAAAAAATATAGGCATATCAAAGGGTCACAGGAAACAACTTCAAAGAGCTTCCCAAGCCAAAGCTTAACAATCTGAACAGCTAAATCAAAACACTATTGGGTTACAAACCAATGTACAAAACAAGTATCCTTGAAACCATACTGATAGCAAGAAATAGCTGAACAAATAGATAAATAGATGAGAAGGGATAGCTCTTCTTTGTAAGAGAATTTCAATTAATAAATATGGAAAGAATGAGAGAAATAAAATCATCATTAAAATACTACAGTAATCAGGCGTGGTGGTGTACAATTGTAATCTTAGCAGCTCAGGAGGCTGAGGTAGGAGGATCACAAATTCAAAGTGAGCCTCAGCAATTCAGCTAGATCCTAAGCAATCTAGTGCGACTGTGTCTCTAAATAAAATATAAAAAGGTCTGAGGATGTGGCTCAGTGATTAAGCACCCTCTGGGTTCAGTCTCTGATACCAAAAAAAAAAAAAAAAAAAAAAAAAAGCTATAGTAATACATACTGCAGAAGAGATCCACCAGTGTGTTATGTAAGTGCTAATCAGTGAAGTTAAGGAGAAACAGGGTGTTTGCATAGTCTCAAAGTTTCTCCTCAAAAGTAGTTGTTGATTACTTTTATGAGTCAGTTTTATCGTAGTGCAACTTAACAGTAGCACCTTTGCCAAGTGATCAAGGTTAGCAGTAGTAACATATTCTGACATCATGAAGCCTAAGATGAGGTACTGAGAAGGGGCCAGCAAACTTCACTTGTGTACTCAGAATGTCACTTCTGTGAGACTCTTGCCAAATCTGTAACTGCAATCTAATCTTTGGAAAACATTAGGTAAACCCAAGTTGAGGATCATTCTACAAAACAAGTAGCCAGTATAGCTCAAAAGTGTCAAGGGCATGAAAAATGAGGATCAGATGAGAACTGTCACAAACTGGAGGAGACCAAGAAGACTGGCCTCTTTCATACCTCCCTGACAACATAATACAATGTGGGATCCTGGATTAAATCCCAGAACAAATCAAGACACGAATGAAAGACTAGTGATATCTGAATAAAGTCTGCAGTGTAGTTAATAGCATGATACTGTGGTTAATTCCTAGTTTTGGTAACTGAACCATGATTATTTAAGATGTTAACATTAGGGGAAGCTAGAGGAAGGGGATGTGAGAAGTGAACTCTGGATTGTTTCATTTTTTGTTGTACAAAGTTATCTCAAAATGAGAAGTTTTTAAAATAAAAATCAGTAAATAAAAAGTGTTAGGTGAAACCAAAGAATAATGAGTGTAGAATTTGAACACTGGCTCTATCTCCAAGCCCTTCTGTGAGGTAGGCCAAGACCTGGTCCTCTCGCCCTTAATATGAGATTAACAGACGATGGTCTATGCAGGCCCCATATGGACCTCTGATGTTTGAGTCCACTCTCTGACTTCAGTTTGTCCTGGAGTCATATTCTATTTTTATATTCTCTTTATTCCCTGCCTTCCAATTCACCTCCATGCTCTCCCAGGCTTGTGAGGTTCAAGTGCCTCCTACAGGCTAAGGCCTGTAAGAACACTATGGCAGCAGAAGCGAGGCAGGGAGCAGAGAGCTCTCTCCAGGTAAGGTCACCTCCTTTGAGAATTGGGAGACAGGTCACCCTCTTGGAACCTGCTGTCTCCTGGAAGGGAGCTGTGCTTATCTGTCATGGTTGATGGCTACTGGGAAAGAAAGAAGCAGGAGAATGCCGGGCTCCTGGATGGCATGCTCTGAATCTCTACCGAGAGCAATCTATGTGGAAGAGTAAGAAAGAACTGTAGAGTTAGCAGACCTGGCTGCTACCACCAAATGTACCATTAAAAGCAATAACTGGGGCTGGGATTGTGGCTCAGTGGTAGAGCACTTGCCTAGCATGTGTGAGGCACTGGGTTCAATTCTCAGACCACATACACGTAAGTAAAATAAAGGTCCATCAACAACTAAATATTAGAAAATATCAGAAAAAAATTAGAAAAATATTTAAAAATATATTAGAAAATATTTAAAAATATTAGAAAAAAGGCAATAGCTAATGCTTACCATTTACTCCAATAAACCACCTCATGTCCATTCGCATCACTAAATCTTCCCAACAATTCCTTGTGGGAGGTGTTACATCTCCATTTTACAGAGGAAGAAACTGAAGCCCAGAGTGTATATGTAACTTGTTCAGGGTCATAGTGCTGGCCTGAGGTGGAGCCAGAATTCCACCCATATGCAGCACCAGGGCACAGGCTTCACACCTCCCTGGAATACACGCCTCTCATGGGACCAGAGGCCCTGGATCCCAAGCACAGAGATGTCCTAGGTGTATGGGCAAGTCCACTTCCTCTTTCTGACAGGCCAGTAAGAGCCTCTGGCCTTTCAAGATAAGTCAGGTAAGATAAGATGATACAAAAGGTTTTGGAAAGGCCGGCTGACAGAATTCCATACCTGAGGTGACTCAGCACCTAGGAGAGACCAGAATTCACAAGCCACCTCCTCAAGAGGGCAGGTAAGGCAGACTGAACAAGAGAAGGGTTTCAAGGGCTGGGATTCAGAAGGCCAAAAGTGAGCAGACCTTGGCCATTTAGCAATGGGTTTCCCTGACCATGCCCTTGCCTGCTTGATAGCAGGTGACACAGGAATCTGAACTGCACAATGACACATGACCTCTTCAAACCTCTTGCCACAGCTGTAAAGTGGCAAGCCCTGACTACCTCAGTGTAGAGAGAAGGCCAAAATGGGATAATTGTTTTGAAAGTCCTGACTCTCTATTGCCACATAATAATGAGGAATTATACTATTAAGGTAATTACTACTATTTCATAGGAGTAGGGTTTGTCAAAGACATTCAATTACTATGTAGCTGTTAAACCCCACTTAAGGGAAAGAATGCACTGAGAAAGAGTTGGGACTCAGGGGTATGGCAAAGACTGGGCAAGGGGTTCTTGGGACCAGGCTGTGTACCAGGCTTAGAAGTGGAGGCAGGAGGAGGAAGTGGTCCAGCTCTGTGGCATTATCAAACCATGCCCGTGGCCAGCACCTTCTTCTCTCCATTTCAGAGGCTTCTGTGGAGCTTAACAGAATCCCCAGAGATTGTTCAACCCAATGCCCTAATTCTGCCTGGAATACAGGTATGTTAAATTGACTTTTGGGAGCTGCCCTTTAAGAAAGATCTTGACAAACTGGCATTGTTTGGGGAATATTGCCCAGACTGAGCCAAAGACTCAGTGCTACCTTCTATAAGCAATGGCCAAAGGAATTGCAGTTAGTCAGAAGAGAAGGCCTGTCAGGGCCACAGGGCTATGCGATGCCAGCAGTTCTTAGCTTGTGTTCCAGGGAGTGAGACATTCTGTGGGGCGGAAGCAGAATAAAACCTGAAAAGTGGAAGCTCCAAGGAGGCGGATGCTAGGTCAAGCTATGGAACTGCATCTACCAACTAGAACTTTCTCCCAGCAGAACTATGTGCAGGAGGTAGTAAACTCACTATCACTGGAGGTGGTGAAGGGATGCTGGGTACCAGCAACTGAGGTTGCTGTTGAATTTCTGACCACATACCTGCTGTTGTCCAGCCATACCCTTCTTGCTGTTACCCTCCAACTTTGGTGAGCCTGGCTGACCACAGGCACCCTCTTTGTTGCTGCTGCTGCTCATCAACAACTTCTTAAGCTCCATATTTTCTTCCCTGGGTTGGAGGCAAACAGAGAAGTCACAACAGCAGCACTAGGTTAAAGAGTCAATAGGGCTTTCTGACTTACTATTACATGAGTTGCAGAGGTGTCCTGGGAAGCACACCAAGACCCTGAAACATACTTAAAGGAGAACCCTGAGGGACACCAATAAGCCACATTGCTGGCAGTCTGATCCTCAGGGTTTCCCTAATTCTGGCATGGCTGTATACATGATATCTTCAAAATGCATGTAAACACTGCAAATCTGGGTCATATTCTAGTGAGAAAGCTCCACCTTCTCCAGTTATTACCATATGTCTTGGGTAGAGCAGGAGAAAGCCTGATCGGTCCTGAGCACCTCATCAACATGTGCTAATATCCTGTGTTAAAGCAGAAAGAGCAGGATGTAGGACTCAGAGCCTTTTGTGGGAATAGTATTTGGCTATCACCTATTAACATTTCTTCATCTTCACTGGATTTATTTTTAAAGTTATCTTCTATTTAGTATAGGTAATGCTGCTTTCCATTTTTGCGATACTGGGGACTGAACCCAGGACCTTGCACATGCTAGGCAAGTGCTTTACCACTGAGCTACATTACTTGTGTTTTTAATTTTTATTTTGAAACAAGGTCTTGTTAAGTTGCTGAGGCTGGCCTAGAACCTGTGATTCTCCTGCTTCAATTTCCTGAGAGGCTGAGGTTTCAGGCATTGGCCAACATTGTTTAGCTTGTACTTTTGCCTTCTAACACATGAGTCACTCCTCCAGCCTGGGTTTTTGGACTCATGGATGGAGTCAGCATGGCAATAACTTGTTCATCCAAAAGTTAATAAAGATGAGCTCATTCAAAATGGCACAACATCAAGTTATCACAGCCTGGTCCCAATAAGAAGTTATTACTTCCTATTGATTGTAATAAAGGGATGGTAGGTAGGGGGGAGACAGTGACAAGTCTTGGCTTGCTGACCCAGACTTCCCCTACATGTACTCAGCCCAGCTGGTACTCAATGGGATTCAGCACTCATGTTACCCAGGACCATAGTGTTGGCAAGAATTGTGGCCACACTAGTGAATGCACAAGGAGACCGAGGTTCTTATTGTGAGACCTAAAGCAAGTCCCTTGCCTCTCTCTGGGCCTCAGTCTTTCCTCACACAATGACGGGTTTGGCCTACATGATTGCAAAGAGCTTTTTTGAGCTCTTATAGTCAAGGATGTGTGTGTCCCTGGATGTGATCCTGGGCCCACTTTACATCATGGTCACAGAGAGCCTCGGTGAAATGAAGATTCCTATGTCTTACCTAAGACTGGCCAGCTCTGTCTTGCAGAGGAGGGAGGGGTTGGAGTATAAATTTGTAATGCCCCTGACCCTCAGTTCAGATTAGATCTGATGTTCTCAGGAAAACTGGTGCAGGATGGCGACCAGCAGGGGGCAGCAAAGTCCTGAGCCCTCCCCCACACAGCGTGCTAGACAACCAACAGGCTGAGGAGACAAGTTCCCAAGGCAGAAGGACAATTTGTATTAACATTCTGCATTTCTCAAGGTACTCTGTACACAGACACTTCCCAAAGTATGAGAAGAGCCAGACAGAAATACCAAAGGAGCCAAGAGATTGGGCTTCTGAACAGGCCTCCAGAGTCCTGAGTCCTCATCCCAGAAATTAGTGCTATGCCCCACCCCCGCTCCTTCCACCTATCCCTTACTCTTCACTCCTTCTCTAGGGGTCTGGGCTTACCTCAGCCTCTCAGCAGCCTGATCCCGCTGTTCCAGGCCCTTGTCCAGCTTGGCTTTCAGGGCTTCATTCTCCTTCCGAAGCTGTTCACATAGGGTCTGTGGGGCAGACAGGTGGGCAAGGCCAGGTAAGGAGAGGGTACATCCCAAATGCAGGTTCATACCAGGGAACAGGGGAGTGGCTCCTGCTGCCCAGGTACCAGCACCTCATCCTCTTTGGCCTCACCCAAACACTTCCGTGCCAGCTGGCCCCTTCAGGGTCCTCCACGCATCCTCTCCCTCAGGAGGAGGCTATGAGGACACCTGACCAAGAATCAGTCACAGGCCTCCCAGTCCTCTCGCCCATTCCCCATCAGTGAGCTCCACCCCCTCTTCCTTCACCACTGTTCCCACTGCCCACCAGCTAGGAGACACACAGTGGTCAAGCCTTACGCCGTGGCTCATGCTTCACTTCTGAGATTTGTCCCCTCCTCTACAACTGCTCCTCCTCTGCCTCCCTTTAGGGTTGCTATGAGGGATGAGTAAGACCAAGTATAAGTGTCCTGGGAATGGACTGTCACCTGATGACAGGGGAGGACTTATGTTGGGAGCCAGGCAAGGTGGTGAGTGGCCAGGCCCAGGGCCTTCCAGGTGAGTGGGGAGGGGCAGGTGCCCCCAGCATACAAACAGTGTCAGATGGAGATGCTGAATCTTTCAACAAATATTCACTGAGCACCTACTGCATGCCAGCTATGTGGCTATGTGCTTGTCCATGCAGTACCTTGTGAGTGCCTCACAACTTTGCCAGAGTGAGGTAATTCACCTTTATGTTACAGAGGGAGACTATCTGCTATGAAGAATCACCACCGGAGCCGGGCCCTGTGGTGCACACCTGTAATCCCAGTAACTTGGGAGGCTGAGGCAGGAGGATTACAAGTTCAAAGCCAGCCTCAGAAACTTAGTGAGGCCCTAAGCAACTTAGTGAGACCCTGCTTCAAATTAAAAAATAAAAAGAGGTGGAGATGTGGATCAATGATAGAGTGCCCCTGAACTCAATTCCCAGTAGCAAGTAAACAAGTAAGTAAGTAAATAAACAAATCACCAATGGAAGCCAGGTACTGTGGCGCAAGTCTATGATCCCAGCTAGTTGGGAGGTGGAGGCAGGAGAATGGAAGTTTTGAAATTCAGCTAGACCCCTAAGTAACTTAGCGAGATCCTGTCTCAAAATAAAATACAAAGGACAGGAGATGTAGCTCAGTGGTATTGCCCCTGGGGTTCAATCAAAGAGAAAAAAAAAATCACTACTGCAATTACACTCCATCTGGCACACCCTAACCTGGCATCTCTTTCCTCAGTGCTGAAAAAGCAGAGAAGGGAGAAGCAGAGCCCAAGGAGAGAGCCTGGGATTTGGCTGGGCAGGGACCTTGGTTCTCTAGACATTTTCCAACTGCTCCCTTCCATTCCCAGGCTGGGGACAGTGGTGCAATACTTTCCCCACAGCAAGGGTTAACAAGGATGCTTCGTATTCTCTAATGGTGCACCCTTGGGGCCTGGGACTCTAAGGAACTATGTGGAGCAGAAACAACCCCTGCCACCCAGAACAGGAGGGAAAACTGTCATATCTGGGGAGATTCCAGAGTTGTCCGCTTCCTTTCTGACTAATGCAGGAGAGTCCTGGAAGGTCTGAATGGAGAAGAAAGCCTTGCCCTGGAGGGTGGCTGAACAATGTGGGGCAGAGGAAACAGAAAACAGTTGTTACTGGCTTTCCCAACGTCTCAGCAGAGAATTCTGTGCCATATCTGTCCTTGAATGTTGAATGAACCAAGAAACAAATCAAAGGCTACATTAGGAGGAACCAAATTAATCTATCTCTGCCCACAGGCTACGTAAATACAAGGGATGCCGTAGCCACGGGGTTGGGCCTCCAGAGAATTATCTTGTTCCTGATCACTAAGGAAAGGCCAGAAAGAGGCCTCCCCTGCTGCCCTGTCCCTCCAGGATAGAGGTTGTTACTTTAGAGTCTCTGGTAAATGTCCTGGGCACAAAATGGCCCAGGATAGGATCAGTAAAGGTCAAAAGAGGATCACTTTCTATCACAGGGGCTAAGAGAGTTCACCTGTGAGTTTTTTTTTGTTCATTTTGTTCATTCTCTCACTCACTCATTTATTTACCAAATGTGCTAAATACTGCGATACAATGGTGAATATATATGATAGTTAAGGTACCTGCCCCCCACAGGAAGCTCATGTTCTAGCAGAGAGAACTTGAAGAAAAAAGATAGATGAGCCGGGTGCAGTGGTGCACACCTGTAATCCCAATGGCTCTGGAGGCTAAGGCAAGAGGATCACAAGTTCAAAGCCGGTCTCAGCAATGGCAAGGTGCTAAGCAACTCAGTGAGACCTTGTCTCTAAATAAAATACAAAATAGGGCTGGAGATGTGGCTTAGTGGTTGAGTGCCCCCCAGTGCCAAAAAAAAAAAAGAAAAGAAAAAAGATAAAGATCAAACCAACTAATAAAATTATTGCAAACTATGATAACAGCTAAAAAGAAAACAAACAGGAGCCCTGATATAAAAAGATAACAGAGGTTCAGTGGGAATCCTTTTAGGAGGCCAGAATCTATTCCCATTTGAGCTGGAATGTGGATGCTCAAAGTGATCTTGGCACACATGCTGCATCAGGTTCACTTTCCATGGCGTGGCTTGGACATCTCAAAAAGCCTTGGTGGCACTGGAAAGAGCTCCCCTCCCTCAGTCTTGCCCTGTATGTCCTGTGCAGCCCACTCCCGTTACTTCTCCAGCCTCGAGGTGGGAAGGTTGTCCTGTGTGCTCCTCAGTCCCCTATTCCTCTCCTCATGCCACATCCCCAGTCTGGACATTCCTGCTGTTGTCAACCCAAGGGCTGACCACAGTCACACAAGGTGGACTTCCCTTTCTCCCATCAATTGGGCATTTGAATGTCTGTTGACAGGAGCAAGATCAGAGACTGGCACAGAGGGCGGTCTACAGGAGCAGAAGGGACTTTAAAACTGGTTCTGTCACCACAGTGAAAGGTGCTCATGTCCAGAGCAGGTCTAGGGGCCTCAGCTTCACTATCTTGGGAATGGTCACCATTTACAAATGGATCCTTCTCAGTCCAAACCCTCAAGGCTAAGATGACCATGATCATCCAATCCTAACAGTCACCACTTTTCTAGTATTTACATTGTACTAGGTACTTTCTGTACATTGCCTCATTTACTAGGGCAGTCCCAAGAGGGAAGTTTTCCAAGCACATGTTACTGACAGGGACAGTGGTAGATGGAGAGGATGAGTGACTTGCCAAGCAATAAAAAAAGCAAGGACTGGGCTAGGGCTGTGGCTCAGTGATAGAGCGCTTGCCTAGCATGTGTGAGGCACTGGGCTCAATTCTCAGCACTGCATATAAATAAATAGAATAAATGTCCGTTCATACACACATACACACACACACAAGGACCACATAAATCCCAGCCTAGCAAGGGAATCTGACCCTTCCCCAACACAGGGAGGCTTTATTTTTGGGTGGGTGGGGGGAAGAGTATGTTGGAGATTGAACCCAGGGATGTTCTATCACTGAGCCAAATCCCCATTTTTATTTTTTATTTTGAGGCAGGGTCTCATTAAGCTGCTTAGGGCCTTGTTAAGGTGTCAAAGATATTTTTGAACTTGTGATTCTCCTGCCTTAGCCTCCAAGTTGCTGAGATGATAGGCATGCACCACCGTGCCCGTAAAGGGAGGCTTTTAAGAATTCAGTCAGCAAGGTAGGTTGGGATGGTGGTTAAGAATATGAACTTTGAAATATGACAGATCAAGATTACAATCCCAGTTCTATCCTTTGGCAAATGGGTGACTTTGGGCAAAAAATATCATTTCTTGGGGTTGTTTAACAACCTGAAAAGACCACTCCTGCCTCAGGGACATATCCAACATACAAGGAGCTGACCTCTGGTCCCTCCCTTCCTCCACTTGCATGTGAAGAACAAAAGCAGGACCACACCCAGCCTGCCCGATTCCCAGCCTGCAGGGTATCCCCAATCATGCAACTGCATTGCCCACCTCATATTTCCTCATTTCCTTCCTCTTCTTCATATCTTCCCATAACTCCCTTACTCCACTGCACCACCCGGAACAAAAAGAACCAAATCTGCTGAAACAGAGTTCCCCATGGCACCTCAGGGTCCCAGGAAGGGCTGGAGGGTGGGGAAGCATTAGGGTGGGCAGTGCACCTGCCCATCCCAGGTGGCTCCCCCTCACCTGCCTCACCTGCAGGATGGAGGTGCGCTGCTCGTTCTTGTGCACCTTGGAGGCCAGCCGGTTGAACTCCAGGGCCATGCGGCCCAGATGGGTGAAGAGCTGGCTGTGGTCGGGCTCCTCAGCACACACACTCAGGGTGGTCTCCAGCCGCTGCAGGTGCAGCATCAGGTTGCTGTCCTCAGGGGGCAGGGGACCTAGCTCCTGGTGGAGGGCGGGTGGAGCACTCTTCACTCAACCTGAGCAGGCACTGCCAGCCCATTCTCCTACTGCTTCCCCATTCCTCATGACTTAGTTTCCCCCGTGGCCCCAGCTCAGCCCGTGGAAATTCTCCAGTTACACAGGTTCCCTATCTGGGGCTGACTCACAGGGCAGGACCCGGGACTCTCAGGTCACTGGTTGGTTCAACAGCACAGGGCCACCTTCCTCCCACACTCTAAGCCTTGTAGAATGCTCTGTCCTTCTTCACAGGCTTCTGATAAGGAGGAATTAATGCACAGGAGTGGCAGTCCCAGAGAAGGGGTATCCCTCTATATACCACTTCCTTAGCTCAGGGAGACCAGAGAGCCATGACTCATATGTGTCTTCTGGGGAATGTTCCACATAGTCATCTGCTTCTCAGAGGACCCAAGATTCAAAATAGGTGAGGAATCACAGCTTTAGACTTGTTTCAAAGAGTCCCAACCTAGTATAGTATATAAGAATGGAACAGACCGGGCCAGAGAGTCTAACCCCACTCTCCTGCTGGCTCTAGAACACTCCTACCACACATAGCCTTAATCATGCCTCTTCCTCACCTTGTCCAAGGACACACAATGGTACCTTACCACTGACTGCATGGAGCAGGTCTCCGAGGCCCTACAGAGCAGGTCCCACCTGCAGTGGCATCTGGCCAGCCTTCCCACCTTTGCCTGCATGATACCTCACACCAGGCCCCTTGGTTTTCCAGGCTTCATCAGGCAGTGTCCTTTCTGACTCTACAAGTCTTGTTTACCTTTCTCCGAACCTGCCCTCAATCCGGCTCTTTCAGCAGGCCTCCCCTAGACATTTGTGGAACCACATGACATCAAAGCTACAGGGACCTCAGGGTTTGAGTTGGAAAACTGAGGCACAGGGAGAAGGAACTTGTTCAAGGCCACCCAGTGAGCCAGTGGCAGAGCCAAGAGTACAACTGAAGTTCCCTGGGAGCAACCCAGTGCTCTGCCTTGCAGACCTCCTGCTTCCTGGAACCCTGCAACAACTGCACTTTCAGCAAATGCTGATTCCATGTTAGCACGGTATTCTGATGAGAGACAATGCTGCCTCCTCAACTCTGCTGCCTGTTTCCACACAGGACCTGAGGTGGCCAATGCTGCTCTATTTGAGGCTCATGAAGGACTTAGAATCCCTCGGATTTCTCCAGTTAGCCCACAAGCTTCCAGAGGGCAGGAGGTGGTCTTGTTTTGCATAGATGAGGCACAGTGTAGGGCCAAGGAGAAACTTCTTAAAGAGATACAGTTACTGGTCCAAGGTGAAACACACTCTGCCATTCTGGGGGATCTCACCTCCTCAGCCAGCATCTTACAGTCCTCAGGGACAGGACAGGATAAGAGACATGAGGTCCCACAAAGCAAAGAGATCCTTTCTAACACTCAGAGCTGCCTGATGTGGTAATAAGTCTCTCATCACTGAAGGTATGCTGGATGGCTACCTGCTGGGGTCCTGAGTGGGAAATGACATATAAGAGCAGCAGGAGGGATCAGACTAACAGTGAAGGGTTCGATTATGTATTGCTGGCAATAATGATTTAAAAAAAAAACAACTCCCAGTGGGAGGGGAGGGAGAAGAAGGTAGGAATTCAAGACCTCTGAAGAATTTTTCAGACTTTTATAATAGTTCTCCAATAAGTCTGTGTGTGTACATACACTACACACGCATGGCCTGTGTGTCTACGTCGAAAGGTTAGACTCCAACACGAACCCAGGAGGGAACACTGGGAGGAGCCAGGAGCCTACACAGAGGGTAAATCACCTGCCTTAAGTGGTCCTGGGCCTTCCTGACCGTTTCTTTCCCCACAGGCCAAGATCCCACAGACCCAAGGGGCTGAGTCATAATGTGTGGCCCAGAGGTCAACAGGGCTGGCAGAGTGCCCAGGTTTTCACAACAGTCAGATGCCCGTGTGTCCTGTCAGTGAAGTCACTGGCTCAGGGATTTGCATATGAGAGCGAGAAGCACCCCCTGCTACGGCCCCTCTGTGTCCCCAAGTGACTCCAGAGTGCCCAAGGGATCTGAGTGGTAAGCATGCCTTTCATGCAGGGACAGGTGACTGAGACAGAGAAAACAGTAGACCATGCTCAGGGGGCCTGGCCGTCCACTCACCATTGGGTTTCTGATGTGGCCGCGGCTTTCTGGTGGAGAATTCTGTTCTTCGGTGTGGACGATTTCAAATTCAGAGGAGGTGCCCTGTTGAGAATGGAGTTAGAAGTTGCCCAAGAGAAGATACCCCAGCTCTCTTCTGAGTCGGGCTACTGAGAGTAACAAGCAGGTAGAACAAAGGACAAGATCTCATCTCACATCCAGCTCAAGCAGGTGGCCTACTGTGTACAGAGGGAGCCAGCCCAGTTGAACTCATGGATGGCTACACATTGCTCCTGAGAGATCACAGGGCAGGATTCCTGATAAACACCTTACCCTCTGTGATCTGAGGGCCATACTCCTCCAGGCCCAGTTTCCTCATCCATAAAATAGCGATGTTTGACTAGCTGACCTTGAACTGCTAGCATTTCAGGGTCACATTTTTTTAAGGTCTTATACTTCTGAAACGTGTCCATGAACTTCATTATTTCTCAAAGAAAGCCATGAAGTAGGTCAGAGGGTTATATCCCCTTTGGACAGATGAAGAAACTGAGGTCATACAGTTTATTGTTAATATTAGCACAGGACTGGGCCCAAGACTGCAGATCCTGCTATGGCACCGGAGCTGTCTCCTAGGTCTGAGTCTGATTGGTCTTCCAAGTGATATAAACAGAGGTATTATTGCCTCCATCAAACAAGGTCCTGTGCTGGCCTTGCCAATCCAGTCCAGGAGATCTCAGAGCAGACTGATCTAAGAAAAGTGCCAAAGATGGTTCAACAAACATGGAGACTTTTTCAAATTCACCCAAATCCAAGGTGGCTAACCAATCCCATATTTTTTCACATCTCTCAGCCATTTCAAATGGAATTCACTGGTTGTTCAACCAACTGACAGGTCCATGGTCCATGTGAACCTGCATGTGGCTCTAGGATTCTCATTAAACCTGGCCTACAAAGACTATTTTAGCCTTCCCCTTGTCCTGGGATGGGGCAGGACAGTGGCAGAAACTGCCCAGCTTCCATCTGAGTCTCACAGCCACCATGACCCCAACTCTAGTCTCAGTCCTTCCCTAGAAAATCCTTTCCCCTCTACATTTTCCAGTTTGACCTAGAAAAAGGCCCTTCTCTCCCTGGACATGATCTTTAGAATGAAGGTGCTAAACTATATGATCCCTTGGGTGCTTTCTAGTCTTATAGTATCAAGAAAACCTTCCCACGCCAACTCTGCAAGAGATAGTTTCTGAGCCCTCCCCAAAAGTGCGAGTTCCAGGTCATGTGTGCCTGTCTTCCGCGCTCTGTGCAGTCAGTGCACACTGAACTTTGAGCAACTTAGTAAATGAGAAACTTCTTGGACATACCAGGGTCTTTCTGATAGTTTTAACTATAACTTTCATTTCAAAATGGGGAAACTGTCACTTCAAAAAGCTTGAGATTGACTTGCTCAATATCACCAAGCAAGTCAGAATGCAGCTCATGACTCAACCCTCTTTCTTTTTGTTCTGTTATCTGCCAGTGGGACGTTGAGGTCAGGCGACCTCCAGCCACAACTCCAAATGTAACTTACACTGGAAGGAGGTTTGGGGGCTGACGCTGATTTGTCACTGGGGCACGCAGGGGCAGCGGGAGGTGCCGGAGTATTTGTGTCCTCTCCTGGAAAAATCAAGACAGCAGGGCTGAAGAGATTGGGAAAGGGAGAGCCCTAGATACCAGCTCCTTGAGGACAATGCTAGACAGAAGAGCGCTCAGACAGAGGTCTCCACTTGAGTCAGGGAAATGGGAGGAGCCCCATTGGGTCTGAGAGCCTGTGAGAACAATGAGCCCTGGAATGATGGGGACAGAGCCTGGGCAGAGAGATGCTTTAGGCAACAATGAATGGGAGGGTGGTCTGTGATCAAGGATAAATGGGGAGGATGTGGGTTTCAGAATGAAAAGGGGAGTTTACTATGAAAAGTCTAGGGAGTTTGGGGTCCAGGGAAAGGCAGAAGCACCCGGATTCCTCTCGTACCTGTGAGTTCAGTAAGGTGGTCAAAGGAGCTCAAGGAGGGACATGGTGGGTGCGGCTCGCTGTCCTTGACCAGCTCCTCTGCCTTCTGGCGAAGCCGGGATGCTTCCATCTGGGACTCTTCCAGAAGCTCCCCTGGAGAGAAACAGGGAGCAGGAGCAGAAAGGACTTAACTCAGCTCTGGCAAACCTGCTTCTTCAGGCTCCAGGCCCTGGCTTTCCTCCCACCATTGCTTTGGGGGCCACATGGGACAAACCCCATCCTGGACACCAACAGAACCAGGCGAGGGAGAGGAAGCAGGCTCAGGCTCAGGGAAGCAGGAGTGCAAGGGAGCTGGGAAACTCCTGGCCCCTGGCACTGCACTCCTGCCCCGCTCCTCTGCACCTGTAATCCCAAGGATTCAGGAGGCTGAGACAGGAGGACAGCAAGTTCAAGGACAGCCTCAGCAACTTCGTGAGACCTAGTCTCAAAATAAAAAATAAAGAAAAGGTCTGGGGATGTAGCTCAGTGGTAAAGTGCCCCTGGGTTCAATCCCAAGTATCTTAAAAAAAAAAAAAAAAAAAAAAACGCAAGCCAGGGTCTCCCACCATGGTGCCCCATAGCAAGCCACAGCCTACGCCCCAGGTCAGGGGCTGCCTGCAGGACCGAGACAATACCACCCAGCACTAGGACTCAGCTTCCTTCTCCTACAGCTGGGGAAGGGGAAAAACCACCCCTCCTTCCCCACCCTGCCAAGCAAGAGAGAAAACATTTTAAAAATCAGGGAGCTGGGTCCCCCACCCGCAAACCCGGGATCAGAGAATATAGAGAAGGTGGCATCAAGGCAAAGGCAGAGTTTCGGGAGCATGGGGAAATGGCAAAGGCCTCGCAAGGAGCGGGAGAGATGGCTTTAGGCTGGGTGCTGATGTGGGGACGATTCGGTCAGGTGGAGGTAGCAGCGTGACAGCCTGAGCAGAAGCCAGGAGGAGAGCAGTGCGTGGCCTCCAGCTGCCAGCGGCCAGCAAGCTCTGCTCCCTCCTACCAGCTGGCACTGTGTGCTGGCTGCCCTGGGGCGGCCAGCTCTCCCCACCTCTCATGCCCAGGAAGACAGGCCCTCTGGCTCCAGGGCCACAGTCTGGGCCTTCCTGCTCCCTCTCCCCCATCTCATGCATCCCTCCTGGTCCCCGCTGGCACTCTGTGGGGTAGTGGGGAGCCGGGCTGGGAATTCTTCATGCATGCTATGTAAGCGCATGAAGAGGCACCTGTGGGGCAGAAGCCAATGCCGGGCAGCAGGAACAGAGGGATGATGGGCAGAGGCACAGGCCAGCTGTATACTCTCCTACTGGACAGAGGCTGCTGGCATCAGAGTCTGTGGGAAGGCAGCTCATGGGGAGGGAGCAGGCTTTACCTAACATCTTTATCCCTTGCATTTTTTCCTTCAGCCGGGAATTCTCCTCCACTAGGCGCTCAAAAGCTGCTGATGCCTCTCCTGGAGGCACGCTGCCCCCAGGGTCGTAGATCCGGTAGGGTCCTCTCCCTTCCATGAGGGTGGCTCAGCCCTTGCCGTGGTGCCCACCTGGCTGTAAGGACAACAGCAGTATATCAAGGGGCTGGCCAGGCATTTTTTCTGGGGAAGCTCTAGTCTGTGAATGCTCCAAAAAGCAGTTCTCCCTAACTCGGAGCAGAACATAGCACTTTGGGCTGGTCTGACCACAGTACAGCAGAACAATCACCCCCTTTGATTTAGACACTCTGCTTCTATTAATATAACCAAAGAACAGCATTTCTTAACCAGCCTCACTGCACTACTGGTTCATTTGAAACAGTATAACCAACTATAGGGTGCAATGTGGAATACAAGAAACAACCTGAACTTGGAGTCAAAAAACATGAACTCATGTCCTGTCCGTGATGTCCGGGAGGACAGGGATCATACCCGTTTGCCCACTGCATCCTCAGTGCCCAGCACAAAGTTAGCTATGAAGTGAATGCCAAATAAACACTAACCAAATGAATAAATAACCTCACCATTAACGCACTGTGGGAGGGTGAGGAGTCCCTCCCCCTCTCTGAGGAAGGGAAATGAGAGTCATAAACTAAATCAGTGATCTTTAAAGTAAAAAAGAAAAATCCTGACTAATATTTGATACACTGTCACCCTCTTCCTTTGGTCTGTCCCTTCCAATTCTAATGAACAGAAGAATTTTCCACCAAACCTCTGTCGATGTATACAGAAAGTTTTCTGAATCAATCTATTTAATTCCAACTGTTGTATTTCACTTGAGATCACTCTGAGGGCGATTTCAGCATCCTGGTTCTGTGACCTAGTAGAGTCTCCTTCCTTCCTTCACTGACGACAAACTGAGCTACTCCTTGCTGAGTCTAGGTGTTGTGGGATTACCAATAAACCAGACAAGACTCTTCATGAGGCTACTTTCTAATGGTGGAGGCAGAGGGGGTGTTGGGTGATGAGCTGGGCTGAACTGGACCAGCCCCAGGGCACCGACGCCTCATCAACATGGAGCGCTCCTAAGGCTTCCGCTGGTCAAGAAACCACACTCCACCATCATCACCTTGAGGCAAAGACCGCCTCAATCAGGAGTCCTCACAGGCCCTTGGGAACCCACACAGTGCCGGCTGAAAGAAGGGAGTGGGCAGGGTCAGCAATGATGCCAACTGGCCAGACCTGCAGTCAGCGCTTCAGATGCATCCTCCCCTCAGCTGCACAGCAATCCTAAGATGCTTCCAAGATCACCCTCATTTTAAAAGGGAAACAATCGGCCAGATGACAGCCAGCCGGTGAGCACCAGATGCAAAGCCAGCTCTGCCTGCTCTCTGCACAGCAGGACTAGAATTCCCTCACCTAGAGTGGGGCCAGCAGTAGAAAGGGAATTCAAGTCTCTTGGGAGGGGGGGCACCAGGCTACCAAGTAACCTCTAGCCGTTTCCCTGACAGATGGAGTCACTGGGATCAAATGGGAGAGGAAGAAAACCAAGGTTGTGATGAGCAGGACCTTCCCCCAGTGGGTGGAAGACAAGAACTGCAAGGGGCACCCACGCCCTGCTGGGCCCCAAGAGGCAAAGGACAGCTGCCCACACACCAACTCAGGAGTCATTGCTCACTGGCGGAGGCTTTTTTGTAACTGGAAAGGTCAATGCTACATGGTAGCGCAATAAAGCATAGAAGTATCCTCCAAATTAAGAGTCAGTGTGGGTGAGGCACACAGCAAGGGGCTGGAAATGCTGCAGACGTGAGGGTCCTTCTCTGCTCACTGTCTCCCCATGTGCCTGGCCACCAGCACACAATATATTTAACTGCCTGTATTTGCCCATTTGTCTGGGAACTTCCCGAGGCAGGAGCAGGAAGTTTTGTTGGTATCTCTTAATTCCCACCTCCAGCACAGGAAAGTGGTCATCACTGAGATGAAGAGTTCACAAATGGGGAAACTGAGGGCTGAAGGGGTCAGAGTGGAGCTACCTTTAGTGGCACACAGCAGCAGGTGTTCTGCTTTCTGTTGCCCCCCACCAATAGCTCACCATCAACACAACATGATGATCTGGGTCATTCTGACTCCATGTCTGGCTTACTCAGTTTAGAAGCTCCGTGAGAGTGGGGACTGAGTGATGTTCTGTGTCGGGACAATTTCAGAGAACGGTGTAGAACAGGGTCTCAATACGCTCAAATTCAGAGCAGAAAGACCAAAAGGATCCTGCCCCACCTCCTGAGAGCGATATCTAAACACCCAGAGAGAGCCTTACCATGAGCCCTGACCAGAGCCCTGTGGACCACCACACCCTTCAGGCCCTCACAGAGGCCCGGATGACACCATGACAGGGCAGGATGCAGGCTCAGCACCTGAAACCCCCTCCACATCCTCCAAATCATGCCACTCGAGGGAGCCAATGAAGAGGCTCAGGCCATGGGAGCAAAACAGGGTGGACAGGGCTTTCCTCCCTCCTCTAGCCTTGGTGTCAGGTACGAGCCTGGGAAAGAGATCGGGCTACCAGGCGGGGGTGGGGTGTGTGGGAGACACTCAGGAGAAACAGTCTCCTGAGAGAAAATCCTCTGGGGATCAGAGCGGCCACTGAGGGAGGGCCTGGGCTGCTGGAGAAAAGACAAAGGGAGGGATGGGGAATTTTCAGGCCTCCTGACCTCAGAGCCAGCTGGCCAGCGGCAGTTCCAAGATGATGCTGGGCAGATGGGAACCCAGAGAGGGGAGTCATCTCAGGATGACGGAGGTGAGTGGGAATGTCCCAATCCATCCACCACCAGGAGGCACAGACTTCCTCAGAATCATTCAGTGCACAAGGGACTACAGTAGAGCAGGAGGCTGGCATGGCTAGCGTCACCCCCTTGGCCACATACCACAGAGAGCTTGGAAAAGGAAATCCAAGGGGCCTGTCCTGGTGACTTCTCTGCCACCCGCTCTCAGCATATAGACTGTCGCTTTGTTTCCTTGTGTGCGAGAGGAGTTGTCTGGACTAGACAGAAACTGGGTGAGGTCTTAATGCTGGCCGCAGGATCGGAGGAGACCCAAGCCTTGGAAGCTGGCAGCAAGTCAAGGGAAGAGAAGGTACCAGCATGCTGGAGACAACGTGGCCTTTGAATCAGGAAGAGAGGGTCCAACCAAGGCAGGGGACAGGGAGAGGCAGAGTGAGGGGTTCAGGATGCCATATTGAATGACTTGCTCAGGTGCAAGGGCCCCCGAGAGAGCCGTTCTCAGATGTTGCCCCCAGGGCCTCACCCCACTAATCCTGCTCTGTCTGCCCTGCAGGTTGTGGGGCACTGGACCAGTCACCCATCTTTTCTGAGCTTCAATTGCCTCATCTGCAAAATAGAAATAATACAACCTACCTGGTAAAGATCAAAATAATTAAACTATGTGCATGGTTGGAGGAGTTTTCACTTTCTTCTTCCTGATGATTTGATTTATTTAACAAGGAACACTATTTGTTTTATAATAAAACTTCAAAAATAATAATAATGAATATATAGTATGCAGCTCAGTATTTAGCAAATAGGTGTCCAGCTGATCTAGCAGCCATGACTTCTTCCCAACCACTCCCTCTTTTAATGGAGCATCCCAGGATCTCTAGCCTCTCAGTACGCTGGGTTGGGACTTCTACTTAACTTCTGGCAACCTGCAAATAAACTCTGACTGCTGGCCCCAGTCCAACAGACAGCAGGTCTAACACCTTAGCTAGTGAAGACATGGCTCCCAGAAACCCACGAACCACAGTGCTGCGCTCATGAAAGACTGGGAGTCATCTGAGTCTCACTTCCTGCGACTGTAAAGAGCGAGATCTTGCGATTTCATTCAAGGATGACAGGAAGCACACAGCTATGAAGTCACACTGCAGACTAAAGCAAACTGTCCACATTCTCATCTTATGATGACCTCCAGTCCTCCCCATCAATTTCAAGGTTGGGAAAACTGTGGCCCCAGGCCCATCCATCAGGTTAGACTTTTGGGACAGTGAAACGACTGTGTATGTTACGCTAATGGTGGACACGTCGTTATACTTCTTTTTTTTAATATTTATTTTTCAGTTTCCTGTGGACATAATATCTTTATTTTATTTTATGTGGTGCTGAAGATGGAACCCAGTGCTCCGCGCATGCCAGGCGAGCGCGTTACCGCTTGAGCCACATCCCCAGCCCATGTCGTTATACTTCTGTTCAAACCCAGAGAATGTGCAACACTAACAGTGAACCCAAGTGCAAATGACAGGGCACTGGATGATGATGATGTGTCCACACAGAAGTCTGCAGCACTAATAAACACACCGCTCTGCAGGGGGTGCTGATAATAGGGAGGCTGTGCATGTTGGAGGCAGGAAATCTATGTGCCTGCCTCTCAGTAATGCTGTGAAACTAAAACTGCTCCAAAAATATGAAGTCTTAAAAAATAAAACAGGTAACTGTCAGCTCTCCCACCAGTAGCGATCCGGCCCTGTTCTGGACAGTGTGCACTCAGGAAGCCCACTCCAGCACCCTCCCCAGTGGGGAGACTGGGGCTTCACGCCGGAGTCTTGGCAATCAGGCAGTGATCAAGGGGCTGCCAGAATACAGTCCATTAATACGGGAACTGGATCTAGTGAAGGTACACTAGGGCAAACACCTTCCCCTCTGGGCCTTCATTTCCTACAAGGAGGAGAATATGACAACAGCAATAACACAACACAGTTGGGCTGCACAATCTAAGGTCCCTTCTAGTTCCAACAGTTCAGAATTCTCAACTCACCATCACCACTTTCTGTGACCCTCTTTCCTTAAGGCTATGATCCTCAGCTCTCATCCCAAGGCCAAGGAGGATTTCCCAGACACCAATCCTCCAGCGAAAGTGTGCAGGGTGCTGCTGCCTGCCCAAGAGCAGTCCAAGATCCTGGGCTGATGGAGGTCCACAGCCCTTCACCAGGTCTATCCTCCTCCCTGACATGCACCAGGCCTCCAGGAAAGCCCAAGGACTCTATGTCCCTCAGAAGCAGCACACATCTGCCCTGTGTCCTTCCTCTCCCCTCCCTTTGGCTAAGCCACTGCAGAGGGACCTCTGTTGCATCTAACCCAGGCCACAGCACTCCTGCAAACACCCGAGCAGCCTGGACCATCCACTGGCTAAAAACACTGCAAAAGCAGCCTTGGGACAGCTAACTAAAGCTAAGGGGGAAGGTGACAGCTTGTTAGATACCACCATCATTATGCACACTGCCTCATTTGCTTCTTACCACCCAGAGAGGAAAGTTGTGTCCCTGCTTTTAACCCCCTTGTCTAGAGAACATCATCTCTATTTTTCAGATAAGGAAGTGGACTCAGAGAGGTTAAGTTATCTGCCTAAGGACACAAGGCTGGTTAGTGGTAGAACAAGTAACCTAGCCTTGATCTGTGACCCTTCAACACTGGGTCCCTTTCACTGTCCTGCTGCCAAGGAGGTGGGAGTTTGAAGTTCTGGGTGGGCTTCCTGACGCTCCAGAACAACCCCAGCTTCCCTGTCCCTGCCTTTACGCTTTGCATACAGTGAGGCCCAGTCTGCTCAGGGTCACCTGAAGTTTCCAGGCTGGGCATCTCAGGCTGGAAACAGGCTCAGGAAAAATTCAGTCCTATGCTTGTCGGGCCCACAGAGGAGCCACAGGACTCTGGCTGGCCATCTTTAGCCAGCCGGACCTCCACAACTAATTCCCCAGGCAACTTCTGGGCAGCCAACACAGGCTGCAGTCAGGGTGCCCCCAGTTAGGCTTCCACTGGCCTGTGTTCTACCCTCGGGCTCCCCTGAAATACAGAACAAAATGCTCCCCTTTTTACTCAGCTATGGAGAGGTTGAGAACCTCAAGTGTGTTCTTGTAGACCTGTTCCTTGCACTGTCCCCAAAGACACTAGCTTCCACAACACTCCCCAAACCCCACCCACAAGTCCACACCCCCCCATCTACAAACTCACCCTGGAATTCAACACAGCACTCCAGGTGGGGGCTGCCTGGCCAGACACAGACAGATTTTCATCTTCACCCTTTTAGGAATTATATTTCTCCTGATACAGCCTTGGTGTACACTTGCTTTTTGTATAGATAGGTTGCCTCCAGTAAAAAGTGTCTGCTACAGTTTGGATGTAGAAGGTCTTCCAAAGGCCCATGTCTTAAAGGCTTGGTCTCCAAGGTAGCACTATTGGAAATGGTAGACCTACGGGGAGGTACTTAGGTCAATGGGGACATGCCATCAAAGGGGATTATGGGATCCCAGGCTATTCCTTTTCTTTGCTTCCGGGCTGACGAGGGGAACAGTTTTACTTTGCCACATGCTCCTGTGAAGATGTGCTACCTTGCCACAGGCCCAAAGCATAAGGCCAACCAATCACGGACTGGAACCTCCAAAACTGCAAATCAGAATAAACCTTTTCTCTTTATAATTTTCTCAGGCATTTCATTATTTGACAGAAGGCTGACTAACACAGCGTCCTTTCTCCATGATGTTAACAGCACGTGTGCATGGCCAACTGGCTAAGAACAAAGTACTGCTGCAGAAAAGTGTGCTCGAGGAGGTTTCCCTAACCTAATGGGCCAGGACTTGACAACTGATTCAGCGATCCTCTATCAAGCCATCTACAGATCTTTGCACACACAGGAGTTGGGCAAAGACGTGCACAGCCACAGGCTTTGTTATAGTAAAAAATGACCTGAATATCCATTGAGAAGGGACTAGTTAAATACACTGCAGTGCATTCACTCAATGGAATGCTATATAGTCATCAAAACAATGAAGTAAACTACTTTGCCATCACACACACACACAAATGCCCAGAAAATAAAAAGCGAACTGAAGATTTACACATATAATAGGATACTATCTTTAAAAAAGCAACAACTCTATGTGTGTATCTGGGTGTAAAATCTTATATATACACAGAAAAAGGAAAACTAGGATCCAAACTGTGCCTAGTAGACAGCTCCAGAGAAGGACTTGGCATAGGAGCTGAAAGCTAAAAAAACTTTCTATTTTACCTACAATATTTTAGCTTGTAATATGGAAAAACTAGTCTGGTTCTTATGCAATTAAAAAGTTAATTTTTAAATTTATCATGGGGATAGGGAAGTGGAGGAGGAGGGGAGAGAGGACAACTTTCACTTCTTACCTTTTCCTTTGGGAACTGCTTGAGTTTGGTAGGATTTTCCCCCATGGAGCATTATTACCCTGTAACTTTTTAAATGGAGATTTTAAAATAATATTTTAAAAAACAATTTAAGTGGCTTGACAAGATCACAAGGACCACTGTTCTGGCACCAAATGAGGCTGCAGGTTAGGGGTGGGAACTTCTTTACCACGTACCTGCTTTGTGCACAGTCAAGCCAATAGGGATGCAATAGAGAATAAAAAAGTCAAGTCTGGGGACAGGTTATCTAGCTAAGGATTTCTGTGTTTGGAGAGGCGACAACTGTAGAGGAGAGGTACATCTGGGACCTTAAAGGTTCTGGCTTTAGTAAGGGGAGCTGGCCTTGAGGACAGCAAGGCAGATGTAGAACAGGACACCTGCCCTGCTGGTGAGGCAATGGAGCCCAGAGTGCAGGACTTGACTCAATCCACATCATCCTCAAGGAACAAAGTGGAATCCAAACTGATCATCACATCACTAGTCCTGACTTGCTTCCCTGTCCCAACAGCCCCCTGAGAAGGGCTGGGAAGGCGGCCCAAGCAACACCTACATGCCTTCCTTACCAGTGCCTTCCTCCTCCCTGCTGGGATTCCCAAGAAGGCCACACCATCACCACTGGCCAGTGAGCCTGGCTTCCCTCCCAGGGGTCAGAGCCTTCCTGAGCCTAGAAGGAATCGCTTCAACAAACAGCTATGGGAAGAGAGAGCACCAAGCCCGACCTTAGGGCAGGCTGGGAGTTCCGACCATCTCCCAGTCCCCAGCATGCAAGAGCTGGCTTACTCAACCCTGTAACTCTCCACTCAAAGAAGGAAGATGTCAAATTTTGAGAATTCCCCTTATACCAAATATGGTGGAAAGAGGATTTAACAAAACCAAGCCTGGCTCTGCTCCCTCCCTGAGTGACCTTGGGCAGGCTTCACTTTCCTTCTCTCTCATGCGTAGACCAAGTAGAAACGACAGACCTGTTTGAATACCTTGAAGTGCTACCCAATAGCTGCCATAATAGCTGTGAAAACACTAAGACGGGAAAGGCAGGACAGGTGAGAAGTAATCAGGTAAAAGCCAAGGATGTGTGTTTCAACAACTGAGGGCTGAAAATTACCTACATAAAGAGGAAAATGAATAAATATACATTTAATAATAAATAAATAAATTCCCAGGTACTTTCACATCAGGAATACCACACAGCAGTGAAAAATGAGTGGACCAGAGTTACAGATATAAACATGGACAAATCCCACAAACATATTAAACAAACAAACAAGCTGTGGAAGAATAATGACAGTATGATAGCATTTAATTAACATTTTAAGAAATATGAAGCAATTGGGTGTGGTACACAGGAGCACACCTGTAATCCCAGCAACTTGGAAGGCTGAGGCAGGAAGAGTGCAAGTTCAAAGCAAGCCTTAGCAATTTAGTGAGGCCCTAAGCAACTCAGTGAGACCCTATCTCAAAATAAAAAATTTTTAAAAAGGCTGGGGGTGTGGATCAGTGTTTAAGTGCCCCCAGGTTCAATCCACAGTACCAAACAAACAAACGAAAAAGAAACAATATTATGTTGTTTAGAAATGTACACATTCATTTAAAAAATAAAGAAATACAGGAGAATACTACTAAATTCAAAATATTTCTTTCTTCTTGGGATGGTGACCAGGGAGAAATTTTAGGTGTGTGGAAAATACATCATCTCTTGAATGGGATGAATGGGCACCCAGTCTTTATCTGAAGACTCAGTAGTATTTCTACAAGTCAATGTCGCTGATTACCAGGGTTCAGGGTCAGGCAAAGGAAGCACTTACGGAGGCAGAAGCGAGGGTGTGAAGGGACCAGGGCTCCCAGACCACTGCCCAAGCCAGCTGCGATGAAGGCCAAGGATGAGGGGTCCAAAGGCCTCCAGAAACAGGACGAGTGTTTTGTAGGGTGAGAGGAGACCAAATCATGGGCACCCCCATGCCTGCCCTAAATATACCAGCTCTGGCCTCTGAACGGGTCTCTTTGGTGACAGGACTGACTGCTACAGCACCCACCCCTCACTCCCCACTGGGCTGTCCCGCTTACCAGCCACACAGGCCCTCCAGGACACTGGCTCCAGTCTCTCAGGGAACAGCCTGAGGGTAAGGTCTTTGGGAGAGAAGTGCTCAGTCCTGCAGGGACAGCCCTGACACAAAGAGCCAGCTACTCTCCAGTTATCCGTTCCAATCGGAAGAGTGACTGTCCTGGGCTGGTCACAGGAAGAACATCAAGAACTTCCTGCAGTGGCTCTGGTGGCTGCCCAGGCTTATCTCTTAGGGTTAGAGCTGTGCCTTCCCCTGGCAGCTCCTCTGAGGACCTCAGTACTCTGCTCATGCAGAGGCCAGGTACAGGGTAGGCAGGTACTAGACACCAGGAAGGCGGCTCAGAAAACCCTGGCCCAATGGTAAGATCTTGGAACCTGTTGGAGCCAACAAGATGGTGGCCTGACCACTGGGCTATTACAATTTTAGGGCTTCCAGAGAATGTCCTGCCAGGCAGTGCCATTCCTTTTACGCAGCTGGGAATCCAAAGCCAGCAAGAGGCTGAGACCTGCCCAGGATCTCTTAGTGACACAGAAGGGCCAAAACCAGGTCTTGTGGTGGCCACCTAAGCATTCTGTCAACACGCCACACCACCACCCACCTTTCCTCAGAGTGATCAGGTGGGCCATGAAGGAAAAAGGATGTAGAAAGAAGCAACAGCTGGGACAGAGGGCCACAGAAGAAAGATGTCTGTAATAACCCTCGAAGTGGGCTTGGGGTGTAGCTTAGGGGTAGAGCACATGCTTAGCATGCTCCAGGCACCGAGTTCAATCCCCATACCACAAAAAAGAAGAGAGAAAAGAAAATATTGGAAGGGGTTGCCTACAGGCAGCAGTTCCCCGACTCCAGGTGGGGTCAAGCAGGGGGACGAGGGTGCCATGGCAGGCACTCAGGCCAGATGCTCTCGGAGCCCCTCCTACAGCTGAGTTCCCACCACTCCAAAGAGGGACAGGCACTTGAGACAAAGCAAAGAATGACCATTCAGAGACAGAGTGGTACACAAGTTGGTAGAAGGCTGGAGGCAAGTGATCCAGAAGCACAGGAAACAGAACCATCCTCACCTATTGAAATCTTTCTACAGCTTTGTCATTAGTCTTGGGAACAGTAAGAGCTGCTGGTATTCACTGAGGGCTGGCCACGTGTTGGCCCTGCATTGAGTGTCTGAAACACATGGTCTCAGGAATCCATCACTCCAGAGGTGGACCTGATATTGCACAGGGCCACAGGTGAGGAAGGGCAGGCCCAGAGTGGCAGAGGCAGCCCCACCCAGGTCTGCACCAGGGGCTCTTCAAGAGCCACTGGATCAGATGCTCTGGTGGTGCAGCCCAGCAACCTGAGTTTAACAAGCCTCCCTCTCTCAAGTTCGGGAACCAACTGCTCTAATTCCCAATGCTGCTAACTGGGAAAAAGAGACACTTCTATGCCTCTTGTCTTTTCGGGTCATTCCTAGCCCAACTGATGAGGTCCCCCAACCCAGGAGGTCCTTACTCCAAATCTTCTGCGTTGTCCACTAAGTCCCAACCTCATTCTACATCTCATCATCTTCTAGGGTCTGTCCTTGAAGTCATATCCTCCCAAAAGCCCCCGGGAACACCTAATGCTTGAAATAACTTCACACCCCAGTCACAATTATGCCAAGCAACTCATGTGGCACTTGCTGGCACACAGTGCCTTCCAGGTACTGCTCATAGCTCTCTACTTGACTGCGTGTTTCTGGAAGCCCGAGCCTGTTCCTTATACATCTATGTCCTGACCCCGCATAGCACAAGGCATAGAGAGGCATCAGCATAGGTTTGCTAACTATCAGAGGAGGGGAGATGCCTTGGGAAAGCAGACTCCCATTCTCATCCTGCCTTCCTATATCTAGGGCTCAGCTTCCTTATCTGTGAAATGCACCAGTATTCTAGTTTCTTCTTCACTGGATAAACCCAACAGAGCCTCACCCCAGACTCTTCTCCAGTGTTAGAATCACACAGGAAGACTAAAGAGGTCCCTGCCTTCACCATCATATTCTAGGAAAAGAGAAAGACAATAAATAAAATGATTAGATGCCAGCCCATGAAGTTCTGTACATATACTTTCTCATTTGCAAATAAACAAACTTATTTCTGAGCTTGATGAAATCATAAAAAAAATAGACAGTAATGTGACAGAAAGTGAAAAAAAGGGGTACTTTGCATAGAAAGGTCAGGGAAGGCCCCTCTGAGGAGGTGACATTTGAGCTGAGACTTGACAGATAAAGAAAACCAGCCATGGAAAGAGCTGGGGAAAGGTGTTCCAGGCAGAGGGAACGGTAGGTGTGCAGGCTCAGGGTGAGAACAAGCTGGGCATGCTGGAGTATCCCTCCAGGCTGGCATAGTGTGGCTAAGCCACACCTAGTGCAGGAGGAAAATAATAACCAATGGAGGGAGGCAGACAAACAGCCTCCTACAATGCTGCCACGCTCAAATCAGGTCGGCCTGACCCAACCAGGACATCCGGGCCCCAAGTCACAGGCAGTACTGGGGGTAAGGGTATGAGTCAGACCCCACAGCTTCCTGGGGCCTCAAAAGACCTGGTATAGGTATCCAGGGGCAGGCACCAACCCTCAGCCATGCTATACCCACGCCCACAGGACACCCATGGGTTGGGGACTACATGGTCACGCAAGTATATAGGACACAGGACACTCCCACCAATAGCTTCCAAAGGGGCATGATCAAATGCTTCCATGAAGGGCTAGTCCCTGATCACATTATTTGAACACAACCAGAACAGCCTCAGTCAGTGGAAAGGGAAGAAGGTTCAGATATAAGGCTTATTAGTCTTGAGCAAGTCTTAACCTTTTTGGGCCTTAGTTTCTTTATCTGAAAATGAGATTACCACAGGGTTGTAATACTGAGCCAGGTGTGTTGGTGCACACCTGTAATCCCAGAGGTTTGGGAGGCTGAGGCAGGAAGATTGCAAGTTCAAGGCCAGCCTCAGCAAGACCCTAAGCAACTCAGTGAAACCCTGTCTCTAAATAAAAAAAGGGCTGGGTATATGGCTCAGTGGTTAAGCATCCCTGGGTTCAATCCCCAGTGTGTCCCCCACACCTGTCCCCCAAAAAGAAACACTGACTGTAAAGCACTGTGCCTGGCACATGGAAGTATTCATAAATGTAAGCTATTAACACTACCATTATTGGTTTCTTCGCTGCCTAAGTTTGCTCTGCTGCAAAAGGAATATTAATACAATGTCATTGGGTTGCTGAATTTGAACTAATAAATATTCCACCCTCCTAATACAATATCCTCTGTCAAGGTTAAAAAAAAGTTCTGAGAACCTCTTTTTTTGACCTCTCATCAGACACCAAAATCCCCTCTATCACACCCCCATTATTTGGAAAATGAGTAAGAGCTGATTAAATCCTATTTTGACGTTACTGTGAAATAAAAATGATGCATTAGGAATCCACACATTTCCCTGCACTGTCATTCTGTAAGGGGGTGTGGATGGATGTTGCTGATTCTTTTGCATCATCCACAAAAGTCCCTCCCTCCCCTTATCAAAACACAATTTCTCACTTGGTCGCACAAAATTCCCACCCATTCTTTGTATATAAAATTAATAAATGTAATGAAGTAACGCCATTACTTTCATATACATTCATTCTCTCTCTCTCTCTCTCTCTCTCTCTCACACACACACACACACACACACACACACACGTGTGCGTTGAGTACACAAATGTCCTACAGTACAAAACTCAACCAACAGTAAAAACTCCACCCCTGAAGTCACTCCCAGTAACTAACAACATCTACCCTGCACATGCAAACAAACGTCTCCAACAGTGTGCAAAATATGTTCCAACAAAAACAGTACAGCAGAGCCTCTGAAGCAAGGTGCCTGAGTTCAAATCCTCAGTTTGCAACTCACTAGTTGTGTGAACCCAATCTCCTAGATTTCCTAAACTGCAGAAGAGGGCAAATAATACTCATGTTTAGGATGGATATAATAATTAAATGAAATGAACACGTAAAGCATTTAGATCAACATTTGGAGAGCGCCCAATAAGTTATCTTCCTCATCGTTACATGCATGTACACATTGCTTCCAGAACTATACAAAACTACTCACGCCGCACAGTTTTCTCTGAAAGAACGCCGGCTCCGCAGGAGCGCCGGTACCCCGAGGGTCTGCACGCCGAGCACAACGCCCCCAAGCCCCGCCCAGGCTGGCTCTCCCTCGCAGTGCGCACGCGCGCCCCCCACCACACTCCGCTCGGGGCCCCCGCAGTCTAGCGGCCCGAGGAGATGCCTCCGGACCTCGCGCACCCCACCCGGGTGTGGGGGCTCGGGCCGCCTCCGTGGCCTGACGACGGAGGTTCTGAACGGCCCCAGTCCCGGCCTCCCTTCTCCCTCCATCCCCGCTGGGCCCGGCCGGCTTACTTAAGGTCGAGGGGTCGGGGGAAGGACAGAGCCCCGCTCACCGCGCCCAGCCCCGAGTCCAGGTTCGGGACAAAGGCCCCGGCCAGGTTCCGTCCAGTGGCACTTCTCCGGCTCCCGGGTAGGGCAGGGGGACGCGGCTGAGGACGAGGAAGTGCTGGGGGCCAACTTGCCCCACCCCTGGGAAAGTCCCCGGTGATCGACAGGCCGGTCGACCAATCGCGCGGCGGGCTCCTGATCGGCCCGCGGCCGCCGGGGGAGGAACTGAGCGAGGTAAATAGCTGCCGCCCGAGTTCTACCCTAGCTGAGAGCCGGCGTAGAGGCTGCCGGTTATCCCGGTAGCCCCCTGGCTGCCTTCCCGCGGGCAGCGTCGGCCCCGGCGCCCCGCCCCGCGCTGTGCAGCCCCTCCACGGTGCAGCCCTTAGCGGCATTCCCCGCGCCGGAAGACTGGGGCGGAGGCTTGGGACCACTTCATATGCGGGAATTTCAGAGCGGCGAGCCTCAGAGACCACCCAACCCCTTCCTTATGCCGTGGGGGACCGAGGCCAGAGTGAGGAGGGGACTTGCCAAAAGGCACGTAAGCTTTTTGGAGCGAAGCCAGAGCTGGAGCACAGGGCCGCCGAGTTCCGCTGAGTTCCTAGATTCGGTGAGGCGATAGAAATTTCCAGCCAAGAGGACCTTTAAAGAATACTTTTGTTAGGTCTAACCCCGCCCCCCCCCCCCGCGCGCATTTACTGCTCCTGGGATTGTAAACACTGCAAAGCATTATTTTATTCGCTCAATCACCTTCGTGAGTGGGAGTTTTAGCCCCTCCTTCCTTACTTTAACCAGAAATAGTTTACTAGGCACAGAGGTTTGATGACCTTACTGAGGGGCCAAATCAAGGTTCAAACCCAGGTGGGCAAATCCAGAGGCCTCCCTCTATCCTGTCTACCTATATGATAGATAATTCCAACAGCCTGTGGTATTTCCCAGGCCTGTAAGGAACAGTAACTTGCTTTAAGGTTAGAAACATTTTTCTAAAGCCCATTCATTTTATCTGGGAAAAAAAAATAATAAATTTTTATTCCAAAGAATGAAAAAGCCTTGAAATAAAGGACAGCTATTTATGTGCTGGGGTTGTAGTTCAGAGGTAGGGCACTTGCCTAGCATGAAGCACTGGGTTCAATTCCCAGCACCAAAAAAAAAAAAAAAGGTTCATTGACAACTAAAAAAATATTTTTTAAAAAAGGACAGCTGTATATTATTGGGTAATATAGCTTTATGAAAACCCCATTGCAAAAGACCCATTCCACTGAATCTGTTGAAAATTTTATCATTCTCAGGGGCTCATCTTCAAAAAGGACTATGGGAAAGCATTTAGGGGACTGTTTCATACATGGCCCATTTCAAGGAAGGGGAGACTTGTCAATCAACTATGACTCTGAACACACAGACACTGACCAAGTATGTGTCCAGTCCAAGAATTCTGTTTTCAGGCCTTGTGACATCTGGGTTTTATTAAATTTTCAAAACAATATTTTTTCTAGTTCACTTTAATTATGAAAAGAAGTACACATATACCTTGATTCTGAAAGGAAGGAAAGATACAGAAACCAAGCAAGGCCGCACTTGATGTCATCATCAGAGAAAGATGCACGGGGACTAGGAGCCTTGGACCTGGGTCACTTGGCTGTAACAATGCATCATGTCCATGTGTTTTGGCCCCAGCAAATGCATTTATGTTTTCTTTTTGTTCCTTCCCTATGCTTCCCAATTAATCTCTTTTTACAATGCTGCCTTCCTAATCCCAGGCCAAGTCTCCACCTGCACACTCATCCCACAAACACTGAAACTTACTTAAAAATGAAGGGTCTTCAATTATTTGTATTTTTTCCCGTACTATGTCAGTTATTTTTATGAAATATCTGACTAGATAGTTGGCAAAAACGTTTCATTTTCCAAAGTGCCTGATGAATGCTGGGTAGATTTGTTGGAGAATGCTCAGGCTTGATATGAAAATGTTTCCAGTCATCTTTTTGTCTGATTTCCTAGTTTAGGATACTTTTCTTTCTTTTTCTTTTTCTTTTTCTTTTTTTTTTTTTTTTTGGGGGGGGGTACTGGGTATTTAAGCCAGGGGCTATTTACCACTGAGCCACATCCCCAGCCCATTTTTTTAAAAAGTTGCTTAGGGTCTTCTTGCCAAGTTGCTGAGGCTAGTCTCAAACCTGCAATCCTCCTGTTTCTACCTCCCATGTGGCTGGGACTACAGATATGTGCCACCATGTCCTGTAGGGATACTTGGTCTTAAAAGTTATACTGTGGAAAAACTTACCTGTTCAAAGTTATGACTGACCCCATTTGGAATCTTTGCAAGTCTTGTTTTGACCTCAGAGTATTGCATCATGATAGGGGCTCTGGAGACCATTGCTCATAATCTCCTATTTATGGCCTTTATATAGAACAGGGCTTGCTCAAAGCCACACATTGTAAGTGACACCGCCAGGATTAGAACTTGGGGCCTTGGCTCCTAGTCCTATAGTCCTGTGTGCTTTGTCTACTGCCCTGTGTTGTCTTCACAATGTCATGATTCATTTCGCTTTCTCCCAGAAGCTCAATACTTTTATGAACAAAGGTTATGGTTCTAACGAATGGGATTCCAACTCCTACTCAGCTACTTACTACCTGGGTGATCTGTAAGACTCATGTTCCTTTCTGAAAAATGGGGATAGATAATTGTACCTTCTTTTGGATGTATTATAAGGATGAGTGAAATAATGCAAAAAAAAAAAAAAGCCTAAGGCTCAACCCACAGTAGGCATTTAAGAAATGGTAGTGGGCATAGATATGGGTTGCATGCATTGAGTATAATTTCAGTTTTCAACCCAGCAATATAGTCTCACTGGGTTCCATTCTCCCATCCCCGTCCCTGAAGGGACCCTAGGCTCTGGCGCATAGAGAGGCTGGGAGACGGGCCCCCAAGCCTCACCACCCACCCCTTTGGCCTGAAGGGGATTTCCAAGCCAGGAAGCTGGGCCTGAGGCTGGGAGCTGAGTGACTCAGGCAGGTGGCAACCTCTTGCTCTTCCAGAGTGACAACAAGCACATACACAAAGCCCCACCTGGGAGGAGAACCAAACTGCCTGTGTTTTGTTTTGAAGCAGGCAGTTTCCTAATCTTTCTACCACTCCCTGCTCCTCTACCACCTCAGCGAGAATAGCTCCAAATATATATTTGAAGAAAATAAGAAGCATGCAAAAAAATTCGCCTATAACAGATTTAATTCTAAACCAAGTGCCAGAAGAGAGGTGGAGGCTGCATCATAAAAGTTTTATAAACCAGGCACCATGGTGCATGCCTGTAATCCAGTGGCTCAGGAGGTTGAGGTAGGAGGATCACAAATTTGAGAACAGACTCAGCAACTTAGTGAGGTCCTAAGCAACTTAATGAGAACTTGTCTTAAAATAAAAAAGGACTGGGGATGTAGCTCAGTGGTAAAGTGCTTCTGGGTTCAATCTCCTGTACCCCCCCATATACAAAAAAACATAAGGTAACACGGAGTATTTGCTGTGTGCTAGGCTGACATTTGTACATAGTTTATCTCCCAACCAGTCTACAAGGTGAGTACTGATATTCCCATTTCACAGACGAGACAGGAGCTTTGAGGTATTAAATGACTCACCCAAGATCTTATAGAGCAGCAATTACCTGGAGGACAAAGAGCCAGGCTGTTAAACTCTTACCACTCTGAGGCATTATACTGCAGAGTCTTGCCAGCTATTAAGATACGCAACACAGAATGCCAGCCTTGAAAGGGTGTTTAGAAATGATCAAGCCCAAAATCCTACTCAAAATAAATGATTGAATTTGTAGAGATACTAAAAAAAAAAAAAAAAAAAAGGAAATGACCAAACCTAGCTTTACATTTGTAGGTCCAGAAACAGGGCAAGGACTTGTAGGAGGTCTTGCTTGGAGTTTTTGTTTGTTTTTTGTTTTATGGTACTGAGAATTGAACCCAGGGCCTCACACGTGGGAGGCAAGTGCCCTACTACTGAGCTACACTCCCAGATATTTTTTTTTTTAAGCAAGAAAGAAGTGGGTTTATTACAAAAGTGACAGAGATAGACTTCTCTGAAGAAAAGGGGCCCCAAGAGCTGGGAATCCCACTCCCAGACCTTTTAAAAATTTTTAGTTTGAAACGGGATCTCACTAAGTTGCCCAGGCTGGTCTTGAACTTATGATCTTCCTGCTTCAGCCTCCAGAGTACCTGGATTTTCAGGTGTGCACCACTGTGTCAGGCTTATGTGGAGTTTATGATTAACACTTGGGACCAGAACTCAAGACTTTGGCAATTGCCACACATCCCACTGATGAGAAATGGAGCTTCAAAGTCAAACAAGTGTGTGCTTCATTCCATGAATGAATGAGTGAATCAGGGCCAAGATGAGTGGTGAATAGCACTTGGGGAGGGGGGACAGCGGCTAATGAACGTGGAAAGGAGCAGTTCTGGGTCCCTTTCTTAGATCCATAGCCTGAAGCAATCTCAGGAATGTAAAACCCTACAGTGGATTCTAGGTACTTTTTGGTGTTGGGTGTGGTATGTATATCAAAGAGCGATTTGGGTGATAGCTAAGTGAGATAGTGCGCTTAAGCACATGCTACTGACTGAAATGCTACCAGCTAATCAGAGCATTTTTCAAATAAGAAATAAATGAGCACAGCCTATGGTCTCAGATTCCCTCCCTTAGCCTAAGAAGGCATTTTAAAATTCTTCCTACCTATCTTCATGAGGGGATGGGAAGATGTCTAGAACTTTCACATCCACCCAGCACCTCAAGGTAGATGAAACCTTTTATATCCACAACTTGTGCCTTTTCCGAGATATGTCACATGGTAGGGCATGGGCTCTGGAGTCAGACACACTTGGGTTTAAAGCTCAGCTCTGCTATTTACGTTCAAGTTTCCTTATCAATGCCATGAAGGCTGTAAGAGTGACCAGTGCATGGGACCAGTGATAATTAAATGCCAGAGTGAAGGGAAGCAGTGGTCATCGTGATTATCAACCCTGCGAGGCAGCAGAGCTGTTTTTTCTCCCTGCCCCAGCTGTGAAGCAACTGCCCAGACCTCATGGAGTGCTCTCTGAGGAGCGGGACTGGAAGGTATCCCCACTGACTTGTTCTTCAGACTTTTTCCTGTTTTCCTCTTTCTGCATCCCAACTCTTTCCCTGGTGTCCTTGGCCTGCCTGTTACTCTTCACCATGGGAGGAGAAGAAAGGACAAAGTGACACTGGGGGAAATTCCCAGCCTTGTCACATATGTGGCCTAGCCAGGCCCCTCCCACAGTCCCTGGGAGTCCTGGGTCTCCCCTGCTCCAGCTTCTCTCCCTCTGCTGCCCTTGTCTCCAGACTAGGGTGTCCAAAAGGATTTGGGCTGGGATCCAAGCTTGCCCCTTGTCATCCTTCTGGAAGTGGGACTAAGTTGGGCAGTCTTGGCCCATCCCTTAGGAGGCAGACCTACCCAACTGGAACATTTCCTAATCTTGGGAAGCCCTAACAGGGCCCTGAGAGCAGTTGTCTTTCAGTCCTGCCCCCTCCCTCCCATGTCTTCACCCACACCCCAGCTTTCTAGGGCCCCTCCTCATTCTCCCTCCATTCCTCTGCAGCCCAGAAGCGACTGTCAGATGTGGCCTGTACTCCTTGCCCCTCCTAGCCAGGGACTTCCCTGGGGTGGGCCTCTGACCAGCTTTGGAAATCTGGACTGTTTGTGATCAAAGAGGAGGCCAGATCACCACTGTTCCAGCCCTTGGCCCACTCGCACTTGGTTAAAGTTTCACACAAAAAGGTCCAGGGGCCCTAGGAGCTAAGCAGACAGTAGAGAGGAGAAAGGTCCTTTTGCTCCAGTGATAAGGAAGATCCCAGCCTCCATTATGCTTCCCAGGGAGCACCTCATCTTTACCTATCTGTCTTTTAGACTTATAAAGTACCCCCAATAACCTTGCTCTCAAAAACTCACATTCACACACATAGGTTGTGCACAGACACATTCTCACACATAAATGTAAACATGGTCACATATGTACACTCACACGGACCCACACATGTACACTGTTGTGGGTCTGACACAAGTTCACAAACAGACATGTTCTCTTACAAATACATCCATGTTCATACTTGCAAACCTACACCTTTTTTGGGTCGGCGGGGAATAAGACAAAATAGGCCTTTCTTTTCCTTTCCTTTGGAAAAGCTAGCAAAAACCGGAGAGAAAAAATTTGGCCAAAAAGGCAGGGCAGGAAGAGGAAATGAGATGGGGAGAAAAGTCTGAGGAAAGGAGGCCAGGCAAGGAGTAAAGGCCCAGACCCCAAGACCTGGGTGGGCAGAGCAAGCTGGACTGGGGAGCAGTGGACCCCAGCTGGCAGGAAAGAGGAGGCCAGGTGGCTCTTGGCACAGAGCTGGGAAGGTCTGGTGGCTTGGGCACCAGTGCCGGGAGCCCTCTCCCCTGTCCTGGCCCATCTGCCCCTGGTCTGGGTCACTCACCTGGGCAAGAGCAGGAAAATCCGAGGGTGTGTACAGCGGGGGCTGCTGTCCCTGTGAAGGCTCCTCTGCTCACTGTGCTTCTGCAGGAAGGAGGGCTGGGCCGAGCTGACTTTTAGGCAGGAGGGGAATTCCCCACGATGGAGGAGCCAGCCACCAGGCAGCCCCACAAGGCCCAGCTGAGGCCCCATCCTGCCCTCTGGCAAAGCACAGGGCCCTTCTCTGTCAGCCTCCACCTGTCAATTCCCAGACTGGCTGTCACTTGCTATGAATTCCAGGGAGGGGAGGGAGTTCAGGAAGCCTAATGATCCTTTGGCCAGGCTGGGAACAGGCACTGGCTCAGGGGCAGGGGCAGGGGCAGGGGCAGGGGCAGGGGTGACCTGCCCTGCCCTGCCCTGCCTGGGTTCTCCTGAGGACTTCTATTTCCTCCTTTGCCTAAGGTGGGGGATTCCAGTCCTCAAGCCCCTGAGGAAATTGCCAGATGTCCAGCCCACATTCTCTGGCCTTGTTCCCATTCCATCTGTTTCCACTTACTACCCTCTATGGATCCTCCACAGAGAAGGAAGAGCCCACTCCTTCCCTCCTGCATGCTCCTTCCCTCCTTTCATTCAGATGTCAATGAAACCTAGAGACCTACAGCCCAAGGAGTAGCCCAGCTCTGCCTTTGCCAGCTGGAGATCTGAACAGTCACTTCATCCTGAGCCTCAGTGATTCCCCACTGTAAAATGGGAACAATAAGTCCTGCTTTGCCTGACTTCTGCAATTGTAATTAAAGTAAAATAATGGTTTGCAGACATCCTTAAACATAGGTCTCCACTCACTAATACTTGCAAAGATGCCTAGGAAGCAGAGGAGAGGGGGTCATCTGGGTGACCTGGGCTTTCCTAGTCATTCCTGGTTCCAGGGCGTTTTCATTCTTACAGCCACATTTATGGTCTGTTGGAGATACAGGAATGGACAAGTCAGACCCACTTTCTGCCTTCTCAAATAGACACTGGGATTGTCCTGTCCAATAGAGTAACCATTAGCCACACATGGATATTTAAATATAAATAAATTAAAATTGAATAAAGTAATAATTCAGTTCCTCATCAGCACTGGCCACATTTCAGATGCTTGATAGCTGCCTCTGTGTACTATGTTAGACAACAGGTATATACAACACTTCTGTCATCATAGTAAGTTCTATTGGAAAGTATTGCTCTGGGCGCTATGGGCAAATGGATAAGCAATAACAATGAAGTAGGACAAAGATGTATTTGGGCTCATTCCAGGGGTTATGTGAGCCAGGAGAGAGGGGTGTCTGGTTGTGATTTGGGGATCTGGAAAGTCTTTCTGGGGGAAGTGACTTCTCAGCTGAGACCTGAAATTAGCCAAGCAAAAGCATAAGGAAGAGTATTCTCAATGAAGGGAATAGAATATGCAAAGAGGAGAGAGACTATATTCAGGAAACTGAAAATGGTTCATTCCAAGTGAATCATGGGATTTGAAGCAAACAAGAAGTAACATGGACCTGAAGAAATAGGCAGGGTTGGGTCACACGTGGCCCCTGGAGATCTGCTTAGGGGATGGGCTGGGGAGGGGAGAGCCCACCGAATCCAGTCCCAGCTGCTTTTACACCCTTTAGGTTGAGAATGCTGGAGAGACCTCCTAGATGAGGAAGTAAAGATCAGACAACAGGAAATGACTTCCCAAGTGAGTAAATGAGGAGCTTCCTGACTCCTAGTCTAGTGCTCTTTCTCATACCACACTCAGTCCCTCGTGACTGGCCACTTTTTAAGGGCTCACTAGCAACATGTAGGAGCAGCTATCATTTCAGATTACACAGATATTTTCAATGTTGGGGAAGTTTTATTGAACCAATGGCACCAACCCTTGAACTAGACCATGGGAAAAGGATGGCTTTGTTTCCCTATGCATAGACCATTTTCTCTGCAGGGAGTAAAAATAAGTGTTATTCAGCCCTGATGTTCCTGGATCATGATACTCTCTCCATATATGAGGTCATATAATAGACCCTCTGTGAGTTCATATAGAGCCTGACTGGGAGCAGTTCCTGCCCATGGAGTCTTAAAGGGCAGAGGGACCTTGAAGGGCTAAGCAGATCCAAGAAGCTGGACCAGCGTGAACAGGGATCACTGGTTAGGAGCGCTTGGCTTGTACGTCCTGAGGAAGATCAGCTTGGGCTCTCCCTGATGAAATGCTGAGAACATGGAATAGACACTATGAAAGAAGAGGTCCTTGTATGGGTATAGAAGAGCTGACTTTGGGTCCTCACTCCTCTTTGTAAACCTTTCCCTTGCAGGTCCTCAGCTTTTGCTTCTATGACAGGAAGGAATCAGACTGGATGATCACTAAGGGACCATCCATTCTGACATGGTAAGGAAGTCCAAAGGTTCAGATGGAGAAGAAATCAGGGTGGGCCATAGGGGGTCAGGAAATACCACTGATGGTTAATATTTAAGATGATCATGTGCCAGGCATAGTACTAAGTATTCGTACATGAATTATTTTATGAATGACTCCTATGAGACTAATACTGCTATTTTATGAATGAGGAAACTGAGCCTTCTAGTGACTTGTAATGGCCAACTGCCAATAAATGGTACAGCTAGAATTCAATCAAACTCAAATACAATAGGCCCTCCATGTTTGTGGGTTCTGTATCTGTGGTTTCAACCAACTACAAATGGAAAAATATTCAGAAGAAAATTGTGTCTATACCAAACAAGTACAGATTTCTTTCTTGTAATCCTCCAAACAATACACTGTAACTATTTACAGAGTGTTTGCATTGTATGAGGCATTATAAGTACTCTAGAGGTGATGCAAAGTATCCAGGAGGATGTAAACAGGTTATAATGCAAACACTATGTCTTTTTATATCAGGAATGTGAGCATCCCTGGATTTTGGTTTAAGAGGGGGTTCTTGGAGCCAATCCTCTGGGGATTGCCTTGGATTTGGCAGATTTCTGTGCCCTATCATAGACCCAAGAAATCAGACTCTTGGGAGGAGGGAAGGTAGAATCTTAGAGGCAGCGTTTTTAATAAATTCCCAGGGGATGCCCCTGATACATGGTAGAGTTTGAGAAGCCCAAGCTTCCTGAGCAAGGTTTCCAGTGCCAAAAGCAAAGATTTCTGCTCATATATAGGTAGCCAGGGAGAACCAGTAGAGGTACCAAATATGCTTTTACTTGGCTGAGTCACCCAAGCATCCATGGCTTTTGAAAACTCCCACACAAGCTAATAAAATTGTCTCCCTATCTGAATTTTGAGGACAGGCCACTAGGAGAGGCCATAGGATCACACAGTTTCAGATGTCTACTGGCTCAACAGTCCACCCACAGCAAGTGTGTTCTCATCATTGGCAGGTGGTCATCCAGGTTCTGTAAATATACTTCCAATGATGGGGTGCTCACTATCTCACAGATGGCCCTTATCAGCACTCAATCATAAAGCTCAGCTCTGACTCCTTTGGATGGCTGCCATCATAGTTGACAAACGGGAGTTTGTGCTCCTGCATCTATACTCCATCCCTACTCCACCATAGCTATACTGGGTGCTTTTGGCTCCCAACATGTGCCCTGGCCTCTGGCTGCAGCACTCTTCAATCTACTGTGCCTTTCATGTGGTTAATGTTAATCTCAAATGTTTCTCCTTTGGAAAGTTTGCATGGCCTTCCCTACCCTGATGACTTCCCTCCAGATGACAGCAGGATCCTTGTTCTGCACTTTCAGTCCTCCTCCTATTCTCTCCCTGCAACTGTAATAAAATGATCATTGGTTTGTTTAGTGTCTGACCAGAGCAATAGTTCTCATTCAGGGGGGATGTTGCCTCCCACAAGACATCTGGGATGTTAGGAGATATTTTTGGTTGTCACAAATGGGGAAGGGTATGCTCCTGGCATTTAGTGGGCAGAGGCCAGGGATGCTTCTAAACAGCTTACGTTCCATGTGACAGATCCCCACAGCAAAGGATTATCTGGCTCAACATGTCCATAGTGTTGTGAAACCCTGGGCTGGTGTAAGCCCCAGGTGACCAGGAACTGTCACTACCTCTCAAGTGCCTCACACACAGTAGACAGAAAATGAATGCTTGTGGAATGAAGGAGGAGAGGAGGGACAGAGAAGGAAATGAACTACAAATGTGGCTGTAATATGCAGTGTTCCTGATGTTGGGAAGAGTGGCAAACTGGGGAGACAGGCAATAAGAGGTGAGAGTGGGTGGAGAGTAGAGACAGACCTCTGAAGTCATGAACACTAGGTTAAAGAGCTTTGCCATCAGCCAAGCATGATGGCACACCTTGTAATTCCACTGACTCAGGAGGCTGAGGCAAGAGGAACGTGAGTTTAAAGCCAGCCTCAGCAATTTAGTGAGGCCCTAAGCAACTCAGTGAGACCCTGTCTCTCTCTTTTTTTTTAATTTTTAATATTTATTTTTTAGTTTTCGGCGGACACAACATCTTTGTTTATATGTGGTGTTGAGGATCGAACCCGGGCCGCACGCATGCCAGGCGAGTGCACTACCGCTTGAGCCACATCCCCAGCCCCGAGACCCTGTCTCTAAATAAAATATAAAAATGGGCTAGGGATGTGATTCAGTGGTTATGAACCCCCGGGTTCAATCCTTGGTACCGTTAGGAAGAGATTGAAGAAAATGAAAAGTACATCCTGAGAAAGAGGATTTGACTGGTTAGTAACGGAGTTGGGTCTTGAATCCACAAAATATGCCTCCCTATATTATTGATACAGCCTAATTCAAAAAACTGAAGAGCTGGAGGCAGTTTTTCTTCAAAATGTGATAGATGGACAGATATTAAAAAATATGCTGTCTATGTGCATCTGCTAGGTACCAGGACCAGACCACTGCTGTTTCTGACTCACCCTGTGACCTCAGCAGTGACTTCCTCTCTGTCCCTCACCTTCCTCATCTATGAAAGAAAGTAAATTCTTTTTACTATGGCACTGGGAATAACTGTGTGCAGGAAAGGGGAACTCATTATAATAATTTCTAAAGATATTATTGGCCAGAGGGTTATCAGTTTTAACGTCTTTCAGATTTTCTGATCCCTTTGGTCTTGGGTAGGGCCTACATCAGCAATACTCAGTCATGCTTCACATTCGAGTCACCTGGGGAGTTTGTGAAAATACAGATGCCCAGGCCCCACCCCAGACTAATTATTTCAGAATCTCTGGGGGTGTGACCTGGGCATAAGTATTTATAAAGCTTCCCAGGTGATTCTAAGTTGTAAAATTGTGACTTTGCCTTAGGAGCTGTCCTTTTAATGGTTGGTTTTATTGTAGGTAGTCCTAGGAACTCATTATCCCAGGGTCCCTGTGGTCCCCCAACTTGACCCCCTTTGTACCAGAGAAGGTGCCTTCTAGAATCAGGTCAGAGACTGCCATGACAACAAATCTTAGAATCTGGAGAGAAGAAGGCTCTATCCCCCATTTTTTTCTGGGTCATAGAAGATTATGCCTAGTGAAGCAAAAGGCAAAATCAAAACTCCAACAGAGTCACTAAGATGAAACAGGGCTCATGTAATTCTATCAACATTTGGAAAATGGGATTCAGGAATGAATTTTGCAAAACTGTGTTTTCCAAGGAAACAGACACAGGGTGGTTTGTTGCAAGATTTTTGTCAGAGGAAGAGGATCCAAGAACAAATGTTGCAAGACTGTGCTGCTAAAGGAAGTGACTTCTTAGTCCATCAGATCTGGGACAAAGCTTAGAGATTATCTTGACCAATCTTCTCATTGGACAGAAGGGAAAACTAAGGCCCAGGGAAGAGAAGGCAAGTGTCCAGAGTCAGGCAGGGAATTGTTGATGAACTAGCTCTACAGTTCTGGCTTCCTGACCAACTCCTTCCTGCTGCCCTTTCCTCTACTCCTTAAGTATGTATCTGATACCCACTGTTTTGCTCCAGGTCCTTAGACTGCCTCTATACCCCCACCCTCTGGACAGCACCCAAGGTCAAAGGATGAGACTAAATCTATTTGCCTGGATCTCACCTGCCAGACAACAGGGGCTGGAACCAGAGAGTGGCTCGGGGCAGCCAGAGAGGAAGGAGCAGTCTGATGATGTGGCCTAACCTCAGAAAGGAAGCCTGGTCACCAGAGGGAAATTCCCCGGGTGAGGTCTCTTGTCTATGCAAATATTGCACTTCAACTAGCTTGAACTCCAGGATGGGAGAGGGAGAAGAGGAGAGAGGACACCGGAAAGGACAAAGAGGATAACAGGTTCTGAGCACTCCAAGACCTGTTGTGCCAGGCTCCTCATGGGTTTCACCTCATCTTGTCCCTAAAGTATGCTCCAATGTGGGAAAATTGGGAGCCTGAGGCCCAGTGAGATGGTGCGTTGCCCAGGAAAACGCAGCATATTCCCATGCCCCAAGGAGATCAGGGCTCAGGGGGAGGTGATGATGACTATGATAATGTAATCAGCACTGCTGACAGTGATGAGGCCTGAGTTCCAGAAGTCTAGCAAAGTTTCATTTTAGGTTTCTATCTCACTAAGGGAATTGTTTCTTAGGAAGAGGCAAAAAGCAGAGGGCAGGTAGTGACCCTGACTCACCTTGGGCAAATCCCAACACTCTGGTTTTTTTTAAGGCCCCCTGGGAGCAGGGGAAGTGGGAACAGTTGAAAGGTTGGCACTATTAACCCCTTCACTACCAGCTTCCAGAATACTCCTGGAAAAGTGAATGGCAGAGGATCCAGGCTTCTGAAGGAGACTCTCACTCTCTCCCTTCTGCCCTTTAAATTTTACTCATCTTGAGACTCTTGGAAGCCTGTTTCAGAACTCCACTCCTTTCCAAGCCTTGATCCTAAGCACTCCCTAGTTCTCCAGGGACCTGGGCTTGTCTTCTCAGAGCAGGACATCAGGTGGGACAGACCTCAAAGTCATGGCTGTTAGGCTCAACATCTGTCCTCTAAGGGTCATGAACAGGCAAGTCCCTGATTTCTGGAGTTGCATGTGTCACCTTAAGACTGTGTGCCAAGAAAAGTGTGTGTATGTGCCCCAGTGTATGTGAGGAGCAAGTCTGGGTCCCCATGCAAGGCGTTTCCTGTGTGGCCACTTGATCTAAATATGGGCAGTGTCCAGATTTCTGGTTTATCAGCAGTCTATTTTTTGGCCCAACAATTTTATTTTTCTCCATGATCAGTAATGTGTGTTTCTGTGTGTGTGTTACCAGGAGAGAACATGCCTTTTTATTCCCAGCAGTGCGTTTCCGATTCTGGGTATCCATAGTACGCTGCTGTGGGTGTGGCTGACAGTGATGTGAAATTCTCTGCATACCAAACAGCACATGTGGGCTTTGAGTGGAGTAGTTGTGTGGGAAACTGGGAATTGGAAATGTCACTTTCCCGCCCTCCCTGCTTTTGTCAGGAGCTTCTGGGTCAAGGGCCAGCTCTCATAATGGGTACCTACCTAGAAAGGGGGTTCTGACTGCAGCTGGGAGCACCAAGGGCAGATGGTGGTAATTGAGAGGAAGGGGTGGGACTATCCACAGAAGGAAATACTTGTGCTGGAAGCTTCTTAAAACAGCTGGGCCTGGGGGCTGGGCTTGTGGCTTAGCGGTCGAGCGCTTGCCTAGCACGTGTGAGCCTCAGCACCACATATAAATCAATAAAATAAAGGTATTGTGTCCAACTACAACTAAAAAATAAATATTAAAAAAAAAAAGAAAACCAGTTGGGCTGGGGGAAGGGCCCATTCCCAGGTGGCTGTGGCTTAGGGCTTTGTCAGTGCTTACGTAGCTGAGAGGAGGGCAGGGTATGGTCTGTCCTGGGGGACTTTGGCCTCATATCCTGCCTTTAAAAGCACCTCTTGCCTCTGGGTTCCCAGGTAATGACACCTGGCTTTGTATCTACTTCCCCCCTTTCCCATTCCCCATAGCAGGATGGGGCCCTTTTCCTTACTTTCTTGCCCCCAATGTCTTTTCTTTTCTCCACCTCTGCTTCCTTTGCCCTGGCCAGGGTCCTCATGTCTTCACACCCAGGGAATCCAGTTGCTGATCCTGTCTCCTTGTCTGCAGTGGTTCCCTAGAGCTGATATCTGTCTTTTTCTGCAGTATTGGGAATTGAATCCAGGGTCTTGGCATTCAAAGCAAGCACTCTACCACTGAGCAACAATCCCAGCCCTTTTTATTTATTTATTTATTTATTTATAGTTGTAGATGGACAGCATGCCTTTATATTTTACTTATTTATTTTTATGTGGTGCTGAGGATCGAACCCAGTGCCTCACACATGCCAGGCAAGTGCTCTGCCACTGAGCTACAGCCCAGCCCCCTACAGCCCTTTTTATTTTGTGACAGGGTCTCACTAAATTGTGCTAGCTGGCTTCTAACATGATCCTCCTGCCTCAGCCTCCCAAGTATCTGGGATTACAGGTGTGAGCTTCCATGCCCAGCTTGTCATTCCCTTTTTACAGGTGAGGAAATCAAGGTGAGATCAAATGACTTATCTACTGCTGGTAGAGGACTAGGATTTGAACCCCAGGTCTGCCTACCCACCCTTTGGCTCTAACTGATGAGCAGAGTCTGTTACATTCTAAAATTTCCCAACTGCTTCACTCCTACTATAAAATGAGGAAGTCTCCTTTGGGAAACCTGAAGTCTGGTAGGGAACGGAAAGCCAAATTAGAAAGTCGATATAATGCTTTTGGGTTCTAAGGCAACTTGACACTTCTGCCTCCTGTTCTCAGCTCTGTCTGGCATCTGCCATTAAGAGGTAAAGGAGGAAGCTTTAGCAGACAGCAGGGCAGGAACCCGGAGCCCTGGATTCCAGCCCCTTCCCAACACCACAGGCACAGTCCTGCTCTTTGGGTCTCAATTACCAAACTTGTCAAACAAGGGATTGACTGGGATCACCTCTAAGACCACTTCTAGCTCATCAGTCCACGATGTATTGCCTGTGTCTTCAGGCAACTGGTGCCACTACTTGCAGTCTGTTTCCTCATAAAATGAAGGTGATTATCCTGTACTGCTGCAAACCAAGTGGTCATGGAGGTGAAGCTTCTCCTGTGGGATTAATCTGGCAGCAGCCTGCTCTCAGCCAAGCTGGGGCAGGGTACGTATCAGTCGTTTTCAAACAGCCAATTGTTCCCACACCACTCTCTGCTGGCAGAAAGTATACAGTGGCAATTCCCAAATAATTCAGGTTAAAAAGCAACCCCCTCCCAGCCAGCCATTTTCTATAGATTTTCCTGGTGGCCCCAAAGACCAAGTCTGGCTCATCCTAGTCAAGGGCTTCTGAAAAGGGTTTTCCTGAAGGGAAAATGTCCAAGGCAAGAGTGGGAGCAGTAAGGAGCCAGAGGGAGGGTGGCACTAATGATTCGAGGAAGTATGGGGTACTTATAAAATCCTTGCAGAGATCCAGTTCTATCCGCAACCTTGCTGTGACCTTGGGCCAGTTGCTTCCTCTCTGTGGAAGTGACAGTTGTCTCATCTGTAGCTGAGAGGGAGGTGAGAATTTCTGAGGCCCCTTCCACACTTAGAACATCACAACCATCCTCCTTTTCTCCCACTTTGAGACAGCAGTGGTTTGAGCTTCTGCTTTCTCTTTCCTTTTAGTTTAATTTAGCCCCCACCACTTCTCCTCATCTAACTTTGTCCACAGACGCAAACTACAGTGTTGCCCTGGAGACAGGCAGGCAGGTAGGACCTGGAACCTCCTTCAGGACCAGAAACACCACGGTTCAGATCTTCAGCACCTAGCACGTGGCCTAGCACACAGGAGACATTCAGAAAGCGTAAGCTCATAAATGAGCAAATGCAACACCTCAGATTCAGAATTATGGCTGTCCCTTCCTTTGCTACAACTCTAAGAAAAAATGTTTTGTTTTGCAGCCACTTAGTTCCTAGCCAACAGGGTTGTTGCAATTGCCCCACAAATGGTCCCCTTTCTTCATTTAGGCTTTCTTAAATGCATGGCTAAACATATGTCTTCCCCACCCAGGAACTTCCAAAGGATTCGCTGGTTATGTGAGAAAAGCTGACATTCAAGTTCCTCTATGATTAGAGGCAAACTCCCATTTCTGTTCTCATCTACCTCACCCCACAAATCCACAAGGTCTCTCTCCTACTGTTGACCAATCCCAAAATGCAATCACCTATCTTGACTGAAACAAGTTGAAAAACGCACGTGGAGCCATTAGAACAGCATGTTGTCCATTGTAAGTTCTCTGTTTTAGCTATTCTCATTCCCGGTTTCCACATCTCCCAACCTCCTCTGCTACCCCCCTCAGATTCTTTTCTTTTCACTTACCCCATCAGCACCACATAAAAATAAATAAAATATCATCTACAACTAAAAATATTTTAAAAGAAAAAAATAGCTGCCTGGTTCAGGGCAGATAGTGAGAATAGTTAACTTCAAGTCAGGCAGGCACCAGGCAGAGCCCATCCTGCCCATCCATGCACATCTCATCTTCCTCCCACAAAGCTATAGGATAGGCAGAATTAGAGCCCACTGTAGAGATAGGGAAATGGAGGCTCAGAGAGATTACATGTTCACAGTCAGGCAGTGACAAAGGTCTTACTCCAAAGTTCCTAATCATTTTGTTAAATTATGCTTTGGTAACAGTTAAATCAAGTTGGGCAAACACTCAAAAGGGCTGTCCGCTGACCTTCAAGACATTTGGGTTCACAGCTTGGTGGAGCATAGGAACTGCAGAAGACACGAAAAAGGGTCACTTTTCTTAGTTCCAGATTCATTATCAGAGATGAAGAAAGGGTCCTTAGAAACTGTTGGATCCAACCCCTCACTAATTCAAATGGGGAAACTGAGACCCAGAGAGGGCAATGAACAGCTGGTCCAAGGTCACACACAGAGAGAGGGACAAGACCAGATCCAGCAAGTCTCCCAGCTACCTGTGCCACCTGCATAGCTACAATAGCAAACACATGCTGAGTTACAATAAACAGGCCTGGCCAGCCAGGGCAGGGAGCAGAGCCCTCTCTCTAACCAGCAGATAGCTGCAGGCCACAGGCACTGGACAACCTTTGATCCAAGTCACAAACCAGAACTGGAGCTGGGGGAAGGGAAAACTGAGAAACTACTGTTGAGCCTACTTGCTTATCAGTGCTCTTGTGAAGTGGAAGCTTTCCATGGCTCTTGGCCCTCCTAAGATTACAATCGCATCGATGCCCTTGAAGAGGTCAAAAGAGGAAGTTGAGTTTGGTTGTAAAGGATGAAGAGCACACGGAGAGACAGACGTCCAGGCAGTGAGAGGGAACCTGAGACCCAGAGCAGGGCTGGGCCAGCCTCCCCAGGATTGAGACAAGCTCAGACCCTTCTGGAAGTTTCCTAGGAAGCACCCAGGGAGAGCTTAAAGACTTAACTTCCTCCTCCACCCACATCCCCAGGCACATTTAACAACCTCAGCCTCCAAGGAGGAAAATTCAGGCTGCAGGTTCTAGGGAAGAGACAGAGGCTCTTGTTGGAAATGTGCTTCTGTGTGTCATATTTTTCCTCTTTTGAAAAGAGAATGAATGGTATTCAAGGGAATTAATTGGAAGCTCACTCTAGGATGTCAATGTTAGAAGGGAAACAAGATTCTATAGTCTAACTCTCTCTTTTTGCAGATAAGGAAATGAATCAGGAAGGGAAGGGACTGGCCCAAGTCAGAAGCAACTATGTGGCAGATGCAAGAACCCAGGGTCCTGAGGCCTGGCCTGGCCCTCCAGCACAGATCCCATGGAGATGGGTGGAGTTTGAGGGTGGGGGAAGGTTGCCAGTGTGCCCAAAGTCATTTCTTCTTCCCTCCCCACTCCCAGCAAGCTGAGTGGCACCTGCCACCATCTCCCCTTTCAAAACACACACATCACTCACTTTATGGAGGCTCAGTATGTTTTGGGATTTGACAAAGCCCAAACCAGGGCAAGGGTGTGGCAAGGGACAGAGGCAGGTGGGGGTGGTGGCTGGAGAGGAGGTAACAAGGGAGCAGAGGTGGATGGGACCTGTGGCTACGGTTCTTCAGCTGCTCGGGCATGAGCAGGAGTGACCGTGCTGGGCCCTTGATGACCCCTGGGAGTGGGAGACTTTCCTAAGCCTCAGTTGAAGACAAGAGCCCCACCCTAACCCCTCCCCCCACCCTAATGCCTTCCTTAGTCTCTGGATCTGGAACAACGGCCTGGTCACGGCAGCTGGCACTGCAGACCATTTCTTGGCAGAGGGACACACCAAAGCCAGTGGTACTAGTCCTCGCCGCCACAGAGAGCCAGCAAGGCCTTCAGGAAGTCTCCGGAGGTGTCACCCTGGCAGGGGCAGAGGGAGAGTAGAGTGAGTGGAAACAATTCTGTCTGAATGCCCACCCCTTCTCCTAACTACCCACCAGCCTGGACATCTCCCTTGTATTCTCTGTCACCAACAAAGCTGTTATATGAAGGCCAGAGAGGTCTCTTGTGCATAAATGTGATCATGTCCCTTCTGGGGCCCTGTGACCCCCAGGAATATGTGCCAGCTCTTGGCCTGGCTTCAAGGACCTCTGGACCCTAGAGCTTGCAGCACCCCACCTCCCGTCCTCCTGGGGGCAGCACTGTCCTCTTGGCTCCTTCCCCCACTATTCCAGCTGTCCACAGGCCCCTGCACCTGCCCCAGGTCCTGTCTGCAGCAGGGCCCTCTCCTCCAAGGACCTTCCTGCCATCCATCTTACCTTAGGAGGCAGAATGCTTCCTTCCCACCTTGGTTCTCCTCGCACACCACAGAGACCCACCCTACCCTCACAAGTCATGTTATGTGACCTGAACAAGCGCTGCTGAGCCCACTGGTAACATGCTTGATCATCATTATACTCACCACACAGCACAGTGGTCTGGCACACCACTATCAAGTGGGGAAGGCCAGTGTAGCCTATGCTACAGAGTCCCCTTTAGAGGGCTCCTGTCACTTATGAAAACCTATTTATGATATGTGGGTTTCTGGAGTTTGGGGGTACTTAATATGTGATTTTTTTTTTCAAAATAATGTTATAATTGTAAACAATTCAGATCAAAGGGATGATTGTACCCAAAAGTCTCCCTCCCATCCTTGGCCCCTAGATTCCCCAATCAGGAGGCAGCTACTGTTACTACATTTTGATATGATTTCCTAGCAACAGTCTGTATACATACAAATACATATACATCCCTCTTCTACACAAATGGACACATATCCTGTCCTGGGCTGTACTTTTTGACAAATCAACACCTAGAGCCTTCTCATACTTTTTCAAGGCTGTATTATATCCCATTATATGGATATACAGGTTGAGTATTTCTTATCCAAAATTCATGAGATCAGAAGTGTTTGGACTGGGGATTTTTAAAAAAAATGTTGGAAGGGCTGGGGATGTGGCTCAAGCAGTAACGCCTGGCATGCACAGGGCGCTGGGTTCGATCCTCAGCACCACATAAAAATAAAGATGTTGTGTCCATCGAAAACTGAAAAATAAATATTAAAAAAATTTTCTCTCTCTTAAAAAAATGTTGGAATATTTGCATATATGTAGTGAGATGTCTTGGGAATCGGATCCAAGTTCAAACACAAAATTCATTTGTTTCATATGCATCACATAGCCTGAAGGTAAATCTATACAATGTTTTAAATAGTTCTATACAATGTTTTAAATAGTTCTGTGCCATGAAACTAAGTTTCATGATATAGAATTTTCTACTTATACTACTGTCATGTTGATGCTTAAAAAGTTTTAAATTTTGGAGCATTTCAGATTTCAGGTTGTCAGATTAGGAAGGCTTAACCTGTACCATATTTTATTTAACCAGTTCTTTATGGACAGCTTCCAATGTTTGGCTACTATAAACAATACTGGCATAATTATTCTCCCACATGTCTTTGGGAACATGTACGGTTAATGTCTGTAGAATAAATTCCAACAAGTAGAAATTACCCAGTCAAAAGTACACACACTTCAAATTTTGAAACTGACAAATTGCCCTTTCAAGGTGTGCTACCAATTTAAATTTCCATCAAGTCTTCATGACATTGCCTGTGATACCCACAGGGCTGTCAAGCAAGTATAGACAGCATCAAGCTCTAAGATTTGGGCCAATCTCAAGACCCCCCCGCCAAAAAAAAGGGCTCCATAAGTTAAAGAAGCCAGACACAAAAGGTCCCTATATGAAACCATTTATGTGAGATACTTAGAAAAGGCAACTTCTTAGATAGAAAGATTTGACCCCTAAGGTCCCCAAAATCTTGAAAAAGAAAGTAGCCTGGTGGCTGCCTACACCTGGGAGTGGAAATAGGCAAGTAGAAAGCACCTTAGTGGGATGATGGAAATATCTGGAAACTGGACTGTGGTGATGGGTACACAACTCAGTAAATTTACTAAATATTTCTGAATTTCATCGTATGTGAGTTGTGCTTTAATAAAAAATTTTAAAATTAAAAAAATAGGCTTTTTCATTTGAATATCTTTAGCTATGAACTTTTGGTTCTTCTGGAATTGGTCTTGGTATCAACAGTAAGGTGGTCTCCTTTCACTGAGCCACATGCTGTTCTACCAGGTAACCCCCTGGCAAACCTGTCCCCTTACCTCGATAGCTTGGTGGAGAGACTTGTCGTATTTCTCAATGAATTCCTGCCGGATGTTGAACAGGTCGATCTCACTCCGGGAAACCATGACTCTGGTGAGTGTCTTCTCATCTGTGCCAGCGCCCTATTGGAGCCAGGAAAGAGAGAGACACGGGCAGGAGACAGAGCTGGTGAGGCAAGACATGGTGGTGTCCACCTGCCTCCCTCTCTTTCACTCTCCAAAACTGGGGTGAGATATTCTGCCTCTGTTTTCCACAAACAGTCCTGACCAAAAGTCCCCTGTGGGGCTGGGGTCCTGGCTCAGCGGTAGAGCACTTGCCTAGCGTGTGCGATGCCCTGGGTTCGATCCTCAGCACCACATAAAAATAAATAAATAAAACAAAGGTATTGTGTCCAACTACAACTAAAAAATAAACATTAAAAATAGAGTCTCTGCACATGTGATCGGTTAAGATGAAGTCATACTGCATTAGGTATGGCCCTAGTAACTGGTGTCTTTATAAGAGAGGGGACAGGAACGCACACACAGAGGATGTCATGTGAAGATGAAGGCAGAGATTGAAGTGGTACATCCACAAAACACAAGTGCCAGGGCTTTCTGGCAACCACCAGAAGTTGGGAGAGTAGCATGGGGGGGTTCCTCCCTCATGTTTTCAGGGAATCAACCTGGCCTAGGTTGATTGTTAGCCTCCAGAACTCTGAGAGAATAAGTCTCTGTTGTCCCCCAATTTCTTGTGATTTGCTATAGCAGCCCTAGGAAATGGTACAGGGCCCAAGAAGCTGGCACTGGGCATGGAAGGTACAGGCAGCCAGGGCCTGCCTCTGCCCCCAGCTCCGCCACTTAGGAGTCAGGTAAATGTGGGTGAAGTTTTCACCTATGTGGGCCTCAGTTTCCTCCTTATACAATGAGGATACTACCATGACCTCATAGGGTTGCTGGGAGGGTCAACTGTGTTCAGGGAGGTAAACAATTGGCACAAAACTTGGTACATGATAAGTGTTCAATAATCGGCTACCATGCTTGGGGATTAGGCTGAGTGGGGTCTCAGACTCCTTCCCACCAAACCACATGCCTGGCTCTGTCAGCAGTTGAGATTTCAGCATTTGGGCTTGGAATGTGGCCAGCATGGCCTGGCATTTTCAGGAAAAAGAGGGCTAAGGACTTGTGATCTTGGATAATCATTTGTCAAGAGACGTTGTCACCTGCTAGAATGTGAGCTCTGAGAGGGGACTCAGCCCTTTGTCCCCACAGCAAGTTTCTCAACTTCAGCACTTGGGGCCAGATGATTTCTTTACAATGGGGACCTGCCCTGTGCACTATGGGTTGTTTAACAGCACCCCTGCTCTCTCCCAGCAGATGCCCAGAGCAACACTCGTCAAATCGTGACAATCCAAAATACGTTTGGATATTGTCAAGTGTCCCCTGGGGAGCAAGATCAATGCTACTGGAAAATTTCTATCCTACAGCCAGACAAGGGCAGATGCTGCTAAATAACAAGAGGTAAGAAACAGTGGCCAGAAGTCCTGATCCGGGGTATGTGCACGCCTGTGTTTGTGGGTACATGAAAGTCAGTGCCTGAAGGGAAAGAAATAAACAAGACTTTCTTACCTTCATGGATTTGTAAAGTTTGTCAGCAAAGAAGAGAGGCTTGTTCTTGACACTCTGAACTGGTGGGGAGAGGAGGGAGATGAAGGGAACTTAGTCAGAGCTGTGCACCCAGGCTCTGTGCTGGAATTTCCCTCTTACCCCACTCTCCCAACCTGGGCCTGCAGATCATTGCAAACCCCAGGGTCACTCAGGGGATGACAGCTTCACTTCCCCTTCCCAATGCCACCTCCTTTGCTCCTTCCTAGGCCTGGCTCTCACTGGACTGCAACTCACTTCCAGTTAAGATGCTTGCAGCTCACCCAGGTCAGAAGAGGATTCCAAGGGAATTAACCCCTTCTGAGCCCAAGGAAGAGGGCCTCAAACTTTCAAGCACATCAGAATCACATGAGAACCTTGTTTAAAACTCAGGTTTTGGGCTCCCCGCTTGAGACTTAGATTCTAGAGACATTTTGAGCAGTGGTTCTAAAAGTATGATGCCCAGACTGACAGTATCCACGTAACTTGAGATCTTGGTAAAAATGCAAATTCTCATGCCCCACCGCAGATGTGCTGAATCAGAAACTCTGGAGGTGGGTGACCTATTCATCCCAGTTTGCTGGGTACATTCCCTGTCTTAGCACTGAACGTCCGTACAAACCAGTATAGGTGTTCTCCCTTCTCTAGTGATGTTTGAAAACTACTGATCTAGAGAATAGCGCACCCCAAAGATGACTGTCAGTATACTTTAAGGCACTGTGCCAATCCCTGGGGCTGACTGTTGCCCCAGGGCCTGCACATTCTTGCTGCACTGGCAGCCCCTGCACCCCACCCACACAACAGCCAATGTCACCAACACAGCACTTTTTCAAGGCCTGGGGTTCTCTGGGGTTCGCAGCTGCCTGATATCAAGGTTCCAAGGACCAATGGGGCTGTCTCAGCTTAAGGAGGAGGATTAAACACCAAGAGCAGAGAGCTATAAGACTCTGGGGAGCAAGAGGCTGGCCTTGCTTACCCCAAAGGCACAATCCCACGCAGGCCCCTCTGGAAAGATCACATCACACACCTCCCTGCTTAGCTCCTGATGCAGTTCCCCATGAGCTCTTGGGCCTGAGAGCCAAAGCTCCTGCCCCCTAGTCACCCTTGTTCCCTCCCACTGAACATAGTGCACATTCCTCTGTGTCTTGTCTGCCTGGTATGGATGTGCTTCTTATTTATTTTATTGTCCCCCTAAACCGCATCCTGCAAGGTTGCACTTGATGTGCACATCTCCTCCAGTCACGACACCACCTCCAGGAAGCCTCCCCTGATTCCAGGTCTAGGGCTTCGTGAGTCTAGTTAAGGAGCACATTGAGCAGAAAATTTTCTCCTCTACAATCAACCCTGCAAGCCTTCCTTGCAACAGCCTATGTGCCTCGAGGGACCCTGGTGACTGCCATGGGTGGAGTGGTGTAGTTTGGTATGGTATGACTCCATGCACACATGTTCAAGGTGGGAGGAGAGAAGAAAGAGGGAGAAACATGAGAAGGGCAAGATTTAAAGGAGTCTCCAAAGGCTGATTATTCTGGTGTTAAGAACACGGGTTTTGGACTCAGGCAGCCCCTGGTTCTAGTGTTAGCATTATTCTCTCTGAACCTCAGCATTGTCCTCTGTGAAGTTTCTGGTGAGGATCTGACCAAACCATAACGAACCTTGCACAGAACCTGGCTGGAAATCACAATAAAAGCTCACTTTGCCAGTGGCAACCTTGTGGCAGGGGGTGCTGCTCTAAGTACTTTATATATACTTACTCATTTAAATATTACAAAAATACGCTACAGGCTGGGTATTATTGCTATCTCCATTTTACAGAGAAGGAAACTGAGACACAGGCTTTGTGACTTGCCCAAGAACATGCAGCTAGCAAGTGGAAGAACAGGGACTCCCCCTGGAGCCCATGTTTTTAACCACAAGGCCGTTTGGCTTCCCGGACATTGTGCTCGGTGGCAAAGAACCATTACGTGGTAAGTAACAACAGCAACAGCATTTCTATCCATCTAATCCAAACCACCTTTCTTCCACATTAGCATCTCTGAAGTCCAGATGCATTTTATAATGGATGGCAGTTATGGGAAATCCTTCCGCTGACACCTCCTGGCGAGATAAGGAAAGTACATGCATCAATGCATCCTTTTAATAGCACATGAAATAGGATGCCGGTAAAAAACACGAATAAAGTCAATAGCTAGGCGCTCAACCCTTGCTCCTATCTATTTACTCATGCTTACACATAGAGAAATACAGATCCCAAAGGGAAAGACTTCTTTAAAGTCAAGAACTCGATTTATGCAGGAAGAGAGGAACCAAAGAGAGGTATTGGGAGGAGGAAAGAATGCGTGTGTGTGCATGTGTGTGCAGTGTGTCATGTGTGAATATATCCTGCATGTGCATGTCCTTATGTGTGTGCATGTGTGGTGGGTGTGACTGTTTGTATATACATTCTAGTCCTGCAGGACACCAAGTTCTTCCCTGTCCTCCTCACTGATCCTTCCCCAGGGAGGGCTGGTTTTGCATCCTGACCTGCAGCCTGGAACAGGTCTTCATGATGCTCCCAACAATCTCAACTGGCAGAAACCCTGGAGGTGACCTGAGACAGAATTCACTCTCCAGAGCCAGTAGCACAGGAAGCTGCTAAGGTGGCACTCTTTCAGGGAAGCTGGCCGTGTTCCCAGTTTCCCCAGTCCCTTCCCTTGGTCCCTGTCAGTTACCGATGGCCACAAAAGCGTCCCTGACGTCCCCAGACATCTCCTTCTTGATGACGTGCTCCACATCATAGTTGGTCATCTTGATGAACTCCTGGAAGACTGACCCCAAGAGAAGCCCCAGAGGTGACAGTGAGCTTCAGTTCAGAGAGGGAGATCACCACTCCCCAGCCCCACTCAGCTCTGCCCACAGGCTGTGTTGGGGAAGAGGAAAGGGGAGCAGAAGTGGCCACAGACAGGCTAAATACACCAGGCAAGACCATGGTGAGAAGGAATTCTGACCTCAATGTTGCTGTGGGCCCAGTGCCAAATCTGTGCCAGGCCAGAGCCCCCAGGCTGACTGGAAGCCCCTGGGACTTGGACAAGTACAAAGGACCCAGGCTGGTGTGGTAAAGGGAACAGGCATGTTGGTCATGGCTCTGCCCCTGGCTCACTGAGTGACCTCAGGTGAACCCTTTCCCACTCTGGGCTTCTTTTTCCTCATGGGTCAGGTGGGGACACTAAGACTAGTCTTGAGTACAACCCTTAGGCAGCACATGGGCCAAGGACAGTGCTACATGCTTGACATGTATTGTGTTTTGTGTCCTCACAACAATCACATGAAGCAGAAGAAAAATCCCAATTCCTAGGTAAGGGGTTTAGGTATAAAGATTCAGAAACTTGCCCAGAGCCACATGGCTGATAAGTGGGGGATTCATTTCAAGGTGGTTCAGTGCCCTAGTCCATTCTTTCAGCCACTATGTTAAAGCACCAGCTGTACTGAAATGTGCCAGACGAATGCATATTCAGCTGCTTTAGTGGAAAGGGCACTTTATGGTCTTCTCATGCAAGGGCCCCTACACATAGGTGTGCCTGTGTGTGTGGCAGCCTGTGGTTCAAACACTTACATGTGGTCTTGTGTGACCACCACCCCTCACTGCCATGCTCCTAGCAGATATCACCAATGGATTGTGACACTGAACCTCAGAAGCCTTCTCAACACAGCAGCTCCTTTCCAATCCACCAGCATTGGCCTTTAAGGTGAAATCCACTTGCCAGCCCTTATCCCAGGCATCTCACCTGCTTCTCTTAAGGAGGTGAAGGGAGATGGCCCGAGGCTGATGATATGCCAGGGTGCCTGTGACCCCATTAACCACAGTGTCCCCTACCACTGCAGGAATAGGGAGGCGGACAGTGTGCAACTGGTTCCTCTTCACAGAGAGCTGAGAGGCTCTTGCTGGATTTGCAACTCTTCCTGCTGAACTGGAAGGAGTTGGGCCTCACCTCTCCTTAGGTGCGGATAGCTACGGGTGCACAGGATCGTCATGAACCGCGTCTCCAGGGAAGTTTTATCTCCGCTGGGAGTGTCTGCGATTTCCTGCAGAGCCCGGGTGGGGACAAGGATTTGGGAGGGGAGACATAAGAAAGTCCCGGTTATGATCCACTTTCCTATCTGCAGAGGCTGAGGCAGCCGGAAGCGGGGCTGATCCAGCCGCCATGGGAGGAGGCTGAGGTTGGCCTCCTTTTCCTCAGCCTCCAGCACAGTAACCTCCACATTCCCCTCTTCAGGTCCCAGAGGCCCAGTGGGCACACTGATGGGCTCGGCACTGGGTGTTTCCACCCTGGCCTTGGGGACTGGGGCCCAGGGGACGGACCAAATTGGCATTGGGCACAGAGACTCAGGGTTCTCCTGCCTTCTGTCCTCCAATTAGAGAGCCCCTCTGGGGAATGTATACATGCACACAAGCAAGGAAAATTGGCCTAGTCAGTGTTTCCCCAAATAGAGTCAAGAGCAGACATTTTAGGGTTTTTTTGGAGGTGGGGTACCAGGGATTGAACTCAGGATCACTCAACCATGGAGCCACATCCCCAGCCCTATTTTGTATTTCATTTAGAGACAGGGTCTCACTGAGTTGCTTAGCACTTCACTTTTGCTGAGGCTGGCTTTGAACTCATGATCCTCCTGCCCCAGCCTCCTGAGTCACTAGGATTACAGGCGTGAGCCACTGCACCCTGAAAGGCAGACATTTTAACACACCTCACGTGTATGCTTCCTCAGTTATCTTCTAGTTGGCTACAGTTCTATTTACATCCACTTAACTCCCTTTGAAGTAACTCATTTTAGGTTAACAAACAAGTGAGTGGACTTAAAGAAAACAATCATAGCCGGTGGTTAAGTAGCCCAAATTGTGCCAGAGATGAACCAGCAAATTTGGGGAAACACTTGCCTGGCCCATGTTTTCCCAGCAGGGTCCTTAAGGGGCCCTGAAGGGCAGAGAGAGAAGCTGCAGAGCAAGGCCCCTAGGTCACTGCCCAGCCCCAAAGCACAGACTTTACTGAGGCTGTTAACATCCAGATGAAGATCGGGACACTCACCAAGATCTCAGCAGCCACCTGAGAGCGGGGAGGAGAGAGAGGAGGGAGAAAAGGGAAGGCAAGAGTCAGAGAGGCTGCAGAGGTTGGCTCTGGGGCTCCTGGGAGGCAGGGGGAGTGGCCGAGGTCCCCTAGAAACCCTGGGACCACTATGAGGGACAGGAGGGGAAAATGCCTGTCTCTGATCTTTGGGCTAAAGCTCAAAATGGGGCCAGGCCTGAAAATAACTAAAAATATGTGCCCCTGGGGATAAGAGAAAGACAAAGAAGTGTGTCCTTCCCTCCAGGTAACCTGGAGCTGGCTCCAGGCCTCAGTTTGCCTGTCAGAAAACTGGGAGAAAGAAACCCTATCACTCCCCACAGAGCTACTGAGAAGGTAACACGCAAGGTGCAAAGTGCTCTGCACCTATTAGCACGTTCAGAGTTAGCGCCTGTCGCATTGGGACAGGATGGCCAAGGCTTCTGGGGGGTGATCTACCTGGGGGTGACAGCCTAGCCGCAGGGTGGGGAAGGCATTTCACAGGATTCTTCCTAATGCACAGCACAGCAATCCGTGGCTGTGCTTGGGGACAAAAGCAGTTAGGCCTTTGTGTACCCAGACGATGTCACCTTTGCTTTCTTCCTCGACTCTTTGCTGACTACTTTATTCTCTTGGATAGAATGAAATCCTAATCTTTATAAACAACACTCTTATGCTCTGGAAAACTTCTTTTATTGCATAAGTTAAAATGTCTGTCATAACTTGGAATGCACGTGGCTTTTGGTTGAGCCATAATATTGCTAGGAGTGTGCCCTAGAGATGGACTGGCAAGTCTTCTACCCCATAATACAAAATGGGGCAAGGCCTGAAAATAATTAAAACTATGCTCACTGCAGCCTTCTTTGCAATTGAGAAAAAAAAAAAAAACGGTATGGTTTAGCCAATCAAGAGAAACAATCCACACAACTTTTTAAAAAGAATGAGACTGAGGGCTGGGATTGTGGCTCAGTGGTAGAACGCTTGCCTAGCATGTGTGAGGCCCTGGGTTTGATTCTCAGCACCACATATAAATAAGTAAAATAAAGGTCCATTGATACTAAAAAATATTTTTTTTTTATTTTTAATATTTATTTATTTATTTCTCGGCGGACACAACATCTTTGTTTGTATGTGGCGCTGAGGATCGAACCCGGGCCGCAAGCATGACAGGCGAGCGCGCTACCGCTTGAGCCACATCCCCAGCCCCCTAAAAAATATTTTTAAAAAATTAAAAAAGAATAAGACTGAGCCAGGTGCAGTGGTGCATGCCTGTAATCTCAGCCACTTGGGAGGCTGAGGCTGGAGGATCTCAAGTTTGAGGGTAGCCTCAACAACTTTGTGAGATACCTTTGTCTCAAAAAAAAAAAAAAAAAAAAAGGCAGGGGGTGGTGGTAGCAGCTGGATATGAAGCTCAGAAGGAGAATGCCCCTGAGTTCAATCCCCAGTACTAAAAAATTTTAAAAAAAGAATAAATATAATTAGTCTGGGATGCATGAGCAAGGCCCTGGAAGAGGAAAAAACAAAAACAACAATGAAAGAATGAGATTGATCTACAATGCTAATAAGGCATTTCCATCTAAATGATATAGAAATATAAAATAGAATACACATATTGTGTATAACTGTGTTCCTTTTATCTAGATTAAAAAAATAAATAAACACTCCCCTGCTTACTTCGAAGGACATCAGAAATTACCAAGATATGGCTGACTATGGATTCCTTTGGGAAGGAATGTGAAGAAAAACTTCAGCATTTTCTTTTATTCATTCTGAAATGTCATGATTACCTTTCCCATTGTGGGAATATTACTTTACTTATCTGTGTAAATGTCAAACAGGACTTGTCAGGATTACTAGGATTATGAACAGCTTCTGGTTTTTAAATACTGTATTGAAAGCTGTATTAAAAACAATCCAGTTAAATCTTGAGGACATTGTGCCAAGTGAAAGAAGCCAGCCACAAGGGGACAAACACTGTCTGATTCTACTTACATGAAGCAAATTCACAGACAGGAAGTAGATTGGCAGTTGCCAGGGACCAGGGGAGAGGGAAATAGGCAGTTACTGGTTAGTGGGTTTAGGTTTCAGTTTTGCAAAATAAAAAGCATTCTGGAGATGGATAGCTAGTTGTAATTCTTGTCCCAGAATGTGAATGTACTTGGTACCAATGAATTGTACACTTAAAAACAATAAGTACAGTTAATTTTATGTTACATGTATTTTATAAAAAAATTTTAGTTTGAGCACTAAAAAAACCCGCAAAAAGCAAAAAACAAACAAACAAACAAACTTCGTATTACTTAAAAAAAAGAGAGAGAAAAAAGAACGGGGATGGGGCGGCGTTTAAAAAAATAAAACAAATGGGCTGGGCTTGTGGCTCAGAGGTAGAGCGCTTGCCTGGCTGCGTGAGGCACTGGGTTCAATTCTCAGCACCACATATAATTAAATTAATTAATTAAATAAAGGTCCAATGACAACTAAAAAAATATTTAAAATAATATAAAGTGCTAAATATTCTTATTTATTCAGGTCAGACAACCCCGGATGTATTTTTTCCAAGACAACTTTAAGACAATAACATCTATAATACAAAAAAAAGGTAGTAGGAGCCAGGTGTGGTGGTGCACTCCTCTACTCCCAGCTTCTCGGGGAGACGGAGGTGAAGCTGATGCAGGAAGATTGTGAGTTGGAGTCCAGCCTGGGCAAATTAACAAGAGCCTGTTTCAAAAATAAAATTAAGATAAGGTCTGGGGCTGTAGCTCAGTGGTAAAGTGCTTGTCTAGCATGTGCAAGGTCCTGGGTTCAAGTCCCAGAACCTCTAAGAAAAATGTGGTGGAAGATTAAAATAATATTCCCCACAAAAGCTTTTCCTTTTAGCTCAGCTACTTCTTGCAAAAATTAATCTAGGGCTGGGGATGTGGCTCAAGTGGTGGCGCGCTCGTCTGGTGTGCGTGCGGCCCGGGTTCGATCCTCAGCCGCATACAAACAAAGATGTTGTGTCCACCAAAAACTAAAAAATAAATATTAAAATTCTCTCTCTCTTCTCTCTCTCTCACTCTCTCTTTAAAAAAAAAAATTAATCTAGGCAGTTCCTCAAGAGAGTATTCTGCAATGGGAAGGAACAGACACAGATGCACGCTGCAGAGTGGTCGACCCTTGAAACCATCATGCTAAGCGGAAGAAGACAGTCACCCAAGGCCATGTGGTGTGTGGCTCTACTGACACAAAATGTCCGGGATAGGCAAATCTAGCCACAGAAAGCAGACTAGAGGTAGCTTAGGGCTAGGGACATGGGAGAAAATGAGTGACTGTCAATGTGTACAGAGCTTCTGCTAGGGGTGAAGAAATGTTTTAAATCGATTGTGGTGTCGGTTGTATACATCTGTGAAGATAGTAAAATCCACTGAATTGTGCACTATAAATGAGTCAATGGCATGGTATTTGAACTATATTTCAATACAGCTGTTATATCATTAAAAAATCTGGGGATTGGCCGGACTCAGTGGTACACACCTATAATCCTAGAGGGTTGGCAGGCTGAGGCAGAAGGATCACAAGTTCAAAGCCAGCCTCAGCAACCTAGAAAGGCCCTGAGCAACTTAGCAAGACCCTGTCTCAGAAAAAAAAAAAAAAGAGTAGGGGGGTGCATAAAGTAAAATAAAAAGGCTGGGGATTCGGCTCAGTGGCTAAGCATACCTGGGTTCAATCCTTGGTACAAAAAAAAAAAATCTCTGGGGATTGATTATCTAAAAATAACTATAATGCTTCTTTTCATTGTGGTCCTGTAATAATTAGGTTATCTACATTGCTTATTGCTCAAACCAGAACGCTAAAGGGGAAAGAGGAGGCTATTGACAGTTACTGTGTGGTGAAAGGTGGAAACTGGACATGCAGTCACTCTGTTAATAATAGACTCTGAGAACCTGCTGCTGCTCCAGATGTGCAGAGGAAGAGGCTGGGGGAGGAGGCAGTCAAAACAAGCACACCAAACTGCCAAGAACGGAAGGGCATTATCTTTCTGAGGGGGAAACTTGGTCCTGCCTATCAACTGCCTTTGATTTTTATAGACACTTTGCTCTAGCCTTCCCACTACACCATTAGAAATGTATTCTAATGAAAATGATCATGAGTGTGTTAACAGTCTTGGATACTAGGTAGAGGGCTTGGTTAAATAAAGTACAGTGGATTCAGATGGAATAGTATTGGCCATTAACTGTTGCTGCTCTCTAAGAATATATGCAGCAATATGCATAGAATACTAATTATTTTTAAAAAAATTAATATTTTAGTTGTAGTTGGACACAATACCTTTATTTTACTTATTTATTTTTATGTGGTGTTGAGGATCAAACCCAGGGCCTCACCTGTGCTAGGCGAGCACTCTGCCGCTGAGCCACAACTCCAGTCCCTAGAATACTAATTTTTAAATGTTCTAGATCTACTTTTATATATCTACAGAAAAACAATTTGAATATGTGCAAGTAGACTATAGGTTTTCTTTTCCTCTATTTTCTAGTTTCTGTAAAAGAATATGCATTACTTATGTAACAACAACAATAAAATTCTATTTATAGGGCTGCAATTGTGGCTCAGTGGTAGAATGCTTGCCTAGCATTGCAAGCCACTGGGTTCGATTCTCAGCACCACATATAAATAAATGAATAAAATAAAGATCCATCAATATCTTAAAAAAACTTAAAAAAAATCTGTTTATAAGAAAATGGGTCCATCCTAAAATGAAGGATTATCACCCTAATCTGGAGAAGCAGCTGATTTAGGCAGGGCTCTGGCTCAAGGGTCTCAATTGCTTCCATTCAGGCTGTCTCTCTCCCTTTCTCTCCTGCAAACCAGCTGCCCGCTGCTAGTGTCCATTGGAAGCTTAAGCTCACAGGCAGACCAGGCACCAGGCAGAAGCATTCCCTGGAAGGTTGAATTTTGGGATAGGGGATGGATTCAGGAAGAGAGCTAAGACCAAAAGCCCCCTCACAGCACAGTGACACTACTCACTGTAATACTTAATAAACATCTGTTGAATGAGTGAGTAAATTGTGTTCACACCAAGCTGCGATTGTGTCTGGCTGGATTTCCTGACTATCCCATAAATGCGCCCAAAATATAAATGACATCCCACGATTCAGCTAGGAACCCTGAAGCTCCTGACAACTGTATTCCAAAGCAAGGGCAGGACCTCTAGACAACTGCTACCTGTTTTGCTAAGCTGCAGGGGAAATTTCTGGACTGGGTCCTGGAAGATTCTAAATGATATTAAGGATAGACTTTGGAGTCAGGCAAGACCGAGTTCAAATCAAACCAACGCCACTACTCTTAGAAACTTCCCTTAGAAAAGTTTAGGAGTTTCATTTTCCTCCAGTAAAAACAGGAAACATAATTGACATAGAAGAGTTCAGCATTATGCTCAGTATAAAGCATGCATTCTAATCATTGCAATTGTACTTGTTGGGGTGCCGCTAAGGATTTTTCTAGCTCATTAACTGTTGCAACATACCACACACCTGTGGTTGCAGCCAGGAACAGAAAAGTTGCTGCCTGACTCTCAATCCATTTTCTACCCATCAGCTGAAAATAAGGGGCTTTGCCCTTTGTAGTGTCTCTATTCAATCCCAAGACATTGAGATTTTGAGGGGGTGGGGAAGGGGCAGGCAGAAGAGATGGAGACAGGTTCTGGGTCAGGCCAGTGGATGCTGGGATCAAGTCCCAGGTCAATAGGGACAATTCAGATGGCCTCAGTAGGGACCATGCATTCATAGGAACCATCAGGGGAAATAAATTGGGGGTTGTCCAGCCTCTGGAGAAGCCATTTCTAGACCTAAGCTTCCTGGCCTAAGAAGCTGGGCAGCAGATGAGTGGCTAAGAGATCCTGGTGAAACCCTCCCCCATAATCATTCAACAAATACTTATTGAGTATTGCTGAGCATGTGCCACTCTGGATACATGCTCAGACACAACAGAATGCACGGAGCAAAACAGAGATGCCAGCCCTGGGCTTCTCCCAGGACACTCTCTTCAACCTCAGCCCCATTTGATAGATAATAAGTCCTCTTTCCCAGCAAGATCCCAAGCCTGCTCCCTCTAGGTCAATTCTACCTGGGCCACTGGTTTGCTGTGTGACTTTCTCCAGAAGACATTCACCCACTCTGGCCTCTGTTTTTCAACTGTAACTTGAAAGGTTTGACCTGGGTCATCTGTACATCCCTTCCCATTCCGAGGAACCTACTGCTCACATAGGAAATGCCGGGAAGACTAGCATCTATTGCCAAATCTCATTCTGAAAATCTTAAAGTCTCAGTTCTAAAGGGTGGAAATAGAGGGGCCCAGAGTCTAAGAGTCCACCAATCAAACCGGCGACACCTCTGCAGGAGCCTACCCCACTTCCAGACTGCCAGGGCCTGGCCTGACGTCACTTAGAGAGGCTTCTCAGAAGAGCCCAGCTAATGGTGGCCTGGGGTCTCACCTGGGCATCTTCCCGGGCCTGGTCTCGGTCTTCTCCTCCTTCCTCACGGTTTCCCTGCAACAAGACCAGTAAGAAAAGTCAGTTCCTACACATGCACCCATCCCTGTCCCTCAGCATCCCCAGTTCCACCTTCCCAAACTCCTTTCCTTATCTGTAACACAGGGACAATAATCCTGCCTTCTAGGATAGGTGGTGGTGGCACTTAGAGCCATGCCTGACACAGTGAGCTCTCAATATTTGTGGATGAGGGCCTGATACTTGGGTTATGAGGCATTCAAGAGATGGTGGAGGAAGCTCCTGGGTAACATCACAGGAGGAGGTCACCCATGTCGTCTTGTTCTATGAGCTGGGAGTCCAAAAGCCATGCTGATGGCCATCAAAGAGGGCTGCCTGGAGAAGATGGCACCAAGCCAGCTTTGAGAAGTGAACAAGGGTAGGTGGTGAGACACTGAGAAGTCAAGAGGGGAGACCCCTCTCTCGCACTCAGCCATGCTTCCCCTCCTCCCAGGCCCCATGAATGCACTCACCGTGGCCAGAGAAATGAGGATCCTCTTAAAGTGGCCGGATGTGTCTGAGCTCAGGGCATCCTCCAGGGACTTGTGATAGTCTGAGACAGAGAAAGGGGGTGTGGGCACCTGCTAGCCAAGCTCAAACTTGGGCCAGGGCAGTTGTTAGCAAGGAGAGGTGGGAATGAAGGGGTGTGTATTCAACTCTCGGGGGCATCCAGTCATCCTTCTGCTGATTTTGTAAGACAACTGGTATTCCCATCAACCCTCACCTCCTCTGCATCCTTCTGCTTACATGGCTGGTTGAGGTCTCATAGTATCTCACCTCTCTCCCTTAAAACCTCTATCTAGACCCAGGAGCACAACTGTGACCATGTCACTCCCCTACTCAAAAATTCTACTGTAAACTGTTTATAAGAGAAAAACTGTCTGCGGCTTTTCATAATGAAAATAAGAGGCCACTTGTTTAAACACTAAGAATTTGAAGATAGCAACAGCAGAGCGTGCATTTAAGCAGAAGACCCTGCTGAGTGTGGGCCCTGGACAGCTGCTCAGGCCATACACCATGAAGTCTCTCTCGCTCTCTTTAGTGGGCTGGGAAGCTCTCTCTTCTCACCTCCTTCCAAACCTTCTTCCACTGCCATGCCTTTGTCCTACTGGGACACCTCTGTCTTTCTCCAGACACAGGGCTGGGCACACCCAAGGGGCTTATCCAAGCCTCGTGAACTGAGAGAAAGGAGATAGGCTGGAGCTGCGGGTGGAGTTGAGGCTGAGGTTGAGAGCAGAGGGCCCTGGCTTTTCTTCCGCCTGCCTCCCAGCAGCACTAGGCCCAGTTCCCCAGACTTACCCTCCTTGTAGGCCTCATTGATGGCCCGGATTTCATCATTGTTCCGAGTGGCCAGGATTTCGATCAGAGCCTTTTCATCCGTGCCAGCTCCCTAGAACATCCAGGCAAAGACAATCTTGGCCACTGTCCTGACCTCTGTGCCCCACCGGAACCAGCAGAGACTGGTGCCCACACTATACCTCCATGGCCTTCTTCAACTGCTTGGCATCATAATGGGCTGGTGGCATCATGAGCCCGAGAATCAGCCTCGCCAGGTCTCCAGAGATCTCAGACTTCAGGTCAGCCATTAAGTCCTACAAAGGGCAGGGCCAAGGTCATGCCAACATCAAAACTCATTAGGAAATGAGGAAACAGGATCTCCCTGTGGGAAAGTCACAGGAGTCTGTCTTTGCTGATGTTAAATTTTATATATTATATCTATTTTTTTGGGGGGGGGTAGTATCAAGGATTGAATTTAGGGGCATTCAACCACTGAGCCTCATTCCCCAGCCCTATTTTGTGTTTTATTTTATTTTTTTGGTTCTGGGGATTGAACCCAGGGGTGCTCTACCACTGAGCGACACGCCCAGACTGTTTTAATTTTTATTTTGAAAAAGGGTCTTGCTAAGTTGCTGGGGCTGGCCTCAAATTTGTGATTCTCCTGCCTCAGCCTCCAGGATCACAGGCATGAACCAATGCACCAGGCTTGCATTTATTATTCAGATGAAGTTCAAGAGAGTGGGAGAAAAAGAACCAAGAAGCAGATCTGCTCTCCTGGGAGGCAATGCTGCAGGACACCATTTCCATCTTGGGGGAAACTCATCAGCCTAAGCCAGGTGCCACCAAGGTGTGATAATCACTGACACTCAGCCTTGGGGCTTTGAAGCCAGCTCTCTCTCTGCACAGAGGAACTGCAAGTCCCCCAAAGCACCATCTGAAAACACTCATATCCCTGATCGGGGACCCATGCTGAGCTTCTGCCTCTACTGTGCCATCTCGCACAAGTGTCACTGATAGCAAGGAACTGGGGGAGCCAAGAGGCATGTCTGCGGCAGCCCAAACCCAGTACTGGAGACATTCCAAGATCATCTAATCACACGAGGTTCCTATTGCCATGAAGACATTTGTGCCCAACAGTGCAGAGCTGGCTGTGAGGGGATGAGCTTCATCAGGGGAGGTGCGTGGATGGGGGGAGGCCCTTACCCGGCCAAAGTGAGACTTGAAGGTCTGCCGGATCTGCTGGCGCTGGGCATTGCTGCGATGCGTGATGATATCAATGATGGTGTCCTCGTCGGTTCCTGAATCATCAAAGCCACATGCCTCAGAGGAAGGCCTATGACTCAGCTTCTCCATGTCCCCCCAGTGATGGTCCCCATCTAGGTAGAAATCTGGCCAGGCAGTCATGTGCTTCTGAGCCCCTGCCGGCCCTTTGTCTTTGGCTCAGGCCACTGACTTCCCCTGGATCCCTCCCAGCTTCCTTCTGTCAAGTCACTGGTTGAGAAAAAGGGATACCTACGAAGGGAGAGAGCACTGGGTTGGGAGTCAGGGACTCTGGTTCTAATCTTGGCTCAGACAGTGCCATCAACCTCAGATCTGGCACAGGACTCATTTTTACATCTATCATCTTACAGACCTAGATATGCGTGATAGATACTATTCCCACGAGACAAACAGAAATGAGGCCTGGAAGAGTGGACTTTCCCTAAAGCCTACCGGGAGTTGCTGTGGAACAGCGAGGAGGAGAAAAGGTGATGGAAGCCAAAGCCCTGACTCTCTGTCCCCAGCTGGGTTTTCTTGAGCACAGGTCCAGCTGGGTGCTGTGGGGCTTTTTCCACAACAAGCAAATGCCAGCCTAGAAGAGCTGACCAGCAGGGGGCGCTCTCGTTCCAGGTCTGGGTTTCTCAGCTACTGGGTCATCACCCTCATTTTACCCAGAACAGTTAAAGGACTTAGGACTAAGTCACACCGTGAGTCAGCAGCAAAGCCACAGCACAAATCCAGGCTTTATGACCTAATACTTTCTTTCACACCAGTATACTGTACCCAAGGCCCTGAGGGGGCACCTTGGTCTCCAGGAAAGACGCCTGCCAAGTTCCTTACAAGCCCTCTCTCGTGCCCTTCCTTTCCCCACTGAAGGAGCCAGGAGGCTCCCAGGAGGGTGAAGACCTGGCCTCCTCATTATGCAGACATTAGCTGGATGTCCCATCCCTGGGTCCTGCCCAGCCCATTGCCAAACCTGCCACACTGCTGCCCCAGAGGCCAACCCTGCCCTCATGTGCTCCTTACCAAGTCCCTTCATGGCTTTCCTCAGGGCTTTGGCATCTGCATCAGGGTTGAAGTCACCTGCTGGGCGCACGGTTCCCTTTAGCTGTGAGAAGCAGAAAGAGCATGAGCAATTGTCTAGAGGCTCCAGAGCCAGGCCAGAGAGGAGCATGCGAAGGGGGGAGCCTTCCCCGTGAGCTCCAAACCAAGCAGCTTGGGGAAAAGAGGCAGGGGAAAGGCACAGCAGACAGACCCTGAGCCAGAGCTGAGAGGGACAGAGGAGAGAGGTGGTCTCAGGCCTGGAGCAGGGCAAGAGCTGGTCAGGGAAAAGGAGTCGGCTTCTGCTATAGGACTCATCCTGTCCCAGTTTCCTGGGACTGCGTACTCCATTTGGGCCCCCCAGTCCTTCAGAATGCCACCCTGTCTCTAGGGCCCTGTTGCCCGTTAGAGTCACTGCCCCTAAAAAGGCAGCCAAAGTGTTCTGAAATATTATACCAGAGTTTCCCAAATTTCAGTCACCCCCAAGTGACCTTCACACTAGTTTCTACATTTGCATATACCCTGTGATAGTCTTAATATTTTCCCTGAGTCAACTTCTTTTCTGTTTTACTTAGACATATCTGTTTTTGTTTTAATTTTTGGTGCTGGGGGTGGAGCCCAGGGTCTCCACATGCTATACACAAGTTCTACCACTGAGCTACTAAGACCCAACCCATTCGTTTGAAGTGCATTTGAATACATTTAAAGGACAAAGATAATTTTTTTCCCTATTTTGTCCTTGTATATACTCTCTTGTGCCCACAATAGTGCCTGACTCATAATAGGCATCAAAAGATACTTGTTAGATGAATTAATGGTTGAAAAAAATTATATTACAATAGTGAATTAGGAAGTATCATACGCTATAAAAGCCGATAACCCATGAAAATGTAATAAAAACAAAAAACAACAACGTTAACTATGACCGAATTTCACAAGATGTCATCGCTTGCCAAAAGCTCTGAACTCAGAGCCAGCTCTCTTCGCTCTTTTTTCCTTTTGGTACTGGGGGTTGAACCCAAGGGTGTTTTACTCCTGAGTTACATTCCTGGCCCTTTTTATTTTTCATATTTTGAAACAGGGTCTTGCTAAGTTGCTGAGACTGGCCTGGAGCTTGGGGTCCTCTTGTCTCAGCCTCCTGGATCACTGGGATTATAGGCATGTGACACTACACTTGGCCCTTTGCTCTGTGAAAAAGGATAGTCAATGAGTGCTGGGACTCATTTGGCACCAAGCTTAGACTATTTCTTTGACATAATCAGAAAGATCGATGGAATTGAAGAGGAATTGCTCTCCCACTGTGTGGGGTTCGGTGTCACTTAACGTCCTGAGGGTCCTCCACTCTGCCAGACTAAGTTCATTTCTTGTTTAACTTAAGATCATTTACATTAATAGTTCTTGCCTTACAACAAGAACATCAGAGCTCAAGAGCCCTTAAGTCACCAAGATGGCCATGACTAACCCTTCATTTTGAAGATGCAAAAATAGAGGCTCAGAGACAGGTGGGTACTTGCCCAAAGTATCCCAGACAGTGACTTATAGAATCCAAGGTTCCAAATTGTGTGGGCCAAGTATTACTGGCCTCTGGAATGGTTTGTCCCAAGTGCTTCTGTGAAACATTTCATCTCTGTCTTTGTGGACCCCAGGTCTGAGGATGCTCAGGAGCACAGCCTCGACTCCTTCAGTGCCCCCAGGGATCTCAGTGTGTATGCCTGGGAAGCCTGGCTACTGGACCCAGGATGAAACAGGAACCCCATGGAACCAGCCAGGTCTCTGCTTGAGCAAGCCCTGTTAGCAGTGAGTGGGCCAGAATACTCCCCAGCGTGTTAGAAGTTAATGCAGGAATCAGGTGCCCCCTCCAGAAGATCCCCCAACCAATTCATCACTCGAGGGGAGAAAAGGAAGCTGCAGTTGTGAGAATCTGTCTCAGGTTGGCCGCCAGGGGGCAGCTGGGTGCCAACCAGAGCAGCAGGAAGGTGCAAGCGGAAGAGTGGAAGCTGGTGGTCAAGCAGGAGGTGGGGAGGGTCTGACCTCTACTCGGGACACTGCACTAAGTTCCCACATCTGATAGGCCACCTGCGCTGCCTCCGGGAAGAACTGGCCAGCAGCACTGGAATGGAGGGGGTTGAGGGGGGTTGAGGGGGGGAAGGAGGGAATGTCATTATGGGTAATGCTCCATACACAACACACGCACACATACACACACGCGCGCGCGCACACACACACACACATTCACCAACACACACACCTGTGGCTTTCCTTTCTCTTCAGCCTGGCTTCATTCATTACCCAGAGCCCTTCCCTCGTTCCTGAGCATCTTCCATCCTCTCTTGAGCTGTCCTCCAGCTCCCTGAAACACTGGCTTCTCCCAGAAGCCTTCTTGGCCCCAGATCCAAGTGGGGAAGGACTTCTCCAATCCTTGGGCCTCCCCTTTCTTCTTAATAACATGAGTGACTTCTGTCTCAAACCCTCTCAAAGGCCAAGGGGTGGGATACGGTGTGTATGCCTGGGAAGACGGGCTACTGGGCCCAGGATGACGTTGTCCCTACATCTCCTGCAAAGTACCGAGGTATCCCCTTGAATCGGCAGACTCCATGGCACTTACCAAAGTTAGCAGGAGGCTCTTGTATCCCTCCCTTCCTTAATGGATCCTGTTGGGGTAGGGTGTGGTGGGTACTGGGGCTTGAACCCAAGGGTTTTCTATCACTGAGCTATGCCCCCAGCCCTTTTTATTTTTTTTATTTTGAGACAAAGTCTCACTATGTTGTCTAGGCTGGCCTTGAGTTTGCCGTCCTCCTGCTTCAACTTCCCAAACTGCTGGGATTACAAGTGTGCACCACCACACCTGATTCTTTAATTGATTCTTAAAGACCTCAGAGAAGAGAAATCAGAGCACTCACAATTCCCTTTCTACAAATTCATCAAGCCATGGCCCAACTTAACACGACAGGAAGAGGTCCCAGGCCTGGCCCAGGTCTCTGCTTTGTTTCTTTCTTCATGCACCATGTAACTGTGACCTCAGTTATATGACAAACCAGGTGGTCCATCCTTGTCTCCAGGCCTTTCTACTTGTGAGTTCTTCTACCCCAAACACTCTCCCTCCTTTTACTTGGCTGTTCCTCTTCCCCTTCCTCCTTGGGTCTCTGCCCCATCATCTTTGAGGAGCATTCACAGTTTAGGGTCAGTGCACCTCTGTCTTTCATGTACATGGTGCCTATACTTCTCCCTCATTGTAGGGCTGACCATGTTGGCATACTGGTCCGCATCCCCTGCTACACTGTAGGCTTCAATGGGAGCTTCCCCACAGGGCTGTACAGAAGGCACTTGATACAAATATCCTAATCAATGAGTAGGCAGAGCAGGAGCTTGTATTTCTCCCTATAAAACACACGATGTAACTGAGAAGCAGCTACAAAGTAGTAGGGCCTGGACTCCCATGTTCTCTCTTTTTTCTTTTTCATTTTGAGGTGCTAGGGATTGAACCCAGGCCTTGCATGTCAAGGAAAGTGCTCTACCACTAAGCTACACCCCAGCCCTTTTTATTTTGAGACAGGGACTTGCAAAGTTGCCAAAGCTGTCCCGGAACTTGCAATCTTCCTGTCTCAGTCTCCTGAGTGGTTAGGATGACAGGTGTGTACCTCTGCATCTGGCTGGACCCCCATATTCTTGGTCCAAACTCCACCTTGACCTTCCAAGTTCACAAGAACTTATTCACAAGAGACATCTCCATGTATAAGAGAACACACTCATGTTCAGACACACAGACACTTCCACAGACCCACAAACACAATAGAAGTCAACAGAGGCCACCTTTCACCAGCATGGTGCTCCTGGCTCAGAGGGAGCCCCAGCACATCCAATCCATCCATCGGGATGAAAGCCAGGAGAATCCCAGGCCACTCCCTCCGGCCTGACCCAAGAAGCCACTTACTCATCATCTCCCCCGCACAGTTTTAGCAGAGCCTTCTTGTACTCGCCAGAGGTGTCATTCTGGGAAGAAAGAGAAATAAAGGTGACCTCTCACCCAGCCCTGGGTTCTTCTCAGACAGAAGGCAAGGTTCTGCATAGCCCAGAAGAGTGGAGGGCTGCACACACATTCACAGCGAATGAGTGTGGAGGTGTCCTAGACCACCTAACAGGGTGGGCTGGTCAATATTTAACAACAGGCTCTCGGGGGTGGGGGGAAGGAAGAAAAGTAGGAAGGAAAAAAGGTATTTGCCAATTTCTGTGGTGTAAATACTTCCCAAAATGGAGAATTCTTGCTGCCAGATGCCAGCGTGAGAGAGCCTCAGCACACCACTGCCACCAGAGTCCCTAGCCCAGCCCTTCTAAGGGAAATATTCCATGGAACTCAGGCTCCATGAAAGAAAACATTGGGAAATGCTAAAAGTCAAACACGTATCAATAATAAATGGCATATTCTATAGCCTGCTTGAGGTTTCTTAATAAACTTCAAAATATTAAAGGCTATGAGAAGTTACTGGTTTATCTTTGCACAAAATTTGGAAACATACCTTAGGAACACAAGTGAGATCTCTTGCCCTGTCACCAAAAAACTTCACTCCAAAAAAAAAAAAAAAAAAAGGAAAGCCCCCCTAATTTTATATCTGTCTTGTGAAAAAGAGGCTGGACACCTCACAAGCATCTCTGTCTGGCCCATGACCAGAGGGGTTCCTCAATTAACTCTCATTTATTCTTCAATGGGTACCGTCTTCCAGCAGAATGTACATTCCCCCTGCCCCGGGCGGGGGTGGAGGTGGGTGACTCACAGTCCTTATCCTTAAATCAAATCATGTGCCCTCCACGATACAGCTCTGCCTTCCTTTTCAGCCTCATTTCTCACAAGCACTCCTGACACTTGAGACCTAAGACACGGGCTCCTGGAACTTCCAAGAGATCCCCAGCTTTCTCGGATGGTGCCTTTTCTCCTGGTAGTGGTTCCCAAGCCCTCTGTCTTGGAAGAAAGCTCTCTGCTCCCCACTGCACCCCTATGAGGTCTGCTGACCTTGATCATGCTGTAGAGGGACTTCTCATACTTGGTCCGGAAGATCTCCCGAATGTCCAGCATGTCCAGCTCACTGCGGGTGACCATGATGCGGATCAGGGTGTTGTCGCGAGTCCCCAGGCCCTGGAAGACAAGCAGGGTCAAGTAACGGGGCCTTGAGAGAAGGCTGTGGTGCTGACAGCCCCCAGTTTAGTTGCCAGTAAAGAATAAAAGAGGCAGACATTGACGTTCCCTCTGAAGGTCCCTGTGTATCCCTTCTTGCTTTTTATAAACCTTGTCTTCTGTCTGAAAATATCATTTTCATCCTTGATTTCCCCAATGATTTTTATAATATTGCAACTCTAAGCAATACTTAGATGTGCACATTTTGGAACTTTGTAAAAATACTACTGTAGATTTATGTTTCCATGCTCCTCTGGGTGGACATGGGGTTGCTGCCCATTTTTTTCCTACAGATGATAATGTCACGAGCATTCTTAGGAGCACGTGTACAGGTAAACATCTCTCCAGAACTCAGCTGCCCAACCTCACTATGGCACACTGGCAGACAGAGCAGGGTGGGTAGTCGATTTTTCCCTTCTGGGATGGCCAAGAAGAGCCAGAGAAGCCTGAGCTCCTGGGCCTTGGGCCTCTGGCAGCCAATGACTGCATTCACTCACTCTGGTGTGCCACAGAAAGAGCCTCAGTTTCTCTGTCCTATGTGTAAAAACCTGTGAAATACTGTTCTCAAGAACTCAGCCAAAGGGGACCTGCTGGATCATAAGGAGTGTTGGCAGTTACGTCACAATGTTTCCCGAAGTGTTTTGAAGCGTTTTTACCCATGCACATTGCACATAAACATTCTGGTTAATCACTAGTTTTTAAAAGTGTGGGCGGCTGACCCCCACACACGGCTGGATGGACTGGGTGTCGTCTGCCACCATACTTACTGTACGACTGATCACGAGGTCGGGGCAGGTATACCCGCGGCAGGATGTGTAAGCACTCAGTGTCCCAGGCTCCAGAGCTCACCTGGGACAGAGTGCCATCACCAAGGTGAGGCCCATGGCCAATCCCTGAGGGCTCTCTTTGGCCAGTGGACATCAAAGACTTGCCCGAGTCCCAACAGTCCTGTGAGGGGTGAGCAGAGCCCCCCACCCAGCCTGGTTTATATCAACCCCCCACATACCTTCATGGCCTTGAAGAGCCTTTCAGCAAAATACTCCGGGGTGCTGCGGACGCATTTTACTGGAAAAGGGAGGAAGAGGGAGAGTTATTTCGGCCACCTTGGAACACAGAGGGGATGGCGCCTGAGCCCTTCTAGGTTTCTGTATCTTAGAAGTCACCTAGTTCAGAGGCGGGAAGAACCCTGGCTCCTGATAGCTCTTAGCCCCAGAGCACCTTGAATCCATTTGCCTCTATCACAAACCCAGAGGGTAAAGAAATCAGGAAATGAGCCTGTTGAAATCTGAGTAGCCCATCTCAAAGGCCCACTTCATCTTTCTCATCCTTTCAGGTGTCACAGGGAACTAGGCCAGGCCAGGGGGTAGAGTCTGGGGTGGAGGTGGAAAAGGTGCATCTTTAGATTCTGCTACACCAGAAAGGTACTGGCAGCCGAATCACTTCCGATCTTGCTGGTAGCGTGTTCCTGACCCTGTCTACATCACGTCACGTTAGGCTGGAGAGGGCAGCTCTGGGTGGGAAGATGAGGCCCTCCTCCACAGAATGCAAACACACAGCTTACTGCTGATTCAGCTGCTGTGACTCTTGGAATGTCAAACGTGCAAATGACTGGGGTCAGGCAGCATTTAACAAATAACTGGGGTCAGGCTCCCGTTTAACAGATGGAGGACGTGAGGCCCAGTCAGTTTAATTTACCTGCCCACCTAGGGCAACAGCAAATTTGGAAGAAGCCCTGATTTTTCTTTTGGTACTAGGGATTTAGCCTATGGGCACTGAGCCACATCCCCAGCCCTTTTTATTTTTTATTTTGAGACAGGGTCTCACTAAGTTGCTTAGGGCTTTGCTAAGTTGCTGAGGCTGGCTTCAAACTTGTAATCCTCTTGCCTCAGCCTCATGAGCTGCTGGGATTACGGGTGTGCGTCACCATGCCTGGCTATAAACCCTGGGTTTGAATTTAAATTCCACCATTGATTGGTCAGCTCCTGGCATCCCACCATCAGAGCACCCCTAATTCATTATAAAACTACCCACTGGCATGTGACTCAGTCTCTGTGAGACTCAGTTTCCTCATCTGTGAAATGGAGATAATGACCATGCCTGCTCAGTGTGGTGTGTGGTACAGCAGATCTTCCACATAAGCCTCCGATCATGGTCATCATTATCCCAACTCTAAGCTCAGCGCTTTCTCCCTCTACAGCATTGGAGGTCAGTAGCTGAGATTCAACTTGGCTTCCTGCAGCCAAGCTGCCCTGGCTCCACCTTTAGAATCCATGGCCCATCTGGTTTTCTCAACTTGATAACAAAGAGTTCCCCTCTTCCCTCACTCCTGGGCTGGTATCCCAGAATCCCTCAAAGGCCCTGGAAATGCAACATGAGGACCTACCCACGGCCAGCATTAGCTTCTCAAAGTCCCCGGACAGCTCCGCTCGGATGCTAGCTTCGATTGGCTTCCCCGTGGTCTTCAGATACTCATCAAACACTGAGTGAGACAGAGACAGGATGTCTGAGAGTGCCCCCTAACACTGAGAAGAAATAGGGACCTCAAAGGACAGGCTGCAGTAGGGGGCAGCTGTAGGTCTTCTCTGGAGCTTACCCAACCGAAGATGCTGCTTGCTGCGATTTCCCAAGATGTAAATGAACTGGGCCTCATCTGTTCCCCATTTCAGTTCCCCTGCCTCAAACAGGTCCTAAAGGGGAAGAGGTGGGATTTAACTCAGAGAAGAAACCTGAGGAGACACTGGCCAGGCCACTCAGAACCATACCAATAACTAGTGGCCTCTGGACCTCTGCATAAACCTCGAGTTCTTTCTTCCATCCTTTCTGGAGAAGGTTCTATTCAACCTCATGTCCCAAATTAAATGTCCCATTCTTTCTCAAAGTACTCCCTAATGTTCCAGCAGGGTTCTCTTCCCCTTTTCAAGGCTCTGTGCATTATGATCTGCTCATAGATCTGTCTCCTAACCATTTCTTTCCCTCCCAACAAGAAGGGATGATGTCATAGCATTCTCTTTACCTGTCCCTATAGTCACAACAACATAAGGCAGAGGCTGAAAACATCTGGACATTATGGTATATTGATAGAGAAGTGTCTGTGGGATCAACATGAGTTGTCTCTCCCAGTACTGTTTGATTTTGTTCATTAGCGATTACCCAATGCTTGGCAGAGTGCCCAGCACAGAGTAGGTGTTTAATTTCAAAAAAACATGAAGTAAACAAATGAATAAACAATGAAACCTCCAAAATACATCTCAGCAATTTTCTCTGTTATGCATCTTTGAAAGACAACTTAAACCTTTTCTTCAACAAAGTGCCAAATACCGAGGTATTTGATACAAATGGCTTCACCTCCAGCCTTTTTCAGGGCTCCCAACCTCTCCCCTCTCTCAAGGGTCCTCTGCTATGCCTTGGGGACCTCCATCAGGGCTCATTTACCTGGACATCCTGTTGTACCAAGTCCTCGCTCACTACATTGTCCTCCTCCCTGGTTCCCTGGATAGGGAGACAAGAAATAGGTTTCAAATACTACAGGGCCAGGAGAAGGACCTGGTGATGATGGTGGAGACAAGGAAGGCTGAGGAATCCCGGTGGTCCAGAAATGTCCAGGAGCAGTGACTAGGTCTGGAGAAACAGCAGCTACCAGTGGATCAAGATAGTAGCATCTATGCTGTAGGGAATCACGGGACCCCTCTCCCAGGCTGTGACCAAACAGGAGAGTCCTAAGAATAACCACGGTCCTTCCAGGTGCCCCTTCCAGGAGAATTCTGAAGACAGCCTCTGAGCTCTGTTTAGCCCCCACCATAGGACCTGGCATTACCCACCACATATCCCTACAATGATACCACAGGGGCAAAGGGGCTGTGCATTTGCATTTTATTATTTGGAGCTCTCATACCTTAACCCAACTTAGCAATGAGGATTTGGAACTTGGGCCCCATGATCTGAGCTCCCAGGCTGCAAAGATTAACAGATCCCCTTGGTGCTTCTATTGCTCTGTGGAGCCCTCTGCTCCATCTGATAGAAGAGGCTTAGAAGCAGGAAGCTAATCAAAGGGACCAGGGCAAACCACACTGAGCTCCTTGAGCAAATGGGCAGAGGTCTGCAGTAGGCCTGGCCAGGGCTGTGCTCCATCCTCTCTCCCCGTGACACTGGGTCTCAACCCCCTGGGCTTTCTCTGGGACTGACCATGCGATACAGCTGGCATGCCTGCAATCTGTGCCACACTGCTGCCACTAGTTAGATGTGACGAGGCAACATCCCTGACTCCAAGATCCAGGAGTGGGAATCTCCTCCCCCCCAAAATAAACTTTGAAATGCGGCAAAGATCACACACTTCCTCACAACTGATAAATCCCCATCCTGTCAATATGAGGGATAGGTTGTAATGGAAACAGGAAGAGATGAATTAGGAAGAATTAATGTAAAAGAGGGAAGGGGAAGAGAGAAGTGGAGAGAGGGACAAAGTGGTAGCTTGGTTTATTATTTATTTATTACTTACATTCCTTTTTTTTTTTTTTTTTTTTTTTGAGACAGGGTCTCATTAAGTTGCTCAGGCTGGCCTTGAACTGTGATCCCTTTTCTTTAGCCTCCCAAGTAGCTGGGATTTCAATGTGTCACTGTGCCCAGCTTCAATGGCTTGATTTATACATGAGGCTTCAGAAAGGTTTGGTCCTTGGAGCTGGACTTGAGACATTGCCTTGCCTGTCCCCAGAGTGCCAGGAAAAGAAATGACACAGTGAAGCAGGCAAGAGAGACACGTTTTCCAGTCACTGAAGGCCTGATGTTGCCAGAATTTTCTATTAATCCAAAGAATCTAGAAATCTGGTTACTGAGCAAAATCTATTTTTGAATGTCAGCAATTAACTCAAAGTTTTTTGGTGTTTAAACATGTGGGAAAACAAAAGAAAAAAATCCAACGTGGTAGACTGAGTTCAGCCATGGAGAGCAGTGTGAGGCCTTCTTAGAGTCCTCTTGTGATGGACTTCATGGGCAGCAGGAAGGCAGCACAGCCTGGTGGTGGGTGATGTGATGCAGGTGGCCCTGCAGCACCATGTCCCTCCTGGTATCCCGGGCAGGTGCCATGGTTGGAGGAGCAGTGGCAAGAGGGAGGCCCAGAGAGGGGAGGAAGGAGTTCACAGGGAGAATACTGGTCACAAGACAGGAGCGTGTGCCAAGGATGTGTGGGTCTTCTGAAGGCACTGTGCTATCCAGAAGGATGGGTCCAGGCCCACCCCCCGGGGGTCCCCAATTCCATACCCAGGTGAGCCAGAGAAACCGTCTTGGGATCCAGAGGCTAGGGGCAGTTGCAGGGTGGGCAATGAGGAAGGCAGAGCACAAGAGAAGGACCTTTCCCCAAAAGCCCCTCGCGGGGCCATTTGTCTGGGAGCCTGGAGGAGGTGCCCATGGTCCTCAGCCCGACTCTAGGAGAGAGCGCCAGGGAGGGGCTCAGAGGCTCATATGGATTAACTAACCTGGAGCAGGACCACCAGCATCTTCTGGAAATGGCCAGAGGTGTCGCCGATGATATCAGACTCCAGGTCTCGCTCGTAGGCTGCAGAAAGGAACATGAGATCTAGCCTCATCCAGAGGCCTCAGGGATCCAGGAAAAAGGTCCCTTGCTACCCCACAAATGATCACCTGTTTTGTTTCAAATCCCAAATCCAGTCTACAGGCCACCGTGGCAAGACCCAGAGTGTATCTGCAGTTGTTGGGACTAAGACATCATGACATGAAATCTATCTACTTCTCTCTGTCCCTGTTGGACCATCTGACCGCGGACAATATTATCTCTCAAGGACAGTGGCTACCGCTTTTCTTTGGTTCTTTCCAATCCACAGTGACAAGATTAACTGTCTGAAAGCCCCTATTTGTCACTGGACTCTGAATAAAACATCACTTCCCTCTTGAAGGTCTTGTGTGACGCTGCCCAGCCCTCTACCTCTTCCAGCCTTATCTGGCTACCAGTGCTTTCTACCTCAGGGCCTTTGGACTTGCTGTCCCCTTTGCCAAAAGCACTGTCTTTCCATTCTTCTCACAATTGCTTTCCCTGGTGACTTATCTGAAGTGGGTCCTCCCTGTCAAAGTCTGATTCTTATTTGTTTCCTTCATAACATTTAACCCCAATGTTTATTATCATGTTTATCTGATTACCCTTTTTTTTTTTTCAACTCCTCCTCGTGGTTTTTGGTACTCTACACAATCAGAGAAACTTCTCTAGTAACATACTATAGAAATGATCCCTGAAAGTATAGTCTTGATTACCCATTTTTGTTTGTGTCTCTCTGTTATCTCATTCGTCTACCCACCACAGAGCAGGGACTCATTGGAAAGATGGACGGGTAGGTGGAAGAATCAGAGAGGCGATGGATAGTCTCAGTGTCCCCACCCTTGAAATCATCTTCATTTCATATCTGAAGATCCCGAGTGGCCCCTCCTGCCCATCTCACCATCTTTGTATGCTGCTACCAGTTGGTGGATCTGCTCATTTGTCCGGGAAGCCAAGATCTCAATGAGGCACTTCTCATCAGTGCCGATGCCCTGGAGAAAAGGCACACAGGAGTTAGGGGCAGGGGTGGTAGGATACCAGCCGCCCCTACTCAGGGTGCTCCCACCCCAGGTCTTGGGCACCAGTTGGGTTCTGGACCTGCAACACTGGGCAGCTTGCTCTTGAATGTCTCATTAAGAAACTTGATCTTGCTTTTGCTTTTTGGCCTAGTTGTACCCCTGAAAGCCAGATGGGTCACCAGCTCATCTACTGGAGTCACCTGTGGAAAGCTCACCATGGCTCTCATTCTTGCTGTAACTTTCAAACTGCTATAGTCATACTGGGAAATATGGTCTCAACATGTGCCACCAGGGTGTCAGTAGGAGAGAGGACTCTTTAAATTGGACTAAGTGATCTTCCTTGAATGGATTATCCGAGACATCTACCCAATGAAAGGAACCATGCTAGCTCTTTGTATACAAAATAAAAATCTTAAAACATCTGAGAGAGAGCGAGAGCAAGATTTTATCTTTCTGGGCCTCAGTTTTTTCATTTGTAAAAATGGAGATGATGCTAGTTGCTCTTCCAAACGCTAAGGGAGATTGAGAAGGCAATAGTCTCTCACGTAGCTAAGAGTATCAGTTTATGGAACGAATTCATGATTAATAGCTCATTGGCAGCAAAGACAGTATCACCTTATAGGAGGTGAAGTGCTAGGCACGATTAAGGGTTGTTTTGTTGTTGTTGTTGTTTTGTTTTTTTGGTGCTGGGGATTAGAACCCAGGACCTTGTGCAAGCAAGGCAAGCACTCTACCAATCAGTCTATACCCCCAGCCCCGATTATGGGCTTTTTAATATCTCCCTTCTTCCTGGAGGGCAACTCTCTGCCTCAATCAGATTAAACTTCTCCTCTTATCTTGAAAATACCTCCACAACCTCTCCTGCCATTTCCCCCAGCCTAGAATGACCTCCATACTCCTATCCATCAACCTTCTCCAGGTCTGGGGCTTGACTTGATCCTCTCATCTCCTGGGATGCCTCTTCCAACCACTCCAAGCCCAGGAAGTTACCCTGTGGGCCTCTTTTAGGGTGTCCCTGGCCTGTTGCATGTTGGATACTTATTTGGGACTACAAGCTCCTAGTGTGGGGGTCTGGGCTGAGGGGTTTGCTTTGCTCCAACATCTGTCCACATCTGCCTGCTCTGGGGTAGGGTTTTGGCAAGCTGCCTCTTAGAGCAAGACACAGCTGCTGGGTAGGTGCAGGGCTCACCAGATGTTTGCTATAGAGCCCAGGATCTTCCCATCACCATACCCCCATCCCTTACATGCACATATTCATCCCCGTTTCTTACCGAAATGGCATCTTTAATTTCTTTGGCATCACTGTAGGCAAGTGGCCTCATCAGGCCCACGATCAGCCGTTCGAACTTCCCCGTCAGCTCATACTTCAAGTCAGCAATGAGGTCCTGGGGGGTGGGGAGGTGCAGTGATAATAATAAGAATTACATTTAATGAGCACTTACTCTGACAAGCACTGAGGTTAGTAATCTTTCTGAATCATGGCTTTTGGAAATATGCGCCATCATCAGCCCTTAGAAACGGCCTTAGAGACCTCAGGGAATGTGCCCAAAGTGACCCAGCCAGCCGAGGGGCCGTGCAGGTTCAAGTCCACAGCACTGTGCCCCTCCCCATCGTCAGCTTCCTTGTCCACCATGTGTCTCTCCCACAGTCTGGGATTCTACAGAGTGGACACCACTGAGATCTTATTCCCTAGCACAGCCCTGATACATGGCACAGAGCACAGCATACAGCAGGTGCTCTAGACATACTCGAGACTGAAGGAAGAAAAAGAGGAAGAACAGGCTCTGGATGCAGGAGTGTCAGCAGAGGCTGACCTGGAGAAAGAGACTCAGAACCAGAACACAGGCGAGTGGCATCCTCCCCGCCCACCCCAGCAGCCCTCCAGCTGCCGGGCTTACCTTGCCATAGAGGGACTTGTAGCTCAGGCAGATCTCCTGCCTCTGTTTATTGCTCCGGGAGGTGATCAGCTCCAGTATGGCCTCCTTGTCACTGCCTGGAAGAGGGGAGGGCACCGGTCACCCCACCCACTCTGCCTTCAGAAAGCCCACTGGTGCTCCCTTCCCTGGGCACAGCCTTGCAGTCCCCTGAAGTCATCAGCTCACGAGGAGGAGGTGATGAGTACAGGATCCATGGGGATCTTTCAAGTCCCCACTGAAGAGGGTCATAGCACACACAATATCTCAACTCAAAAGGGCCCTCATCCAGCTTCTGCACCATGAAGGAAACCGGGGCCCAGAGAGGGGCAAGGACTCACCCAGAGTCTCCCAATGATCCAGACTTAGAAGCCAGGTTATCTATGACCTGGTACAGGGTTCTTTCAATCACAGGACAAAAGTAAGAGAACAATGAGTGCCACCCTCAGTGGTCACCCCAAAGAAAGGCAGGGGGTTGTCATCAGGAGGGGGCTCTACCAAGGAGATTTCAACTACACCAATGAAGCACTAGTTCCTTTACTTGGGTGGTAGATCTATGGGTGAAATTTCTATTATTCTTTTTTTTTTTTAAATATTTTTATTTTTTTTACTTTTCGGCAGACACAACATCTTTATTTTATTTGTATGTGGTGCTGAGGATCGAACCCAGCACCGCGTGCATGCCAGACAAGTGTGCTACCGCTTGAGCCACATCCCCAGCCCCTCTATTCTTCTTTATACCTTTTCTGTTGACCTGAAATGTTTTATTATAAAATTGAGAAAAACAAAAGAAGGAGACAAAAAACAACAACAAAAAAAAGGGAGGGTCGTGGCTTGGTGAGAGAGCACTTGGTGAGAGGTGCTGGGTTTGATCCACTATAAAAAAAAAGGAGGAAGAGGAGGAAGAAGGAATATACATTTCACCACCGCACACCTCTGCAACACCAGGACTCTGGGCTATGCCCACTTTTGAGACTACTCTTAACATCCAGTGAATCCTCCTTCCAGCAAGACCCACTCAGGTTGGTCTAGCACCCACCGAAGCCCTTCATGGCGGTGTACAGAGCCTCAGCATCCTGGCTGGGATCAAAGTCTGGGAAGTCGTGAATAGAGCCCCGGTACTTGGCACCCTGTGGAGAGAAAAGCAGAGGATGAAATGCTGACCTTGGACTTGGACTGGGCTTGCAGCCTCAACCTCTGGGCAGATACCTAACCCATATAATACCATATCCACACTCAGCCCCGGACCCTGCAAAATCAAGTTCCGATCATATAAACCGCTGGTAAGGGTAAGGATGATTCTCTTGTGCCACTGCTCCAACCTGCCCAGAGGGCAGTGCTACTTCTCCAAGGGAAGGTGGCTTAGCCAAGGCCCATAGCCCCACACCACCTTCCACCCCCAGGGGAGGGTTTAAAAAGCTGGCTGAATGGAGGGGATGGAAAGGAACCCTGTGAGAGTAACAGGTGCCCCTCCTACTTTCATGGCGCTTTATAGTTCACAAAATCCTTTCATCTGCGTTATTGTGATTATTTTAGCAACCATAGGAGCACTTATGATGATCTCTATCACAGAGACAGGCAGCCAAGCACAAAGAAAGAACCACTCGCAGGAAGTCACACAGATCCCAGACCTCGTCCCTGCTCCCCTCTGCTCTCCAGCTCCACAAACCTGGCCGCTGTCAGCTACTCAGGGTGAGGTCTTGGGCCCAGGGGACCTGGAACCACCCTTGAGTTCAATGCCAAGACAAGGTGCTACCTCTCTGGGCTCGGTAAACTGAACTGTGAACTGGCATCTAAGGACAAGCTGGCATGGTCCTTGCAGGCAAGGAGAGGAGGGCAGAGAGCCAGGAGGTGCAGACATGGAATCTAAACTGAATGCACAATGGGCTGGTTCACAGAGAAGTCAGATATGGGTCAGCCATGCCGTGCTGAGAAGTCTGGGGTCCAGGAGCAGGGAGAGCAGGGAGAGCCGAGGACGTCAGAGCCCACCCCATACGGTGGCACTTCATCTATGCCAGACCCAACGCTGGGAGCTGAAGACGTGGGGAGAGAAGAGGGGCCTAGCTCTGTCTTTCACGAGCTCCTTCCCAGCTCTGAGCAGAGACAAGCAGGCAAATTAACATAAAGCTTGTAATGAATACCTTAAGACAGAAGCAAGGTAATGTGGGAGACAGCAGAGGCTAATTCCAGCTAAGGCCTCAGTGGGGTGGGGGACCAGGTCAGGCACCATGGAAAGAGTTGTAGGGGTCAGGGTGGCCCGAAGACTGTGCCTTTCCAGGAGTGAGACAGGCAGAACAAGCCCCCTACTGACCAGTGTCTCCCAGGGCCTGCACTGCAGGACCCAGCCAGGCGCCTGCGTGCTCCTTGGTTTATGTCTGCAGAGGCTGACTCCCCTGAGGTATGCACGCGTGGGTGCAGTGTTGCTATTTAAAGTCCTGACGGGGCGGGTGACCAGAAAGGGACACTGCCTTCTTCCCGCCATCCATGAATCTCCTGCAACCTGATCATACCCCTGGGCAGAGAAGGAAAGCTTAAGACAGGTCAAATACATGGACCAGGACACATTGTAAGGAGCTCAGAGAACAGAATGGTGACTTTTCCTATGGCCAGGCTCCTTCTGCCTTACTTCACATCTCATGGGCATCTTCACCTGGGCAGGCATTCCAATCCAGGAACCCCAGAGGGCAGGCACCAGACCCACCCCGTATACGGCTCAGGGACTGACAAAGGAGACTCAAGTACTTGTCACATGAATAAATGAACAGGAGAAAGAACAACTGGCCTCCTCCAGGAAATTTTACCTCCCGCCCTTGGAGTTTCTCTCTGGATACTCCCAGCCCAGCAATACTAGAAAAGAAGAGCTCTGGGATCAGCTTCTGGGATGGATGGAGAAACGAGGGTTTAGAGATCAGAATGACTGCTTTGCAAAGGGCCTTAAGATCCGTTAGTCCTGCTTTCCTCTTGATTCTTGACTCCGTGGAGGACAGGGACTGTGTCATGAATAAGACAAGTAACTGTGCATAAGGAGAATAACTGGGTACAGAGAATGGAAAGGGCTCAGTACCTGACAGTTGCATGAATCAATGAAGGCACTCCTCAGGCTCTGAGATGAAGGATGCTTAAAGAGGAAGGCAGGCGGAGTGAGGAGTGGATGGAGTGTTCTCCTGAGTTTCTAGCAAAGTTCTCTCCAATGCTGGGAACCCTGAGACAGGCACTGGGAGCACCAAGCTTTGAAAGATGCCACTAGGGCCAAGTCTTCTAGGGTCTGTCTGGCCCCTTTGCAGGCTGCTGTTGCCATGATCCTTGGTTGATTTTCTCTCCACCTGCCTAGGTCCACCTGTCCTAATCCACAGTGGCTCCAGCCTTCCTGCCACTCTTCCCTGGCTTACTTGGAACAAGGAAGGGAAAGCTCCCTAGGAACCACACGTGGGCCAGGCGTATTGGCACATACACCTGTAATCCCAGCAACTTGAGAGGCTGAGACAAGAGGATCACAAGTCGGAGACCAGTCTAGGCAACTTAGTAAGACTCTGTCTCAAAACCAAAAAGGGCTGGGGGTGGAGTTCAGTGGTAGAATGGCCCTATGTTCAATCCCCTGTACAGCAAAAGATAAAAAATAAAAACAAAAAAACCACATGTGGTTCCAAAGACCCAAAATACAGAAGGCAGATGACATATCAAGACCACACAGAAAGTCAGAGGCCTGGCTGGGAAAGGAATCCAAGGCTCTTTCTAACAGACCAAACTTTCTTCCTTCCCCCTGGTTGCCATCTGGGATGGGGCTGGAGATGGGAAGGGCCAACCATCACGAAGCCTAGGACTTCTGCTCTGGCCAGTGATGTCCCCCTGTCCCTGTCCTTGAATTCTAAGCATTTGAGTTATTTCACTCACCATCATTCCTCCATTAATCCTCTCCTGGAACTGGCTCCTTTGGGGGTAGACCCATTTCCTCCCTGTGCCATTCTGACCCCATTTTCAAGGCTATAAATAGGCAGTAGTGCTGGCCAAGTCTTTGTACCCTAAGTGCTTCTCATATTCAGATGCTCCTGTTTCCAGGGCAGCAAGGGCCAGGGCCTCCCTACAGTTCATTCATTCATCCCCTCATTTAAGCAATCAAGCAACATTTACTGAGCATCTACTGAGTGCTGGGACCAGGGACCACTGAGATCTCCTAGGCCGGAAGAGAAGATGCACTGTAGCTGCAAATGTAATTCAGTGGGGTAGGCATTATAATGAGAGCAGCAAAGGAGCCAGAAAAGGAACCTTTAGGTCTCTTTCCTTTAGGAAGCTGTGTCTAGCTCACTGGTGTATTTCCAGCACCTAACACAAGGCCAGGAGCAGCCAGGCACTCACTAAATATTTGTTTTATAAATGGATCTATGAATGACTGAACTCATGTGCTGAGCAGGTCAGAGAAGGCTTCCTGGAGGTGACCTCTAAGCCAAGTTCTAAAAGATGAGTAACAGCTGGCCCCAGGGAGCAGAGCGATGGAAAAGGCACCAAAAGAGGAGACACATGGCAGAGGGCTGGGGTTGGGGTCAAGGAACATTCTGGAAAGCAAGCCCAGATTCTTGAATGCTTAGGGGCTGGTGTCCAGAGTCGCTAGGATGGGATGTGGCTGGAGAGTGATGTAGAAGAGCAGAGAAAAGCAAGTCACTGAGGCTGTAATGCTGCCCAGTGGCTCCAGTCCTGGCTGGGCTGCCCTGGGCACTCCCCTTGGCTACAAGCTCCTGGTACTGTGGTCCTCATCCATTAAACAGAGCACCTGCTCATGACACTGTTCCAGTATTGGACTTTAAAAAAAAAAATCCAGTTGACCCACACGACTTTTATGTAGACTAAAAGCAGTTAAATAACAGCAAGTTTCATACGGTTCAAACTGATGCCTTTCTCAAGGTTGGTACGTGAGATCTGGAAAATGTTTAACTTGTCTGCTGCGGCGGGGGTTTGGGGGAAGTGAACAAGTACAGAGGTATGCTTGAGCAGGCTGCTGCTGGAGCAGGTCTCTGAGCTCATAGTCAGATGCCCAAAGATCAAGGAATCATAAGCTGCCAGGAGGGGACAAGGAGAAGATGGAAGTCTGTCCCCAGGATGAAGGACTGAAGAGATGGCAGCAGACTACCCTTTGTTGCCCCTCCATTGTGACCCTTCTCCCTCTCTGGACAGTGCAGGTGAGTGGGGGTGACCAAGGAAGGGGCTGAAGGTGACAGATCAGGCCATGCCCTGCCAGGAAAGGGTGTCCAATGACCTTCTCAGAGCTTGGCCAAAATGTCCACTTAGAGACAAGCTTAGCTTAGTGAGGCGCAAGCCCAGTCTCCTATGCAGTTCTTTACACAAGGATAACAAAAGTGATCTCCTGTTAGGCTAGTTACCCTGGGACCCCACGTGGTGGGGGGAGCTTCGCACTGGTCACATGTAGAGCCACAGAGACAGCTTCTCAAAGCACCCAGGAGCAGACTTCCCACTGCTGTCAGTCGTTCTCACACCCACAGTGTGAATTCTGTATCTCTAAGTGTCACCTGTATGGCTGCCCAAGCCTCTCCTCATCCCCCTGACCCTGACTGCCTATCACACCGGTGACAAGATCCTGGCCACAGGTACTCATAATGGAGGGAGGGGACAGCAGGGAAGGGACTTTCCTTCCTGAAATATTCAGCAGGTCCTGGTGCCAGCTGGTGAGCAGCCCGAGCCCTGGGGCTCTATGGTCTGAGGCCCCTCCCAGGCTGTTGCTGGAGCAGGTGTCCCTGGTCTCTCAAAGCTGAAGCAGGCATCCCCAGAGAGACAGCTGGCTGCACAGGACCTCAACTGATAGGACTTGACCCAGGCCTCATCTCCATAACTCCCAGAATTCCCGGCACCAGCACCTGCCCTTCTTGCCATGTCCCCAAAGCCTTTCTACATTCAACATTGCATTCTGACCCAGAACATTCCACGAAACCGAGGCCACAGAGCCATGCCTCCTGGGAACTTCTGTGACATGGAAGTATTTCCTCATGCTTTTGGGTTTAAAGTTCCCCTCTTCTGGAAGGAGACATGGGAGGACAGCACAGTCACCATGGTGGGAGGAACTGGAGGCAGGTGATCAGACCTGAGAAGAGTGTGTTTGCGTGTGTTTGCACATGGGGGTTGGGCCCTGGAAACAGAGTTAAGAACTGGAGCAAGAGACACAAACTCTAGCTCAGTGGCCAGAAGACCTTTGTCATCTTCCTCTAATATTGTCCTCTGCAACCTCTCCCTGCCCCAGCTGCTGCACTCTGAGCACGCCAAATTACTCTTCCTCCCGGACCACACTGTTCTCTCCCTGCTCTGGCCTGATTCAGCTGTTCCTCCCTAGGCCATGCCTCAGTCCTCTGGTGTCTCCTCTGAGTAGTTCTCTACAGGCCACTGTCCCCATCCTCTCTGCTTGCCCCAGAGCTCCCGTATTTCCCCATCAGAGCACTGTGCACGAGGTACTGACCCTCCATGGGAGGAGGGCCCCCTAAGGCCCTGCTACTCTGGGACTTGATTGCAGGGGTCTATTGGCCCCTGGTCCCTGACAATAAAAACAACGATCATCCAGGGACTGGGCCTGGCCCTAGAGCATTGGCCCAGAATTCCAAAGCTCCATGCCCCAGGTCCTGGTTCCTCTGGTCCACTTGGGTCATCTGGCACCCTTCAATGCAAATGCCCATCTGGTCTGACTGCAGATGGGAAATGGGGAAACGGCAAGAGCTCTGCTCTGGAATTTTGCCCATAACCACAAATACTCTCTCCTTGTGGTCAGAGGCCACCATGCAAAGTGTGTTCCTTAGGGACTGGCAGGGAGGCCACACTGGAGTTCTCCTGAGGGTGCTGGTCCTATGTCACATAACACTGCTCTACACAAGCTCTGGGTATCCTTCAGGCCCCAGTTCATAGGGTGGCAAGTCACGAACATAAGGGTGAAGTTCTTTGCACTGAGTTCATCCACCTTGTAAGGGGGAAATGAGCCCCAAGGAGAGTGAAGAACTCCTAGCTCCAAAGGGGCCATGACTCTAGAGGGACCCCAGGCCCGGGGAAGGCAGAGCTCCGTGTCCCTCAGTTTTATTCTCCCCCTCCAATGCCATCATCCCACTGACCACACCTCTTTCTGTAAGGCTGACCACCAGGGACCACTCTCAGGCCAACTTTGGCACAAGGTGACCCCTTGGGCTGACTATGAATAGACCCCAGTCTTAGCCACACAGGAGTTCAAGTTCCAACATGTCTCCTATTCTCCTCCCAGCAGCATGGGCAGACAGAATGAGAGAGTGAGCTTAGAGTCTTCCAAGCCAGGGAAATATAATCCTGACTGCGTGTGACAGGGAACATCCCCATCTCCAGGGCAGAGAGGACTTTATTGCTTCTTGGCTTGTTGAGTATCTGTCTCCTTTCTTGGGGAACCACTCTTGGGCCATGCAGTTCATGTGAAACCAACTCAACCTCCTGGTTCCAAGAGAGGGCATGTTACCCAGGCCAAGCCAGCAGGAACGAAACCCGAGTCTTCCCCTGGAAGCATGCGTTGGTTTCTCCTGGTCTACTAAAGCAGAGGAATGGAAACCTGGAGCTGCTGGTAACTAATGTGCCAGGCAAAGAAGGACCTACTCAAGAATAAAGCCAGCCAGAGGAAGCTCACTCACAGAGAAAGAATCCTGACTATCATCTGGGCCCCTGGATCTAGCCAGACTTGAAGTCCTGTGCTTCTTGATCATTTGGGCCAATGAGCATCCTTTTCTGCTTAGGATATTGTATATCATCACTGGTGACTTGCTTCTGAAGAGCTGTGACTTTTAACAGGACTTAAACACATTTCCTGATGGTTTTAGGCTGAAGGTTATCAGAGGGTCTCTGCAGGAGGTCTAATGACTCTAGGGGGATCCTAGGCCCAGGGAAGACAGGGCACAACCTTCAGGAGAGAAAGGTCCCCTTACCTGTGCTGGATTGGCCATGGTGTCAGGTTCTGCAGCAGAAACCACTGTGGAGAAGAAAAAGAGTTCGTGAGATTCCCCTGAATTCTGATCCTTTCCTTTCTTCACCCCCACCCTAATTTTCTTTCCAGCTGCCTCAAGCCCCTCCGGTTAAACCACATCCAAAGACCTGGTCTGGCTTAGTACCTTTTTTCAGATGACAATCCATACACTAGATGGTGTCCAGACAGTCACACCAGGGCGAGCCAAGAGGGCGGGCGGGCAGGACACTGACCCAGCAGCCTCCAGGCCCTGCAGAGCACTTGCCCAGACACTAACCCTCCTCACATCATCCTTCCAACCCACCCCTCTCGAGAGGAGGAAAGGAGGCTGGGGCACTGCAATGTGTGATCCGAGGTCAACCAGCTTAGAACTGAATCCGACCACTTCAGCTTCCAAGTCAGATCCCAGATTCCAGAGTCCAATGCTATCTGCAGCCTGTGTGGCCTTTCTCCAAGTCACCAAGAATGGCTTCAGAACCCAGGACTTCTGGTGTGCAGACGGGGGCAAGGGCTCCCATCCGCACCTCTCCTAGGTCTACCATTCATTACCACCTGTCCCGAGTTAGACCCTGCTCTAGGACTGCAGGTATAGGAGAGCTGAAATCCCTGCTTTCCTGGAGGTTGAGTCCTAACGGGGGAAGAGTGACGAATGCATACCTCAAGTGGTGGTAAGGACCACCAAAAAGACAAAGCTTGGCCAGGAGAGTGACAAAGGCGTGATCTCAAGTGGCTGCTCAGAGGGTGTCATGAAGCCACCACAGAGCTTGGTGTGGCTCAGGTGGCCGTAGGAAGGAGGTTGACAGGACTGGGGCAGGAGGCCAGTGCCTCAGGCCACTGTGAAGGCTGAAGTTTTGCTGGGGGAGTGGCAAATGCCTGTCATCTCAAAGACTTGGGAGGGAGAGGCAGGAGGATGGCAAGTTCAAGGCCAACCCGGGCAACTTTGCAAGACTCTGTCTCAAAAAAGGTGTGTGTGTTGGGGGGGGCGGGGGGGGGGGTGATTGTGCTGAGCTGGGGATTGGGGATGTAACTCAGTAGGGAAATACCCCAGTTTCACTTCCCAGTACAAAAAAAAAAAAAGTCTGATTTTTTTTTCCTCTGATCAATTTCCTCTGATGAGTGAAGGCCATTGCAGGGGATCTGAACAAGACACATGATCTCATGGAGAATGGATAAGGAGTAAGGGGTGGTGATGTCAGGAGCCAGGGTCTACAGTGAAGAAACAAGAGACACAGGTACATTACCTACAAATAAATGAAAAAGAGGATGTAACTGGTTTGGAAAGGGGAAGGGAAGTGGGCAGGTGCTGGGCTAATGAGAACTCTCAGCAGAAAGGCAAGAGATGAAAGCTAAGCAAACTTTTCAGGAAAAAAAGAGGAGAAATGAAGGAACTTTGCTTTCCGTAGTAAACAGGCCTGTGTGATCTCATCTCTTTCAACCATGTCTATGTATTGCTTTTTTTTTTAATATTTATTTTTTAGATTTATGTGGACACAGTATCTTTATTTTATTTTTATGTGGTGCTGAGTATTCCAGGGCCTCGAGCATGCTAGGCGAGCGTCTACCACTGAGCCACAACCCCAGCCCCTGTGTATTGTTTTTTAAAAGTAAAAATAACAAATTTACTCAGTAAGACCCACAAGGAACAGAATTGAAAGGGGTGGTGGAAACCAAGGAGACAGTCCAGATCAATGCTTTTTATTCCTCTACATATCCCTCAAACCTCAGAGGAAATCTTGTAGACCCCAGCCCCTGACCTTACTCTTTGGGGGACACTGGACATGGTGGGACAGAGTGGAAAGAATGTAGGTTTTAGAGTCAGAGCGACCTGGATTGGAATGTTTGTTTTGTCATCTGAAGCTATGTAACCAAGGTCTCACTGCTCTATTTCTGGGTTTATCTTAAGCACAAAACTGGGGCTTTCCCTTTTCTGCCTTTCAGGGTTGTTGGAGGATGAGACCAAAGTCATCTCCAGGGCAGCAGGGACAGCCATATTCTCAGTAGACGGTGGAATTCAATGTACTGGTGTGGGGTTGAGGACAGGAGCTTTGTTCATGTGTTCCCACTGCCTGATGAGCTCCCCAAACTGCAGCAAAGGACATTTATCAGATGGGGTTGGGAGTGAAGGGGACCTGCCTGCAAAGCCAGCTCAGCTGAGCTCAGCTCAGCTCTGCTCGCAAGGAAACCCTACTGTCGCCCTGGCAACCAGGGGCCTCTTGGTACAAATATGCAGCTTTTACCAGGAAATGGAAACTATATCCCCTCACAGTGTGTGTGTGTGTGCGCGTGTGTTTTGGGGACTGACATCCACCCCAGACTGGGCTGGCAGCCAGCTCTGGATTTCCCCAGGTCTGGGGCATGATGGGGTGGGGGTCAAAGGGTGAGGGAACCCCAAGTATAGCAGAGAATCTGACTAAATGAGGCCTCGGAAGTCGGTTGACAGGGGAGGGAGGGCTGAAGTCCATCACCTGCACATTGAAGTTGGCCTTGTTTGCTGGAAACTTTGGTATCTGGCTGCCGCCCAGGATCATCTGGAAGAAAGCCCCTTTCCAAGGAGGGGCCTCTAAGCCTTTGGGAAAATGGTCTCAGCTCTGAGAACAGTTTCTGTGGTGGCCTGTGTGAGTGCACGTCTCCTGCTACATGGAAAGGAAGCTTCTTCCAAAATTAGACATTTAGACTACAGTTCAAATGGCCAGTCTCCCTGTGGATCCCTCTAGGGGTTCAGAGAAGGTCCGAAACAGATGTGCCATTAACATTTACCCAGGATTTAAGAGAAGCTCTGATCCCTCTGGACCCTACTTCTCAAACTAGGCAAATTTTTATACCCAGTGTTCCATGATCTCAGCAGGGTGCTGAATGATCTGCTGCTCTAAGCCTCTGATTTCTGAGAGATACAGCATCTCAGGATGAAAAGTGACCTTTCAGAAACTAGACAGCAGCAGGCCACAGCAAGCCCCCACACAGCTGTTGACGCTGGCTTCAGTGGAACAAATGAAGATGCCAAAGGAAAAGACCCACACTCTGATTACTAGTCTGTCCCTATGTGACCTGGACAAGTAGGGCCGACTCTGGGCCTCAGTTTCTCCATCAATAAGATGGGAACAATATGGGGTTATAGCTCATCTGGTAGAGCCTAGCATGTGTGAGGCACTGGATTCGATCCTCATCACGACTTAAAAAAGATGGGAACAATATATAACACTTCCTCCCTCTTTCGGAAGATCCACAGTTGATATGCGGGGCGTTTATAGATTTCAACCAGGGATTTTCACAGCAGAGTACGGATCCTGGAAGGGTTGTCCCCCAGATCACAGGATTCCACCTCAGCCCCTCTCCAATTATGCAAGATTCATCACTTTGTTGAAATAGTTGTTCAAGCCTGGCAAACACAGTCTCTCTCTCCTCCCAGAAACTCTGAATCTTTTCTGATCTGTACACCCATAAAAACTCATCACAGCTGATCGCTCCAGAAATCCAGTCAGGGGTGGAGTCACCTGGGAGGCTTTGTGTTGTGTGGCCACCCACTGCCGTCACCACTGCCCAATCCTAGAGAGCTGGACAAGGGTAGGGTCTCTCCAAGTCATGCAAAAACATGGGCTTTGAGGCCCAGTTGTTCTCCAGTTTGGGATTCAGATAAGTTACTTCAACCGAACCTCAATTTCCACATTTGCAAAATGCATATAGAAACACCAACTTGTGATACGAAAAGCACTTAGCACAGTGACTGGCACAAAGTCAAGGATCAATAAATGATAACTTCTATTAAGACAAGCACAAACATTTTCAAAGACTGCAGCATCCTAGCATGGTAATAAATGCAGATTTTTGCAGTCAAGGTCTCCAAGTTCAAATCCTGACACTGCAAACTCCTAGATAAGGACCTTGGGCAAGTTATGTAACTTCTCTCTGCTTCAGTTTCTTCATCTCTGAGAAGACAATCCTATTTGGTTTTTATGGGGTACTGAAAGATGACGCATAAAGATCACTCAGCTTTCTGTGGGAGAGTAAAACACTCTACCCCCAAATGTCTGTCTGTCTCTTTTTCTCTGGCACTGGGGATTGAACCCAGGATGCTCTACCCCTGAGCTGCATTCCAACCCTTTTTATTTTGAAACAGGGTCTCGCTAACTTGCTGAAGCTGGTCTTGAACTTGTGATCTTCCTGCCTCCCTCTCCTGAGTCACTGGGATTATAGGTGTACGCCACCACACTGGGCTCCAAACATATTTTTTTGGAGTATTTTGAGTTAGTTATTCAAAGAAAGCAGACATAAGACAAGCTCTGCAAAGGTGTCCCTTTGTAAAGAGAAGTTGACATCTGTGTTAGTTAACAGCAGATGCAGCATAGGCAGTATCTAATATCCCCCTTTCTGTGTTGAAAAGATCTTTTCACAGGAAGATGAGATTGGGGGTTTGACACCTGGCCCAGACAGAGGAGCACAGGTAGCCTTACCTGGAAGACTGCATCTGCTTAACAAGGTCATTATTGCTCATAGTGACATTTTCCCCTCACAACCTTCCACTGCCTACTCCTCCTCCTTCCTTCTAGAAGCTCCAGCCCCCAACCCTTTGCTTAACTCTGTACAAGGTTCATCGATCTTGTCCCTTATTCACTCTCATGCTCTGTGCCTGGCTTCCACGCTGATGCACGTCTATAAATGTGCATTTTTCCCCTGTAAGTCTGTGTAATGTCAATTCATTTCATAGACTAAAATTTTCAAAACTAGCTGGACATGGTGGAGCACACCCAGCCACTCTGGAGGCTGTCGCAGGAGGACCACAAGTTCAAAACCAACTTTAGCCACTTAGTGAGGTCCTAAAACAATTTCTGAGACCCTGTCTTTAAATAAAATATATATAGTTTACAAAGGGCGGGGGCTGGCGATGTGCTCAGTGGTTAAATGCCCCTGGGTTCAATCACTGGTACCAAAAAAAAAAAAAATCAAAACTTTGGAGGGAAAAAGTGCATTTAAAACACCCCTACACCTCTGTGCCTCCTGGATGCCCAGGGGGCTATAATTTGAGCTGGTCACTCCTTTGCTCACCAGTCTCTCATGGTGCCCTGGGTTGCCAGTCTTCTTAGCTCAGCCTTCAAGCCCTTGTGGGATTCTTCCTGATGTATCTGCCTTCACCTCCCACCTCTTCACCCACCACACCCTCCCCTCTCCCTAAAGCAGAAGCACTCTGCACCAGTATTTTCTATCCAGACTTCTAGAACCTAGACCAGAGCTTCCCTATCTGGCTTCATTAATACAACCTGTGGACTTTTTCAAAATCTCCCAGAGATTGACTCAACTGCTCTGGGACAAGGCTTGGGCTTTGGTAATTTCTAAAAACTTTTCTAGGTGATTCTGATGTGCGGCCAAGGAGGTCAAGAACCACTGCTGCCTGCTAGATTTAAATGCCACAATTTCTAGAAAGCCAGGGGCAATCTCTCCCTCCTTAGAAACTCTGCAGTGTTCAGCAACTACCTGTATCTGACTGGCTTTGGTCGACCCTTATGAATTTATCACTCCTCCATTGTATGGAGGCTGCCTGCCTCCCAAGTATTCCAGGAAAAAATCCATAATTCAAAGGAAAATCCTCCAGGCTATCTGATTCTGGGCTTTCATTGTCTTTGGACTATTTAGAGATGGACTTCCCTCCCCCTCAAGTGGAAAAACCAGTTTTACCTCTAGTTGCATATTCTGTTCAATATAAAGGCATTTACAATTCTCTTTTGAGCAGGTTACCTGCCTGCTTTTATCACTGATTAATAAGGACAATAAAATTTTTAACTCAAGATCATTTTTCTATCTGGGTGAGTCATGATTTTACCCTTTTTTGAAAATTATTATATTTACTTTATATGCTTTTCTGTTAAGCTCCCCAGAGAGGTTAAATCTTGCCCTTGGCAAGCGGAGGTGGCTCTTTACAATTGTCAAGTGAAATGCCCGGAGTAGCTCTAAAAGCTTCCGTTAGTGATGTCTTTGAAAAGTCACAGGAAAAAATAAATAAAAATGAAATAGTCTAGATTAGTGGTTTTCAAACCATGCTTTACTCCTCAATTCTACAGCCAAAGGGAAAAGAACTTGAGAGATTAGGCAACTTGGCCAACTCCATAAGGAACATTACTGATTAACCCAGGACTCATTTTTTCAAAAAAATACTTATCAACAAACTAGGCTCACTGGTAGGAGTTGGGGGCAGAAGAGAAAACGAGACAGATGGGAATGCTGTCTCCACGGAACTGGCAGTCTAATATAGCAGTTTGCAAAATTTTTTGGATTCTATACACCACCAGTGACAAAAGAAAAAATAGCGTTTAGCATGATGAACAAAAATATACTTTAAAAATATGGTATTAAAAGTACATGTAATTGTGCGCTATATGTGTAATAAGGATTGTAATGCATTCCACTGTTGTGGTATATTTTAAAAAAATAATAAAATCAATTTTAAAAAAAGTACATTAAGAGTCTGACAGTCTCTTCCCGTATTCCAGAATATTATCTTTAGTGCATCCAGAGTGTGTTGGAAGGCCCTGGTTTTTATAAAATCTACCTTCTTCCCAGGTTGGGATTGTAGCTCAGTGATAGAACGCTTGCCTAGCATGGGTGAGGCGCTGGGTTCCATCCCAAGCAGCACACACACAAAATCTAGACCCTTCCCTTCCTCCTTTTCTGATGGTTCCCCCCCCCCCAATCTGCAGGAAGACACCAGGAGCAGCTTACTGCCCTCCAGGAGCCTCCACGGATGCATCGAGGGTAAATGCCATCCCTGGCCCTGGGCCTGGGCACACCCCCCCAGCTCCAGGCACTCAGGTTTCTTAGAGAGCAGTGTCTTTGCCCTCCTGACCCAGAACCATTGATTCTCAGCTTGACAAAGCCCGGGGAGATCATATGGCTTCCCCAGCATTGGAAATGGTGTGACCTGGGTTTGAATCCCAGCTCAGGTCACTTTTGTAAAGGGCAGCAAATGTAGTGTCTTTCAGGTTAGACTGAAGCCAGACTACCTGAGACTGAAGCTATGACACTATGTGTAACCACGCAGCCCAGGATAGGCATAACCTCTGTGCACCTGTCTCATGTGGAAAATGGGGGTAGAAACAGCCCCTACCTCAAGAGTTATGGTGGGGGTGAAAGAATTAAGGAGTACAGCACTTAGCAGTGCACTTGGCACATGGAAAGCACTAGAATAAAGAGTTTGTGATTGTTATTCCTTATTTTCCCCCTTTTGAGGGCTGGAGCGTCCACATCTGCAAAATGGGCATAAATAGTAACAGCACCTGACATATCAGCCAGGGCCTGGAGAATGGTAAGGGTTCAATTAATAATGGTTTATACCTTTTTATGGTTATTACTTAAGGAGAATAAAGATGGCATTTTACAAAATGAGGAACCTGAGGCCCAGGTCACCTGTCTTCTCAAGCACCACACCCTTCTCAGATTATAACAGCAACACTTGCTTCTGTTTAGAGCACTCTACAGTTTACAACGTACTTTCATATCTGCCACTCGTGAAGGTATCAGCCTCACCCTTCTTGTACATGAGGGACCTGAAGCTCAGAAAAAAAAAATCCATGAACAGTCATGGACAGTGATTCCTCTAGAGCCAGTCCCTGTGGAAAGGATACTGGGAATGCAGATGGGAATGTGGCTGGATTCTAAGCCAAGCCAGGAACTATATAAGCATAAAGATACCCCCACCCCCACACACTTCCTCTCCATTGGCAGTTGAGGTGTGTGTGTGGGGGGAGTGTGCTCAAGAATCAGTGTAGAGACCACATCCTGTGCTTTTTCCCCACCCAGTAAGTATCTTGGAGAGGCTGGGGGTGAGGCCAGAGACACCACGGGGCCTCCTCAAGATATACTAGAATGGTACAGCAAGAAGAACCACACAAACCCAACTCAATTTACCAGCTGGGTGCCCCCGGCACAGGTCTTTTCCCTCTACAGAGGAAGGAGCTAAAGCAGAGAGGGCAGTGGGTGTGCCCAGGACAGCTAGCTGGTTAGCCGCAGGACAGAGGCTGGGTGTGAGGCTAGAGCCTGGTATTCCAGGGTTCCCTCTGGGTGCTGCAGTGCAGATGTTCCAGATGCTGGCAGCCATCCAGCACTGCAGGGTCTCCCCACCCCCACCCATCCCAGGATCCATCTCAAAAGACCAGGCTCTGGACTCCTCAGGGCAGCCCTCTCCTCCGCACACTCAATCCACTTTCTGCCCCAGTAACAGCTGCAGCCCTTACCAGAAACCACAAATAATTGCTGTATCCCAGCGGATGGTGCCTTGGGAACAAAGGAAAGAAAGCAGAGGAAGATGGATGAGTGACTATCACAGCTGCAGAGGGGATGGAAGCTTTTGCCTCCCTCTCTGCCCAGCCCCACCCATTTCCCAGAATCTTACATCTTAGAATGGTTGAATGCTAGAACACCAGCCCTGGATCTCACAGCAGTCTAGTGGGCAACAAAAGCCCAGAGTCAAGGGGCTTCTCCAAGGATTCTAACACATCTGGAACTGTAAGCCAGCTTTCTACTAGCAGCAGGCCAGTGTCCTCTGCAGAGCTCTGGGCCTGCCAGATAGAAGGTCAAGGTCTATAGGGGCTAAAATGGCAGATACACCTAGAAAGGCTAAGCAGGCCAGGAAATCCTATCTGGGGTCAGTGATTTGATTTTTTTTTTTTTTGGTGTGTGTGCTTGGAATTCAACTCAGAGACACTTTACCACTGAGCTACATCTCCAGTCTTTTTTATTTTTTCATTTTGAAATAGGGTCTTTCCAAGTCTCTAAGGGTTTTGCTAAGTTGTTGAGGCTGGATTTGAACTTTTGAACCTCCTGCTTCAGCCACCTGAGTCACTGGGATTACAGACTTGTACTATTGCCACTGCAACCTACTGGAACTAGTGATTTTTTTTTTTTTTTTTTTAGTACCAGGAATTTAGCCCAGGGGTGCTTAACCACTGAGCCATATTCCCAGCTCCCCCTAGCATTTTTTTTTTAAGTAAAAGAAAATTTGAGACAGTGTTTCAGTGAGTTGCTGAAGTCCATGCTAAATTGCTGAGGCTACCCTCCAACTTGAGATCCTCCTGCCTCAGTCTCCCCAGCCTCTGGAATTTCAGGCATGTGCCATCCTGCCCAGAGGACTAGTGATTTTAAGGGTTTTTTTTTTTGGTCAAGGGGGCAAGGAGTAGTGGAGGGAAAGGACAGATTCTAGAGGGGAAACTGGAATTCTTCCACAAACCCGGGAGCCATATGCCCAAATTTGGAATTGTCAGGGAAGACCCACCAGAGTTTAGACAAAAGAAGGGGAGGGAGAAAGCAGACAAATCCTCCCAAAGAACTCCGTTCTGCTTCCTTTTCCCCTTCCAGGGCCTGTAAGAGTTGGCCCAGGCATCTCAAGCCTGTAATCAAGATTTCCAAACCTGTGAATGGGTCTTGGCAGCTGACAAATAAATCCATTTTTATAGCCATTGTTTCCTTTGAAAGGGGCTAGGTTTATCAGCCCTGAACTTGGGAGAAAGAAATGGAGGCTCAGAGAGGGATACCCACTGGCTCAAGGTCACTCTGCAAGCTGTGGTGGCCCTGGGATTTGGATTTGGGGTAATTTACTCCCCTGCCAGCATTCTAGGAGGCACCGGAAGCCTCCGAACTTTGGGAAGGCATAGAACTGTACTTAGGGGAAGCAGAAAGAAGGATGAGGAAACCACCACCGCACAAGAGCCTTTGGAGAGGCCTTCATAGGTAAGCAGGGGCCCAGAGTGGGTGGGAGTGGGGATCCACCAGAGCCCTGAAGTATGCACCAGCCCCCCCCCCCCAATGCCACACACAGGCCATTTTATAAGCAGCTCGAGGGGTCCACTCTTCATACTCTCAGTCTTTGGCCTCAGCCACATCCTTCCCTGAAAGTCCTTAGATCTGTCTCCAGCTGTCCCCAGCCCTGTGCCTTCAAAGTTCCCTCAAGCCCGCAAAAGGCCAGCAGGACCAGCAGCCCGCCCAGCCCCGGCGACCCCGGCCCTGGACCACACCCTCTGCAGAGCCGGGGCGCCCCTCCCCTCCCCCTCCCCCAGCAGGGGCGCCGTCCGCCGGCGCTTCTCCGCCTCCAGCCTTGGATTTGCTCCTGGGCTCCCGCAGACACACCCAGCCCGAGCCACTCTCGGGTTACCGCGCCCTCCTTCCCCCGGAGCCCAGCGGTTCCCCGCTGCCCGCGCCGCTACCCAGAACCAGCGGGGGGCTCCGATCAGTCCAGGACTGGGCTTTTGTCGCTTGTCCCTGCAGCCTTGAGCAGGACTCCCCTCTCCGACCTCAGCCCACTCACCGCACGGTGGAGGCTCCGGGTCGCCGGCGGACGGACAGACGCGCGGACGCGGAGCTCGCTGGGTCGGAGCCCGTTAGCTGAGCAGCAGCAGCCGCAGCGCGGGGATGGGCAGGGCGGACCGCGGGCGGCTCCTCGCGCGACACGTGGCGAGCGGAGGCCAATCGGGCTCCCCGGCCTCCTCTCCTCCGCCCCCCACCCCCACCCCCACCCCCGAGTTCAGTGGCTTTTGGAATCTTAGAATGTCTCCTGCTTGGGGTTGGGGGTGGTGCCCGCCTGGAGAACCTCGAACCTCAGTCAGTTCCCAGACCCCTGACCTGAGATCTAGAGAGGGGAGGGGGATTTGGTCAAGGTCACCCGGGCTAGAAGTCAGAGCTCCCGATTCCCAGTTCTGGACACTTTCCCCCAAATTTCGGCAACTCGCCAAAGCTTTGTTGAGAAACAGAAAATTGAGATTTGCCAGAATTGCGGCCCAGCACCTGAGCAGCCTGATCAGATCTCCTGTCTCAATGGCCCCATCCGGTCAATGGCGTTATCACTTTCCAAGGAAGGAGACCCCAGAGGAGGACAGCTTCTTAACCAAGGTCACACAGCTGTGGAGTCAGGGTTCAAACGTGGAGTTAGTGATTCCAGAGGGACGCTTATTTGTGCTTGTCTCTGGGAAGTGCAAGGGGGGCGGGTAGGTAGAAAAGGAGACCAAAAATTGTAATCCATTGAAAAACTAAGAACAAATTATTTGGGAATCCAGAAGGAACAGAGAATTATTACCTCCGCCCCAGAGGATTTGTAAAATCTCCTGGAGGAGGAAAGACGCCTGCAGTACAATTCCCCGCCCCCTCGGAAATTTTCCCTTAGAGGAAAGATTCCCAGCTTTAGCCCTGGGATGCTGGCTCAGCTGCGGAGACTCCTTAGGCAAGACACAACTTCAGTTTAGCTTCTTTAAAGCACTATCCTTGGAAATATGACCCTAGTCCAAAGACTCTAAGCCTTTCAATAAGGAGATCTGGTTGGAAAATATGTCCTTTCATTTTTCCATTCCCCCATTTTATTGAGCACTTGCTGCATGCCCGGCACTGAGCTAGGAGACCCAAGTGAGCATGTCTGAGGGGTCAAGCATGTCCGAGGGGTCGCTGACCTGACCTGGTGGAGCTTCTACTATCAGAAAAGTCAGAGGATTGCACTGTTACAGTGGAGTTCAGGGTGTTGTAAGAGTGTAACTATGAAAGGCTAGGATGGCCCACGGAAGGTGGATCCAGCCTAACCTAGGCCTCTGAATGAGAGGGTGACGTTAAGGTGCAACGAGAAAGAAGAATGAAAATTAGTGAGAAACAGAAATTAAAACAATCTCATGAGATCTGAAGCAGCTGGCTGGGCATGGTGGCACACACCTGTAATCCTAGCAACCTGGGAGACTAAGGAAGGAGGATCCTAAGCTTGAGGCCAGGCTCAGCAATTTAGTGAGACCCAGCCGCAATTGAAATAAATAAATAAATGGGAGGGGACTGGACCCCATGAGGATGGAGGTAAGATCTACTTAAACATCATAATAGTACAGTCGTGTATTGAGCATTTTCTATGGGCCAGGCATTACTGTGGGCATTTTACAGTGTCACATTTAATCATCACAGTCTCTTAATAAGTGTGTATTTAGCACCTACTATGCCCTATGCACTATTTTAGAACCTGGGGATTGAACCCAGGGGCACTTAACCACTGAGCCCACATCCCCAGCCCTGTTTTTGTATTTTATTTAGAGACAGGGTCTCACTGAGTTGCTTAGGGCCTTGCTAAATTGCTGATGCTGACTTTGAACTTTCGATCCTCCTGCCTCAGCCTCTGGAGCTGCTGGGATTACAGGTTTGCACCGTGCCCAGCTATTTTAGGAACTTTAATAATGAACAAAGATCTCTGCCCTTGGGGAGCCCAGCAGGGGGGAAGTAGACACACAATAAGTAAATACAACAATACAGTAATAGATGATATGGGCTGTGGACAAAAAGAAGGAAAGGCAGGTAAAGAGTCCAAAGGTGACAGGCGAAGTTGCAGTATTATGTAGGATATTAGGCAGAAGCTTTGATAAGAAAATGAGATTTAATATATGAAAAAATGTTCAACATCATTAGCAACTAAGGAAATGCAAATCAAAACTTACACCATCAGAAGGGCAGTGATCAAGAATACAAATAATAAAAGCTGGAGAAGATGTGGAGAAAAGATACTTTTACACTGCTGGTGGGATTGTAAATTAGTGTAACCACTACGGAAATCAGTATGGAGGTTCCTCAAAATACTGGGCATGGAACCACCACATGACCCAGCTATACCTTAACTCCTGCATATTTATCCTGAAGAATTAAAGACATCATACTATGGTGATCCATGCATACCCATGTCTATAGCAGCACAATTCACAACAGCCAAACTATGGAACCAGTCTAGCTGTCCATCAACAGGTGAATAAATAAGGGAAATGTGGTGTCTATACACAGTGAAGTTTTATTCAGCCATAAAGAAAAAATGAAATTATGTAATTTGCAAGAAAATGGATGGAACTAGAAACCATTATGTTAAGTGAAATAAGCCAGACTCAGACAAGGGTCTTATGTTTTCTCTCATATGTGGAAGCTAGAAAGGAAAAAGGAAAAGGTGGAGGAGGGATCTCATGAAAAATCAAAGGAAGTTCAGTAGAATAGTGGAAAGGAACTGGGGAGAGGGAGGAGAAAAGGGAAAGGGAAAATACTGGGGAACAATACTGGGCAAAAAAAATGTATGAATATGTGACAAGTCCTGCCATTATGTATAATTGTAATGCACCAATAAAAATTGTGGGGGGAAAAAGTGAGATCTGAACAAAGACATGGAGAAAATGAGGAACTGAGCAGATAGCCATGGAAAAGAATATTTCAGGCAAAGGAAACAGCTGGGTAATGCATCGAGCAGCAGCAAGGGGCCAATGTGGCTGGAGTGGAGACAGCGAGAGGCAGAGCAGCAGGAGAGTATCTATTTATTTACTTATTTTTTGGTGCTGAGGATGGAACCCAGGGCCTTGCATGTGCTAGGCAAATGCTCTACTACTGAGTTACATCTCCAGCCCTTTATGATTAACTTTTTGAGAAACCACCAAACTGTATTGTACAGTAACTGTACCATCTGATATTCCCTCCAGCATGTACAAGGGTTCCAGTTTCTCCACCTCCTTGCTAACATTTGTATTATTTGATTTTTATTTTTGCAGCACTGAGAATTGAACCCAGGGCCTCTGATATGCTAGGCAAGTGCTCTACCACTAGGTTATATCCCTAATCCAACACCTGTATTTTACTTCATTTTTAAAGTTGTTGTCCTAGTCATTAAAAAATAGTATTAATTGTGGTTTTAATTTTTTTTGTAGTTGTAGGTGACAGAATGCTTTTATTTATTTTAAATATATATAAAAAATATATATATTTAGTTGTAGTTGGAAACAATACTTTTAATTTTATTTATTGAATTTTATGTGATGCTGAGAATCAAACCCAGTGCCACACGCACACTAGGCAAGCGCTCTGCCACTGAGCTACAGCCCCAGTCCTAATTGTGGTTTTAATTTGCATTTACCTACTAATGACATGGAGCACCTTTTCATGTGCTTGTTGGCTATTTGTGTGTCAGTTTGGAGAAATGTTTATTTAAGTCCTTTGTCAATTTTTTGAAAGAGTTGTTTGTGTTTTTGTTGTTGAGTTGTGTGTGTGTGTGTGTGTGTGTGTGTGTATATATATATATATATATATATATATATATATATATATATATGATATGACATGCTTTTAAAAGGGCCACCAAAGACTTTTCTGTTGAGAATACTAAATACCACTGAGGGGCAAGGTAGGAAGGAGATTTTTTAGAAGGTTTACAGGTTGTCTAGGCAAGAGATGATGGTCACTTATCACTGCAGTATAGATGGAGGTGGTGGGAATGCTTAGAGATGATATATTTGAAGGTCCATTGAACATGATTACCTGGAGGACTGGGTGTGGAGATAAGCAAAAGAGGAGTCAAGAATGATTTCCTGGATCTTGATCTGGTCTTGGTGTGAGATGTTTCCCCAAAGCTCCCGTGTTAATGCTAGAAAGTTTGAAGGTAAAATGATTGGATGGTGAGAGCTGTAAGCTAATTAGTCCATCCTGGTTTGAATGGACTACCTGGGTGGTAACTGCAGGCAGGTGGGGCATGACTGGAGAAGGTAGGTCACTAGGGTGTACCCTGGAAGGGTTCCTCCTTGCGCTTCCCACCTTCCAGGCTGCCATGAACGGCGCTGCGCTCCTCCACCATGCCCTCCTCCACCGTGCCCTCTTCCACCGTGCCCTCCTCCACCGTGCCCTCTGCTGTAATGTTCTGCCTCACCTTGGGACCAGTGCAAAGGATTGGCCAACCATGGACTAAACCTCTAGAACCATGAGCCAAAATAAACCTTCCCCCCCCAAGCTGTTCTTGTCAGGTATTTTGGTCACAATGATGCAAAGCTGACTAACATAGCTAGAGTGGTATAGATGTAAGTGGTGGGAAGTGCTTGGAGATGATATATGAGAAGGTCAACTGAACATGATTTCCCAGAGGTCGGGATGTGAGATAAGAAGGAAAGGAGTCCAGAAAGATTTGCTGGATCCTGAGCCACTGGAAGGATGGAGTTACCATCATCTGAGATGACAAGGTTATAGGATGAGCAGTTTTGAAGGTAGAAGTGGGAAAGATCAGGAGTTCAGTTTTTGACCAGTTTAAGATTTCTGTTAGACATGAGGAGATGTCAAGTAGGCAGCTGGATAGATAAGTCTGGAGTTTAGGAAATGAGATCCTCGTGGGAGAAGAGAACTAAGAACCAAATCTGAGACACTCTTTCATTAAGAGCTGGGGCGGAGGGAAGGGTTCATCAAAGGTGAGTGGGAAAGAGTGAGATGGGAGGAAACCACTTCAAGAGAGCATTGAAGGCAAATGAAAAAATGTTCTTGAAGGATGAGGGTATGGTAGTTATATCAGTGCTGCCTTAAGGTCAAGCAGGACAAGACCCAAGAGTCCATCATTGGATTTAGCAGTGAGAAGGTCGATATTTCTCTTGCTGTGAAGAGTGAGTGGTGAAATGCTGGGGGCAAAGGCTGAATAGGAACTGATTTAATATAACAAGAATAAACTACTTATTTCAGGAGCTTTGCTGCAAAGGCTAGCAAGAAAAAGGAACAATGGGAATTGGTGTCAAGAGAAGGCTTTTCTTTCTTTCTTTCTTTCTTTTTTAAGATTGAAGACAGCACATTTGTATGTTAATTGGAATGTTCAGATAGAGGGTAGAAAATTGAAAAGGGAGAATTACTGGAACAATATTTAGAGAGAGAATGGAATCTATTGTAACTGAAGGGGTTATTATTATTATTATTATTATTATTAACAGTGCTGGGGATCAAACTGAGGGCTTTATGCATGCTAGGCAAGCCCTCTACCACTGAGCTACACCCTCAGCCCATATCATTGTTCCTTTTTATTTGTTTGTTGTACTGGAAATTGAATCCTGGGGCACTCTACCATTGAGCTATATCCCCAGTACACTTTTATTTTTCATCTTGAGACAGGGTCTCACTAAGTTGCTGAGAGTATTGTTAAGTTGCTCAGGCTGATCTTGAACTTGGGATCCTCCTGCCTGGGCCTCCCAAGTTACTGGGATTAAAGCCACCATGCCCAGCTGTATCAGTATTTTTAATTTGCTGTAAAAATAAGTGAAGTTCAAAGGAATTATCACCTTTGTGCAAATTCAGTCCAAGTGACTGAGTCAGAGTTAAAAATCAGGTTCCCACTGAGCATGGTGGTGCATGCCTGTAATCTCAGTGATTCAGGAGGCTGAGGCAGGCAGTTTGCAAGTTCAAAGCCAGCCTCAGGAACTTAGCAAGTCCCTAAGCAATTTGATGAGACCCTGTCTCTAAATAAAACACAAAAAGGGTTGGGGATATTAGTTAGTGGTTAAGCACTCTGTGTTCAATCCCCAGTAGCACCCCCCCCCAAAAAAAAATTCAGGTTTTCTTGACTGTAACTTTCTGAGCTTCAACAGCAAGTAGAAATGTAGTTACTGCTCATTCTCTTTGAGCTGATTATCTCACTTCTAGGAATCAGTCCCAAGAAAATAATTTGAAATACAGAGGCAGCTTGAAGCCCAACACTGTGTTTTATGTGCAAAAAACAAATAAAAAACCCTATATTGAGGAATAGCACACAGCCTCACCTGCTAATGGAAACAAACCCTGGAAGGAAGCAAACATAAAGGTGACTTCATCTTTTGGGCACTCTTCCAGGCCCTTCCCTCCTCACATTGGCCCATCCAAAGGTGTCTGTGTGGGAGACAGCATGATACTGTGATTCAGACCTGAACAGTGGATTAAGATTCCAGACCTCCTTACCTCCCTTCTCTGGGTCTTGATTTAAACTCTGGTTATAGGAAGAGAAAATTCAAGATCTCCAGGCTGCCCCCCAGGGGAACTGGAATGGTCAGATACTGCCACCTGCTGGCATGTTCCAGCTCTGCCTGGCCTGGGTCAAGGAGAGGTATGCAGCGTTGCCTTCCCAGAGAGTAGTCGCACTTTAAGCTTACTGCCAGGAATACTGCTGTAATGACAACCACTCTTCCTCCACAGTAATGCTCCTAAGGCCTCTCTCAGTGCCTGGCATTCCTCCACTAGAATTAAGGATGGCTTCTCTCCATAGGAGAGGAAATAAGGAGTTTCTAACCACTTGGCATGAAACAGGTTATTTTCTGCTAGGGAGTTTCAGCAATATGAGGACATCTGATTTGGGCAGAAAGGTACTTCAGAGAGAGAAGCAGTGAGCATATCGAAGACAGGCTTAAAAACAGAGTAGGGGTCAGGGGTGGAGCTCAGTGGTAAAGGACGTGCTTAGCATGTACAACATCATGGTTTCATGGGCTGGGGTTGTGACTCAGTGGTAGAGCACTTGCCTAGCATGTGTGAGGCACTGGGTTCAATCCTTAGCACCACATAAAAATAAATAAACAAAATAAAGGCATTGTGTCCATCTACTAGGAAAAAAAAGTGTGTGTGTTTAAAAATCAAAAGGTTAAAAAACAAACAAACAAACAAACAAAAAAACAAACCCAAATCCTGGTTTCAATCCCTAGCATCTCCTGCCCACTCAAAACCCACAGATCACTTTCTCATTATTTTTGTTTTTCTTACAGCAAAAATAATAGTTGTTCATTAAAGATAATCGAGAGATTAAAAAAGCCATAATCTTACCATCCAAAGATAGCCTACATTAACATTATTCTAATACATCATTCTTTCATTATATAACACCAGCAACAATAATATTTATAGAGAACTTATATGGAACACTTATACTTGTGTTTCTTTGCTTTTTTTTTGGTGCTGGGGTGGAAACCATGGTTTTGCACATGCTAAACACATGACACCCTGTCACTGAGCCATACCCTCAACCCAACATATACTTTATTTGCAATAAATGGAAACTTATTGCAACTATTATTTTATCAAAACTTAATTTATTATGAATATCTTTCTATGCAATTAAATATTCTTAAGTCATTTTAAAATAACTTCATCATCAAATTCATTACATGACAATAGTATAATTTGCTTATCTAATTACCTATTGTTCGACATTTAGGTTGTTTCTAATCTTTACAGCAGAGCATTGATTGTTTTCTAAAACTTAAACTCCAGATTAAATAGTGATGCAGATTTTTAAAATTTTTGATAAATATTATAAACTTGCTTTCCGTTGAGAGATCAATTCATGCTTTTAATTGTTATGTAGATGAGAAACTCTTACTGGCTGCCAAGTCAAGGGACCTGTTTGGATTCCAGTTGGCTGAATTTAGTTGCCTACAAAAGAAAACAAACAAATGATGGAAAAAGTTGGGGCTGGGGATGTGGCTCAAGCCATTGCGGGCTCGCCTGGCATGCGCTGAGCGCTGGGTTCCATCCTCAGCACCACATAAAAATAAAATAAAAGATGTTGTGTCCACCGAAAACTTAAAAATAAATATTAAAAAAAATTCTCTCTCTCTCTAAAAAAATGGTATTTATTTGCACTTTTGGCCAGAACAGGGGAGAACAGCTGAATTATGTCCACCAGTGCTTTATAAGCAGTTATTTTATAGAAACAAAACCCAGGAAATTACAAAGGTAGATTTAGCTTGGCTGTACCAGTCAGAAATGTCTCAGTTTCAGTTTCCTTCAAGTCCACTTGGGCCAGGGCTTAGCTTCTCAATTTCCATTCTCAGCAGGAGGAAACGCAGGGTGCAGAAAACCAATGATCAGGAAATTGCTTTTAATGTTAAAGGGGCTCTGTTTCAAAACTGTTGAATCTTAGAATCTACCTATGTAGGTCATGCAATACTTTAAAAAGGGGACATATTCTGAGAAATGTGCCTTTGGTGATCTCGACATGTGTGAACAGCATAGAGTGTATTTCCATAAACCTAGATGGGATAGCCTGCTACATACCTAGGCTGTGTGGAATATAGCCTATTGCTCCCAGGCTACAAAGTTGTAGGGTATGTTATTGTGCCAAATACAAAGGCAGTTGAATCACATTAGTATTTAGGCATCTAAACATAGAAAAGGTACAGTAGGGCTGGGGATGTGGCTCTAGTGGTAGCGTGCCGCCCGGGTTCGATCCTCAGCACCACATACAAACAAAGATGTTGTGTCTGCCGAAAACTAAAAAATAAATATCAAAAAATTCTCTCTCTCTCTCCTCTCTCTCTCCCTCTCTCACTCTCTCTTTAAAAAAAAAAAAAGAAAAGGTACAGTAAACATATGGTAATAAAAATAAATGGTATGCGTATATATGATATCTACCATGAATGGAGCTTGCAGAATCAGAAGTGCTGTGGGCGAGTCAGTGAGGGATTAGAGAGAGAATGTGAAGACTTAGGACATTACTGTCCAGGCTGGGGATTTTATAAACACTCTCTATATAGGCTACCTTAAATTTATAAAATTATTTTCTTTCTTTAATAATAAAATCATCTTAAATATAAGGTCAAGTCAATCTAAAAAATTAGAAAAGTTACAGTAAGATGTATACTTTTAGGAAATTGTAACATTTATTGCTTTTTAAAACTCTTTGATTCTTTTTTAATAACACAGCTTAAGACACAAACATGTACAATGGTATAAAAATGTTTTTCGCGTTTTTTTTCTATTATTAATTTAAAAAATTTTTTTAAAACAGTGGCTCTGGAGGCTAAGGCAGGGGTATCTCAAGTTCAGAGCTAGCCTCAGCAATTTAGCAAGGCTCTAAGCAACTTAGTGAGACTCTGTATCAAAACAAAAAAAATAAAAAGGGTGGAGGATGTGTGACTCAGTGGTTAAATGCCCCTGGGTTCAATCCCCAATCCAAATTAAAAAAAAAAAATTTTTTTTTAAATGTTTTTGTTGGGCTGGGGTCATGGCTCAGAGGTAGAGTGCTTGCCTAGCATGCCTGAGGTACTAGGTTCGATCCTCAGCACCACATAAATATAAAATAAAGATATTGTGTCCACCTATAACTAAAAAATAAATATTTAAAAAACTGTTTTTGTTAAAAACTAGGACACAGACACACACACACACACACACACACACACACACATTAGCCGAGGCCTACATAGGGTCAAGAACTCTTTTATCCCCTCATTTTGTCCCACTGGAAGGTCTTCTGGGGCAGTATTGTTACCGCTGTTGACCGGTGACGAGTCCTTGCTTCCCCAATGTTGAAGAATAACACCAGAGAAGCACGCCGAGGCAAGGTCAGAGTGGAAAATTAGAAGTTTATTAAAGGACAGCAGAAAAAAGGAGGAAGAAGGGAACCCAAGAGGTGGAATCCGTTGAAGGGCGAATGTGTTCCCCTAGTTTTTGGTGGTGGAATGTAGGTGGGAAGGGTTGGGACACAGGTGGGCCAAAGAAGTAATCTGGGCATTTCCGAGTCAAGTTTGCTGTTCATTAACATTTCTTTGGGATGGGCTGTCTTCAAATCTGTTGGGGCTGTTTCCTGGGCTTCATTAACATTCCGAGAGTTGCTCAGCTTTTCCAGAAATTCATTCTCAACATGGCCTCCATTTTAGATTTCACTCGATATTAGACCCGATTTACCTAACTACACTGACTACCTAATTTTAAGTCTGGCTTCAGTATCATGCATGGAACTGTGCTAACAAGGCATCCTTCTGGAACATTCCTGAAGGACCTGCCCTAGGGTCATCTTCAATAGGTTTACTCTTTGCAGAAGTATGTTCGTGGTGATTTGCTTGGTTTGTTCATTTTCTCATCATAGATTTGCCTATCAGCACTTAATGTTCCATGAGCATTCCTCTCCAACCTTTCAGTGTTGGGGTCCTTGTTTCCCAACTTATTGAGGAGCTTGTTGAGGTCTGTAAAAAGCTTCTGCCAAACCCTTCACTGTGGATTTTCTTGAAGGTTCTCTTTCTTTTGCAGTTTCCTTTTCTCTTGCCTCTTCTTTAGCTATGCATTGTTGTGTTGTAGTTTTAACAACTCCGCACTGGCTAGTTCCTCGGGAAACACCTCTAGGAGTTCCCGATGTCGTCTCGGCATCCACACCCAGGTTAAAGTTGTTTGCCATCTCCACCACAGCCTTGTGGATCTTTGCAACATATTCATCCTTGACAAACTCTCTGATATCATCAACAAACCTCTGGGGAGTCCTCTTCCAGATGCCATTCGTATGCTCCTCAGTGACATCACCCCAAGCCCAAGTGAGATTCTTGATGCAGTCATAGATGTTGCAATCCTTCCAGAATTGCATGAGTGAGTTCTCAGTATCTTCCTCAGTTGCAGCAATAGCCTGGGCAAAGGTCCTCCTCAGGTATTAGGTCTTAAAAGTGGCTATAACTACTTGATCCATTGTTTGGATCAAAGAGATGGTGTTTGAGTTGGGTTTTGTGGTGCATGCCCCGTGGCAGGAGGACTGCAAGTTCAAGGCCAGTCTTGGAAACTTAGGGAGACCTTGTCTTAAATAAAAAAGAAAAAAGGGTTGGGGATGTAGCTCAGTAGCAAAGCACCCTGGTTCCTGCATGCCTTCTGCGTGCCACCTGATAGCAAGTGCTTATTGATATGCTTTGTGTCCCTGGGGTTCTCACTACCCTTGATCACTAAGGGTTTCAGTATGGAGCCTGCAACATTGCCCCCAGGCAAGACTTATCCTGTTACCAAAAGCCTTGGAATCTGGCATGAACCTGGTCTTCTTGTGGATCAAAGTCTATATCCAGAAGAGGGAGGTTCCATTCATTAGGTCTGTTCTGGAAGGCAACTTGCTTCTACTCTCAGCTTATCTAGGGGTTTCCAAAGTTCTTCAGGTGCCTTTACACTCTCACCTTCACATTGTGTAATGAGCAACGATTCTTGAATTGTTGAAACTGCCCAGAGCTAGAAGTCAATTCAACATCTGCAGTTGCGACCAGCCTTTTTTCAACAGGGTTTTTGTGTTGACCCCCAACTCTCCTGGTGCTGAGAGGTGTTTCTCTGTCTTTCATATGGGTCACTGGAAGTCTCTTTTTGTCTTTTTGAATTTTTGGCACTTCTCAAATTTTTGTTCATCTTGTCGCCTCCAATGAAGCAGATCCCTTCATAGCTTCTGCCACTTTGTTCTTGTTCTTCGGGTTTGTAGCTGTGTTGGAACAGGACATGCTTGGCTGAACAGCAATGACACTGGCTGTTTATTCATATATGAACACAGGCAAGTTATGTCTGATTCATTCTACTGTGTTTCCTATTCCCATCCTTCCTCCCTTCCCTTTATTCCCCTTTGTCTAATCCAGTGAACTTCTATTCTTTTCTCCCCACCCTGCTTATTGTGAGTCAGCATCCGCATATCAGAGAGGACATTCAGCCTTTGTTTTTTTTTGGATTGGCTTATTTCACTTAGCAGGATAGTCTCCACTTCTAGGCATTTACTGGCAAATGTCATAATTTCATTCTTCTTTATGGCTGAGTATTATTCCATTGTGTATATATACCACGTTTTCGTTTTCTTTATCCATTCATCTGTGGAAGGATACCTAGGTTGGTTCTAAAGCTTAACTGTTGTGAACTGAGCTGCTATAAACATTGATGTGGCTACATCACTGTAGTATGCTGATTTTAAGTTCTTTGGGCTTAATCACTTTTAAATTTGTTTCCATCTGGCCGCTTACTAGCAACACTATGAATTTTGTACACATAGGGGTCATAATGAACAAAACAATACAAGTTTAAATCAAGTAAAATAGGGCTGGGATTGTGGCTCAGCTGTAGAGTGCTTGCCTAGCAGGGCGAGACCCAGGTTTGATCCTCTGCACCACATAAAAATAAAGGCATTGGGTTGTGTCCATCTACACCAAAATAAATAAATAAATAAATATTTAAATCAAGCAAAATAGAAAAATGATACAATATAGAGATATTGGCAAATCCAAGATGAGCCTGCTCTGGTATAACATAGCATATGGTTTTTCAGTAAATTTTTCTTTTCTTTCTTTCTTTCTTTCTTCTCTCTCTTTTTCTTTCTCTTTCTCTCTCTTCTTTCTTTCTCCCTTCTCTTTTTCTTTCTCTCTTTCTCTCTCTCTCTCTCTCTCCCCTCCTCCCTCCTTCCTTCCTTCCTTCCTTCCTTTGGATTGAACTCAGGAGCACTCAACCACTGAGGCACATCCGTAGCCCTATTTTGTATTTTATTTAGAGACAGGGTCTCACTGACTTGCTTAGCGTCTTGCTTCTGCTGAGGCTGGCTTTGAATTATACCAATCCTCCTGCCTCAGCCTCCATAACTGCTGGGATTACAGGCATGGGCCACCATGCCTGGCTTTTTTTTTTTTTTTAATAAGTAGAAAGAATACACTGTAAAACAATGATAAGAAAGTATAGCAAATATATAAACCAATAAAATAATCTTTTATTGTCATTATAGAGCATTACAAACTGTATTCAATTGTATATGCTATGCTTTTAGATGACTGGTGAAACAGTAGATTTGTGTACACCCGCACCACCAACAGATGTGTGGGGAATGCTTTGCACCATGAGGTTATAATAACTACGACATCACTAGGTGATAAGAATTTGTCAGCCCTATTAAAATTTTATGTGAGGGGCTGGGGATGTGGCTCAATGGTAGCACGCTCGCCTGGCATGTGTGTGGCCCGGGATTGATCCTTAGCACCACATACAAACAAAGATGTTGTGTCCGCTGAAAGCTAAAAAATAAATATTAAAAAAAAATTCTCTCTCTCTCTCTAAAAAAAAAAAAATTATGCGACCACAATTGCATACACCCTCTGCTGTTAACTAAACCTTTGCTATTCTTAAGTTAGGAAACGTGTTTGTGTCTATTATCTCTTCACAATTGAGGTGGATAGGACCGGCTCAATAGTCCTATCTAAAAGATATGAATCAGATCCCCAGGAAACTCTAGAACTTACCCTGGATAACACAACTATTTTTTAAATTTTTAAAAATTTTTATTTATTTATTTTTTTTAGTTGTAGATGGACGCAATGCCTTTTTTAAAATTTATTTTTATGTGGTGCCAGGTGCCGCAGTCTGGCTGGGCACAAAATAACAGAGCCGCCACAAGGCACTTGTAGGTTCAAACAGGAACTACTTTATTGCCCGAACTCCACTGGCACTCCCCGCGCACTCCTGGGGAACTCTCACAGCTCTCCACCAGGCTCCGACGGAACTCCACCAACTCCACCGGAACCCCGGGAAAACTCAACCGGAACTCAAAGTAGCGGGGCCGGAGGCAGCAGGAGCCGCCCTATTGCGGGACAGCAGGGGTCCATATACAATTGAATACACAGCCTGTTTCAATCCAGCATCATCCAGTCACAGCAATTATACACAGCTTAACTTAATTAGCATCATCTTAATGGCTCACTGGCGGCACCTCTCAACCACTCCTTCAGGCGCCATCCCGACTCCGCTGTGGCTCTCAACAGCCAGGGATCGAACCCAGTGCCTCACTCACTCTTGCTAGGCAAGCGCTCTACCACTGAGCCACAACCCTGGCCCCAACACAACTGTTGAATGCCTGAATTCTCTAATGTGCAAGACTCTTTCTTTGATCCCATACTGTTTCTTGGGTACTATAAACAAACTCACTTCTTTTGATTTAACAGAACTTGGGTCTTCAGAAGCCTTCTTTGAACTGGGGAGGGTCAGGCTGAATTCCAGTTCCAGAGTTTACTGTCACCTCCAAGAGGAAATGTCTAGAAAGGTAAAGCTCACTGTGAGAAGGGTAGGCCTGAAAGTAGCTGTAATTAGAATAGGGCAGCACAGTGCTTTAAAGCACAGTCTTTAAATTAAAAAGCAAATAAACAAAAAAGCCCTGGGATCTAGTTCTACTACATTCTAGCCGAGTGACCACGAACCATTTATTTATTTTTTGTCCGAGTTTTTGTTGTCTCAGTTATAATACATGGGCCATACAAAAAGTATTTATGTCCCAAGATTGTTGGAATTTACTGATACAATGAATTCCAACTCATTTAGCAGCAACTACCACATAGTCATGAAAATAAGTATAAGCATTGCTATTTCTGTTCACTAAATGGCTAGAGGCCTGGTCTATTAATAATAAGAGGTGGGAGTTAGTTCTGGCTGGGTGACCTTCCACTTTAGCGTTGTTTTTATCTGTACTATAAATAGGAGAGAGGGCAATGGGAACTAATCACCTTCTGATTCCTTGCATTGTCATATGTAAAGACGCAGGTGTTCAACATTCCAAGATTCCATTGACTTCTTGAAGTTCTGTTTATTTCAAGTCTCTATGAGATTCAGATTCTGACTCTGAGATCCTCTTTCTTGGATTCCAAGATGCCAAGACTCACCCAAAATCCTGTTGAAATATTCTGTTTGCATAAGACATTCACTCTGCATGGAATCAAAGTTCTTCCAAGCCTGGGTGGGAGCAGCCTGCCTCACTAGCTCTTGAAGTGGGTTTCTTCTTAAATAGCAAGGATTAGAAAGGAATTCCTTTCTAATCCATCCTCCAACACATTTTACACACTCCTTCTCATTGTTTTTCTCTTCTAATTCTTTTTTTTTTTTTTAATTATTATCTTTTTGTGTATGTGTGATGCTGGATTTGAACTCAGGTGTGCTCTACCACTGTGCTACATCCCCTGTCCTTTTTATTTTTTATTTTGAGGCAGGATCTCACTATGTTGCTGAGACTGGCCTTGAACTTGTGATAGTCCTAATCCTTCTGCCTCAGTCTCCTGAGGTACAGGGAAAATAGATATGCCACATCTTTTTTTCTTTTACATCATAACATAGATCCCAATTGGTAATTATATTTTTATTTATGACTTTAGTTAATGACTTTAGTCTTCTTCATATCTCCAGTCCTTGGTAAGATATAGACAATAATAAATATTTAATGGATAAAAGCTAAATGATGGCCACGCATGGTGGCACATGCCTATAATCCCAGCAACTTGAAAGACTGATGCAGGAGGATTGCAAGTTCAATTCCAGCCCGGGCAATTTAGTGAGACCCTGCCTCAACATAAAAAATATAAAAGGGCTAAGAGTGTAGCTCAGTGGTAGAGCATTTCTGGGTTCAATTCTTAGTACTGAAAAAAAGAAAAGAAAGAAAACCAAATGATAAAATGACAGTTTATTCCCGAGGCCTTCTATTCCAGACACTCCTCACCCACTGACTTACCCCAGGGTTGACACCTGGAAGGATATGACCTTTCAATTTCATGAAGGTGCCTGGACCATTTATGTCCAGCTGCTGTATTCCCCACTTGCCTGTTATTTGGCCCCTTTGGGAGCCCTTGGATTAGAAGAAAAGTCTGAGCTACGTCCAGCCGCTCATTAATCTTCTCAGCAAATATTTGCCCAGTGTCCCCAAGGTGCCAGGCACTGTGCTAAGGCACTGGGGACATTTGGGACAAAGCCTTAAGCAAAGTAAACTTGATCCCAGCTTTCAGAGAGCTCTCATCGTTACTTCCTAGAAGGGCTGCAGACAGGCATTCAGGATGTGATCACCTAAGTTGTTGTACAATTTCAAACTTTAACAAACACAGCAGGACCAAGGGTCTAGGACAACAGCCCATGCTCTAGACCCAGAACTTGGGTTCGGGGGCATAATGGTGTGTTCTCCAGGGCCTTCAGCATGTCCTGCATCACTCTTATCAGGGATTCATGGACACTTTTCTTGTGAAATCTCTCCCCTGGGAAACCATCAGCTAGAACTTGGGTTCAAAGCCAAGCTCCCAGCACTTCTCTTGAGCCTGTAGAGCCGGTGTGGCCAGAAGCTCAACCTCTCAGGGTCCTTCCCCTCCTTGTGGGACTCAGACACTGAAGAATGTGAAAGCCCTGGAAAGCCAGGGTGTTCAACACCTGTCTTGAACTCCTGGGGAACATGGGGCCAAGAGAGGAGGCTGCACATGTTCACCCAGCGAGTGGCAAAGCAAGAACCGGAGCCCAAGCCCAACTCCCAATTATCTCCTGCTTTCTACCTTATTCCAAAAATGCCCGCTGATTTCATAGGGAGGGATCCCACTTCCACCGGGACACTGGAGGTTTTCTTCTTGCTACAGGCCATAGTTAGGATGCAGCAAAACTGCAGGAGAGCAAGAGGCTCAAGGCTACATTTAAGGGAGTTGAGCTGTGGTGTTTACTTCGGTCATAAACACACGGGAGGGAAAGTTGGTCTAGAGGCATGTATCCTTGAATAGCTTTCTTTTAACATTTTTTTCCCCAAGAAAACTGTAGCCATTTGAACCTTGAGATGCCAGTTCATTCTTATTGCCACATTGTTTTCAACTCCAAAATATTAAAGCAACCTCAGTTCCCTTTGATAAGGAGTGGACAGACTGTGGCACAGCTAAATCATAGAATACTATGGAGCACTTACAAAAGAAAAGAGGTATAGCTTCATGCAGAAGCCAAAACTCCCTGTTGAGTGTGAAGAAAAAAGCAAGTTTAAGAAAAATATGTATGGCGTCAAACCATTTACAGAAAAGAAAAAGAACTTATAATACTGTACACATATACACATACGTATATATAAATGCAGAAAAAGAGCTGGGTGCAGTGTTGCACACCTGTAACCCCTGCTACTTGGGAGCCCAAAGCAGGAGGATTTCAAGTTTAAGTTTAGCCAGGACAAGTAAGTGAGAGCTTGTCTCAAAATTAAAAAAAATATATTAAAACTAAAAATGAAAAGGGCTGGGGGTGTGACTCGGTGGTAAAGCACCCTTGGGTTCAATGTCCAGTACGTGGGGGTGGGGATAGTGCAGAAAAAGTTCTGGAAGACATCCCAAGGCAATGAGAAAAGAGGAGGGCCTCATGTGGGTAGGAGGTGGGTTGGTCCAGTGGAAGTTAAGCTTTATCAGCTTTTCTTTTTTTTGAGAATGAATTTTATTTGTTTAAGTGAATTTATGTTTTAGAAATACCATCTTTTAGTGCAAGGTTCAACAAACTTTCTGTAAGGAGCCAGACAGTAAGTATTTTAGGCTCAGGAGGCCACAAGTTCTGTTGCAACTATTCTGTTGCTGGAGTGCACAAAGCAGACACAGTCAACATGTCAAGAATGACTGTGGCTCTGCTCCCATAAAACTTTATTTATGGACACTGAAATTTTAAAATTGAAACATTATTATTATTTGTTTTTGGTACTAGAGATTGCACCCAGGAGTGCTCTACCACTAAATCACATCCCCCGCCCTTTTTATTTCTTATTTTGAGGCAGGAGCTCACTAAGTTGCTGAGGCTTGAACTATCAATCCTCCTGTCTCAGCCTCCTGAGGTGTTGGCAGGTATGTGCCACTGTACCTGCATATAATTTTAACTTGCACCAATTTTTTTTCCCCAATCATATAGGTTATGTCAAAGCAGCTTGCTAGCTGGCTGTATTTGGTCCATGGGCATCAGCCTACCCCAGCCTCAAAGCTGGTTCAAGCCCCACCTCCCACCTAGCCACACACACATATTTTGTCCCCAGGCTCCCAAATGACCTTCCTGTGACCCTCAATGGCCCCTCCAGCTCTCTCTCACATACCCCATCTGTCCTTGGGGACCCTCCTTTCCTGCTGCAGAACTGTTGTTTTTCTAAGCAGGGATTTGAATAGCTCCATTCACCTTGGCAGGGGGAACTCAGAAAAAGGAATTTCATTTGGAGTCCTAGAGAAGCCAGGACTCAGGACTTTGATTTGCCCCCTCTCCTCCCATTCCAGGGGTCTCTGGTCACTACCTTGCTCACACCCTGCTGGACTCAACAGTCTTTGTCTCTGGCAATCTCTGCTACTACACCAGCATCTCAGCACCAGGCTGCACCAGCACGGACCCCAGAGCCATGTTCCTGGCCTGTTGCCTACTCATCTGTGTCAGATATGAACATCTCTTTCCATCTTGGCAAATCTTTTTGCTTCCTGGACATCCTGAGATCCCTTGTTTCTGATTTTCCCAGGAGTGCACTATTGACATCAAGGGAAGGGTAAGGAGCCCTGGAACCCACTTCTGAGTTCCAAGCTCAGCACCTTCACTCACTGTGAGGTGCTGGCCAGGTCCCATTACCTCTCTGAGGTCAGTTTCTGTACTTGACAAGGATGGGCTGGCTGCTTTTTGAAGCCTTTCTAAACCTAACAGGCCTCTTTGATCTGAAACTCAGAGGTTCTCATTTTAATTCTTGCAAAAATCTGTCCCTCATTTGGTGGTTCAGAGTGTGGGATTCTGGAAACTGATAGAACAAATACTTGATCTTTTGCTCACTGGAAGATTTAACAAGACAAGTCTCTAAGACTCCATGTACTTAAAAATAAAATGGGGAGATTATAATTTCAAAATTATAGGGTCGCTTTGATTAAATGATATATTCATATATGTTTAGTCTAGAGCTAGTGCATATGCTCTAAATAAGTGGTAGCAATAGTATTTTAATTTTAAAAACCCATCACACTAAATTATGTAATCCCTAGAGTCTGTGTGTCCCCTCTTAGGTTCTTTAAGCATCTACAATTTTGCTTATAAAGAACAACAGTTTTAAGGTTCCATCAGGGGCAGGGCCTGAGGATTTGTAGCCTAGAACTTGATAGTAGATTAGATTCCTAGGAGAGGTCAAGGCCTCAGAGAGATATCTCCTCCATCTCTCAGCTTCCAGCCATCAAAGGAAGAGGTGGGGTTGTGTTTGGAATAGGATTTAGAGAGATGTTGTTAACCTAATTTCCTCCTGTAGATACTGTGTGGTCATTGGCAATATTTCTATCTCATGCTCTCAGATGCTCCTTAAGGGGCTTCACGTGGAAGGGAAGAGGCAGGTACCTGAGGGGCTTCGTCCCAGCTGAAGAGCGAAGAGCCGCTGGCACGCCGGTCAGAGTTTTTTAGAACTTCAGCTATCAAAATGGGCAGAATTTTCCTTGATCATATTGGTGGTACCCGTCTGTTTTCTTGTGCAAACTGTGACACGATCCTGACTAACAGCTCAGAACTCATCTCCACTCGGTTCACAGGTGCCACCGGTAGAGCATTTCTTTTTAACAAGGTAGTTAACCTATAATACAATGAAGTTCAAGATCCGGTCATGCTCACTGGCCACCACATGGTTCAAGATGTGAGCTGCAAAAACTGCAATAGCAAACTGGGATGGATCTATGAGTTTGCTACTGAAGACAGCCAGCGTTATAGGGAAGGCCGTGTGATCCTGGAACATGCTCTAGTTCGAGAGAGTGAGGTCTTTGAGGAGCACGTACCACCTGATAACTCTTGAAGAAAAAGAGATAAATCCATCTTTTCCCAGGTCTCCTTCACTGAAAACAAAAATCTACTTACATACACTGTCACCTTAGCATCAGAGTTGGATTCATGAACTGCGGAACAAGAGGTTGTGAGAATCTAAGATGGAACCTTTCTTTTCTTTTTTTTTTTAATTTTGTATTTTCCATCCAACAGCAGTGTGTAGAGAGAATATTATGCAGTTGCTGTTAACTTTTTTCCCCTATGTTTACATTTTGAGGCAGAAGAGTCTCTGCAGCTAAATGGTGGGCTATGGGAGGAAAAAAATCTGGGCTATTAGAGTGAAAAAAGTGTGTTTTATGTAAATTTTGAATGGCAAATATGTGAAGAGCATGGTTTTTAAACTTATGTGGGCTTCATTTTAAAGCCTTTTCTTAAAACAAAAACAAACAAACAAACAAACAAAAAACCCAGTTATTTCACTTGATTTGCTAGCTTCAGAGAAGAGATCCGAATCTGTGCCCAGCGCTAAAGGCTCAGTGTTAGCATGGCTTGTGCTAGCCCGTGTGGTGTGCCATATTCTTGTTGGAGACGAACTGTAGCAGAGCCCATTCTTCCTTGTCAATCTTGACCCAAAGATGTCACTATTCCTAGTTACTTGTCACCACATAACTGGTGGTTTATGATTGGAACCTTTTTCTGAAATGGGACAGAATTGCTTGGTTGTCTTTTTCCATGTAACTTAAGCATAGTAATATAAATAAAGTAATAGTTGGAAAGAAGAAAAAAAAAAAAGAAATCCTGTGATGTACCCTGAAAGGCCCTTTCCTGAGGCCCGGCAGCCCGCTCAGCCCGCTCAGCCCCAGGAGGTGGAGTCTCTGCTAATGAAGATGCATTTGCAGTCACCCTATAATTGGGGCTTGTTGTGGGACCTGTCAGAACCAAGGCAGCACAGACCCAGCTCTGGGCCCCACTCAACACAAACCCTGGTCAGATTTCAACTCAAACCCAAACAGGAAGATGTCCAGAATCCAGAGACTTCCTTCCCGGCCAGCTTCTTGAATTCAGCCTTCCCATTTGGGCAATCAGAAAGCCAGCCAGTGCTCCCAACCCCTCCCTTTTCCTTCCCTCTGATTGACTTGCTTTTATTTCATGAAAGGCCCCTATCCATGAAGGTTTGGCTATTAAAGACTTGGTTTTATATTTTGTTTGTTTTTGGTACCAGGGATTGAACACAGGGGCACTTAAGCACTGTGCCACATCCCCAGCCCTTTTTATTTCTAATTTTGAGACACAGTCTCGATGAGTTGCTTAGGGCCTCTCTTAGTTGCTGAAGCTGGTCTTGAACTTGTGATCCTCCTGCCTCAGGCTCCCAAGCTGCTGAGATTACAGGCATGTGCCACTGCCCCTGAGGTTTTATATTTCTATTTTTAAAAAATATACTATTTGTGGCAGGCAGTATAATGGCTTCCCCAAGGTGTGCACATCCTAATCCTCAGAGCCTTATGTGGCTTGTAACAGTTAAGGCTAAAGACAGAATTAACTTGCTGGTCTACTGACCTTAAATTTGGGAGCATGTACTGGGTTATTCATTCAGATGGGCCCAGTATAATGACAAGTAGAACAGGGACCCAGAAGGGAAAACCAGAGATGACAGCATTTGTTCAGTGTTGCTGGCTTTGAAGATGGAGAAATAGGGCCATGAGTCAAGGAAAATGGGGGCTTTCTAGAAGCTGGAAAAGGCAAGAAAACAGTTTCCTTAAGCCTCTAGAGGGAATAAAGCTCTGCTGATCTTGATTTTTAGCCCAGGAGTCCCATTTCAGACATCTCACTTCCACAACTGTAAGATAGTAAATTAATGTTGTTTTAGTCACCAAGTTTGTGGTAATTTGCTACAGTAGCAACAAGAAACTAATAACACTGTTCATGATGACAACTATTTATTGAGTTTCTATTATATGCAGGGCACTGTGTTCTAAAGGCTTCATGTACTTTATTATCTCTTTTAATACTCATAATGGTCCTACAAGGCAAGTGCTCTCACTCTCATTTGTGACTGAAGAAAACGGGAATCAGGGAAATTTGTGATTTGGCTAAGGTTATGTAGCTAGTTTGTGATGGAGCAGAGATTCAAAGTCTGGCAGCCACAGCTTAAAAGCCCATGATCCATCCATTCACTGGGCTCACCTGCCCTTCTCTGGCTACCTCCTTAGAGAATTTCTATTTTTAGAGGTCAGACACTAGTGTTCTTGGTCACCTCATTAATATGGTGAGTCCAGTTGTTCTCTGGGAGGCTTAATTTTTCAACCTGCAAGAAGCTGGTAATGGTGTGCACTGGGTGCCATTTTGGGGCTATGAGAAGGACTAAACCAGAATGTGGGTGGGAAGAGGCTCTGTGAATTGTGAAGTGCTCTCTCCATGTGAGAGATTCAGAATAAATTTTTATCCAAACTATTAAAAATTTCCTAAAATGATTGTGACATCTTTTTTTTTTTTTCCTTTCTCTAAAGCCAGGTATGGATTTCAGGATAGAGGTCTCCAGCAGGCTCTTTGGGAAGACCTTTGGAATTGTGAAGATCAGAGGACTTGGGTTTGAAAGCAGTGGCTTGGACTGATTTAATTTAGCTGATCTGCAGACATTCGTGGCCATGGTTTGGGCCATGAGAAGGACAGTTGCTATAATTTCTCTTATTGTTGCCCAAACAGTGCCCTTGCTCCAATCAGGGAGAACAATGATGTCATCCTCACCAATGATGGGGTAGCCCAAGGCTTTCATGATGGTATTAGCATGAAGGTTTAAGAAGATGTTTCTGATGTTGTGTGTCAGGCAAATTAAGAGATGTGGTGACAAGTTGGGGCAACCGTGAGGGTCCAGAGGTGCTTAGTGGTGTTAGTAATGATGTTGGAGAGAAAGGGATGCATCTGGGAACTATTGCGCCACCTTCTTTGTATGAAGAAGGCATCTGATGGTCCAAAAAAGAGTACATAGAGAAGGTGCCAAGGAGCTCAAGGGCATTAGGGATTACATTTGCCTGATGTGGCCAAGGTCAGTGGGGAGCAGACGGCCCAATCAGAAGTTGTGCTTGAAGCCAGGGCATTCGGCAAGCCAATCAGAAACCGTGGGTGGGGCCAATATAAATCCTAACAGTTGTTGGAAAGAATAGAAAAGATTGGGCGGGCGAGGTGGTGAAAGTCCGTAGGGTGTGGAGGACCCTGAGCTAACTAAATGCTGCGCCCGGCCCCACCGACTGTCTTTCAGAATCAAGCTCTTTAGCCCGCACCGTCGGGGGCTGCTGGTGAGCTCAGGACACCGGGGAGTACAGCTGCTGGACCAGACGTGCGCAGAAGGAGAGGACCACCAGGGAAAGACCTGAGTCTTCTTCATAGGTGCCCTAGAGTCAGGGTTTCCAAGAATGTGTGTCAGGGGAAGTCCTCCAAACATCTCTCTCTCTCTCAAGGCTTTCCTTCTAGACTGCCTGTAAAATGAGGGGAGTGCTAGTCATTTTCTAAGATCCTTGTGACGTTCTGAGATTCTGTGACTAGTTTCATGGAGGGAGGAAGAGTCCAACTTTGTCCAGCTGAAGAAATGCAAGACTCATGTAGAGTCGGCAGTGACTCTTACTTAAATCCAGTCTTAGGGTAATTATCCAACCTAGAGGTTCCTGTCCCTCACTGACCACCAGCATGTTAAAAACAGATTCCTGGGCCCTACTTCCATTAGGACTGACTGAATGGTGTGTGGACAAGCTCTGTTGGGCATCTGAAATCTTCAAGCAGATGTCAGAAATAGTAGCTAGCGCTTCCCAACTCTGGCTGCATGTTAGCCTCATTTGCAGAGCTTCCCCCCACTCCACTCAGAGGCAGGCTCTTGATTCTCTTGGTCTGGGGGTGAGGCCCAGGAATGGGTCATTTAAAAACCATCTCAAGTGATTCTTATGTGCAGCCAAAGTTAAGAATCATTGTATTTGTCTAATTTTGGAGCCCAAAACAGAAGCCACTAGAGAGATAAGACTATTTTAAATGAATGAAACTGAAATAAAATTAAAAATCAAGTTCTTCAGTTGCACTAGCTATATTTCAAGGGCCCAGTAGCCACATGTGGCAAGTTGATCATATTGGGCAATACAAATACAGAATGTTTCCAGATAATTCCTGCACGTTGCACCATTATGATTCCAAGAGTCTGATCTAAGATTGTGTTGTTAAAAGTATTTTGAAAGAGTCTGATGAATTTTTGCTTCCCATGGTTATTCAATATCTCATTTGCTTCTTATCAGCTCCACAAAATAGGCCAGAATGGGATTATTGCTCTCAAAGAAACAAGTCTCACAGAAAAAAAGTGAGTAGCTTAAGATCCATACGCAGCAGAATCCTTCACTTCAAGTTCAGTGTTTCCTATAATATTTTCACGTAGAAGGCTCCTTAGAGAGCAGGATGTCTGAATCCTTGTTGTACAAAATGAAGACTAGGCCTAGTGCAGTGGCACATGCCTGTCATCCCAGCAACTCTGGAGGATGAGGCAGGAGGATTGCAAATTTGAGACCATATTGGGCAAGTTAGCATGACCCTTTTTCAAAATTAAAAAAAAAGGCCTGGGGGTGTAGCTCAGTGAGAGAGCATCCCTGGGTTCCCAGTACCACACACAAAAAATGAATAATAATTTAAAAAAAGAAGACCCTATAAAACAAACAAAACCAAAATGAATGCAGGAGAAGAAAAGGATTTCTTTAAGACATATATAGACAACACTGGGACTAGCAGGCTTGTTTTTACATTCTCAATCCAGGACCCCTTATGAGAGAGGAAACGTGGAGAATGGGGAAAGGCAGAGAAAGTGAGGTTTTCAGGCCCTACAGGGACCTCATGCTCCTGGGTGGTGGAAGTGCAAATCTATCCTAGGCTTATTTTTCTCTCCCTCATTCTGAGACCCAGCGGAGCTCTTGGTACCCACAGAAGACTATTACCAGGTGGTGCAGCTGCACACCCATCAGCCAGCGCTGCTTCCCTGCCAGGTGACCAACCTCCTGGCCCAGGTGACTCGGTACTGGGAGTTCCCTCCTGAAGAAGTCCCAGTGGATGGGACAGACATCTCCTTTGATGTGAAGAAGTGATTCACCATCCACTGGCTCTGAGCTTCCTTGGCTGGCTTTCTCTTCTGCTTGGCCAGCCTAGGTGGCATGAAACAAATCTCTATCAAGTACATGCTAATCTACATCAACTGTGCATGAACTTAGGTCCCCGAGTGGTCAGGGAATGGAGGGATATGGAGAGAACCCTTGTTGTACCTTGAGAAACCTCAGGTCCAGAGGGTGTGAATTATGGTGCTCTAAACAACCCAATGGCTTTTAACAATGCTCCATGTGATTAACCATGTTGTCCAGAGCACCTTATTGCCCCATATAACAGACAGCCAACCAGCCATCAATCTAGGCTGCATCAGTTCAGCCTGTCCATCATCTATTGTCAATCAAGTCAAAGGATTCAATTCCTCCATCCTCTCTCAAATCAACCATTCCATCCATCCATTCCCCATCAGGTCAACTATTCCTTCATCCATCTACACTCTATTAATTCTTTGTTTAAAAAACATTTTTTTTTGTAGTTGTAAATGGACAGAATACCTTTATTTTATTTGTTATGTTGTGCTAAGGACCAAACTCAGTGCCTTCCATGTGCTCGACAAATGCTTGCCTCTCACAAACCCAGCCCCTCCATTAATTCTTTATATCCACTCATACATCCTTTGCCAATTCAACCACCTCAACCACTCATAAATCTAACCTCTCCATCCATTCATTTAATTCAATTTAACTGTATTACTCATTCATTTCATTCATCCATTTCTCTATCCATTTACCTGCCAACAATTCAGTCATAACAACCTGTCAACATAGTTTTTTCCCCCCACCTTTTCTCCCTTCTTATCTGTGGAAGATACATCTTTCTCCCCCCAACCCACCATCCAGGCTTCAACAACATCAATCCAGCTAGGAGAGGACTTCACTGAGACCTGTATTATTCTGGGTGAACCAGAGATTACTGTGGATTTTAACTGGGAATATCCAGGACAGGGGGTAAGCAGAGGGCAGAAGGAGGTTGTGTGCATGTGTATATGCCATGGAAGTGTGTTGGGGCAGAGGGGTGGGAGTGAGGGATTGGAATGAAGGCCAAGAGTGATCATTGCAAAATGGAACCATTGTTGGGAATTGATGAACCTAGCCCCAACTGTGACACTGCTTCCTGAGTGACATGGGGCAAGTCACTTCCTTTATCTGGGCTTTGGTTTCCTCATTTGTCAAATAGAGCTACCTTTTGGTTCACTGCCAAAGAATGTATAATTTCTTTGTTAATTTATGCAATAATTACTAAGCACTCACCACATGCTAAACATTGTGCCAGGGGCTGACACTATAATGATGAGTCAAAGAGTTATGGCTTCTGCTACCTGGAAGCTTATACTCAAAGCAGGGAGGAGAAGAGGGAGACAGACACACCTAGTCATGTAGGTAGTGCCAAGAGCTACAGTGACAATAAAGCAGAGTGATGTGATTGGGTCTACTTAGGATAGAGTGGTCAGGGAGTCATCTTCAAGGGCATGACCAGGCTGGTCCCAACCACACAAAGATGAGGCTGGAGCATGTGTTCAGTCCTGTGGCTGTGTGTGTGATTGGAGGACATCTGTGCCAAATAGTAGTATGCTACCAACACCAAGGACTTGAAGAATTCTTAAAAAGCCTTTCTGGAAGAGCTGGAATTTAACAGGAGTTTGGAAGTATGGGTTTAGGTAGGTGGAAGGCCTTCCTGGCCCATGGCAGTAAAAGCAAAGGTGCGCATGTCCCTCATACAAGACCAGAGACCCACCTCTCTCACCAAGGTGGTCTGAATATGCAGGGGAGCAGCGTGGCCCATTCTAAGGGACCCAAGAATCATTCTCCAGATTCTGAGGACATCGACAAGGCCTGAGCAGTGAGCTGACCTTGTATAGATCAAAATGGGAAGAGTGGAACCGAAAAACCTGTGAGGAACTGTCCCCCCGCCAGAGGTGACTTAAGAATAGAACCGGGGTATAGCTTAGTGGTAGAGCACATGCCTGGCATGCACAAGGCCCTGGATTTGGAACCCAGTGTAAGTGTACACAAAGTACAGGATGGAGAAATCAGGTGTTCTGTAAGCTGTGACTTTTCCATAAGATCACCATCTTTAGCAGTCCTGAAAGGAAGGCCTGTGGAACCCAGTCAGCGTGTTCAGTTCCCCCTTAACATAAAGTGCTCCAGCAGCACCTTACTCCAATCTTCAGTGGTCTGAACCAGTACATCATGAACTCTCTGAGTTGATCTCTGTGTTCCCTGCAGTGAGAGGCCAAGGATTGGTCCCAGTTAAGATGTCATACAGTGACCTTACGAGGTAGAAAGGGTGAGGAATTTGTCAGAGGAAGAAACAGACCCACGAAGGGAAAATGAAGAGGTGGTTTTGAGCTACATGGCTTGATAAGTGAGCATTTCCCTAAGCATGTTCCTCAGGGTGATAACATGCCACAAAGTTCTGTCCCACCCTGCCCCACTGCCCAAAAATGTGTTCAAGAAAACACCGCCTCTACGAAGTATCACTGGCACTGGAGATTCAAGATACATGCACAGGGCGGATTCAGTGGTGTGTTTCTAATTTTCCTTTGTTTGACTCAGTGTTTCCCAAACATTTCTGATGATGGAGTCTGCACTTTACCCTCCTTATGGAGGTAGCACCCAACAACGTCCCTATAGAACCAGAGGACCCAGGAACGCCCACCAGGAAATGCTGTGACCCATGCTAACTTTGGAACATTTTTGTTTCTTCCTTTTTTCCCCCTTTCTTTTTGGTACCAGGGATTGAACTCAGAGGTGATTTACCACTTAACTATATATATATCCTCAGCCCTTATTATTTTTTAGTTTGAGTCAAGGTCTTGCTATGTTGTTTAAGGCCTCACTAAGTGGCTGAGACTGGCCTCGAACTTGTCATCTTCTTGCCTCGGCCTCCCGAGTTGCTGGGATTATAGATGTACCTCACTATGCCTGGCTGGAACGCTTCTTGAGCAGGAAAGGGGAACTCAGCTCCTCTCTAGGAACTTGAGAAACTTAAAGGTTTTCTTAGAGAACCTGCCTTTTAGGTGGTCTGATACCTACCATGTGTCATCAAGTGTAGCTTTGAGCAATCACTTTCCCTTTGTCTGAAGAGATACACGGTGCCTCTTACCGGCTTGCTGGTGCCTGAGTCAGAAATGGCACCAGGGGTAGCTAGTGAACATTTCCATTTTGTCCCCTGCAGCTGAGCTGTACCCCTATGTCAGTGAGTGGTCCAATGTGGTACGCCGGGAGGGCCAGGTACAGCGGGCAGCAGCAAACACCTGGAGTGGCAAAGCTAGGACCAGCGGGGGTGGGGGGGGGCTCAAGTAAGTAGTTGAAGGAGGATCCCAGAATCATCTGTAGGCTACCCAGGCCCAGGGATTTAGTCTTCAAAGATTCCTGCCACTGGCAGAAGCCCTCAGTGAGAATTTACCTCCTTCCTCTTCCAGAAAAACACAGAGACCAAATAAATAACTTATTGCATGTTTTAGTTTCCATAGCTTGTTGGCCCCAGAGTAAAGGTATGACCAGAGTTGATTTCCATTCACACCTACTACAGGGTACACAAAGGAAGCCCCCGCTCACCACAACGTACCCCTTCCTCAGCCCTGCCCCTCTTGATTCAGAAGATGCTTTCTAAAGTGCATTCTGCAGCCTCAAGTGCTTTCAGGGGGTCGGGGTGACGGTGGAGAGTAGAAGCTTCATCAAAGAAGTTTGGAAGATGCTGGGGACTTGGTCCCCTTCTTGGAGAATTGCAATGCACTAGCATGTTTAAGTTATTGAGAGTCCTGCAGGGTGCAGATTTGTTTAACTTGATTGAACTTAGAACTTCCCAATATTCTGTGCAGTGGATTATTTTTCAGTCATGCCTATTAATGTCCAACAAATTAGTGTAACATGGACATACTATGAAAAAAGTTGCATGAAAAATTCCATGAGCATGTCATTCCAGAGCTGGCCTCAGGGCCCCTAGAGAACCTGATTTGCCAAGGCTGGGAAAACAGCTCCACACTCCCCGAGCCCACTCTCTTCCCTGCTAGCAAGGGAAAGGGAGAAACACAGACACATCTGAATTTCTAGAGTGGAATTGGATGGAGATTGTATCCAAGGGAATGAAAGAGGTGGTCGGGGAAGATGCCACCACAGAATATCTGATGGAAGATGTGGACTGACTTTTCCCACCATCTGGTTCAGGGTCTGTGACTGGAGCTGGGGGCCTCAGGCAAGATCCTTTGGCTCTTGTGTTCTGTTTGCTCTGCCTGCTAAGGAGGGAGAACACCAGGCAAGGGAGGGGTGTGAGGAAGCACTCTGATGAACATGCTCGGTGCAGGGGTTATTATTAGTCTCTAGCTGACCTGAAGCTTCCTGAGAAAAGACTAGAATCTACATGCTGTCATCCTGCTGAGGTCAGTCACTCCAGCCACCCCTTTACTGATGGAGGAGCGGAGGACCACATGGAAGCCTGGGGCCTTGGATCAGGGGTGGCAGAAGGAGGAGTGCAGGAAAGCCTGGAAGGGCAGGCGAAGGTAGAGGAAGGAGGAGAAAGGCTGTCATGGATCTGATCTTCCCAGACAGACAGGCGAGGTCCCAGTCCTGACTGTGGGGTCTGCTCCCCTTCTGGTTTCCTCATCTGTAGAGGGATGAGGTTGAATCTCTGCCTGTTGAGGGTCCTCAGACCCAGTAAAATGGCACTGAGACTGAAGGACCAGGAGGGTTGGGGATGAGCCATGTCTGCCAAAGACGGAGGAGTTCTGGCCATTGGTCCTGGGCCGACCAGAGTCTGATACCAGGAGTGAGGCTGGCCAGGGTGGCAACCTGGTCCTGCTAGCCCTCAGGGCCTTCCGAGACTCCCTTCCAGTCATTGGCTTTTTCCCTGATCCACAGGATGTGTCTAACTCCCAGCCCTTAGTCAGACCTTCAGACAATCCTAGAATTGGACATTAAGTGACTTCAGTCATTTGATAGTGACTGCAATCATCTTGGGGCAGGGTAAACTGAGGCTAAGAGAAGGCCTGGGCAGAAGTAGAACACCTGGCGAAGTTGGCAAGTCAGTGAGTTGGCAGCAAAGCTGATGAGCTGGGGCCAGAGGTTGTCTCCTCTGTCAGATGGCCAAAGTGGCACAGGCTGCCCCTGGGAAAAGCCTCAGAACTTTCCTGACATAGACAGACAGAAGGCAGAGGGAGGAAAGGCTTCTTCTTGCTTGTTCCCTGGGCCAACTCAAGGAGAGGCACTACCCGGGGCCTCCAATGCCCCATGGGTGATCTTTGTGACCCAAGCCCCCCCAGGGCACACTGGGCATAGACCCAGGCTCTCCAACTCAACTCCTACCCTTCTTCCTTCCTGGATAAAGAACTGGTAGGCTCTTGTTGTCTTTTCCAGAAAGTCTTTGGCAGGAGCTATGACCATAGGCATCATGGTGGGCCCAGACCCTTCCCCTTATGTGGCAAGGAAAGAGACCTCTGTGGGGGTAACAGAGGCCAGGGCGAAGGTAGAAGAGGCGTCAGCCCCAAAGACCCGGTACAGCAGCTCCTCCTTCTCCTGCTGCAGCTGTCGCCGAACCTGCGACTCCTTCTCCAGAGCTTCACGGGTCAGAAGCAGGTCTTCTGAGAGCTGCCTGTGGGTGCAGACAGAACCCAGGGTTGCTACCAGGAGCAGCTGCTGCAGGGACCAACCTATCCCTCTGGGAGGCCTTCCTGAGCTAGGCCACCACCCCACTCCAGGGCCACACCCCCCAGCCCCTGTCATTTGCAAGAGGCAATTCAATCTGTTGACCAAGTGCATAGTCCTCACGGGCAGAGAGTTCTGGTTGCTCTGAATCTCTGCTTCAGAACCTAGCCGTGTGATCTTGGATGAGTTCTTCACTCTCGCTGAATTTCAGTTTCCTCATTCAATACATGGGAATAATAATAATAATAATAGGACTCAGGTCTTCGAATCATTATGAGGATCCCATGACAGAAGATAGAAGGTATTCAACAAGGTATGTCTGACACATGATATGAGCTTTCGTTTACAAAGTCCTTAGAATTGATTAATTCCACGTGGGCCTGTTCAACTCTGGATTTCCCGTTTCCCATGTTGGGTTCTCCCATAGAGTCTACTCATCCAAGACAGGGACATGCAGATAGTGACCAGGGCACTGGGACTTAGGTTTCTAAGCAGAGCTGGTCCATTGGGTTTCCTGACTCACATGGAAAAGGGGAGCCGCATTCCCTAGACAGGTCCCGCACCCACCTGTCAATACATTCCCTAGGCTCTTCTGAGACCCTTCCAACTGGAGATTTTGGCAAAAGGGGTGGGGTGGAGGAGAAGAGGCAGGGGAATAGCTACCTTGACACCACCACCTGATTCCGGGCTCGAACTTGGAGGTCCTCATATTCCTGTTGCAGGGTTGTGATTTTTTCCTCCAGCTTCAGATTTTTTTCTTTCTGTAACAAACCAGAACAGGCTCAGAAAGCTACCAAAAATCACATGGTCCAGTGTATACTATGACCTCCTTCTTATCGGTGGTCCCTGAAAACACTCATTCATTCTAGACAAGATGCTACATTTCATGGAGCAATAAATTCACCAAAAATAAAGCTAAAGAGTTAACAAATGGCTAACAACTTATAATTTTTCTACAGGAAAATGTTAAAAACAAAGTACAGTCACTCCCATCTCACTTCTCCATCAGTTCATAGAAGAAAGGGTATTTTTTTTTGTTCTCGTAAAGTCAGAAGGACGTGAAAACAAAATCAAGTCTGTATGTTTTATCATAAGAATGGTTCAACAGAATTTATAGGGAACATGTGAGATGGTCTGAGGATGTATAGACATGGGGAGGCCAGGGAGACTTCCTCTGGAACAGCAGTGTCTGTTTGGATTCAGCCCCAAGTTTCTTTTCCTTTTCCTTCCTTCCCCTCTACTGCCTCTCTTTCTTTCTTCCTGTGCAGGGGATTGAACCCAGTGCATGCTGGGCAAATGCTCTACCACTGAGCTGCATTCCTAACCCCTCAGCCCCAGGTTTCTGAGGCCTCTGTTCTTCCAGAAACAGAACCACCTGTGTCCTCAATGCCCTCCGCTCTCCAGCCTTGTCCTTGTGGATCCTGGCCTCCCACATCTGCCTGACCTTTCAGCCTCTCCTCTTCCCTCAATCCCTCCCTGCCTATGACATGTGCTAGCTCCTCCTGATTAGCAGGCTGCCTGTCCCAAAGCATCGACCAAGTTACAGCAACCTAAGTAACCAAGAAAAATGCAGGACCCAGATGGCAAAGAGCCCCTGCCTGGACTGGCCATAGACCAGCTGAAGATGTGAGCTGTGGGTGGCAGGTCAAGGCCGGTGTGAACCAGGCTGGGCTTCCCCTGCTTGTTTTACAAAGGAAGTGCCCAGCAAACAGCAGCCTGAGGCTGCATCTCCTAGCCACAGACCACTGTTTCCATGAGGATCAGCCTCTTGTCTAGCTCATGAATCCGATCATTCTTCATCTCGATGACAAAGTGCAAGCTCTCCAGCTCCTGCTCCCAGAACTGGCTGGGACTCCCATAATCCTAGATAGGGACATAGAATGACCTCATCAGACCATCAGGTAGAGAAGGGCATGGACTACCTCCCTCCTTCCCATCCTGCCACCGGCTCACTGATTGACTTTCGTAAGTCCCATCCCTCTCTTGGCCTGTGGTTATGGGTCAATATGTTTCATCTCATTTGACTCTAAGAGCACCCTTTGAGGCTTGTGTAGTTCAAGTAGGTTGAGTTGCCTGTGCTAAGTGGTGGGTTTCCTACGTCTACCTGGTTCTGTCTGGATCCATAAGCTGTGTCCTTTACTGAGCCATATGCCTTTCTCTGAGCTTCTCAGTAAAAGGGGGGACCCTCTTGCTTCCAGGCCCTTGTGAAAGTGAGAATGTCAAGTCTGAGCCTTGCCCTTGAAGATGGGTTCACCTGTCCTGTTGTCCAATCCTAATCTCCCTGGAGAATCAAGAAGGAAAGGCCCCCAGGTGTATTACACCTACCTGAATGTGTTTCTTATAGTTTCGCCTCAGAATGGACTCTTCTACCCTCTTCATCTTGGCCTGAAAGACCTCCAGTTGTGAGGTCAGTCCTGCTACAGTCTCCTGGAGAAAAGAGCAGGTGATCAAAGTTGGGCTCCTGAACGTGGATGTCATCAGACCCCAGAGAAAGAAAATTTGGGGTTCTTTGGCCTAACCGATACAATGATGCAGGTGTAACCTTCTTCAACTACTGCCTGAAACATCCCACCCCCAACTCTTGCTATATAGCCTTTTGTGGCTCCACAAACCCTTGGGACAAAGATCAGTGAGCCTGGCATTCAAAGCCCATCCAAACCAGGCTCAATTAGTTTTTCCAGCCTTATCGACCTCTGCTTTTCCTGTGGCCAAACATCATATAATTCCTTCAACCGCAAGGGACATTCTTGTCTCCAGTTTTTCCCTTGCCAAGAATTTCTTCCCCCCAGACTTTGACCATTGCCTTCAGCATAGAATAGCCTCCTAATATGGCTTACAGGCTCCTACCTCCTGGCCTTCTCCTTCCTCTTCAGCCTCAGCCTTTCTCCCAAACTCTACACCCCAGGCATCCTGCACTTCCTACAATTCCTCAGGTGTTCCACACTCTCTCCCTTTTCCTCTGTGCTTTTTGAAAAAATTGCTTTATTCTACGTAAGGCACACTCACTTCTTATCTTTCTTTACTGAAGAATTCTAACCTATCTTTCAAGTTCCAGCAAAGATCTCATTTTCTCTAAGAAATCTTCCCTAAGCAGTCAGTGAGAGTCTTCTTCGAAGATTTCACAGGTCCCTGGGCATTTACCAGGGCTCTACTCAAACCATAGTCCATTCAGTTGCCAAGATCCTCCCAACAGTCCTTGGAAAAACAGGACAACCCTAATCACATCTTTAGCTAAGAATCTAGTCACCACATTAAGGGGCCTGGACACATGGAAGATAGTCACTTTGGCTCCCTCATACCTGGAAGCCTTTGGTTTGGGTCCTTCCCTAACCCCACTATACACTAACATGGCCCAGCCCTTCTCACCTGAAGGGCAGCTTTGGCCTCCTGGAAGGAGTGGGTAAGGGCTTCTTTTTCCTTTTCAAATGAGGTCTGGATGACTGTGGGGAAAGAAGATCTCTATAAGCTCAGATACTTCTCCTCAAAGCCTTCTGGCAAGTACCTAGGGTCAGGAAGATACAAATGATCTCCTGGGTCACATTTGGGCCAGAAATGGGGAATGACCTGATCCATCCTTCTACTTTCTAGGTTTACTTGAGAGCTGTGCCAGAAATATAATAGGTATTTAATAAAAGTTCATGGAAATGGAAACAAATTATATCCTAGTTCATGACTTGAACTCTACCAGACTGTGCATACCAACCATACCTCACTGAGGCTATGATCCAAAGATCTCATAGCAAGTTTGTCTACCTTGTACTATGTCATGTTAAATTCAGAGCGCCAATGCTTTGTAAACTGAGTTAGCCAAATCACAAAGTCATTAAATGATTGCCTGTCAATCAAAGTAAAAGCTATGGCCCATACACTGGATTTGTGGCCTGGAAGTCTACCTGGTCCTTACTCTGCTTCTTCAAAACTGAGACCTTGAGAAAATTACATCAAACATCTAAGAGTCCTTTGCCTCAACTGTGAAATGGGTCAACAAGCCTGCCTTGGTTGTCTCCAGGGGCGGACTCAAGGATCACATAGAAAAGGACAGGTAAGAGCTTTCCAGGTGGGGCAAGGTTGTACAGATCTAGATTTGTTATCACTTTCAAAATCAGTACAGTTATATTTATCATCCATCTTCCCTATAAAGTTCATTTTGAATCCTACTTGATCATGGTGCACATTTTTTTGATATGTTTTTGTATCCGATTCGCCAGAATTTTATTGAGGATTTTTGCATCTAGGTTCATTAGAGATATTGGTCTGTAGTTTTCTTTCTTTGAAGTGTCTTTGTCTGGTTTAGGTATCAGGGTGATGTTGGCCTCGTAGAATGAATTTGGAAGTTCTCCCTCTTTTTCTATTTCCTGAAGTAGCTTGAAAAGTATTGGTATTAGTTCCTCTTTAAAGGTTTTGTAAAACTCTGCTGTATACCCATCCAGTCCTGGGCTTTTCTTAGTTGGTAGTCTTTTGATGGTTTCTTCAATTTCCTCAATTGATATTGGTCTGTTTAGGTTGTCTATATCCTCCTGACTCAATCTGGGCAGATCATATGATTTAAGAAATTTATCGATGCCTTCACTATCTTCTAATTTATTGGAGTATAAGGATTCAAAATAATTTTTGATTATCTTCTGTATATCTGAAGTGTCTGTTGTGATATTGCCTTTTTCATCCCGTATGCTAGTAATTTGAGTTCTCTCTCTTCTCTTCGCTAGCATGGCTAAGGGTCTGTCGATTTTGTTTATTTTTTCAAAAAACCAACTTTTAGTTTTGTCAATTTTTTCAATTGTTTCTTTTGTTTCGATTTCATTAATTTCAGCTCTGATTTTAATTATTTCTTGCCTTCTACTTCTTTTGCTGTTGTTTTGCTCTTCTTTTTCTAGGATTTTGAGATGAAGTATGAGATCATTTATTTGTTGGTTTTCTCTTTTTTTAAGGAATGAACTCCAAGCAATGAATTTTCCTCTTAGAACTGCTTTCAATGTGTCCCATAGATTCCGAGACACGCCGTCTGATAGAAGAAAAAGTTGGCTACAATCTACATACTGTGGGGTCGGACTCCAAATTCCTCAATAGGACACCCATAGCACAAAAGTTAATAACTAGAATCAACAAATGGGACTTACTCAAACTAAAAAGTTTTTTCTCAGCAAAAGAAACAATAAGAGAGGTAAATAGAGAGCCTACATCCTGGGAACAAATCTTTACTCCTCACACTTCAGATAGAGCCCTAATATCCAGAGTATACAAAGAACTCAAAAAATTAGACAATAAGAGAACAAACAACCCAATCAACAAATGGGCCAAGGACCTGAACAGACACTTCTCAGAGGAGGACATACAATCAATCAACAAGTACATGAAAAAATGCTCACCATCTCTAGCTGTCAGAGAAATGCAAATCAAAACCACCCTAAGATACCATCTCACTCCAGTTAGATTGGCAGCCATTATGAAGTCAAACAACAACAAGTGCTGGCGAGGATGCGGTGAAAAGGGTACACTTGTACACTGCTGGTGGGACTGCAAATTGGTGCAGCCAATTTGGAAAGCAGTATGGAGATTTCTTGGAAAGCTGGGAATGGAGCCACCATTTGACCCAGCTATTCCCCTTCTCGGTCTATTCTCTAAAGACCTAAAAAGAGCATGCTACAGGGACACTGCTACATCGATGTTCATAGCAGCACAATTCACAATAGCAAGACTGTGGAACCAACCTAGATGCCTTCAATAGATGAATGGACAAAAAAAATGTGGCATTTATACACAATGGAGTATTACTCTGCATTAAAAAATGACAAAATCATAGAATTTACAGGGAAATGGATGGCACTAGAGCAGATTATGCTAAGTAAAGCTAGCCAATCCCTAAAAAACAAATGCCAAATGTCTTCTTTGATATAAGGAGAGTAACTAAGAACAAAGTAGGATCGAAGAGCACGAGAAGAAGATTAACATTAAACAGGGATGAGAGGTGGGAGGGAAAGGGAGAGAGAAGGGAAATTGCATGGAAATGGAAGGTCCCTCAGAGTTATACAAAAGTACATACAAGAGGAAGTGAGGGGAAAGGGAAAAATAATACAAGGGGGACAAATGAATGTCAGTAGAGGGGGCAGAGAGAGAAGAGGGGAGGGGAGGGGAGGGGAGGGGGGATAGTAGAGGATAGGAAAGGCAGCAGAACACAACAGACACTAGTATGGCAATATGTAAATCAATGGATGTGTAACTGATGTAATTCTGCAATCTGTATATGGGGTAAAAATGGGAGCTCATAACCCACTTGAATCAAAGTGTGAAATATGATATATCAAGAACTATGTAATGTTTTGAACAGCCAACAATAAAAAATAAATAAAAAATAAAAACTATAAATATAAAAAAAAAAAAAAGTTCATTTTGAAAAATTCCAACCTGTCTCAGCTGAAAGAAGACAACAGAGAAATGGTAAATGGCCAGGAAAAAAAACAGAACAGAGAAGACAGGAATGGGAAGTTTAATACTTTGTTCTTTGATTGACAAGCAATAATTTAATGACTTTGTGATCTGGCTAACCTAGCTTACAAAACATTGGTCCTATGCATTTTTCATGGCCTGATAGGGTACCAGGAGACAAGCTTGCTGCAAGAACTTTGGATCTTGGCCTCAGTGTAGTTGGCATGCATAGTTGAATAGGGTTCACAAATATAAACCAAGGGGCCAAAGAAGATGGTAGCGACATCAAAAAGAATGTTCAATCAGTAATATGAATGTGATAGAGCTGTCAAAAATTGGTAAGACCAGTTGTATAAGAACTAATTCCTTAATTTTTTAAATTGATGGACCTAATTTGTTAAGTTGCCTATTAAGACAGGATAAAGTAAGATCAAAGAAACACATTCCATCCAGTCTGTCCAACTATGTAGCCATAAAATCTGGACAGAATGAATGGAGCACTTATTTGCAGACTCTGAAAAATAAATGGTTGCTGGGTATGGTGGGCACACAACTGAGTCACTGTCCCAGCAGCTTGGGAGGCTGGGGCAGGAGGATTGCAAATTTCAGGCCAGCCTTGGCAACTTAGTAGAACCCTGTCTAAAAATAAAAAAAAAATAAATAAATAAAATGGCTGGGGATGTAGCCCAGTGGTATAGCACCCCTGGGTCCAATCTCTAGTACTGCAAAAAGGAAAAAAAAAAGCAAATGGCTATAGCCGACTAGGCCAAAGATCAGAATTTGAAGTACCAATGAACTGGCACATTTAAACAAAATCTAGAATCTCTTGTATTCAAATACAGAAAAATCCAGAATACAATCCAAAATTGTTTAGCATACTAAAAAACAGAAAAATACCAACTTGTCTACAAGACATTCCACAGATGCCTATATGAGATGATATAAATGTTAGAATTATTAATGGAGTCTTTAACACAGCCCTTATGGGCTGGGGATGTGGCTCAAGCGGTAGCACGCTTGCCTGGCATGCGTGCGGCCCGGGTTCAATCCTCAGCACCACATACAAAGATGTTATGTCCGCCCATAACTAAAAAAAATAATAAATATTAAAAATTCTTTCTCTCTCTCTCTCCCTCTCTCCTCTCTCTTAAAAAAAAAAAAAAAAAGACAGTCCTTATAATAATGCTCCAAGAAGTAAGCGTGAATACACTCTTGAAAAGAATGGAAAACAAGAAATTCTTAGGAAAAAAATAGAAGATGAAGAATAAAACAAAAGAAAATTCTAGGAGTAAAAAATGTGATAAATGAAAGAACTCATTCTCAAAGAGGAGAATCAATAACTGAATGAAGATGATATAAAAAAGAGCCAGTGTACTTCAAGAAAGATCAATAGAAATGATCCCTTCTGATCAACACAGAGGAAAAAAATATTGGAAAAATGAACAGAGACTCAGGAACCTGTAAGATAATCCTAAAATGTCTAACATTTTATATCACCTGAATCGAAGAAGAAGAGTGTGATATGGAAAGATTATTGAAGAAAGAAGCAATCTGGCAAAATATAGACCTTTCCAGATGAAAGCAGCTCACTGAACCCCAGAGTAAACCAAGCGAAACCCACACACAGATACAGAAATCCATACACATTTCTGAAAACCAGTGACAAAGAGTAAATCTGGAACGGAACCACAAAAAATGGTCCATTACTTATAGGGAACATCAGTTTGAATGAATGTGGATTTCTTATCAGAAACCTTGGAAAGTAGGGGCTGGGTTGTAGCTCAGTGGTAGAGCCCTTGCCTAGAGCCTAGCATGGCCCTGGGTCGAGCACTGAAACAAAACAACCCCCCCCCCAAACAAAAACAAAGAAACTAAAAACAAAAGCAAAAACCAAACAACAACAACAACAAAGACCTTGGAATCTATAAGGAAAAAGAAAGATTTTAGAACTGCTGAAATAAAAGAACATGAAAAAATTTCACTGAATTCTATATTCAGTGAAAATATACTCCAGGAAAGGAAGTGAAATAAAGACATCCTCAGATGGAAAAACCAAAACAAAAGCTATTCATCACCAATAGACCTGCTCTAAAAGAATGACTAAAGGAAATTCTTCAAATGATATCAGAGGGAAACTTGGAACTTCAGGAATATAGGCAGAAAAACAGAACTGGTAAATACCTGGGTCAATACAATAGACTCTCTTCTTTTGAGCCTTTAAAAATATGATTGATGATTTAAAAGCAAAAAACGATAAGCTTTTGTGATGGAGTATTCCAGGTGTTGTAGATGTAAAGCGCAAGCCAGGAACAGTGGGCCCACCTTATAAGGGTCTCACTTCTCATGGTTTCAGTTACTTGTAGTCAGCCACAGTTCAAAAATACTAGATGGAAAATTCCAGAAACAAACAACTCAGACATTTTAAGTAACTCTTATTACAGAACATTTTTATAATTGTTTTATTTTATTTATAGGTATTGTTGCTAATCTCACTGTGCCTAACTTATAAATTAAATGTTATCACAAATATATACATAAGGAAAAAACCAGTACATACAGGGTTGATGCTTCCTATAGTTTCAGGCATCACTGGGGGTCATGAAATAGCTCTCCCATGGATAAGGGGGTACTACAACAAAAAGGGAGAGGACAGAGGAAACTTCATGATGGTAAGTTTTCTACATACTATTTAAAGTTGTAAAATATGAATTTGAAGTAGACAAGTAAATGTATTGTAATCATTAGAACAATCACTTAAAAAACACACAAAGAGACAGAGTAAGAAAAGCAATAGATAAATTAAAATGGAATACTGTACTAAAAGTTGCTGAAATACTCCAAAATGAAGCAGAAGAGGAAACAGGTTAAAAGCAAAGAAAACAAACAGAAAACAAGTATTAAAATGAAAGATCTAATTACAAGCATTAAATGTTTAAATACACCAAATAAAAGAGTATATCAGAATGGATTAAAAACAAAAAAAAGTGATATGCTTATCTTAGTAAGCTTTCCATCACTGTTACAAAATACCTGAGATATTAAACCTAAAAGAAAGAAAGGTTTACTTTGACTCATGGTTCCAGAGGTTTCAGTTCATGGTAGCTTTGCCCCAATGCCTTGTGCCTGTGGTGGCACAGCATGTCATGGTAGGAGCCTGTGGTAGAGGAGAATTTGGTTGGAAAACATGGTACCAAGATGTAAATTTGTATTTGCAAATACATGAAAAAGGGCCAGGATCCCAATATCCCCTTCCAGGGCACACCCCAATGACCTCACTTCCTTCTGGTAGGCCTAAAGTTTCTACCACCTCCCAGTAGCTCGGTGGGCTGGGAACCAACCCTTCATCACATGGGCCTTAGGAGGACACTGAAGAGCCAAACCAAGCAGAATTAAAATAAACCCACTGGAAATATGTGTCATAGGCAGGTTAAAAGAGTGGAAAAAGAAGCATTTACTAATAAAGATGTAGTAACTGTATTGATTTTAAACAAAGAACTGAAAGGTGTAATAGACAAATACACCATTATAGTTAGAGACTTCAGCATTTCTCAGTATCCAGTAGAAAACAGACAGAAAATCAGCAAGAATATATAACTGGATGCTACCATCAACTTAACTTAATCTATTTGATTGATTTATAAAATATTCACCCTAAACATAGAAGAATATAATTTATTTTTAAGTACACATGACAGCTTCATAAGATAAACTATATCCTGAATCATAAAATAAACCTTAACAAATTACAAAAGTAGAAAAAATAAGAACAATGTTCTTATTCTCTGACTGTACTGGAAAAAAATGGAAATCAATAACACATCAAGAACCTGAAAAATCTCCAGACTTGGAAATGTACTTCTAAATATTCAATGAGCCAAAGAGGAAGTCTCAAGAAAAATTAGAAAATGTTTTGAACTTTGAAAGATAAAAATACAAAATATTGATTGTGGGATGTGGATAAATGGTATGTAAAGGAAATTTATAGTATTAAATGTAAACATGAAGGAGGTTTCAAATAAATCATCTAAGCTTCTAGCTTAAGATATCAGAAAAAGAAGGGCTAATTAACATTAGCAGAAAGAAATAAAAACAGAAATCAATGAGATTGAAAATGGACAAAGAGGGGGAAAATATCAATGAAGCCAAAAGAGTTTCTTTGAAAGACTGCAAAGGAAAAAGAACACAAATTATGAACATTGGGAATAGAAGAGGGGACATCACTACAGATACAACAGACGTTTGGAATGATGTTAAGGGAATACTGTGGGCAATTTAATGCACATAAATTTGACAACGTGGATGAAATATACCAATTCCTCTAAAGCTACAAACTACTAAAAACTCACCCAAGGTGAAATATATAACGTGGACATTCCTGAAATCATTAAAAGAACTGAATTTGTAGTTAAGTGCATTCTGGAAAAGAAATGTCCAAGCACTGGCAAATTCTACTAAACATTTAAAAATAACATAACACAAATTGCATGTTTTTTAAAACACATTCTATCTAATCTCTTCTAGAAACAGAAGACAAGGGAGTATTTCCCAACTCATTCCATGAGGCAAGCTTTATCATGATACCAAAACCAGACAGACAAAATAAGAAACTACACACAAATCTGCCTCATGAATATAGCAGACATCATCAATAAAACATTAGCAAATCGAATTCAGCAATATGAAAATGGGATTTATGCAAGACTAATTAAATATCTGAAAATCAATTCAATCACTATATGCTAATATGGTCTAAATGAGAAAAAGCACAGGATCTTATTATAGGTCATAGATCTATGTAAGACCATAAAACTTTGGAAGGAACACAGAAAAAAAAATCTTTTAACCTGGATTTTAGCAGAGTTCACAGACATGACATCAAAAATATAATAAAGAAAAACTAATAAAAAAATGAACTTTAACAAAATTGAAAGCTGTGCTTTTTGAAAGACGTTATTGAGAGAAGAATAATGCTCCCTACAGAGTAAGGGAAAATATTTGCAAATACAAAGAACTTGCATTCAAAATATAAGGAGGTCTCTCAAAATTCAACAGTAAGAACCAATAAATTTAACAACATGGGAAAAAGACATGGGCAGACATTTGACCAAAGAGGACATGCAGACAGCAAAATTATTATTAAAATGCAAATTAAGGCCATGATGAGATGTCACTGCACTAACATTACAACAGCTTAAATAAAAGCCGGTGACAACAACACAGGCTGGCAAGAAGGAACAGTGCACCTGATCCTTCACTGGTGGGCAGTGTCAACTGGTGGCCACTCTGAAAACCAGCTCAGCCATTTCTTGTAAAGCTGCAGACATTTACTATATGAACTACCAATCCCACTCCTATGTATTTACCCCAGAGAAATGGATACTGACATCCATACAACGACCTGGACATGAAAGTTTAGAAGAGCTCTATTCCTAATCACCTCAGGCTGGCCACAACCCAAGTGTCCTGCAATGGGAAGGTGTGAAGAGTGGATCACAACTCAGCAAAGAAAAAGAAAGAATTATTACAATGCACAGCAACTGGAGTGAGCCTCAGGGGCATTGTGATGGGCAAAAGAAACCAATGAAAACTGTCATATAGTATTATTTCATTTATACAATAGCTCCCCAAAGACAAAGCTCTAATGATGGAGAACAGATCAGTGCTGACAGGGAGAATGTGAATATGAAAGGGTAGTTCCAGAGAGCTTGGGGGCAGGGTAATAGAACTGTTTTATATCCTAATTGTGATGATGGTTTCATGAATCAATATATGCATTAGAATTTATGGAACTGTACACCAAAAAAAGGTCAAATTTCTTGTATGATAATTACAAAAATAAAAACAAAAATAGAAAAAAAAGAATCACTGAATGTAGAAAATCACTAGTCTCTGCCTCCCCCCAAATAAATGAATTCCCACATATCTTCCCCAAGCCATGCTTTTATTTATTCATTTAATATACACTTATGTAGCACTTAATATGTGCCAAACCATTTAAAAATAATGATTAGGGGCTGGGATTGTGGCTTAGCGGTAGAGCACTCTCCTAGCATGGGCGGGACCTGGGTACGATCCTCTGCACCACATAAAAATAAAGGCATTGTGTTGTGTCCATCTACACATAAAAAATAAATATTAAAAAAAATAACTATTAATGAATTCTGACTGATGGGAAGAATGTAAGACAGGAAATCCCTTTCCCTCTGAGTTTTGGAGTGGGCTATTTTTTTTGGGGGGGTGTGGGTACCAGAGATTGAACTCGGGGTGCTTAATCACTGAGCCCCATCCCCAGCCCTTTTGTATATTTTATCTACAGACAGGGTCTCACAGAGTTGATTAGGGCCTTGCTAAGTTGCTGAGGCTGGTTTTGAACTCATGATCCTCTAGCCTCAGCCTCCTGAGTTGCTGGGATTATAGGTGTGTGCCATATGCTCAGCTAGGCAAATTTTTATTCCACAGATTTATAGTCATAAAACTAATATCAAAGCAATGTTTGGAGAACAAGTTTCTCCCATAAAACCTTATAAGGCAGAGAAAGTAAATTTTAGGGAATAATGGAACTGAGATTCAAGGAAGCTGAGTGACAATCCCAGTTTATTTCACGCCGGGTTAGTAATGAAACAAAATGCTTTGAATTCCCAAGAAAGGGCTTCAATCCCATTTTGAGATGTTTTGCACTAATGTTGCAATATATTTCAAAATTCTTAAAATTGTTCCAACTTCTGTTCTAGTTACTTGATTTTGGGGAAATCTAAGGATTTAATGTGAAATGAAGGCATGTCTTTATGTAAAAGATATTTAGAGCAGTATTATTTATAATAGCTAAAATTTAGATGTCCAGACTCACAGGAAATAAGCAAAACCATGAGTGCTATGGTCTAATCTTTTTTTTTTAATTTTTAAATTTGTTTTAAGTAGTTATACATGACAATAGAATGCATTTATGTATTTTGATATATGATAAATATATGGTTATAATTTCATTTTTCTGAGTGTACATGTTATAGAATCATATTGGTCATGTAGTCACATATAAACATACAGTAATAATGTCTGTTTCATCCTACTATCTTTCCTATTCCCACATCCCCTCTCCTCCCCTCCCATCACTTCTCTCTACCTAACCTAAGGTAGCGCTACTTTTTCCTAGTGCCCACCGCCTTATTGTGAACTAGGATCTGTATATTAGAGAAAACATTCATCCTTTGGGTTTTGTGAGATTGGCTTATTTCGCTTAGCATAATATTCTCCAATTCTAACCATTTACTGGCAAATGCCATAATTTCACTCTTCTTTAAAGCTGAGTAATATTCCATTGAGTATATATACCACATTTTTTTTTATCCATTCATCTATTGAAGGACACCTAGGTTGGTTTGATAGTCTAGCTATTGTGAATTGAGCTGCTAAAAACATTGATGTGGCTACGTCACTACAGTACACTGATCCTTTGGGTATAAACTAAGGAGTGGGATAGCTGGGTCAAATGGTGGTTCCATTCCAAGTTTTCTGAGGAATCTCCATACTGCTTTCCATAGTTGTTGCACTAATTTGCAGTCCAACTAGCAATGTATGAGTGTATATTTTTCCCCACATCCGCGTCAACATTTATTGTTGTCTGTGTTCTTGATGATTGCCGTTCTGACAGGAGTGAGAAGAAATCTTTGAGTAGTTTTGATTTGTATTTCTCTAATTGCTAGAGATGTTGAACACTTTTTCATATATTTATTGATCAATTGTATTTCTTCTTCTATGAAGTATCTATTCAGTTCCTTAGCCCATTTATTGACTGGGTTATTTGTTTTTTTGGTGTTAACTTTTTTGAGTTCTTTATATATTCTAGAGACCAATGCTTTATCAGAGGTGCATGTGGTAAAGATTTTCTCCCAATCTGTAGGCTCTCTCCTCAGTTATTAATTGTTTCCTTTGCTGAGAAGAAGCTTTATAAACATTTCAGTAGTAGCATGCTTGGAAACACATTTAAAATGTTAAATGAAAAGAGCATGATGTAAAATTTACATATAAATGATTCTAGTCAGGCATGGTGGTTTGCAGGCCTGTAATGCCAGTTACTCAGGAGGCTCAGGAAGGAGGATCATATGTTTGAGGCCAGCCTAGGTCTCAGGAAAAAAAGTGTGTTTGTGTGTGTGTGTGTGTGTGTGTGTTTCCAGACATTTTTCAACTGCTAGAAGAAAACACAGGAGAAACATTCTAACACATGGATGCAGGCAACAACTTTCTCAAAAGGATGCTTACAAGCTTAGAAAGTAATACATAGGATGGCATCAGATGAAAAAGCTTAACACTGTGAAGACAGAGCCTACAGAATGGGAGAATAATCTTTGCTAGGTACTGTCCCAACAGAGGATTAACATCCAGAATATATAAAGAACTCAAATACCCTAAAATCAAAGAACAAATAACCAATTCAATAAATGAGCAAATTAACTAAAGAGACATTTCTCTCTCTCAAAAAAAAAAAAAAGGAAATACAAATGGCCAACAAATATATGTGAAAAAAAGTTCAACATCTTTAGCCACCAGGGAAATGCACATCAAAACCATACTGAGATCTCATCTCATTCTAGTCAGAACGACAATCATCAAGAATACAAATAACAGTTTATGCTGGTGAGAATGCAGGAAAAAGGAGCTCTGATATGCCGTTGGTGTACATGTAAATTAGTACAGCCAACATGGAAATCAGTATGTAGGCTCCTCAGAAAACTAAAAATGCAACTGCCATATAATTCAGATAAAACATTCCTCATTATTTATTCAAAAGATCTCAAAGCAGTATACTTGTATGGAATTGGCCTGGGTATCAGTCAACAGATCAATGGATAAATAAAATGTATATATAGCCAGGTGTAGTGGCACATGCCTGTATTCCTAGGGACTCTGGAAGCAGGGGGAATGCAAGTTCAAGGCCAGCCTCAGTGACTTAGTGAGACTCTGACTCAAAATTAAAAAATAAAAAGGGCTGGAGAAATAGCTCTGCGGTAGGGGAGTGGTATTGGATTCAATTCCCAAATGTATATATACAAAATAGAGTTTTAGTCAGTCATAATGAAGGACTTGAAATCATGTCATTTGTAGGAAAATGGATGGGACTAGAGAATATCATCTTAAGTAAAATAAGTCAGAATCAGAAAGACAAGTGTTGTATATTTTCTCTCACATGTGAAAGCTGGAGGGAAAGAAAGAAAAAGAAGTTATCTCATGAAAATAGAAGGGAGACCATTAAGGAGAAAAACGGGATTCGGGAGGGAGAAGGGAAGGAAAGGGGAGGGACTGAGGAAGAAGATTGAACAAATTATGTTATATATAAAATATGCCATAATGAAACCCACTATTCTAGGTAATTAATATGCACCAATAAAAAATTTTTTTGACCTTAATACCATCAAATGTGGAGACCTCAGTCAACAAATTTGTCAAAAAATTGGGACCCCACTTTCTCAAAAGAAGAAAAGGATAGCTAATTCTGGGGAAATGTTATGCAAATACTGATGATGAAAATAAAAAATCAGTATGGCATTTTCAAGGTCAATTTTAATATTGTCAAAATATCGATAGCTGTTTCCAAAGAAGACACACAAATTGCCAACAAGCACATGAAAAGATGATCAATGAAATTGCCCTCTGGGAAATGCAAATCAAAACCACAATGAGATACCACTTCAGACATGCTAGGATGGCAATAATAATGGAAAATTCCAAGAAGATATATGAATGGCCAACAAGCACATGAAAAGATGCCCAACAAAATTAGTCATTATGGAAATGCCAATCAAAGCCACAATGAGATACCACTTCACATTCATCAGGGTGTCAGCAATGGAAAATAACAAATGTTGGGAAGGACACAGAATAATTGAAATCCACTCCTTGCTGGTGGGAACAAAAAGTAGTATAGCCACTGTGGAAAACAGTTTGGTGGTTTCTCAAAAAGTTCAGTGTAGAAATACCATATGACCCAGCAATTCTGTTTCTGGGTGTATACCCAAGGGATCTGAGAATAGCCGTCAAGCAGGTGCTTGCACTAGGGCACTATTTATAGTGGTTGGAGGGTGGAAGCAGCCCAGATGTCCTTCAACTGATGAATGGATGAACAAAGTATGGTGTGTCCTTTCAATGGAGTAACATTCAGCTCTGAAAAGCAATGGGGAGCAGATGCTTGCTGCAACATGGATGAGCCTTGGAAACCCCATGCTGAGCGAAAGAAGCCAGATGTAAGAGGCTACAAGTTGCACAATTCCATTTTAAGAGTGCCCAGAATGGACCAGGCCATGGAGACAGGAGACAATTGCTTGCCAGAGGCTGGCAGGAGGATAAGACGTAATGGGCTTGTGGGTGTGGGGTTCCCTTCTGGGGTGACAAGAATGTTCTGGAACTAGATAGCATGATGCTTGCATGGCATTCAGTAATGGTGAATCTTATGTTTATTTTACCAACATCACACACACACACACACACACACACACACACACTTTTCCTCTCCAATTCTACTAGGGGGTTACAAAGATTTTACAAAATGAGGTTCACTGTGTAAGTATCATTACTATCACAAACAATGGCAAAAATTTGGAAATTACCTGAATATTATAAAGGGAATCAATTAAGTGAATAAGGGAATTAATTGGAATGCTATGTAATTATTAAAACTTATGGAAGAGTTTAACGACAGGATGCTAATGCAATTGAAAGAAAAAAACAGATATACAAGTCTCTGTGTGTATATATGTATATTCTATGCAAAATTGTACAGCAAAATAAATGAAAGAGATCTGTCTCAAAGAGATAACAACAGCTAGCTCTGGAAAAAAAATCAAATTTTTAATTTTTTAGTAATAAAATAATAAGTGCTCATAAGTACTTACCAAGTATCTTGCACTGATTTAAATTCTGTGTCTATCATTAAACCATTTAATTCTCACAAAGACCTTGTGCGGAAGGTGAAGTACTTTTTTTCAAGGTTACACAGGTGGTAAGTGGTAGAGCTGGCTGGGATTCAAACCCAGCACCCTGATTCTGGAGAATAAGAGCTTAATCTCTATGTTCTAAGACCTTTACATTTAATTCATAGATTCTAAATTTTCTGTGATGATCACATTTAGTTATATAAGAAGAGTTATTTATAAAAAATACTCAAGCTAACCATAAATTGTAAGAAATGTCATCAGTGTGGAAATGTAACATGGATGTTTTAAAAACCTCCTATTTGCCTAGGTTTTTAAAATTTCCTTTAATGAATATGCATCAATTTTAAAATGGAAAGGAAAAAAAAAACTCTCAAATAAGGCAAAGTAAAGCATAAGGCCAGGCTTTAAAAGTCACGCCCCAAAGGAAAACTCCATTATCTCTTTAGGGCCAAGAACCCCATAAACTCCAGCTTTGCCACAACCTAACTGCTTGTTAGGTAGGAGCAGAGGGGGCCAGTGCGGCCCCAGGTGAAGGCAGTGGGCGTGGCCACGACCACGCGTTGCCTCCCAGCCACCTCCCCACTGGACCGTCTCCATCCTCACCTTGCAAGGCCTCCTCGTGTTTTCCTTCCAGGACTCTTCGCTGCTCTTCCAGCCTCTCCTGAAGCTCTAGTGTCCGCTCCTTCTCCACCTGGGGACAGAGGGTCCCGGGCAGGAGTGAGACCCAGCGGGTTCACTCTGCATCTCTGAGCCGCTCACATCCTGCAGCTGTATGGAGCTGGTGATCAGAGTCCCACTCCCTCCTTGGAAAGGTGGGAAAAGACGGCCAGAGAAGGCAGAAGACTTCCGGGGCTGGAGACAGGGCAGATTTTGCCCTCTTTAGGGCTGAGAAAGTATTCCCAGAGAATTATCTAGGTGGAAAAACCGGACTTGGAAGGCTTCTAATCCTGATCCTTACTCCATGTGGGGAGCTCCTCGCTCTTTCCTCAGCTTGGGTATAATGAAGCGAGGGCTCCTTCACTCTCCAGGCCACATACTCTGACCATGGGTAGGCCTCACTGTTACAAGTCACCTCTACCTTCTGCCATCAGGTCCCAGACCTGGGGTTACACGGGACCAGACTGCTCCTGAGCCCAGGCAGCCCCTCAGAGATCTGAGCACAATAGCCATGTTCTCAAGGCTTCCCTTCTCCAGGCTTTGAACACTCTGGGCCATTCTCACTGTCCTGTCCTTGAGATGTTCTCCAGTTTATCTTTTGTAAGGGCACAGCTGATGGACACACCCTGAGGCAAGGCCTAGCTGAAAGGGGCTTCCAGTCCCAGCCTTGCTGCAGTTCCTCTGTGCCTTGGGACCAGATCCTTTTCCCCTCAGGCATTAACTAGCTCACTGTGTGTATCAGGAGGAGACCCAACTTGATGATTCCTAGGGACACTTACTAATCTTGTGGTTAAGGATGTTACTCTACCAAAACAAACCAAAGACCCACAGACATGTAAGTGAATCCACTTTCATAAACCAAGTGCTCACTGCACCCAAACTAGGGAGCACCTGCAGGACAGGCTCCAGACTTGGATCCCCCTATACCTCTCCTACTGCCTGAGGCAGTCCCCTTCCTGCACAGAGGTCGTCCCCAGTGAGTCTGCTGGATGAATGTGGAGCCAAGAGGGAAATTTCTTAGAAACAAATCATCTTATAATTTAATGGAGCAATTAGTCCATAAATGTAGAACCACTTTTAAAAAGAGACTTAAGTTTCAGAATTTGGAAGATTTGTATGTACATGGCATGTTTTCTATGTAAAATTAAAGATAAGCAGTAGAGAGATTTAGAGAAAACTTTATGTATACTCCGTCCTAAGATCTTTCTCTACCTCTTCCCACTGAGGAGGAAACTGAGGCAGAGAGAGGAGAAGGGTTAGTGGCCCAGATGGGAACCAGGAAGGGGAAGTCCTGGACTGTGGTTGCATTGAGTTGTCACATCTCTTCAGTCTTTTTAAACCTGGAATTGTTCCTCAGTCTTTCCTCATATTTTGTGACCTTAACATCTGACTATTATACGCCTGTAATTATTTAGGAAATCCTTCAAGTTTCATTTCCATTTTTTTTTCTTGTGGTACCAGAGATTGAACCCAGGTACACCCCCAGCCCTTTTTATTTTTTTATTTTGAGGTAGGTTCTCACTAAGTTATGGAGGCTGGTCTTGAATTTGTGTCCTCCTGTCTTAGCCTCCTGATTATAGGTGTGTGGCACTGTGCTTGGCCTGGCATCATTTTTTTAAACAATATTTTTAGTTGTAGATGGACACAATACCTTTATTTATTTATTTTTATATGGTGCTGAGGATTGAACCCAGTGCCTCACATGTGCTATGCAAGTGCTCTACCGCTATGCTACAACCTCAGCCCTTCAAATAATTTTTAAAGTCTGATGCCCAGACTTGGTTAAGTGCTTCTATTATGTACATTCACAACCCTCTAAACTTTTCATAGCAGTTATAATTGGAGTAAAATGATTCTGGGGAGTGTGTTTCATATCTGACTTTTGGTCTCAGTCCAAGAAGAAATTATGCTGCCATAACAAACCAGGGCGAAGTCGTAACTGATGAAAAGAAAAGGTTGACTTCTCACATGTCTCTGTCCATGTTGGGTGGTCCAGTGCTCTGCTATCCAGGGATCAGCATGAAAGAACCAGGTCCACGGAGAGCCACAATTTCAAACAATGCCAGTTCCTTCCACTAGTCAAACAGAAAGACCTCAAGGGTCTTGAACCCACAGTTAAATGCTCAGCCTAGTTCATCCTTTCACAACTCATTGACTAGAGCTAGTTCAATGGCCCTGTCCAACCATGAGGCAGTCCTAGAGGGGCAAATAATCCAGAAGCACCAATGACTTTGACTCATCAAATTAATGGTCAGCTTTGTGAATGCAGCTGCCTGCTCTGACTGCCGAAGCCAATGTGCCTGCCATGTCGTGGCTGAAATAAACATGTATTCAGGCGACCGAGGACTCCCTTCTTGGCAAAGAGTACAGGACACTTATAATGATAAATGCCAAAAGTAGGCCTGGGATTTAGAGCAGGAAAGAGTGGGGCTGGGGTTCCTCGGACTTACCTGTTCTGCCCATTTCTTCTTTTCCTCTTCGTGTTGCTGGAGAATTCTGGTAATGTCTTTCTGATGCTGCTTAGCCTCCTCAGATGCACATGGCTGGACAGCAGTGGCTGTAGCTGAAGAAAAAAAAAAAGTCCACACAAAGTAGAGAGAGTCAGGACCAGCAGGGCAGGTGTGGAAAGCTGGGGCAAAATGATGAGAACCAGAGTTTCCACCTCAAGAGTGGAGTCACAGCAGCCCCTCAAGATGCCTGGCTTTGGAGACCCTCCTTCAAAGTAGCAGCCAGTGGTCATTTGTCCCATAATAATGACAGCTCACAGGACAGTTTGGCCCATAGAGGTGTTCCATTTGCTCCAACTAATACCTAAAGTAGAAAATCAGTAGTTGCCAAGATTTAATAATTGGGAAGCTTTTTCTTATAATACTCGTCTCCAGCTTTCCCCGAACAATCCAAAGAACTGACGATGCATGGCTTCATGTCCGTCGGGGGCTGGAGCCGAGGTTGGCTGTCCTTTCCTTTGGATAGCTTGTGGCTCTGCAGCCTGCCCTGTTCTTCAGCTTTCCCTACTTAGGATGCACGTAAGGGGCTATCTTGTCATTCAGTTTACCTGTTGGGGGTTGTGAGCATCTTAGTGTGTGACCCTCCACCTTTGGCATCTCCCTAGGTGGACCAGTTTTGAGCAGGAAGGAGGTATAACCAGGAAGCCTATCCTGTGCTCAGGGAAACTCCTAAACAGGTGCTGCTAATGCCACTTGGAGTCCAACAGGCTGGCCACGACCTAAGGCAGAGCCCACCACCTGCCTCAGCTACCCAATACACGAAATCAGGATAACAATGGTAACTACCTCATGGAGCTATTGAGATCCTTAAGTCATAAAACAATGGCTACCCAAATAATAAAAGCAGGTAAGGAGTCCCAGAGCTGACCAAACCCAGCCTATCCCAAGCATCTCACAGGTACGACTCACTTAATTCTCATGACAACCGATGTAGTGGATACAATTATTGTCCCCACTTTACACAGTGGACACTGAGGCATATGGAAGTCATGCAGCTTGCCCAACACCAGCCAGTTCACATTCAGGGAAGCAGGGGTCCAAACCTGCAAAATCTGATTGCACCACAAATGCTTCTACTACAACCACATTGTGCCTGCTGAGACACACAAAAATGTAATTGCCAGGCCCTTTGGAGGTGATCAATGAATGTTATTTATTGTTCATTAGATGTTTTCCCTAAATGCCCATCAGTGCTCATGACAAGCATTTGAAGTTGTCAGTGTTAATATTATTAGCACTGCTTTTTTTATTTTTGGGTACCAGGGATTGAACTCAGGGGGACTCGACCACTGAGCCACATCCCCAGCTCTATTTTTGTATTTTATTTAGGGATAGGGGTCTCACTGAATTGCTCAGTGCCTCGCAGTTGCTGAGGCTGGCTTTGAACTCACGATCTTCCTCAGCCTCCGGAGCTGCTGGGATAATAGGCATGTGAAACTGTGCCTGGCAGCACCGTTTTTTTGAGAACTTCACAGGCAGGGTCTGGCAAAGCGCAGGCCTAGAAATGTGAGGACCAGGGGGAAGCAAATGCTGTGGTCACATCCAATAGGGCAGAAGGAGGAGCTGGTGACCCTCAGACCTGAGCCGCAAGGACCATGAGCAGACAGACAGGGGTTAGCTGAAATCTATGGTCAAGGTCAAATGGTTCAGACTCCCTCGAAACATCTGGCTCATATGTTGGTCCATGAGCTCAATCTTAGGCCCCAGCTGGAGAGAAACTTAGTTTAAAAAAATACTCTTATTAAAACTAAAGATTCTTCAGCTCCAAGCCCCAAGATTCTGATTCATTTGTGGGGAGTGCACAGAATCTTTCTCTTTGATGTTCTCCAGCTTATTTTTATAGAGTCAGATCGTAGAACCTCTGAAGTCTGGTCCAATGGTGTATCTGGTACTCAAACTTCATCCACAGTATCACCAACAACCTCCACGCTGTAATTAAACACCTCAGAGATGGGGAGCTCATCAGATTACCAGGTAGCTCTGAGGGTTTTAAACCAACAACCACACAAACAATTCTTTGACACTGGGCTGATTTTGTTGTGCATGATGTTACAGTCTCGAGGCTCAGTGCTGACCTCTGCTCACACTAAACAAAGCTTATCTTTCTTCTCTATCAGGGCACTTCTGACAACTGGGAAAACTATTGTTTTCTTTAAGGGTGGAATGTTCTGGGCTTCTTCAACTGTTCCTTACAAGACATATTTTCCAGATTCTTTACCAGCCTAATTTTGCTCCACTATATTCCCTCCAATTTACCTGAATCCCTCTGAAAATTTATTTTCCAGAAATGCACATAGCATGCTAGGTGTGGTTCCAACAATTAAGGACAGGAAAACACAGATCAGAATTATCACTCCCTGATTTTAGATGGATACTCCTGTTAACATCACCTACCAAGGATCTCATGGGCTATTTAAGTAGCTTGATTGGCTTTGTTGATTATAAGGTAGATAACTCATGAGTGTCAGTGGGAGCATTTATGGGGCTGGTGACTCACCTGTGTCCTTATTAAGGAGATCCAATTCTTGTGGTTCTGGTTTAGGTGGATGATCTGGTTCTTGGTGCCTCTGGAAGAAATGAGATGACACTGTGCTGAGGGTCTTGAGTGGGAGGTCAATGTGAGGATGGATACTGCAGTGAGAGTCTTTCAGGGACAGGACAGGATCCTAATTACAGTAGACCCTGCCCATGCCTGGTCCATTTAGGCTCCTTCCTTCCTCACAAACCTCAGGTGGTGCTCCCTTGGCCCCGGGAGGGGTTTCTGGGGTGTGATTTCTCATCATTGCCCAGGCAGCCCTCCGTGAGAATGCTGGTTGACCTTCCCTCATTCTTGCAGCCTGGATCCTGCTGCTGTCCTGAGGCACAGTCTTGCCCATGTCCTCCCTCTCCTGGGATTTGGCTGTTACCGTTTCCTAGCTATTGTCTTAAGGTGTCCTAAAACTTCCAATCCTCTCAGGGTCTGTGGCTACTTCAGCTGCTATCCAAGTTCCCTTCAGAGTGATGTGGTATTGTAGGCAGAGCATCAGACACCCACACCCTGTGCTTATTGTCCATCCAAAGGGGCTGCTTCTGCCACTATGAAATGGGGAGCATCCTACTTACCTTGTTGTGTGGGAGTGAGATATGATACTCAGGATGCTGTGCTGTCTTGCCTATCCTCTCTTAATTTTTAGAACATAAGGGTATGAATATCACCAATTTAAAAACGAGAGGCCGAGACTGAGTGAGGTTATGACTTGGTCAAGGTGGCTTAGGAGACAGCTGGCAGGTCCCAGTGTCTGAGCCTCACCTAGTAGACACTTTAGCCACCCTTGGCAATTGGAGGCTGAATCTGAGATCAAGAAGTTCTTGATGCAAAAGGGTTCTCTACATCACACTGCAGTGCCAGTGCGGCCCAGATGGCATGAATGAGTTTTTTCTTTTTTCTTTTTTTTTTCTTTCTTCCAGTACTGAGGATGGAACCCTGGGCCTTGTACATGAAAGGGAAGCACTCTACCACTGAGCTCCACCCCAATCCAAGCAGTTTTTTTTTTTTTAAGAGAGAGAGAAAGAGAGAATTTTAATATTTATTTTTAGTTTTCGGCAAACGCCACCGGTTGAGCCACACCCCCAGCCCCCAAGCAGTTTTTAAATGGGAGAGTTGACAGGGGTTGGCAAGCAAGGATTGAAAGAAATTATTTGTAGATTGTCACTATCATTTTATAAAATGAAGGGCATTTTAACCTTCCAAAACACAATAAGAGAAAATTGAGAATAATTCTTCCAGGGTAGGGGAAGGGGAAATGATGCTGTCTTAAGATATCTCTCTCTCTCTCTCTCTCTCTCTCTCTCTCTCTCTCTCTCACACACACACACACACACACACACACACACACACACACACACTTTTAAATCATTCCTTTCAGCCAAGACAAGGGAAAAGTTGGTCAGGGTCTGGCTCTGGTCACTGGACCAAGATGGGGGCGTCGGAGGGGTATGTGTGTGAGCCCTATTGTAGCTTTTCAAGACAGTCTAAAAAGAAAAGGGAGGGAGATATTCTCGACCCCGTTTTAAGAAACCTTTAAAAAGGCAGTCCATGAAAACATTACAGAAATATTCCATTGTGAATGATCACGATAAAAGAAAAACATTACTTTTCAACCATGGTAACAGATTTGTAAAAGGTAGAGATTAGAATAAAAATTATTAGAAATTTCATGAACGTCAGGCCCACTGCAACACTGCTGGGGGGTGGGGGGGTGTGGGGAGGAGCATACTTCTGACTGAGGAGGGATGGTAATCAGGGGAAGCTTCCAGGACTGTGTGCTCCTCCCCTAGTACCAGGCAGGGCCCACTGAGCTAGGCCTGGCGCCTCCCCCAGGCCCTGGCTTCGTCCTTTGCTCTGGTTGGGCGGGTCTGACTGTGCAGCTCCCTGAAAACTCCACCCTCTCTTCCCGGGGAAGCAGAGGCTGGCCCAGGCACCAGCCAGAGAGGCTGTCAGCACAGGAATCTGGGGAAGTGACAGGAGCCAGCCTCCCCACCCTAGGTTGGAGGAAGAGTTGTCCAGAGGTTGTCCCTTCCCTGTTGCAACCACTGCTTATGTTGAACCTGGAGAGCGTTTTTACAGGGGGAGGAATACCTGGATCCAAGTCCTGGCTCTTCTACAAATGAGGACAAGTACCACCTCCCCATCCCCTGCCCCAGGGCATCTGCTTCCCCACTTTGTTCAGTGAGGTGAGGAGATCTGGTAGTTTAACTCAGGTTTGAAATAAGATCATAAGCTCAGGAAACTTCTCTTAAGGGTCTGATCTGGGTTCCTCTCAACAGCACTGGGAGGCAAAGTTTATCATAAGCAAGGAAACTGAGACTGTGGGGGCTGAAGAAACTATCACCTGGTGCTTCCGTGTCCAAGTGAGTACTCAAGCCAGGTGTGAGAATACTAAGAGAACACAGAGCAGAGTGGTTCAGAATGCTGGAATTCTAGAATCACGCAGATCTGGAATCAATCCTAACCCAGCACCATGTGACTGCACTGCTTCTCGAGGTCTCAGTTTCCTTATGAGGTTGTGGTAGGATCCGATTAAATAATGCACCTGTATCATCTAGCACATTCTAAATATAGCTGAAGGTTCTGATAAACATGGCAAGAACAAAGATCACACAGAGCTTTGGCACATCTCTTGGGCTGCCACCAGGTCTCACATTGTATTATCTGAAATAAGATCATAAACCAGGAAACTTCTCTCAAATAAGAACCAGAACAGAATGGCGGAGAACTCTTCCCCACAAACAGTTTCTAGGCCACAGGCAGTATGAGGCCCTGTGCTCTAATCCCCCAGAGGCTGAGCAAACCTTCCCCAGAAAAACACCCTCAGAATGACATTCAAGACTCATCACAGTCCTTCCTCAGTTGACCGCCCCTGTAATTTTTCTTAAAACGTAAATATTTCCACACATCATTTGTCGTAGAAAGTATGGAAAATACAGAAAAATATAAAAATAAAAATCTCGCTACATAGACATAATCCCAGAGAAGGGTGGCATCTATTCTTTACCTATGTATCTATATTCAATTTTGGAATTTAACATCTACTTTTCTATAACTTACTTTTTTCAAACATATTATGTGCATTCACTACGCAGATTTAACTATTCTGTAAATTATTGATTTTTTTATTGGTACATAATAATTATACAGAATAGTGAGTTTCATTCTGGCATATTCATATATGCACGTGATGCAATTTGATCAATTTCACTCTGGTACTTCCCCTTGCCATCCCCTCCTCTAGTCTCCGGATCCCTTTCCTCTGCCCTAATAGTCTCCCTTCTGCTCTCACAAGATCCCCCCTTTTTTTTCTTTCTAGCTTCCACTTTTGAGAGAAAACATGACTCTTGTCTTTCTGAATCTGGCTTATTACACTTAGCATGGTGCTCTCCAGTTCCACCCATTTCCCTGCAAATGATAAATTTCATTCCTTCCTTATGGCTGAATGGAACTCCATTGTGTATATATACCACCTTTTCTTTACCCGTGCATCTGTTGACAACACCTAGGCTGGATTCATAATGTGGCCCTTGTGAACTGTACTGCTAAAAACATGGCAATGCATGTATCTCTAAAGTAAGTGTTTTTAATTCTTTTTTTTAAAAGAGAGAGAGAGAGATATATTTTTTTTAAATATTTATTTTTCAGTTTTTGGTGGACAGAACATCTTAATTTTATTTTATGTGGTGCTGAGGATCGAACTCAGCACCCCGCGCATGCCAGGCGAGCGTGTTACTGCTTGAGCCACATTCCCAGCCCGTCTTTAATTCTTTTGAATACATCCAGGGAGTGTGATAGCTGGACCATAAGGTGGTTTTGTTTTCTGAGGGGCCTCCATACTGATTTCCATAGTGGTTATACTCATTTACATTCACACCAACAATGTATGAGGGTTCTTTTTCTCCCTCATTCCCACTGGCATTTTGTTATTTGTGTTCTTGATGATTAGCATTCTGATTGGAGATGGAATCTCAGTGTAGCTTTGATATGTATTTCCCTTATAACTAAAGGTATCTAACATTTTTTCATATATTTAGTGGCCATTTATACTTATTTTGAGAAGAGTCTCTTTAGTTCATTTTCCCATTTATTGAATTGGGGCTATTTGTTCTTTTGATATTAAGGTTTTTGAGTTCTTTATATATTCTGGATATTAATCCTCTGTTGTTGCTAGCAAAGATTTTCTTCCATTCTGCAGGCTCTCTCTTCATGCTGCTAATTATTTCCTTTGCTGTGCAGAAGCTTTTACACTTGATGCCATCCTGCTAAAACCATTAATTCCTGGCATTATATAACACCTAAGTTATAGGTGTTCCTATTGAGGAAGATGTTGCCTGTGCCTATATTTCCCTATTTTCTTCTAGCAGTTGCAAAGTTTATGATCTTTGTCTTAGGTCTCCATTCTGAGTTGACATTTGTGCAGGGTGAGAGAGAGGGATCTAGTTTCATTCTTCTATACATGGATATTCCGTTTTCTCAGCACCATTTATTTAAGAGGCTGTCTTTTCTCCATTGTATGTTTTGGCACATTTGTAAGGAATCAGATGACTGTATTTGTGTTAGGTTGTTGGTGTGACTTCTATTCTATTCTATGTGTCTTTTTTTTAATGCTAGTACCTTGATGTTTTTATTACCATAGTTCTGTAGTTTAATTTGAAATAAGGTGTTGTCATACCTCTAGCATTGTTCTTTTTACTCAGAATTGCTTTGGCTATCTATATCTTTTTATATCTTTTGCTCTTCCATATGAATCTTAGGACTGTTGTTTTCTAGTTCTGTGAAGAATATCACTAGTAATCAGTAAGACTGCATTGCATTGAATCTATGGATCACTTTTAGTAATATGGTTATTTATTTTTATTTTTCTGTGGTATTGGAGCTTGAACCAAGGGTCCTGTGTGTGCTAGGGAATCACTCTACCACTGAACTACACCTTTCCTTTTGTTTTATTTTGAGATAGGGTATCACTAAGTTGCCCAGGCTGGCCTCAAACTTTTTGATTTCAATGGTATCTCTTGAAATATTCCCCCTTTTTGCCTTTAATTTTATTAATTCGGCTCTTCTCTCTTAGCTATTCTTACTAAGGATTTATCAATCTTGTTTATCTTTTCAAAGAACCAACTCTTTATTTTATTAAAACTTTGTATTTTTAAATTGTCTTTTTCATTAATTTCAGCTCTGATCTTCATTATTTTTTTTTACTTCTACTGGTTTTGGGATTGGTTTGTTCTTGTTTTCTAAGAACCTTTGGTGCACTATTAGGTTGTTTATTTGAGATCTAATCTTTAACATAGGCACTCATAAGATTTCCTCTTAGAACTGCCTTTGCTATATTCCATAGGTTCTTGTATCTCGTATTTATATTTTTGTTTGATTCTAAGAATTTTTGAAGATTGAATAGTACCCTTTTGAATTATGAATTATCTTTTCTTTTCTCCCTTAGTTCATTAGATTCAATCTTCATGTGTTTGTATAGTTTCTGTAGTTTTTCTCGCTGTTGATTTCTAACGTTATTCCTTTAAGGATCTGACAAGATACAAGGAATTATTTTAATTATTATTATTTTTTTTTTGTATTTGCCAAGACCTGCTCTATGGCCTACGACATGATCTGTTCTGGAAAAAGTTCCATGAGGAGTTGGAAAAAAAAAGTATATTCAACTGCCGTAAGATGAAATATTCTGTAGATGTCTGTTGCATCCATTTGCTCTATAGTATGTTTTAACTCTGTAGTACTTATGTTAATTATATATCTGGAAGACCTATCAGTGAGAGAAGTGTATGGAAGTTACTCACTAATATTGTACTAGATCGTATCTAAGCCTTTATATTGCATAGTGCTTGTTTTATGAAATTAGGTACACTGACATTTAGGGCATAAACATTTGCAGTCATTATATCTTCTTGTTGAATTGTTCCCTTTACCAATATGTAGTGACTTTTTTTTTTCTAACTTTGGCTTGAATTCTGCTTTGCTGAATTTGAGAGTAGCTACTCCTGCTTGCTTTAAGATTCCATTTGCATAGACTATCATTTTCCATCCTTTTACTTTCAGCCTGTGCATATCTTTGTCAATGAGGTGTGTTTCCTGTAGGCAACATATATTTGGGTGTTTTTAAATCTAATCTGAGAAGTATGTCATTTAATTGGATAACTTAGAACATTTAAATTCAGTGTGATTATGGAGTTATGAATTACTTCCTGACATTTTGTTTTACTTATAATGTTTGGTTCAACCCTAATTCTCATTTGCCTATCTACTCTTCTAATGATATTTATTCCTTTCTGAGATCTCTTGGTTATTTTAAACTTTTTATTCTGTATGTAGGATTGCCTTAAGCATCTTCTGTAATGCTGGTTTAGTAGTCATGAATTCCTTTAGTTTGTCTTGGAATGTTTTTATTTCTACTTCAATTCTGAAAGATAACTTTGCTGAATTACTAATCTAGGTTGGCAGTTATTTTCTTTCATTGTTCAAAATACATCATTCTGAGCCATCCTGAATGATAGCAGTTCTGTTGAGAAATCTGCTTTAATTCTGATTGGTTTGCTTTTTAAGTGACCTGGTATTTGTCTCTAATAGCTTAATTTTTTTGTTGTTGTTCTGAAATTTTGGCAGTTTTGGCATTTTGGAGAGGTTCTTTTCTGGTCTGGCTATTTGAGATTGTAAATGCCCCCACAGTGTCCATCTCATTCCCCAGGTTTGGGAACTTTCTATTATTATTTCACTGAATAGGTTATCAATGTCATTAGCCTGTATATCTGCTTCTTCTTCAATACCTATAAGCCTTAACTTAGATCTCTTAATTATGTCCCAGAGTTCTTATATATACTGATCTTGATTTCTTATTTTTCTTTATTGCCATCTGAATGTTCCAATTCATATATTTTTGCCTTCACGGCTTGAATTGTATCTTCTGCTTGAGCTAATCAAGTGATTAGACTTTAAACTGAATTTTGTATTTGAGTTTTTCATTTCCAGGATTTGTTTGGTTCTTTTCCAAAATACCTGTATCTTAATTGAAATGCTTTTTCATATCTTTTCTTTTCTTCCTTAGTTCATTAGATTTTATTTTAATTCATTGATCACTTTAACAAACATCTTTTAAAATTCTTGGTCCAGCATTTCATCTTCTTTGATATTCATGAGTTCAGTCATTAGAGAGTCATGGACTATTAGATATATCTTAATTTCTTTTTTCTCATGTTACTTGGGTTTCTATATTGATATTTGCCCATCTGCTAGAATGGGCAAATTTAACATTTTTTTTGCTGGTAGTTCTGAAACCCAGGGCCTCCTACTTGCAAGGGAAATGCTCTACTACTGAGCTACATCCTCAGCCCTGTGAGGGTCTTTTTTCAATTTTATTTTTTATTAGATCTTTATGATTATACATAGTAGTTCGGCTCATCCTGATAAACTCATACATGAATGGAATTTAGTTCCAGTTCAAATTTACCCTCTTTCCCCTCCCCTCTCCCATTCTCCTTTCTCTATTCTACTAGACTTCCTTTTGCTCATCTATTAATTTGATTGGCTCTTTCTACCTGGGCATAAAGGTGAGGTTTCCTGTGGTATATTTATATATGCACAAAACATGATTTTCTAGAATTCATTCTGCATGGCATCCCCTTGCCTATCTCTCCACTCTTGCCTCTTGAGCTCCTTCTACACTGATCTTCCCTTTATGTTATGCTACCCTTCTCTTCCCTTTTCTCTGAGAGTCATTTTAGTGAGCTGCTTTCTCTTTACTATCTGTCTAGGGCCAGGGGTATACATATGTCCATGTCAAAGTACCCACTCAAGGTGTTCACAGTACTATGAGAGGAGATGATGATCACCTGTAACTAACTATGGTGAGAGCATATCATATACTAATAAGCCATGAAACATATTTAAAATGTTCTCTATAACTCCACTATTTCAGAAGTGGAAAGGAGAATAATACTCTACAAAGGCCAAAAAAATATTTTTACAGAAAATAAAATTTTTATTAAACTATACAGAGCATAAAAATAAGAAACAAGAAGCAGAAAAGGAAAAAAAAATAAGCAAACAACAACAACAAAAAACAAAAACAGGGAGTCAAGGAGGGAAGAGAGGCAAGAGAAGAAAAAAAGGGAGAGAGAACCAAAAAGAGAAGAAAAAGAATGAATAAATCCAATTAGCACATTCTGCATGCAAAAAACTGGGGGAGAAGTAAGGAGAAAGAGAAAAAGAGACATCAAAGAAAGAAAAAAGGAGGAGAGAGTATGGAAAAGAGGAAGGAGAAAAAGAGTGAACAAATCCAATTAATATTTTATATGTTTAAGCAAAACAGGGATGGGGGAGGGAAGGGAGTCAGAAAAAGAAAAATGAGGGAAAGAAAAAAAGAGAACAATAATACAGTGAATAAGTCAAACTAACAATTTACAACAGTAAAGAAAAAATATGTGTAAAATTGGATTAAGGTATGCAATGTCAAAGAGTATGTGTGTGTGTGGGGGGGCATGTCAAATCAACACAAAGAAAGTAAAATCAGTGAAATAAAAAAAGCTAACATGGAAGAGTCTGAAGTTACTCCTTACCCAGGTATTTGATTGAGATGGAGGGATTTCTTACTGGGTCTTTCAGTTTTGGATCACATAAGATCCTGGGAAGTGTTAATGCCCAGGCCTTGACTGTGAACTCTTGAGAGTCTCTGGGCTGGAGGTAATGACCACACCAGCTGTCTCCACACTGGACAGGGGAGCTCTATATTTAGGTCTTCACCTCTCTAGCTTAGCCTTCTGCTGCCAAAGCTGCCCCCAACTCATGTTCTGGTGCCTCTTCACACTGACCCCAACCCAAACTCCTCTGGCACTAACCTGGCAGCTCCAGGGTTTCTGTGGCTTTTTTTTTTTTTTTTTTTTTTTGTGTGTGTGTGTGTTGCTGGGGATTGAACCCAGGGCCTTGTGCATGCGAGACAAGCACTCTACCAACTGAGCTACATCCCCAGCCCTATCTCCAGCATGGCTGAAGTGGGTCTGAAAAGTCTATGAGAATTCTATCCTGGTGCTTGAGATCTGGACAGAATAAACTATGCTGGACTGTAGGTGGTATGTGTGAGCCGGCATAGTTCTAGACCACCAGTTTCAAAAGACCTGCTATCAACCTGTCACAACCTAGAGCTTGCAGTGGGTTTGTATCACAGTCTCATTCCTGAGCCTGAGTTTTGGTCTGGGCATCGGCTGACAAGTGGAAAAAGAAAAAAAGAAAAGGTGAACATGGGTTCTTGGGGCTACAAAAAGCAAATTAAAAAAGAGAAGAAAAAATGAAAGAAAAAAGTGAAGGGATTTCTGATCTCCTATGCATACTTCCTAGAACCAACAAGACTGTTCCCCTCCCCATCCCTTGTTGAATCTGCAGCAAGTGCCTGCAAGCACGGGTATGCATTTCAACCGTGCTGTCTCCTTACACCACAACTAAATCTCTCTTCTGATCAAACTGCAGCAAATGCATTAAATTAATGACTCAAGTGGAATATCTTTATGGATAAATTTAGTCATTTAATCTACTGTTGAGTGTTTAGATTACTTCCATTTTTAATTTACAAATTATGCTTTCATGAACATACTCATTAATAAAATTTTGTCTAGGGGCAGGGATGCAGCTCAGTGGTAAAGCATGTGCTTAGCATGTAGGAAGACCTAGTTCAATCCCCAACACACACACACAAGGTAAATAAAATTTTGTACATATCTAATATTACCAGCTCTACCCTTCAGAGTCTACCACTCCACTCACCCACAAATGACACACCAGTCAGCCAATTTCATTACAACTTTGCCAGCATGGAATGTTACATTATCACTTACTTACAATCATTGGAGAATTTGTTAGGTCAAAACCAAATCCAAACAACTCAGGGCTACCTGTGGAACTCCTGGACCAACACATACATCCATGTGTGGAAGACATTTCAAACTGCTCAGGACCATCCATCCCCCCATGACACACACCAACTCTTTTTCAGGCTTCTGGGCTCTCTCTTGGCCTTCCTGAGGGCTGGGTCAGTCCAGGCTCCCACAAGAGACCTATACCTGGTTGGCAGTCTGTTTCTTCTGTCTGCCCAAGGGGCTGCTTGAGGATGGGGACCACTTTTGAAGTCCCCTTTGGTTTTGCCCAGTATCTGGTATGATGCCTGGAACAGAATTTCCAGGAATGTAGTGCTTTTTTAAAAAAAATACTTTTTATTTTATTTATTTGTATATGGTGCTGCTGAGGATTGAACCCAGTGCCTCACAGATGCTAGGCAAGTGCTCTGCCACTGAGCTACAGCCGCAGCCCAGGAATGTGGTCCTTGGAAGACCTGGATGAGAACCACTGCTTCATGTGATCCCCAGCCCCAGATCTAGACCAGTGGAATCCAAGGGGACATGTGCAAGCTGGGAATCTATCCAGGTGATTCTGAAGCTCTCAAAAGCCTAGGGACAAATGGCCCTGAACTAAATAGAACTCACTAAGCAACTACTGAGTGGAAAAACCCCTCAGGTTGGGGACCGGGCCACTTCCTCCTCTGAGGAGCAGAGTGTACTCTGTGGTGGGAGAGGACCGGAGCTGTGAGGGGAACAGGAGAATTTCACCTTCCAAAGTGGGGTGGGTGGGGAGGCCGGGGACTAGGGTAGGGCATCCGGGCTGAGCTCTGAAGATGGATGGCAGCTTCCTGAGTCACCGGAAACCTAGGAGCAAGAGAGCTGCACAGGAGGCAGCTGGTGGGGGGAGAACCCTGGACGGAGGCAGCCCAGGGGATCTGGTTCTAGTTTGCCTGTGTGACTTAAATAAGTTATTTGCCTTCTTCAGACCTCAGTTTCCCTACCTGCGAGGGTCAGGGTTTCCTCAGCCTTTCTCCTACAATGACTGATAAAAAGCTCCTGGACCTAGGTACACACATGGCTCTGAGCCCAGCTGCTTGTGGAAGAGACCAGGGCCCTCTCATGGAAGAATTCTGGTCTGTAGCAGGGTGCAACTGTCCAAAGCAGACAAGGAATCAGGCAGAATGACTGGGCAGCGCCCAGAGCAGGGAAGAAGACCAACAATCTCAGAATAGGCCTGGTAAGACCCCTTAGAATAGGCTCACATTATGGAGAGAAAATGGACCAGTTGAGAGGGGTCTCCCCTCCCCGCCCACACCAAGGAAAAAACCTGATAGGATGTGGAAGGAGACTCAAAACCAAATCACAGGAGAGGCTTATAACAGAACAGTAGTCAGTCAGCTTCAAGAGCAGGTAAGAAACTGGGCACTGTGGTGCACACTGGTAATCCCAGGTACTTAGGAGGCTGAGGCAGGAGGATTGCAAAGTTGAGGCCAGCCTGGGCAATTTAGTGAGAATTTATCTCAAAATAAAACTTCAAAAACAACTGGGGGATGGGAGGGAAAGGAAGGGAGAAGGGGAATAGCAAGGATGGTGGAAGGAGACGGTCATCATTATACAAAATACATGTATGAAGATGTGAATGTGGTGTCAACATACCTTATATACAAACAGGATATGATAAATTGTGGTATAAAAGTGTATTAAGAATTGTAATGCAAAAAAAAATCAATAAGAGAGTCATATATAATGGCATAATTTGGCGTGAACATACTTTATATACATAGTTATGAAAAATTATGCTGTGAATGGATAATTATGAATGTAACGCATTCCATTATTGTCATGTATGTAAGAAAAAAATTTTTAAAAAGACTGGGGCTGCATCTCAGGAATAGAGAGTTTGCCTGGCATGTGTGAGGCCCCAGTACTACAAATGAATGAACAAAACAAAACAAAAAGGCAAAAAAATAATTAAAAAAAAAAACCTTGACTGCTCTCTTCATCTCAGCAGAACTGTCATGGACAGAAGCTGCTAGTGTACCCTCTACAGCCTCAGATTTCAGAACTGTGGACAAGTACCAGAGGTTTCAAGGAAAAGTTTCAGTTCCATAGAAAAATTGCAAAACTGTCCCTCTAACAAGGTTGCCTCATTGGAGGGTGGGGTACGGTGGTATAATGAGCCCTCTGTCACTAGGCACATGCAAGAAGAATTGGAAAGGAGAGAATTATTTTTCAGGTTGGATTGAGTGATCTTTGAGGACATTCCACCCTAACTGTCTGGAATTCTATAAAGTGTGCCTGATGTTCAGCAAGTAAGGCCCTCTGGTAAACACAAAGTGGTCAGCTACAGTAGGTGGTACATAAAGACCACCAGTGTCACCAGAGCCTCAGAGTACTCTGCTGAATGCTATTCAGGAGGCGGTATTTTGGGGTGAATGGGCACAGTGTTATACTCAAACCTTTGGGGTAGTCTCAATTTTTCCCCCCAAATTTTGATCCTTGTAAGGCAAGACTGAATCAAGCAGAAGCAATTTGGATAGAAGGTGGCCAGCTACTCCCCCCCTTGGGAGGTCTGGGAGGCCACAGCCTTCCTGCAGACACGTGGCCCAGCCCTTCTTTCAGAACCACCACTCCATGCTTCAAAGAGGCCCGTCCTTTTGGGGGCCTTTGAGGCTTTTGTGTGTTTCTGATCAAGTGCTTTGCATCCTAATTAGAGAATTCAGTATCCAAACGGCCCTGAAGACTTCCATCTGGCTCCTCCTTCGTCCCATGTACCACTGTCCTGGCTCTCCTTGATCACATAATTCTATGCCACCTATCTTAGTTGAAGAAGGGTTATAAGAGACCAGAAAAAAAGGGCTAGAAGGGACCTTGGAGGTGGTTTATCTCAATAACCACTTCTTTTTTTTTTTTTCAGATGGAAAATCTAAGGCCTACAGGTGGGGCTGGGCAGATACCTGGCCAGAGGCCACAAAGCAGGGAACAAAGTCCTGAGGAGAACCCAGATTCACAGCTGAGCCAGGAGCCACTCACTTCCATTTCTCCCAGGCACATATATATCAGATTTATCCAAATAGCTGGGCCTGAAGGGCAGAGGTGATTCCCAGTCTCCAGGGACTCAGGTCACAGTCCTCCACAGTGTCAGAGCAGCCTTCCTGGCATTTGGACTCTGTCTGGGTGGGGCCCCAGCATCATTAGTTTCAGATCTGAGCAACTGTAGGCAGAGCCCATTGGCCCAGGGTAGAAGCAGGAAGGGAGTGGGGGTGGAGGCCCAAGAGGCCCCCTCCAGGGCCTTTGGGGGAGGAAGGGTGGGGTTTAAACTGTTGAGAGCTATTGAGAAATTTCAGCCATTCACAACCAAATTAGAGAGACTCAGTTGGAAGAACACCATAAATACAAGCCTTAGCTTCTACATCTCTGAGATGGGCAGAAATATATCGCCAAAGTAATGCCTGAGTTTGATTTCATTTCCACACTCCCAGGGTCACTAAAAGTTTAGTTGGGTCCCTTCACTTTTTTCTCCAGTATGTGGTCAACATCACCCATGGCCTGCCGAGGGTGTGATCCTAGGTGACTATACAACCAACTTAAAGTTAGAAGGGCCAGCTGGCACCGCTGGGCTGAAGATCCCCATGGCCCCCAGAAAATCACAAGCACAGGACGGATGTGGTCTCTGGAGCTCCTATCTGACAGAGTAGTGAACTAGGCCTCAGGGGAGGAAAGAACTGTTGCTTCTGTCCCACCCCCAGACAGAGATAGGAGCTGGGAAGGCCTCCAATCAGGGCCTCACTTCCCGGATGCTGAGGCCTACAGAAAGGCCTTCCAATATATGATATTTATTTTCTTCCTCTTCAAATTCACCTTTTCTTGTCCCAAATCAGTCTCCCAGGGGTCTGCCAGTTCTGGTCACCACAGGGGGCCTGGAGCTGGCAAAAGTACTAAATACCATTTCTGCATTTGGGTCAGCCCTGGCATCAGAGGGACCCACCCTGAAGGAACTGGAGAGAAAATAGTATCAGTGGCTGGGGTGGGGGCGGGCAGGGCAGAGACAGGCTGAAGGCCCAGATACAGTGCCATATATCCATCTCTCTCCCCAACCCAATGGCAAACTAGGCATCCAGAGTCGAAACACTGGCTTGTCACTTGCTTGCTCTGTGACCTTGGGTGAGCAACCTCCCCTCTCTGGGCTTCTGTTTCCTCCTCTGTGTGGCATGGTGTTGGGCAATGGGGACTGTAAGAGCCCTTATGGTTTTGTCAGGCCACAGATGGGGAAGAAGAGACAGAGTGAGGTCATCTTGTTATCTCACCCTCTATCAACCTGTCAAGCTCCCTTGCTCTGGGCAGGGCAGGGGCTGGCCATGACACACTCAGCTGTCAGCTCCTGTCATGGAGAAGGCTTCTCTGGAGGACAGGAAAGGAGGGGCCCTTGCTTAGGAGGGCCTGGGTGTGGATCCCTTCATACTACCCTCTGTTCTTCAGGAGCCCAGATCAGGGTGGTAGCAGGAGGAAGCCAGGTGCAATGGCACACCCCTGTAATCATAGCTGCTCGGGAGGCTGAGGCAGGAAGATTGCAAGTTCAAGGCCAGCCTGGGCAACTTAATAAAAACCACCTCAAAATCCAATATTAAAAGAAGGGCTGGTGATGTAGCTCAGGGTAGAGTACCCCTGGGCTCAACTCCCAGTACCAAAAATAAAAATACAAACTTGTTGGGCTGAGGGTATAGTTCAGTGGCAAAGTATTTTTCTACCATGGTCCAATCTTCAGCACTGAGAAAATAAGTGTGCAAAATGTATGTCACCAATGTTGTGTCTCAAAGATGATCAGAGTTAGGAATTTTCCTAATGCATTTATAAGGTGTCCCCTTATAACAAAGACATGTGGCCGAAACCTCCTGTCTTTCAGAGTACCATGTGTAAGGAAGCCTTTATTGGCTTTAGCTGGCATGATTTGGGGGCATTTAAAAAAATTTTTTTTAGATGCTGATAGACCTTTATTTTATTCATTTATTTATATGTGGTGCTGAGAATCAAACCCAGTGCCTCACACATGCTGGGCAAGCGCTCTGCCACTGAGCCCCAGCCTAGCCTCACTGTGGGCATTTTTCTGGGTTGGGCAAAAACTACTAGCTCAGAGGTCATGCACATGCCAATGTGTTCATGATGGTTGGGGCACAGGGCTCACTGCCTCTGCATGACTGAACAGGCAGCCTCCTCCCATAGTCCCTGACTGTCCCCCACTTGGCAAACCCAGCTAAAAGTTCAGATGGGGTGTCAAGGGTCTGCTCCTATATCCTTCTGCCTAGGACACCCTCCCACATATCCTTGCCCCACCATGACGGCCTCACCCCCACTCATCTCCAAAACCCAGCCAAGATGCCATCAGTACGGTGATTTTCCCTGACCCCAGAGTCACTCTAGTCCCAGGTTAGGAAGAAAACACAAGGATGCTCAGAGGTAGGAGTGGAGAGTATGAACAACCAAATGGGCTAACGAAGCTGGGGAACAGCCAGAGCACCGCAGGTAGCCATTTAAAAAAACATCATTTCCATGGACTGTTTAACATGGGAAATGCTGCCCGAGAATACTAAGTAACTAGAAGATAACCACACATTCCCACTTTTATAAAATATTCATACTCATGCATATAATATACTTAGGAAAGACAGTAGAAAGAATGACACTGAAATGTACACAGTGGCTATCTCCTCGTGGTAAGGTTAGAAGCAATTAAAAAAAGTCTTTTTTTTTTTCCTTCTTCAAAGCTGAAGATCGAACCCCAGGGCTAAGAAAATGTGCTAGGCAAGCGCTCTACCACTGAACTACAGCCCCAGCCCTTTTTCTTTTCTTTTTAACATATATTTTTAATTTATAGGTGGACACAATATCTTTTTTATTTTATTTTTACATGGTGCTGAGGATCCAACCCAGTGCCTCACTTGTGCTAGGTGAGTGCTCTACCACTGAGCTACAACCCCAGCCCTTTATTTTCTTTTTGAGACAGGGTCTCACTATGTTGCTCGGGCTAACTTTGAACTTGCAATCCTCCTGCCTCAGCCTCTGGATTAGGCAAGATTACAGGTATAAACTACTGTGGCACCACCAAGCCTGGTAATGTGTAAGTTTGATAATTTTTTGAATTTAAAAATTTTGCCTTTAAGCACAATAATCAGAATAATTATATTTCTGAAAAAGAATCCTAATATTTACGAGTCCTAGGCTTGTGTCCCTTTTACTATATTTTCCAAAATGTCATGTGACCTCTGTTTGAACCCCTCCAATGATGGGGAACTCACTACCTTTTGAGGTCTTTTTTTGGCCACTTCTTCCTCACAAGAAGTAGCACCCCCATCCCCAACTAGCCACAGTCCTGCCTTCTAGAACAACAGAGAACAGGCTGCTTCCCATGCACCTTGACAACAGATGGCCTGACTTTAGGCTGCATCTCCTGTGCCTGTCCAAGAATAAGGTCTCCCACATCCCTGTTTGCTTTCCTTGGATACAATCCAGGCAGTGATTCCGTTAAAGTCTAACTTTAAGTCTGTGCCTCACTACCTTTCAAGTGTACACCACCTGCCAAGTCTGGCCACCAGGGGACTGTCCATGCATTCTTTCACAGACTCTTCCTGTAACCCAGGAGCGAACATCATGCCTATCTTACAGATGAAGACACCGAGGCATGGAGGAGCCAAGTCATTGCCAAGATCAAGATCAACTGAAGCTAGGACTGAACTAGCACCTCACCCAGAATCTGGTGTGGTTGACACACAAAGGTTTGCCAAATTAAATAATAATAATAATAATAAACAATAATAATAATGTGAACTCAGATCTTAAGCCTGTGCCCTTAGGGTCTGTAGGTCCATTTCAGAATTACTGATGCCTATGCCAGTTGCCAGTCTCTTCAGGGTCATTTCTTTTCTCTTTCCCTCTCACCTGGCCTGCTACATGGAAGGGATCAGGAATGTTCTCTGCAGGGCTGACCCACCGCATACCTGTTGCCTGAGGCTGGTTTTGGTAGCAGTGGGGAGAGCCTCAGAGGCCCTGCTTGGGGCTGTGGTGAGGTAGTCAGAGCCCTGGGGAGTGGAGAATGCCATCCTGACTGGATACCTTAGTGGCACACACTGGGGGTTGGCCACTAGCTGCCTCCCAGCCCACATCCACTTGTCTTGCTGCTCAAAGGAGGCCAGTAACCTCTTGGGAGGGAAATTCCTCCCACCCCATATCACCCCCCAAGTAAACCCACAGAGGTTTGCTTCCCTGGCCTCTACCCCCTGCCTGCCATTCTCCCTAGTTCTCCAGAGGGAAGTGACTATGTAAGCAATGGTCTCTTGCCAAGAAGAAAGGTTTAAGCCCTCAAAGTTGATGTGCGCTTGTAATCCCAATGACTGGTGAGGCTGAGGCAGGAGGATGGCAAGTTTGAGGCCAGCCTGGGCTCAACTGTTCAGTTTCGCTCCCAGCTGGCTTTCTGACTTTGGATACACCGCTCCTCACCGAGTCTCAGTTTCCTCAACAGTAAAGTGGGAAAGGTTCGTCCCACAGCTTGGCCCAGCTGCCAGGGCTTTTGGGAGCCTGGGCAGGATGTGAATGTTCTCTGAGAGGTACCACTCAGGGTGAATCATTATTATCGTGACCTGACCCTTCTGTAGTCTGAGTTCAGTTTTGAACATCTCATCCTTGAAATCCCCCTCCCTGCAATGGGCTGATAGCCTGCTGGGGATGGACTTGGGAGCTCAGCCAGGGGTTGACACATGGGTGAGAAATTAGGCAAGAGCACAAGCTACAGATGGAAACAGCCATGAACTTTAAATAAAACCAGTCCATAAGTCCTGGCATCAGGCACCACAGGCCACAGAACTCAGCAAACTGCACAGGGACAGGGACCTGGGGCTGCTGAGGCAGGGAAGCCACAGCAGGCCCTTCTGAGGGTCTTTTTTGACAAAGAACTTTGTAGCCATAAAAAAGTCACTGGAAGTACAGGGGAGCGTGAAAATAAACACCGAGCTAAGCCAGGCATATTAGTGTAGGTCTGTGATTCCAGCGACTCTGAAGACTGAGGCAAGAGGATCCCAAATTCAAGGCCAGCCTCAGCAACTTAGCAAGACCCTGTATCAAAATTTTTAAAAATAATTTTAAAAGAACTGGGGATGTGGCTTAGTGAAAAGTGCCTCTGGGTTCAATCCCCATTATCAGAAAGAAGGAACAGACATTGGACTAGCTGGATGCAGTGGCACACCCTTGTAATCCCAGTGACTCTGGAGGCTGAGGCAGGAGGATTCCAAGTTTGAGGCCAGTCTTAGAAACTTCATGAGACCCTGCCTCAAAATAAAGAAATAAAAAGGGCTGGAGATGCAATTCAGTGGTAAAGCGCCCCTGGGTTCAACCCCAGTACAAAAAAAAAGGAACAAAAACACGGGGCCAGGTGGATGTCTGGGTTTTGCTTTATGTTGCTCTGTGACCTCAATCAAGCCCCTTCCCTTAGTCTTTAACCAGGAAGAACGCAAGGGTTTTTGGGTCAGAGATTGGTGATGTTTTTGATCTGAGAATAGACGTGAAGCAAGAAAAACCAGAAGGCATTATATTTGGCACCAGAATTTGTCTCCCTGGACTAGGTGCAGAGCAGGGAAGAGAATCGTGTAGCTTGGGGACAGTCCTGAGCACCTGACAGGCAGGAAAGCTAGGCACAAGCAGAGCAGAAGAGAGAGGACTAAAGTTCGTTGCAAAATCATTAAATATTGCCACAGTTTGGGGCTTCTCAGGGTCTCTGATGGTAAAGCTTTGGGACCGTCTATTCCCACGGGGCTGGGGGGATTGGGACAGTTAGCAGGAGGGAAAGGGGCCAGAACTTGGGGAATCCTCCTTTCTTTCTCAGTGCCTCCTGTCGTCCACTGAGGACATTGTCCTTCTGGCTCCAGGCTCTGACCTTCCGGGCTTGTTAGACCCCAAGGGGCAGCTGGTCCCACTGCAAGAAACCTGAGTAGAGTCCCCTGAGCCCTAACCCAGCTCCAGGCCCCTTGGGGGAGGGACAGGAAGGGAGGACAGGGCTGCAAAAAGCGGTAGATCCCCTCCCTCTTTGGCCCCTCCCACCTACCCCAAGGGCAGCCCACATGCACCGGCTCCAGGGCCTGCGAGAGGCCCTAGAGCAGCGCTTCTCAGCCTCTAAAGTGTGTAGTAACCCCCTGGGCGCCTCGTTAACCGACTGGTTAGTTGAAGCACCTCTGGGCAAAGCCCTGAGATCCTGCATTTATTTCTAACAGGTCCGGGGTGATGCCGATGCTGCAAGTCCGTGGACCACTCCGGGCAGTGGACCTAGAGATCATCTGACTCTCTAAACGGGTGGGAAATCCGAAGGCTCAGAGAGGTCCAGCCTCTGGTCCATGGCCACACAGTGAGCAGCCCCAGATCGAAGGGAGAGGACACCTGCCACAGACACTAGACATCCCCCCCACACACACACACACCCGAGTCAGCGGGAGTCCGCTGCAGTTCCAGGGCCCGGGGGCCGTGTTTGTAAACTCCGCAGCTCGGGGCGGCTCAGCCCTGGCCGGGTCGGAGAGCTAGCTCCTCCCGGCAGAGCCTCCCCGGTCTCCGCACGGCCTCTCCCCGTTCTCCGGCGTGCCCCGCGGACCCGAGGGAGCCGGGGCGCAAAGTCCCCCGCCGCAGAGCGGTTCCGCACCCCCCGCCCCTCGGAAGGCAAACTTCTCCGCCCGCGCCCTTTACCTTTTTGCGGGTTGTGCAGCAGCTCAGTTTGCTACGTCCGCAGCCCATCCTCCTCCGGGGGCTCCCGGACGCCGCCTCCCCACTCCGGGGCCCCCAGAGGACCCCGGGGTCCCGGGCACGGCTGCCCGCTCCACGCCCGCCGGCTAGGGCTGCCGGCTCAACCCTGAAACTGAACCTGGAAGCGCAGACTTGAGCTTGAGCTGGGGCGACCGCGCGCCGTAAATACCCGAAGAGCAGGGCTTCTGCTCCGCGCGGGAGGCAGGTGACCAGAATCTCTCTAAATGACAGGAACCTCAGGTTAGGGCAGAACGGATCTGTACGGGGAAATGGATACTTTTTTCTGGCCCTCGGCTGAGTTAGGACTACGGAATAAACAATTTTAACAATTACTTGGTAAACACAACAGATAACCATATATCAAGGGCAGTTTGTGACCAAGATTTTTACACATCTTATGTTTATTCCTTGGCATGAACATATCTTGCAACAAAGATATTATTTCCTCAATTGTACAGGTGAGGAAAATGCAAAGTGAGAGATGAAAAGTGAGTTGCATATGGTGATTAAGCTAAGCAGCAGAGCCCAGTTAGATCCTTCTCCAGAACCCGGAACCTAATCTTCGAACCACTTTCGTACATATAAATGATGATACTGAGCTTAATTGTAATGCCTCCTTGCTGCTGGGTGATAGCTTTTTCTAGCTTGCAAAGCGTTGTTACATGCTACTTTGCCCATCATAGGTCAGACGTGATGCAATAATGGACATAAAACGTCAGTGTCTAGCAAAACAAATTTTTATCTCTTCTCACTTTATTACTAGTCAAGGTTTCTGGGAGAGGCAATGCAGGAAAAAGATACCAGTTTTGAAAATCATTGTGTGTGTATATATCTGTGAATATTAGAAAATTAGGCCTCCCAACTTTTGAAAAGATGGACAGATGAAAGGGACTTAGAGTCCTGAATAGAAGAAGAATATGCACCCTCAAAAGACTCTCCCTCTACAGAGTATAAAATCAACTGCCAGCAGCTCAGGAGGCTCAGGCAGGAGGATTGCAAGTTCAAAGCCAGCCTCAGCAACTTAGTGAGTCCCTGAGCAACTTAGTGAGACCCTGTCTCAAAATAAAAAATAAAAAAGGCTTGGGATGTGGGGCTCAGTGGTTGAGATTCCCTGGGTTTCATCCCTGGTAGCAAGCAAAACAAAACAAACCGACACAAACAAACCATTAAGAAAGAAAGCAAATGAAGAAAACAGGCAATACGAGTGGTGGTTCACATTGTTTCACACCTCCCAAGGCATCACCAATTCTCAGGCCCACCCTGGACCTTCCCACCCCCTCTCCGGGGGTGATTCTGACCCAGGCTGAAGTTTGAGAACCCTTTGCTGCCGGATGTGCTTAACAGGTAATGAGGAAAGAGTGTCTACTTCAATTAACAATGTTTATTGAAAGGGTGCTCAGGATTTCAAACCAACCAACCAACCAATCCCACACTATTTAAATATCCAAGAAAAGAAGTGTGGATAAATAAGAATGCTGGTTAGGGATCTTGTGGCACACACCTGTAATCTCAATGATACAGGAGGCTGAGACAGGGGGATCTCACGTTTTAGGCCAGCTTCTGCAATTTAATGAGACCCTGTCTCAAAATTTAAAATAAATAAATAAATAGCGCTGCGGAGCCTCTGGATTTAGTCCTCAATACTGCAATAAATAAATAAATAAATAAACAAAACAAAACAAACAAACAAATGAATAAGATCAACAACTTGGCCTAGGGGTAGGAATTAGGGAGGCAAGTTCTGTTCTGGATGCTTTGTGCTCCTGAGCCTTGCCTTAAGCTCTTTGAGCCTCCTGGGAGAGCACGTTTGATTTTCCACTTTCCAACTGAAATTTTGACTGATGTTTTGAAGTTTCTATCTGAGAAAAAGCTAAAAAGAAGGTTCTGCTTCTCAGAGGTACAATCTCATCCCATGATGGCTTCAGGGTTTGCCAGAGTCCTGTGGAGAATAGTGCATGGGGTCTTAAATACTTCCACTCAGAAGTGACATTAATTAAGTCAAAGCAAGTTTCACACAGGCATGCCCAACTTCAAGGAAACAGGGAAGTGCAATGTGTGCCCACAAGGAGAAGAGAATCAGAGATATTGGGAGTGTGGAGAATCGTCTATCATACTTAGCAATCAACAAGCAGGTGCATTTTCCCATTTTGGAGGCAAGTAGCATGACTAATTCATCCTTGTTTTCCTAGGATTTTCCCACTTTTAGCACTGAAAGTCCCATGGCCCAGGCACATTGGGGTGGTTAGTCACCTCACAGGCAAGGCATAGTGTATGTACAAGAGAAGAAGGCTTAGTTCTGTTTTTTTTTTAATATATATTTTTTAGTTGTAGATGGATACAATACCTTTATTTTATTTACTTATTTTTATGTGGTGCTGAGGATCGAACCCAGTGCCTCTTACATGCTAGGTGAGTGCTCTACTGCTGAGCCACAACCCCAGCACCTAGTTCTGGTTCTTGAATTAGTGATAACCTATGTTTTTGACATTAGATCTATACATAAGGGGAAAAAAAGAAACTATAAAACAGGTTAAAAAGCAAATGCCAGGCAGAAGGTGTTAGCATTAAAAGAGAGAAAAGAGACCAAGGTGAATAGACATGGTCAAGGAGGACTTCCTGGAGGAACACTAAAGACATTCATGTCAAAAGGAATCCTAGAACCTCGGGTTGGGGTGGCATCTAATGCTTGGCTTCTGTTGTTTGCAACTGAGGCACTGACTAATACGAAGCTCTTTTATAATTTCCGCTTAGGTGATTATGTAGCCTATGTTTAATACTTCCAGTGATGGGGAAATCACTCCCTAGCTTTTCATATCTAGGGGAAAGAGGAGAATCAGGGAGGGGTGATTACGAGAGGAAGAAACAGCATGCTCAAGTCAGTGCAGAGTAGTAGGGTGTGGAGGTTGGGAATTAGGCAAGGAGGGATTTGGGTTGTAGCTGGCCGGTTTGTAAAGGGAGCCAAATTGATGGGTAGGTTCTGCGGGAAAAGATTGGAAAGAACAAGGTCTTTGTACCTTGAAAACTTTTTCTGTGCAGATTCTTCTGATTGAGCTCAATTGTGCCCCAAACATATGTCCTCAACCCAGAGTGGCTCTCTTCATAATCTGTGGATTTTAATTCCTCCTGACCATCCAAGAGCAGCTCCATTGCCCTCTGCTCCAAAGGCCTTGCAGCACTTGTTCTGTGACTCTCTTAGCACACTTGGTGTTTCCCGAGTGACACTGTTTATGGGCTTGCTCTGTGTATCTTCCCTTATGGACGAAGGGTTACACAGCTCTGTCTCCTTCCTCCTCACCCTGTCTCGCTCCACCTGGCATTTAGTAAGCTGTGGCAGAGACTGCCAGTCACCTTACTCAACTCTTACTCTTGGCTCTTCCTTGGTTACAGAATTTTGACATTCTTTGGGACATCAGTATGCTAGATAGCAAGCTACTTACCCAGCATCCCTTGCATCTTGGGATGGCCATGATACATAAGGGGAAATTGTTGGTGTGGCATCCAGGAAAATGTTTAATAGATGATTGAGCTGGGAACAGGGTTCTCCTCCCTCCATTTTCTCATTTCCCATTTTTCTGGAATACAGACATGATGGCTGAATCCCAGCAGTCACTTATTACCGTGAGAAAAAAGATGGAAGGAGCCTTGATCTCTGATGGATGGATGGAGCTCCCATACCAGTCTTGATCAACTGCTTCTTGCACACAGTAGAATAAACAACGACTTTGTGTAAAACATCGCCATGAGGTTCTGTCACTAGCAGAGAATGCAATTCTAACCAATACATAGGTCAGTATTGAAGGTTTGCTATATTGAAAAGAATAGTTTATTCTTAGGGACCCTGTGTGAAGTCCCAGCTTGAGTTCTAGAGGGGGCAAGCAAGGCTCTACTAAGAAAAAATTCCCTGGGTTTTGTAGACTCTCCATAGAATGGTTTCGACAGCCTCCTTTTGGAAAATACTTGAAGGAAAAGAGAGAAAACCTAAAACCTTTAGGCTTCTATTGGAGCATTTCTCAAAGTACAGGTAGGCTCATGTGCTTTGCAAGCATCTGTGACTTGTAGATTAAAAGGCAATTTCCTTGTAAGTCTTCCCTCTTTTCCCCATCTACTGCATCAGGAAGGACCTGGAGTCCGAGTCTAATAATCTTCATACTGAAGTCTGAGTCTCATTGCTCCCAAAGTGGCTCCCACCAGGGAATTGAATTGCTGCATTGATTACATGGGCTCATGTTTAATTGAATTAAGGGGGAAATCCTTGAAAAGGAGAATCAACTCTGAGAATGCTAATTAGCAAAAATTCATTCCTATTTTCCCAGCAGAACTGTGGTTTGGGATTTTGGGCTCCCTTGGGAGAAGTGGTGAGATTCACTTTACCAAGAATCAATCCAAGCTGAGTGCAGTGGTGCATGCCTATCATCTCAGTGATTCAGGAGGCTGAGGCAGGAGGATCACAAGATTGAGATCAATTTAGCAAGCACTCAGCAACTTAGTGAGAACTTGTCTCAAAATAAAAAGTGAAAAAAGAGGTGTGGGGATGTATCTCAGTGGCAAAGCATTCCTGTGTTCAATCCCCAGTACCCCCCACCCCCCAAAAAATCAATCCATGCCAATCATCATGTCAGTCATCTGTACCCCTTTTCTGTTCCCTAAAGCTCAGCTGCGGAGATTGAGTGAAGGCGATTGAGTGAAGGTAAGATAGAGTAGCAGGGGCACAGAACAGTACGGAGGAGCAAGTCTCTAGAGAAAACTTCATCACTCCCGAAGCAAGCTCCAAGGTCTGGAGGCTACTGGGAAGGAATAGGAGTGGACACATCTTCACATCAGTGGTTTCCAAAATGCAGCCTGGGGGTCAACAACATCAACACCTCTTAGGAAGTGATTAGAAAGGCAAGTTCTCAGCCCCAACCCCGGATCAGCTGCCTTGGAAACCCTGGGTGTGTGCCCACCATCACAAGTCCTGCCTGTGATTCCAGCGCATGCTTACATCTGAGAACCACTGCCTGCAACCTTCATGTCTTTCCATGTCTAATAGATTTTTTTTTTTAATGGACACAAAAGGTAAGGAGGAATAGAGTACCCTTCAGGACTTGGTGAGAATGGACACTGTTTTCTGTTTGAGACATCCTTGGCTGGCTTGGGTGTCCTATATCTGGATCACTCCTACCTCCATTATTCTTGTGAAGGACAGGGGACTGTTTGTGGGCTATGAGCTGGGTCCTGAGCCATCCCACACCTAAGATTACAGGAGAGTCATCACCTGCCATGGAGATTTGAAAGTTCCATTCTGGATTCAATCTTCCCATGAGCAGCTTTGTGGGCTGAATTCTAACACTCGTGTGGGTCCTTCCCAGCTCAGAGCAGAGGTGGGTAGCCACTTGTGTGGCTGCACCTATTAGCCATCCACCCTCCCTTTCCACACTGCCTCCCTCACTGAGGCTCAGTGCTTTACTGAGGCTCAACAGATATCTTATCAGAGGACTGCTTGCACCTTCTGCATGTTCCCACCCGATATCCTGACCTCGATTCCATTCCATTTCAAACACATTAACTCTCTATCTTTGTTCAGTGACAGTCCTAGTTTCCAGCATCCCACCTCATTCTTTGATTTAAAAAAAAAAGTGAATCTATTCAACCTAGTCACAGGCTGTTGATCACAGTCGAAACAATTCTTTCCCAACGACAACTGCCCTTCCATCTCTCCCTTCTGGAAAACTTGGTAATTTCCAGCCCTGAGGCACCTTCTTTTCCACTGCAGTGGGAAAGTGTTATCCACAGAAAACAAGGGGAATGAAAGTTGGAAGACCAGAACAAGAACTGTGGTGGGGTTTCTTTTTGTGTGGTGTGGAGAACCAACTCAAGGCCTCCCTCACACATGCTAGGCAAATGCTCTACTACCGAGCTACATCCCCAGCCAGGACTGTGTTTTGAAGTCAAAAGCAGAACACATGATTTAGCAAAGGAATTGTGTGACTTATGTTTATTTTTATTGATCTCATTCGACTCATGCATTCTTCTTTGCCAAATATTGCAATTTCTGGGTCATCTAAAGAGTTTATGGGGACAAGGAGGGAGAAATATTCATAGATGGAGGTAGCCCAGAATATATGGGGTATGTGATCTAGGTCTGCAGCTTCAAACCCAAATATCTGCAGGTCTGGGCTGGCCTGCAGATAAGAGGGCCAGTGTGAGATGCAGGGGTGGGGCGCAAGCAAGGGGCCACACACTATTTATTTATTTATTTGGTATGGCTCTGGGGATTGAAGGCAGGGGTGCTTTACTGAGCCACATCCCCATCCCTTTTCATTTTTTGAGATCGGGCCTGGCTAAGTTGCTGAGGCTGGACTTTAATTTGCAGTCCTCTGTCTGCAGCCACGTTTCCTGGCTACATAGCCTTTAATAGGAGCACAGGCAGGTCTATCCCAATGCATGGGTGCTGCATGGAAACAAAGGCACAGGCTGCCCTGATCTTCCAAGGTTTCAATAGAAGCTGGAAGTTTTTTGTTTTTTTAAATTAAAAATTTTTTTTCTTTCTCCCTTTCTCTCTCATACACACACACACACACACACACACACCCCACCACCACCACCACCACCACCACCACCATACAAGCTAAACAAAATATTGTAGGAGGTTATATTGCATCTGGTCCAGGTAGACAGATGGAAAGATCAAGGGATATGGAAAATTCCCAGAGAAGCAAAAGAAGTGATTAATTCTGTCTGGGAGAATGAAGGTCAGTGCACCCTCACCAAGGTTGTGACGTTTGGGCCAGGCTCTGCAGCTGAAGTAGGGGTTCTTCTCAACTACAATGCCGGTGAAACATGTTGTGGCCAGTGCTCTGTGGTATTTTCAGGGGGCCCCATGGCTCAGCATGGCCGGGGTGTTGGGTGAATGAGGGGATGCGGGGAAGGGTTCAGAAGGCAGAGAGAGGCCTTGAAGGCCAGGCCAAGATGTTTTGACCTTATCTTGTAGGAGATGGGAGTGGCACGGTCAGATTGGTGTTATCCAAGGTCAGTCTTGGGCTCCCGTGGAGGGTGGACAGAACATGCTGTCCTGGGGCTGCTAGGAGTCTACTGGAATGAATGGCTCAGGAGAGAGCTACTGAGGGTCTAAAAGACACTTGCTTCCAGAAGGACTGAAGCAGGAACATCCTGTTCAGGCTCAGCCCTCCTCAGGAGCTCCCAGTCATCTGATATAATATGGTAATTACGGCACGTGGCAGAGTGTAGGGTGCCTGGTGTAGGCGGAAAACCTTTTCCTCTACTTTCCGCCTGGGAGACCCAGCAGCTAGCAGCCGGCAGTGTTGTGGTTACCAGGGCTTTGGGTTACAACACATGTTTGTTTTTAAAAAACGTTGCAATACCTTTTAAATCAGGGCCCTGGACAGGATCCAAGGACAGTAGCAGGGACCAGCCCCCTTGGTGCTTCTTAAAGAAGCAGCTGCTGAGGGAGGGAGACTTGGGAACCTGGATTACTATGGGACTCCAAGTTCAGGCAGAGATTGGAAGCTGGGCAAGGTTGGAAGGAGATCAAGTCTCCAGCTTTCGGTTTCCTTCTCTTCTTTCTTCAAGACACCTTTGAGTCAGGAGCATCTGGGGAAGATGGATAGTCTTCCAAGCTGTCTTGGAAGGCTAGAAGCAGGGAGTAGAAGTGCCCAGGAACATGGAGCCAGCTGCTTGGGAGGATGGCAAGTCTTCCAACTAGTTAAAGAGTCAGAGGTCCATCTGGGTAGGTTGAGAGTGCTCCGTTGTAGGAGGTAGGCAAGCAGAGGTAACCTTGGTCAGGAATGTTGGGGGAGGGGATCTGAGAGAATGGAACTCAGATCCACTTTGAAAGGGACTGGGAGGGGTCTCCATTAGGGTCCCTTTCAAAAGCAGAAGTTCTTCCTTAAAGGAGTTAGATTGAGATTTAAGAGAATTTCATTCTTGTGCACTGTTGGTGAGAGGGTAAAATGGTGCAGCCACTATGGAAGATACTCGGGAGTTTCCTCAAAAAAGTTAAACATAGAGCTGTCATAGGCCTCAGCAATCCCTTTTCTGGGTATGCATCCAACAGAATTGAAATCAGGACTTGAAGAGGTAACTGTTCTCCCATGTTCACTGATGCATTATTCACAATAGCCAAGATATGAAAATAACGTAAGCCTCATTGACAGATGAACTGGTAAAGAAAAGATCATACGATAGAATATTATTAAGCCCTAAAGAGGACGGAAAACCTGCCATTTTCACCAACATGAATGAATTTGGAGGACTGCTGAGAGCCATAGCCGAGTCCAAAGGACGCATGGCATTTTTGCCAGAACGGAGTGGTTGAGAGGTGACGCCAGCAAGCCATTGAGATGATAATGGTTATGTTAAGCTGTGTATATTAGACCCCTGCTGTCCGTCGGCCTGCTACTTTGGAGTTCCTGGAGAGAATTCCTTTGGGATTCCTGGAGAGTTCCCATGGTTGGGGAAGTGCCGGAGGAGGGATTTCTGGTTGGTGGTTCCTGGAGGAGCCGCGTGGCATTTGGGAGAGTTCCCCGGGGAGCGTGTGGGGAGCGTGCTGGTGGAGTTCAGAAATAAAGTTTGTTCCTGCTTCAGTGGCTCGTGATTTGTGCCCAGCCAGACTGCGGCAGAGGACATTATGCTGAACAAAGCCAGTCATGATTTCACTGATATGTGTATCTAAAATAGTCAGTCATAGAAGTAGAGGGTAGAATGGTGGTTGCCAGGGTAGGGGGAGGGAAATGAAGAATTGTTTCAGGATGGATATTAAGTTTCTGTTATGTAAGAGGAGCAAGTTACAGAGATCTGCTGTACATCCTAGAGCCATGTCAATAGTACTTTATTGTGTTCTTTAAAAATTATTAGAAGGGTAGATCTTATGTTCAGGGAGCCCTGGAAACCTGGATGAATGTGGGACCCAAATTCCAGGAAGGGCTTAGAAGCTGGGTAAATTTGGAAGGAGATCAAGTCTCCAGGTCACTCCATTCCCTGCTTCCTTTCTCAAGACACCTTTACTGTCAAACAGTAATCAAAAAACAAAATAGAAACAAAATGTAAGGACACAGGGAAACTTTCAGAGGAGATGGACACGTCTGTTACTCTGTGGTGATGGTGTCATGGGTGTGTGCATATGATTGGACTCATCAAATTGTATACACTAGCCATGCACAGTTTAAAAAATATATATAAATTATACCTCATTAAACTTTTTTTTTTTTGGTAAAAATAGACTTTCCTTTTGATCCTCGATTTGCTTTATATTTGCACTGTGACCCTGGATAACTCACATACATTCACTCCTCTCTCCTCATGTCCTCTAATCCATCCTTTGCCCAGTACCTGGCATCAAGTTAAGCTCCCACAAAGATTATTAACAAATAAGTGAATGGGGCTGGGGATGTGGCTCAAGCGGTAGCGCGCTCGCCTGGCATGCGTGCGGCCCGGGTTCGATCCTCAGCACCACATACAAACAAAGATGTTGTGTCTGCCGATAACTAAAAAATAAATATTAAAAAAATTCTCTCTCTAAAAAAAAAAAAAAATAAGTGATTGGATTAATTGGTTGGATTGGGTTAGGAAGTTGGATGGAGATCACAGGGCTTTCGAGGTTCCATGGATCTCCTGGGAATTATATTTACAGTGTGTATGTGAGTAATTCCATTCCCCCCTCCCCACGCGCCCTGGGTAAGAAGCTCCATAGCCTTAATCACCATCACCACCACTTCTTGAGGATCTATTATGCCATGCTCAGCTCTTGACATACTTTATTACATTTAATCTTCAGGGAGACTGGATAGGTTACTATTTCCACTGTACTAAAGAAGCAGTTCAAGTTTCCAGAGGGGTAAGTCACTTGCTTAGCATCATCTCAGAGATTTGAACCCGGGTCTATCGAATCCTACAACCCTGGCTCTAAATAATCAAGATTACTTGGGCTTCTCAAAGAGATCTGTGCCCCCAGAAGATGAACCGACAGCAACATCCTATGGCCGGGGTTCTAATTCTCTGGGGACTGTGGGAGCATGAGACCTGGGCAGAGGTGGAGGAAAGAGCTGGTGAGCTGGCACAGGACAGCGCCCACGCCGGCAAGGGCTGCTATTTAGAGCTGCTCTGGAGCCCCCAAAGGAGGGTAAGGGGGCGGGTAGGGACGAGCAGTTGTAAGAGGAGCCGGGAGGGGGTGGGGGCCATCTCCTCCCCCAGCCCTGCTGCCTCCAGCTCACCCTGTCGCCTGATGTCTAAATAAGGCTTAGAGGCATACTCTAGGCAGCTAAAAATAAACTCCCGCTCCCCCTCCTGCCCTTGGGCTCTGGCGACCTCCCCAGCCCATCGGGGCTCCCCTTGGCAGGGCCAGCTCCCTGAGCTATAGAGTCGTTCCCGCAGGGACACCGATGGTGGGAAGACCTGGACGAGAAGACAGGACACGAGGGTCCTACCCTTAGCTCTGCCTTTCAAACTGGAGCGAGTCCCCCATTTCCCTCGGAACCTCAGTCTCCCCACATGCACAATGAGGACGTTAGAAGTATGATGTCAGGCTCCGGCTTTTCACGCTGGGGTCAAACTTCAACAGAGGGTGCCCAGTAGGGTTTTTAGGGTAGGTCAGTTCTACAAACCCATTTTTAATTTTTTAGCTCATGCACAGTATTTAACAAAGATTTGAATTAGGCGCTCACCCTTACAATTTTGGAGAGGTCACACAAAGTCTAGATGTTCAGTTTTTTAAAAAAACGGATTTGGCCACACTGGCTAGCGTGTCTGGCAACGTCAGCCGGAGTTGTGCAGCGGTCTCCCTCTGATGGCAAAAGGCATGTACTACAGGTGGCAGCAGGCATCTCCCCTTTCCTCCCAGCCCTGTGGTCAACAGTCTTAAGCTGCTGGACTCTTTGCATATCTGAGTGCAGGTAGATTCTGTTTTGCATTGCAGAGTCTGGGACACCGGCAGTGCTGTGCCTGGCGAATTTTTGTTGAATGAGTGAGTGACACAGTGCCCTGTTAGTCTCTGCCTGAATCCAGGTCCCAAAGCCTGAGAAGCCTCAAGGTTCCCATACCCTCAGATCCAATCCAACCATCTGTGGGAGTCATCGTACAACTAAAGTTCTCTTAGGCATTGCCTGGCCCTCCCAGGACATCAGCGGTACCGTTCTTGGGTGGAAAATCACAGAAACATTCAGGTCTGTTTAATGTACACAATCCTCATGAACCACGTTGGAAACCAGCAGAGGGGCAGGAAAGAAAAGAGGAGGGAGGAAAGAGAACGGGTTTCTGATGAGCTTCCTTGGATTCACCTAGTTCCTCTTGGGCAACTTATCAGAGCTAGATGCTTTATTGAGTTCAAGAATGCTTAATCTGGGCTGGGGATGTGGCTCAAGCGGTAGCGCGCTCTCCTGGCATGCGTGCGGCCCGGCATACAAACCACATACAAACAAAGATGTTGTGTCCGCCAAAAACTAAAAAATAAATATTAAAAAAAAAAAAAGAATGCTTAATCTAGATTGGTCCTCAGACATAGTGGAAAACAACCCCCTCACATTCAGTGGGGTGAAAAGGCATAAGGAGAAGAACTGGGAAGAAGTGAAACCTTGCCCTTCCTGTCCCATTTCAATAAGCAGAGAGGGAAGGAAAAGTTTCCCAGACACCTTCCTTGGGAGGAAATAGTGACTCCGTCTGTATCCCACCCCTGCCACCTAGTGACAGGGACTTTGAGTCTCCTCTGAACTCTTGCTATTGTAGGGGCTGAAAGATGGGATACCTTTCTTCCCCATCATGAGGGGCAAAGCCAACATCCCATAACGAGACAAAAGCATAGTACATATATTTAGTCGAACTTTTATGTGACTTGGGAGCCTTCAGATTGAAGAACTGAAGACCCAGCGGAAACCATCTATGCTTAGATTCAATAGAGAATGGACAGCCATGTAGAAATGAGATTGGACAAAAAGAGTGTGTGACCCATTAGTAATAGATTCAGGTGGGGCAGGGAACCCAGGAAGTCCAGCCTGCTTGGATTCTTCTTGGCCTCTTTATTTGGCATCCCCCCCTACCCCCACCCCCAGGTACAAGATCCCTTCTTGAATGAGGGTCTTATGATCTATTAGACAACATAGGTCAGAGAATTGCTTTATGGCCAGCTCCTACACAAAAAAGTGGGGGAATGGTAGAGTAATATTTCTAGGTCTTATGGCTGGATTTGGAAGGAAAGGGATTCTGGTTTTTATGATTTACCTTGGAGAAAGAGGAATTTTTAGTTTTGAGGGACCCTGCCTTGGGAGGAAGAGAAGGAGCAGGAGCAGGAGAAAGAAGAACAGGGAGTCAGAAAGAGACTTTACATCTGAGGCCCTTCCAGTATTCTTCAGTTCTAAGCACCCAGAATGCAAAAGTGTGATACTTTGGGATATCATTTCTGAGCCCCAACAATTCTCAAACTGGTGTTCTGCATGGATCTCAAGGGAGAGCTAGTTAAAAATGCAAATTCTTGGATCTCTACTCTAGACTTGATGAATCATTATCTGCATTTTAATAATCCAGGAGCTTAGCATGCACAGTATTGCTTCAGAATTATGGTTCTCAATATTAGTTGCACCTTGGAATCCCCTGGGGGACTTTAAAATATGCTAATTCCTGGGTCCCACCCTAATGTGCAGCCTGGAACTGAGCATTGTTTAGAGCTCCCCAGGTGATTCCTCTGGGAATCACAGGCTGGTGAAATATTCTAATGAAATGAGAGTCTTTGGGAATCAAAGCAACGTTTGCTTGCATAGAGGCCTCACATTTTAACCCCTCAAACCAAGCTTGGTGGGGAAGATTGTTCCCAAGGAACCTCCCCAGCCCTGCCTGGCCTGCCTGACCAGTTCCAGCGCTGCTCCCTGGGGCATTGTCAGGCCTCTAAGTGCTTTCAGGTTTCAGACTGGTAAGTTGAGAAAGGGATATTTTTCCTATCTTCTCTGCAATCCTGCCCAGAGCTGTGGATCTGAGCTAGAAAACCTGAAACTTGGGCCCCCCATCTCACCTTTGATTGAGCAAGGCAAGTTCTGTTTCTCTCAGAGCTTCAGTTTCTTTTTCTCTAAAGCAGAATAGTCAGAGACTATTCCACTGAAGAAATTACTAGTTTTCCCTCCACCTTTTTATTTTTCCCCTTGTGGTGCTGGAACCCAGGACCTTATGCATGCTGGCCAAGTGCTCCACCACTGAGCCACATTTCCAGCCCCCTTCCTGTTTTATACATATACAGATACATACAGACTCTCAAAGTTAGATGGGACTTTGAAAATGATCTGATTTGACCTTACCTTCTAACAAATGGAAGCACCGAGACCTAGAGAGATTACAGACTTTACCTAGTCAGTTGCAGTGGAACATGCCTGTCATCCCAGCTACTCGGGAGGCATCACAAATCTGAGGCCAACCTCAGCAATTTAGCAAGATCCTGTCTCAAAATAAAAAATAAAAAAAGGGGGCTGGGGTTGTGGCTCAGTAGTAGAGCACTCGCCTAGCATGTGTGAGGCACTGGGTTCGATCCTCAGCACCACATAACAACAAATAAAATAAAGGCATTATGGCCAACTACAACTAAAAATAATAATAATAAAAAAAATAATAAAAAATGAAAAAGGGCTGTCGTTCAGTGGTAGAGTGTCCCTGGGTTTAATCCATGGTACACGCACATACATATACATACAAACCACACAAAGACTTTGCCTAAAGTTAGAAACTCCTTTGTGTTGTAGAGAAAATAATTTGACTTTGATGGGAAAGTGTTCTTTGTCTAGAGCATACCCTTTCATATTATCTGCTTCTGGTTGTATGGGGGCTCTGTGTCTTTCATTGCCTCTGAAATTATTAGATAACGCAGATCAATGAAAACTAGTCTGCCTATAGACACGCAAAGTTTTGATTTCTTCAAGTTTAAATTGTCTTCTTCTATTGTAATGCTAGATTCGTGGGACCCCAATAGACCTCCAGGAGCCGAATCCCGATGCAATCACTTGAGCCTGGACTCATAACCGTTTCAGACGTGAGTCCCGGCCCTTAGTTCAGTGAGGATTTATATATATATATTTGGATATTCTATGCGTCACAACATCACACAGCAAATCATTTCATACCGTGAGAAAGTCAAACAACTCTTTTTTTTTTAAATATTTATTTATTTTTTTAGTTTTCGGCAGACACAACGTCTTTGTATGTGGTGCTGAGGATCAAACCCGGGCCCCACACATGCCAGGCGAGCGCGCTACCGCTTGAGCCACATCCCCAGCCCAGTCAAACAACTCTTAACATTGATTAGCACATTCACTGGCAGGAACAAGTTGGGTAGGGGTGACTGGTTAGTACAAGAGGGGGATTCATTTGAACTGATTGGTTTAGGCTGAGAGGGGTTGCAAGAGTCTATATGCTAAACTGCAGGGTGGCCTAATCACCACCTAATCACTCAAACTACTGGGAGGGTCACCTGGCATTTCAGAGACTGTCCCTGTCTCATGCTGCTTGTTGGTTGCTAGGGGATAGCTATGGGTTCTCACCTAGCGAAACTGAGTCAGGGCCACCTGGCTCCTCCACAGATCTCTCCTGTTATTTGTAGCAAACAACTCAGCAGGGTGGCTATGTGCCTAGGGGCACTCTATGGGTTTTTCCAAGGACAAGGTGATGCCCCCTCCCTCTGGACAGGCCTTGAGGTACAAGGTGGGTTTTCAAAAATGGAGTCACATCAGTTTTGCAATTTCATGGAAGAGGTCAGTTTTGCCTTCACATTTTTAATTATTCCTGATCTAAGAAATCTGACAAATCAGGTCAGGCCACTTTTCCCAAAAACCAAATATAAAAGGCAATGATACTTTAGATTTCCCTTGAAATGTTTGTAACATCTTACAGGTTCCCTCATTGAATGAGCTATATAAAATCTTTAATGTGTGTTCATTTTATCTCCAGATAAGAGCTATGATTTTATCTTCTTTTTGAAAACTGACTTTTAATAATGAGAGTAGCCAAGATTCAAAACCAGAAGTCCTAACTGAAGTTGGGCATCAAAGCCTCACAGAGACTAGGTGATAATAAAAGTGGGTGGTGCTCGTGGAGACAGGGTTTACCTCAAGGGTGGTGGCAGCTCCGTTTTAAGGCTCTTTCAGCCAATGCTGGGAATCTATATTGTAATGGGAAATTACTTTAAAAATTATACAATAAACATAAGTGAAAATTCCTAAGACACAGAAGACAGACAACTGCGTTTGAGGTTTTCATTACATGCAGCCTCTACATCTGAGGTAACGGCACCCTTTGAAATTAGAAGTTCAAAACCATTTTGGCTCTTGAACTTCCTCCTGTGGAGAATGGAAACTGAGACTCTAACCCCCAGCCCTGGCGAGCACCCAGGAAACTGAATCTGTGACATACTTCTAACTAGCAATGGCCTCGCTAAGACTACAGATATATTTCCCCTGCTTTTGGTCCCACTGTAACCCCTCAACTTTTACAAAAGCTTTTCATGCCCCTAAGCACCCGAAGATGGAGATTTGACACAGAAAAGGCCTCTTCTCTATTCCTGGGGGCAGAATTTTGAATCAACCTGTTTTCCTTCCCCAGCTTTAGCGGAACTATCACTAGAGCCCTAGGCAGAGACCTGACTCTGAGGATCTAATAAGTCAGGCATGGCCCCTCTCTCCAAAAACCAAAAAGAAAAGGTAATGGTAACAACATGAAGGTAGCCACACGAGGAAAACAAGTGACCCATGTGTTCCGTGCTGTCTTTGAAGGGCTGATAATGACTTCATTTTGAGGTTTTATAAAGAGAGAAATGAGGACATTTCATATTTCGCTGGGGGTTCACATAGCTGGAGGCTTTGCACAGCTCCAAAGTAAGTGATCTTGATCAGGTATGGTCTGTCTGTCTTTATCTCTGGATGGGTCAGGTGGGGACTTGTCCATGATAAGTGGCTGTTGCCACTTACATCATAAGATCATAAGATCAAAGATCAGACTTTGTTCTTGGAATTCAAGGTGACTCAAAGCAAAGGAGACAGATGCAAGTCTTTAATCCAGTTTTTATTCACTCATTAGACATTTGCAGGCAAAAGTGAAAGAGTCTTAAATCCTTGTTAAAATTCTGCTGTATCTTTTGTTCATTTCTCAATCTTGGGGTGAAGGATATGATTACCTATCTGTCCTCCCACCCTACCCTAAATGATCCCCCCCACCAAAACTCCTCCCAAGACCTGGTCCTGCCCCCTGCCTGCCAAAAGGGTCTCCCAAAAGTAGCTAACTTCTCTCATGGCCTGGCGTTGCTAAGGCTGCATATAAAACCCAGACCCTCAGGGTGGCACTGTGGCCATTTTGCCCCCCACCCCAAAATGTGCCCCTCTGGTGCTGAATAAAACATTTGTGGTCCATGAGGTTTGCCTTCATTTCTTCTTTTTCTTTTTTTACTTCCTTCCATGTACTTTCATGGGTAATTGGTATGGTGGCCAATCTGGCTTTGCAGGTTTCTTGGCCTTGTGGGGCACATCTTTGCACTGTAACAGGGGGTTCACTTGCTGCTTTGACTATACCTTTTGTGGCTTTGAAACTTACATATTTTTTTTTTTCCTGATCTTTTCCTAACCTTCTCCCGGATCCTCTTTTTCCTAAACTTCTCCTCCCTGATCTTCTTTTCCTAACTTCTCCCTCCTGATCTCCTCCCTAATCTTATTTTCCCTGATCGTCTTTGTTCTTCTTTTCCCTAAACTTCTCCTCCCTTATCTTCTTTTCCCTGATCTCCTCCTTCCTGATCTCTCCTCCCTAATCTTATTTTCTCTGAATCACCTCTATGAAAGTCCCTTGTTCCTGTGGATAGGCAGAATCACAGCCTATCCAGGAAATTGAAACTGTGACATACTTCTAACTAGCATGGCCTCTATAATCTACAGATATATTTCCCCTGCTTTTTGTCCCACTGTAACCCCTCAACTTTTATAAAAGATTTTCATACCCCTAAGCAACCCGAAGATGGAGATTTGACACAGAAAAGTCCTCCTCTCTATTCCTGGGGGAAGATTTTGAATCAACCTGTTTTCTTTCCCCATCTTTACTGGAACTGTCACCAGAGCCCTAGGCAGAGACCTGCCTCTCCTGAGTTCCTCCTTTGCTAGCAAAGCAATAGAGCTTCTTTTTCTTTTTTCTCAAAACTGTATCCTTGTTATTGGATTGGCACTGGGGACAAGAACTGAGCTTTTGACAACAGAATGACAGAAGTATATAAGTAGACAGCATTAAATGCTTAAGCCTAAAGGTAGAAGTACTGACCCCTCACTGTCTTGCCTTGTAATTGTCCATGTATGACCCTCAAATAGCATGTTTACCTTTGACTAGACTTCCCTGCTGGGTATTCAAGACCAATTAGGTGACCCCCAAATTAACCTCTTTCCTTCCTATTGTTAAGGTCAGCCAAGACTCCTCAGGGGTTACTTTTAGGAACTTGTAGTAGGCTCTTCACTCCTTTGTTCTTTTTAATTTATTTTTAAATTGTAGATGGACACAAAACTTTTATTTTGTTTATTTATTTTTAAGTGGTGCTGAGGAACCTAGTGCCTCACATGTGCAAAGCAAGCACTCTACCGCTGAGCCACGACCCCAGCCCCTCCTTTGTTCTTTTTCCTCTACCAGTTGTGTGATCTGTGGGGATAGTGTTGAGTCCGGGATGCAAAGTAAAGACCACTGACTCCAATTTTAAACCAAATTAAAGCAAGCTTATATTGTGTACCCAAAGAGAGCTGGCCAGCGGCTTCCTCACCCAAAATTTCAGGGCCTGAGGATAGCCCAGCTCTCAGGAAAGAAAAGGTTTTTATAGCACAAAAAGTTACAAAGGCGGGTGTGTGTGCCTTGGGAACTTACAGCTAACAGGGATCTGGCAAACGTACAAGAGCATATAGCAGATTAATGATCTACATGGCATGATATTTCAAGTTAGGAGTAAATTCAGATCCCAACATCAGAATTTATGACTCGCCACTGAGGTCTCAGATAGGGTTGTAATCTGGTCAAGGAGAGCCAGGCTTGGGTGAGTTCAGAGCATAGGTAGGAATTCCAAACAAGTTGAGAAATCTCAGTAATTTCTACTAAAACAGAAATGAACTTTTCGTGACTTTGTGATGAGATGGGGGCTCCCAATCTTAAGATAGAATTAGGCTGGGTTCATCAGTGCCCCTTTATGTGTCCCTTTCAAATCTTTGATAGGGTGGAGGAAGAACTCTGAAGGAATTTTGATCCCTCAGGGGACAATCTCCAACTTCCTGGACTCACTCACTCCTTGATCTAACCTGATTCGACTTACCTATTTATACTGTGTATCCAATTCTGGCTTCATTCCCACCCCCCCTTCTAATTTAGGAGCTTTTTATTGCTTTTGAGAACAAATTGATGTTAAGCTCCTTAATGAGATAGGCCACTGGCTGTTGAGCAGGTCCATTTCCTTGTGTGACCATTCCTAGGGTTATTCCTCCTCTCTCAGTTGCAAACAGGTTAAATCTTGCTCTAAAGCCTGTTCATAACTCAGGGGGTGTTCATAACTCAGGGGGAGTAAACCTTTTGATAATAGTCTGTTTAGCTATTTCTAAGAGGTCTAAGGTAAGAGGTGAGAAGAGAAAAGCTGGTGCTGGTATTCAAGGGGAAATTGACCTCTTGGCTCCCTATGGAGAAGCAGGAGAATCATACCTGGGGCATTTGAGGCTAAAGCTTGGCTAAGTAACAGCATAACATCTTTCCAGGTGAGGTCAAACATCTGGCATAAGTTCTGAAATATCTCAACATAAAAATATATTGAGTACACCCAAGCAGAGGAACAGTAATGGGAGATTTTAAACTGTCTTGTGAAGGCTAACTATTCAAACAAAGGGAACCCGGATATTTTCTTACTAATTATCCCATGTCTCTTTTAGTCCTACAATCTGAATTGCTAGTGTTTCTGATAATTCTTTTTTATCTCTGACAAATCAACTCCCAACTGTAAGATTGTACAATATTTCAGAAAACCATTCAAAGACCAAATTGTTACAGTAGAACATCATCTTTTTTTAGTCACATTTACATCTATAGGTGACCCATTTAGCCAAGATAATGCCCAAGAAACAATCTATAATATCAATACACTATTGCCCCCATCTTAAAGGGCCAGAAACAGATACAAACAAAAACACAATGACAGACAAACAGAGAGGAACCCCAAACTATGGTCAACAGACAGGAACCTTTAAAACAGACAGACCAGGTAGGGGAAAAATCTCCCCAATTTCCCATCTCCCACTTACTCATGGCTCCTACACTAGATGCCTCAGATGTCTCCTCGAGGGGACAGGATGCTCCCACAAAGGGGAACCAGAAGTGAAAAATCAAGGGTCACTGTGTGGTGACTTTACTGCATTCAGTTTCCTTTTTTCTCAAAGGAAACAAAAATAAAGCAATCCTTACAGTGCAGGGGAGGAAGATGGGAGTTCCCCATAGCAAAAGGGGCTTCAGCAGCTGCTGGGAGTCCCTCAGTCCCTCCATACTTACAGGAATAGCTCCTCTGGTTTGGTTCAACTTCAGGCACATTCGTTCTTCTCCTAACTTTCCAACAGTCAGCTCTTACAAAGTTCCCCTTACATTCTCGGCATGGAAATGCAGTTGTTTGGAGGGCCAGGCCTGCCCAAGAAAGCAGAGTGGAGGCTGCTCTGGGGTCCCACCCACCTGGGGTGCCAAAATCTGTAAAGTTCAGCCCCTGTTCCCAAAGCCAATTAATGCCAATTTAATAATGAGGACATGGTTTTGAGAAAAAGGAAAAAGAAGGTTTATTGTTTTTCTAGCAAAGGAGGAACAGGATTACAAGCATGCACCATTGTACCCAGCTGTTTGTTGTTTTTGATACCAGGGATTGAACCCAGGGGCACCTAACCACTGCCCATATCCCCAACCCTTTTTTATATTTTATTTTGTGACAGGCTTTTGCTAAGTTTCTTAGGACCTTGCTAAATTGCTGATGCTGACTTTAAACTCCTGATACTCCTACCTCAGCCTCCAGTGCCGCTGGGATTACAGGCTTGCACCACTATGCCTGGCCAACAGCAGGTTTTAATTTGAACTTTTATAATTTTACAGTTACACCTTCCATCTTATTGGGGTTGTAGTATTGGGAATCAGTGTCATATTGAACTGTCCTGTAGGTAATGGGTTACTATCTCAAATTAACCCAGGTTATTCTGTTAGAAGTTGTACTGCTGGCAAAATACTAATGGGAAACAGTTGTGAAGTTTTAGAAGGAAAATACAAAATCAAATTAACAAGTGCATATTCAGTATGTATAACACTTCTGAACCAAGTGATATGTATTTTATTTTTTTGGTAGTATTGGAGATTGAATCCAGGGCACTTTACTAATGAGTTACATCCCCAGCCCATCTTATTTTTTGAGACAGGTTCTTGCTGAATTGATGAAGCTGACTTTGAACTTGCAAACCTCCTGCCTCAGCCTCCCAGGTCATTAGGAGGAACAAAAATTTTTTTTAAAAGTATTTTTTTGGTTGTTGATAGATCTTCATTTATTTATTTATGTGTGGTGCTGAGAATCGAACCCAGTGCCTTATACATGCCAGGCAAGTGCAATACCACTGAGCCACAGTGCCAGTCCAGGAAACAAATTTTATAATGAAACTAATGTAGCTTTTATATCTGTTTATTTTCTATAAAAACCAATAAATAACTTGTCCACTCAATCACATAAAAAATCTCTTTCAAATTCCATTTAAAAAACTCTTTTGCAACTTTATAATTTACCCCCAAACCTTAGCTTTTGCATTATATCTCTTTCTATTTTGGGATCACAGTAATCTTTGCAACAAAAATTTATCCATCAGAACTTTACTTGGGTTTCATTTTAGCCTACTTTGAAGCCATCCTAACATTAAGTAGGCCAAGAGTTAAGAGCCTCATCTCTCAGATGAGGCTGGCCTTTTGACAAATCTTAAAAGTTTTTTTTTTTTTTTTTTTTTTACATTTGAGGCTAATATGCATCTCCTTTCTAAATGTCATTCTATTTAGGAACATAAGAAAACAAAGTTCTCATATATTGTTTCCTGAGCATATTTGTATGTCAATTAACATGTTAACATCTGAAACATGACTCAAACAGAAAGGCTAACAGAGCTCTTAGTTTCCTTTCTTTGTGGAAAAAGTGGCAAAACGTTTCTATGTTCCACATTGCCAACCTTTAAATGAACTAGGTTGTCTTTATTATCTTTTCAAAAATCCATTTAAATTTCCACCCAGTGTAAAGAGTAATTCTCTCTATATAATTTGTTGATAATAGGTTACTTTAATCTAATTATAAAATATTAGTTGACACAAATAAATCCCCATCCAAATTAGCTATCTTTGTATATGCCTGAAAAAGCCCATCACTATTAACAATTTTAGATTGGAGAATACCAGCTTAGTAAAGTGCTCTCCTCAACTTTACATTGAAGAAGGCTTATCACAGTTACACAGATGTCCTTTATATACTTATTAACTTAATTTTAAATCTTGAAACAAAATTCAGAATTCATGGCTTCATAGGACAAGTACAATTAAAAATCCATAGAGGTTAACAGCATTGACAAAAATTCAAGGATATTAACCTCTTATAAGTCAATGAACACAAACAGACATAGTACCTGATATACAAGTGCATCTCATATGTATAATAACAAAGTGCTTATTCAGTTAAAGCAGATGCAGACCAAATATAAATGGCAGAAATGCCAAAAATTTCATTGACCATTTTGAGTGTTAAGATTCAGATATAATGTATATTGTAAAGAAGAGAGCACTTATGGGTTACCTTGCTTATATTAAACCTATGTAGCTTTTTATATGAACTTTTGCATATCATTTAGACATTTAACTCTCAGATGTAAACATATCTCTAGTCACATATATTTAGGGTTCAAATATACTATAATAGACTAAGATTAGAGTTATTCATTTAACCAGAGTTTTGAAGTGATCATTTAAAAGACTTTAAAACAGACAGGTACTTAAATCCTAATTCTTTTAAGACTAAGTTTCCTTAAGTAATGGAAACTAATAGACATAAGACATTATCTTGATAAAATACAAAATCTTTATTTTTATTTTTTTATTTAGGTACCGGGGATTGAACTCAGGGGCACTCAACACTGAGCCACATCTCTATCCCTTTTTTGTATTTTATTTAGAGAGAGAGTCTCACTGAGTTGCTTAGCGCCTCACAGTTGCTGATGCTGGCTTTGAACTCTTGATCCTCCTGCTTCAGCTTCTGCAGCTACTGTGATTACAAGCATGTACCACCTTGCTAGGCCAAAATCTTTATTTTTTAAGCCAGTTCTTGCAAATGTTATTAAGAGCAGATCAATGATTTAAGAAAACCTTGTTGTCTTAAACATAGAGAATTAGATTCTGGTTTTATGTCAGTATATTAAATTTTGACCTTACAAAACCCTTACACAATCTTTTAATTATAGTCAACTTCATCACACAAATTTCCAAAGGTTTATCTTCCATAAACCTCTGTGACTTAATTGGACACTCTACAACTTGTTTCCATCCTTAGTTTTGTCCCCTCTCTCTTTTTCCCATCTTGAACTTTAGAACAACAACAAAAAAATCTCACTTTTTCATTCAGAAATATTCTCCAAAATAAATCTTCATACTCAAAACCTTTTTTAGGTCTGGGGATGTGGCTCAAGCGGTAGCGCGCTCGCCTGGCGTGTGTGCGGCCCAGGTTCGATCCTCAGCACCACATACGAACAAAGATGTTGTGTCCGCCGAGAACTAAAAAATAAATATTAAAAAATTCTCTCTCTCTCTCTCTCTCCCACTCTCTCTTAAAAATAAAAAACCTATTTATATCTCTTTATCCTTCTTGCTGATTCTTTTCTGCCTCTTTGCTTCCTTACTTAAGGTTATAATTTAAAACAGCCTTTATGAAATTTCTGAACTTAAGTCAAATTACTCCTTTTTGTCAAGAAGACAAAATATGCTTTTTACATAAAATCCTCAGAGGACTGCAATATGCAGCCCTGCCTGGGAACCATGGCCTGATGGTCTTGACCATGCTTGATTGTCACACTGGCTTCCCCCTCCCTAAAGGTTTCTTATTTTTCCCAAGGACTATTGAAGTTCACCTCCTCAGAGGGTTCTTACATGACTCAAAAAGGCAATTTATCCCCACTTTGTATTACCTTCACCTGATTTTTTTCTTTTTAATATTATCATTTGATAATATCATTTTGCTTATTATTATTTTCTTCCTGATTGCTCTTCTCTAAGTAATAGTGGAGATGTGGGTTTGCCTGTTGGGATAGGGACAGGGTCTTTATCTTGTCCAATTGTTGAATCTACAAGTGAATGAGTAAATAGCTTATCATTAAGAGGTAGTTTCATCATCATCATCATTATTGTTATTTTAAATCATCATTATTTTAAATCCTTGTTGTGTGAATGAGAAAATTGAGGTAGAGGGGTTAAGGTTCCTACCTAGTTTCTTCCAGCAGCAGGCAACAGGCCCAGGATGCAAGCTTGCGTTTACCTGACTCAAGCAAAGCACTCTCAACAAACCTCTGTCCTGTCCCTCCTTCCATCTATGTTATGGTCTTCGTTTTTTAGTCACTGGGTATGCTAACTTCTGGAAACTCTTCATATGGCGGTGCCAGATACACTAATCTGAAAGGAATGTGCTCACTCACTATGCAGTTTTCCAAGGTGGCTGGGAGAATGAACCTTTTACTGCTCAAGGCCGTTGACCTTGGCAGTGTAATGATGGAGAGAATCTGGGACTAAGAGAATGGAATCCGGCAGCTACCAAGATGAAGGAATGATGCTGGAAATACTTCTTTGCCTAATTCTGGGTGATGCTCTAGGGAGTTTTGCTAAGAGCCACAGCAGAGTAATATGATGCATGGCATTTTTGGTTGAAAGGTGACGCCAGCAAGCCGTTGAGATGATATGATTATGTTAAGATCTGCATTTATATGGATATTGGACTCCTGCTGTCCACCTAGGCCTGCTAGGGGCTCCTGGAGAGTTCCCATTGGTTGGGGAAGTGCCGTAGGAGGGAATTCCCGAGGAGGGACTTCCTGTTGGGGTGGGGGGAGAACTCCGCTTGGGTCAGTTGGCAATCTTGCCTGGAGCACACGGGGCATTGGCGGCAGTTTCAAAAATTAAGTTTGTTCCTGCTTGAGTGGCTCCTGATTTTGTGCCCAGCCAGACTGCCGCAGAGTTTCAGTGCTGACATTATAGCCCCCACCATCCACCTAGGAGCACTCCCACATGGGCATCTCTCATACAATCTACAGGATCAGCTGCAGGAGAAATGATTTCAAGTAATGCTTCTGCCATGTACCATTTGGGCAAGTCCTCTTGTCCCTTGGACCTCAAATCACACTTGTGTGTAATGAAGAGGTTCCCTAAGATGGAAGAGGGGAGAGTTTATCATAATGAGAGGATCATTAGAAAAATCTGGAGCCTAGTTGACAGTAAAGTACAGATGACATGTTCTTAGTTTTTGGAAAAGTGCCATGACATTTTAATGTTAAAAAGGGAATTGGAAGAGAGTTTCGAACTATTTCCGTAAACTTTTCTATAAATTTAAAATTCATTTCAAAATACAGTTTATTAAAAAAAAATTAGGTGACTTTTAATTTTTACTTGTGCACTCATTTACCTAACAATGACTATTATGTGTCAGGCACTGGGTATCCATCAGTGACTAAAATTTATGGTTTTACCTCTTGTGAAGTGTACAATCTAGTGGTTATTTGCTAGAAATAATATTTCTAATGTTTTTACTTAAAGCAAACTTCAACTAGCAGAGTCAGGTTGTTTCATCTCTTAGCTGTGTGACTTCCGCAAAGCTAACCTCACCGCATTCCCTCTGTGCTAAAACAGGGCTAAAACCTAGATGCTCTCCATAAGGCCTTAGCCTGCCTTAAAGCATTTATAATAAGAAGACAGTGATTCGTAACGTGAGCAGTTGTTGTCTATGCAGGGAGCATGTCATGTTTGAGGAGAAGGACTTGGTCGTGATAAAACTGGGTACGTGGGTCCTTAAGATCCCCGGGTGGTGACGGACACATCCCTGCCCCCCGCCCTCCCGCTCCGGTCCCCCTAACCGCTCTCAGTTCCCGGGCGCCTCACGCTCAGCTCCGCCCCGCCCTGTCTCCCAGTCTCGCCCCGCCCTAGCGCTCAGCTCCGCCCCGCACTGGGTTCCGCCTCCCCCCACCCAGCTCTCAGCCCCGCCCCTCTCTGGCGCTCGGCCCCGCCCCTTTCTCGCTCTAAGCTGTGTTGGGTTCCTCCTCCGGTTCAACCTCTGCACATTGGAAGGAGGCGGTTTATATTCGCGCTGGGGGGCGGAGCCGGGAAAGATCCTTCCAATTCCTACCCTAATATCTCCCACTGGGCGGAGCTGGACAGGGCAGGGCCAACCTGCTGGTGGCTGAACTCAGCTTTTGCACAGCGAAGCACAGCTTTGCATACCCAATGAAGGCAGGCATTTAAAGGCGCCGCTGGTGCTTCAATCCTTGTAGTTAACTCCTCGCGGATCCACCCTTCGCGATGCATTCCTTGATGCGTACTCTGCTCCTGATCTTCCTGGGCTTGCTTCTTGCCGGCCCTGCGGCCCGGGCGCGCGCAGTCCTAAACCGCGTGAGTTCCCCCTCCTTTTAGGAGGCTGCTTGCAACCTCCTGGCCCTACTGGGGTTGTGCGGGTGGGTGGCATATGGGGCTGTGGTCTCACTGTCTCTTAGTGTTTCCTTTTCTGCAAGCAGAGCCTCCCAAAGCGATCAAATATGGGACTCTGTGCAGTGATGGTGTAGTGCTCCATACTCTTTTGAAGGGAGTAATCTCGCTCCCATCTGTATTCCTGCCCTCTCCTAGCGCCTGAGCTGCATGCACAGACCCGCAGAGTTAAAGCACTGCTCCAGGCGCAGAGACTTGGACCTGTTTCTCTGCTCCATACCCATTATCCCTGCTTCCCGTGATGGGGCCTGGTGCCTCATGCCTTCTCTTGCCCAAATTCTCTGAATTCTTCCTGGGGAGTGGGTGGGAGGTCTATACTTGTCCAGACCTGTGACCCCGCTGGTTGTGGGCCACCAAGAGGACAGGCCTTCCCACCTTCCAAACTTCCCCCTTCACTTCTTTTTTATCCCATGCTGCAGACCCCTGGAAAAGGGAAGTTCTGTCATTCTGAGACCTAATTAGTCCCGTTCCATTGCCTCTTTGCTTCACAGCTGTGGACAAGACACTTCTGTGGTAGCAAAGGGACAGGTCAAATGCAGATCACTTCCCCACACCACCTTGGAGGTTTGTTCCAGAGAGAGGAACAGTACGGTGTAGGGGAAAGTGGGTAGGACCCATCAGAGGAGGCCTGGCTTCTGATCCCTCTCTGTTCCAATCCATGACTCCCTGAGTCTTGGTTTTTTCATTTGTAGAGTGTGATGTCTGGGTTGTTGTCAGGAAAGGAAACTGCCTTCTCTTGATCTCCCTTGCTCAGAGCAGGAAGACTATTTTGCCTGTTTCTTTTTCTTTTTTAGATGTTGCTAGACCTTTATTCATTTTATTTTATTTTATATGTGGTGCCGAGAATCTAGTGCTCACACATGCTAGGCAAGCACTCTACCACTGAGCCACAAACCCAGCCCCTATTTTGCCTGTTGAATGAAGGAGTGAGGACCTTTTGGCCTTATGTACACAAAGCCTTTGCACCTTGTCTCTCAGTGTGGTTGAGGCATGGCTACCCACTGTGGGGTCTGGTAGAGGCTCTGAGCTTGCTCTACATCCCTGTTCTCTTGTATACCTTGTGTATGGGTACCATCCCAAACCATTGGGGTCTTAGACTGGCAGTTTTAGCTAGGCTCTGAGACATCATAGAGGTTACCCACTTCACTCAGTCCTTTAGGGGCTCACTGAAGATCACACAGCAAGTGGCACTTTCAGTTTATATTTTCTTATCAAGTATATATTTTCACTGGGCTCATGTGATTCAGAGTCCTGGCAGGATTCTGTGACAAGGGCCAGATAAAGGTAGTGGGGTGACAAGTCAGTGTTTCAGCCTCTGGAAACCTGAATTCTAGTTCTGGCATTAATCCAACTCAGTGATTCTGGGCTATTAAAAAGTCTATTAAGCACCTTAGCTCTGTGGAGGCACATAGTAGGTGCTTAATAGACTTTTTAATGCTATACAGTGTTATTTATTGTACACTACTAGGTGTTATGCATTGAGTCTTTTGCTTTTTTTTCTAATACATTTTTAAATTTTGAAATAATTTTAGATTTATAGAAACTATGCAAAGATAGTATAGAGCTTCAATATTCACCTAGTTTTCATTGTTAGCATCTTATATTATCAGCATACTTTGTCAAAACTATGAAACCAACATAAGTACATTATGATTAACTAAACTCTAGATTTTATTTGTGTTTCACCAGTTTTCCATTAATGTCTTCTTCCTGTCCCAGGATCTGGTTTAGGGCACCACGTGGTATTGTCATGTCTTGCCACTGTCTTGTGGCCTGTGATATTTTCTCAGTCTTTCCTTGTTTTTTTTTTTTTTTTTTTTCCCACGAGCTTGAAAGTCTTGATGAGTTGAACTCTGTGCTTTGTGTATACAAGTTTCTTACCCTCGCAATAACCCTGCGAGAAGATATAATTAAGCCCATTTAATAGCTGAGGAAATTGAATCTTGAGGGATTCACTTAGCTATGGTCTCAGCAGTGAGAGCTGCTGAGGCATGATTTTCACCTATGTCTCTGATTTGCACAAATATTTCTGCCTCCATTGTCAGGTCTTTCCCATCTTCCATATGCTGCTTCTTCCCATGTATTGGTCTAGGATGGGGATGGCAGATGCCTGGTACTCAGCCTGGTCCTGGGTGGGCATTGCTAATTATTTACTTTCCCCAGGGAGCCTGGATGCAGCTGCAAAACCCCTCCCCATAGCTGCGGCTAGCCAGGTGGTACCTGAAAAGTACCTTATTACATCTCCCCCAGGACCTAGAAATACGGAAGGAGTTTAGGAGAGGGGAGAAGGATCTAAAGGGGTATTCTGGAAACTTCCCTCAGCTCAGAAATAATCCTCAATGTGAATCAGATTATTTTAGAGTTGGGAAAGCAGCCTCAGAGAATAGTGAGTCCTCCTACCTATTTCTTCAGCCCAGATCTTAACTCCAGGTACTTTTTCACTTGATAGTGACCTCCCAAATGATCCCCCCTTTCAGGTTGTCTGTTCACAACTATAAATCAGAGCCTGGTGTTTTTCTTCAGTGGGTTTTATTGCACCATGGTCAATTCAGCCTCCTGATTATAACCTATGAAGTCCTATATTAAATGACCTTGCCACCCCTCCAGCCTCAGCCATGTTCCTCCTCCAACACATCTAGCCTGTTGGCTTTGTAGTGAGTGCCTGGTGCAGCTAGGCTTCTTTCTGCCGCAGGGCCTTTGCTATATTCTCTCAGCACACACATGGCTGACTCCTCATCCTTCAGGTCTAGCTTTTCCCCACCACCCTACTTAAGTGGGTCCTTTGTTACTCTCAACATCACCTTCTGTTCTTTTCCTTTGTGGCACTCAAAAATTTTAGTGCTGTTTATTTATATTAGACTATAAGCTCCACAAGGCAGGGCAGGGGCCATGTCTGATTGTTTACCACTAATTGACACAGTCCTTAGGGCCTGTAGTTGTTGCTCCATACATATTTGTGGAATGAATATTGAAGGAAACATTTGCTGGCACCTATTCCGTCCTGCCTTTCTTAGTCACGGTGGGACTAGTCATTCCAAGGATTAGAAACCCATTCCAAGGAGCTCAAGTAAAGGGAAGTTTAACAGGTATACACGGAACTCAGGGCAGGAAGTGGAGGCTGGGATGTCTCATGGCTGTCATTTAGTGAGCCAGCGTGAATTTTGGCCTGGTGTTATGAGCTTGACATCCATGCTTGTCCCCTTGTGACAGCCTTGAGAGGGAGATAAAAATGCCTCCACATAAAAGATGTGGAAACTTTGGCTCCAGGGGGTTCTGACCTATGGAATTACTCAGGAAATGTGGCCGAGCTATGATTTCAGCCTGGGTCAGCTTGACCAGAGCCTTCCTTTGACATGCGTCGCTCCAAAGCCATGTCCCTCACTGCTTTGTACACAGGGTAGTCACTTTATCTTGTTCCCTTTTCCACAGACCAGCAGAACCCTTCATTCTTTCTCAACGTCAGTTTGGTCATGATTCAGGTCTGGATAGAATATCTTTGCCAGCTACTCTTCCAACAGAAGATTTATATCCATAATATATATATGGAGATACTTATTATATTATATTATTAATATAGTGTGTGTGTGTGTGTGATATATATATATATATATCAACACCAAAATAAACCCAAATAACCCAATCAGTAAATGGGTAAATGAACTAAACAGACATTTCTCAACATTAGATGCTTTGGCCCCAACCCCAAACTCATGACCCAAGAGCACTTAAGCCCCATGTTCCAGGGATGATACAGTCTTTTGTGTCCTCATTCTAAAATCAGAATCTGTCAATCTTTGGGTTAGGTGTTTCTTTTCCTCCACGCCCTCTTTGGTGCTGGGGATTGAACCACATGTTCTCTCTTGTCCAGTCAGCTGTGGGGATGTTGAAGATGGAGGTCAGCTTGGAAGCATGGGACTGGCAGGTTTTCTTTTTAAGACTGAGTGTGGATGGTGGGACTCTTGATGGTCTCATGTAGGTGGCCTTTGGGGGCTGGGAAAGGTGTGAGCAGGTGGGAGAGTTTGTACAGAGTGGGGTGTGTTAAAGATCATGAGGTCCTGTGGGAGTGAGAAGTGAGCCGGACAAGATGGGGTAGAATCAGGAGACCTCCTGGGGGATCTGGAGGAAGAATGAGAGAAGTGGCTCTGCAGAGGAACGGAGGAGGGTGACTCAAGTAGGGGGACGTGGCATGAGTGATGGAGTGAGAGTAAGAAAGCGCTACCTGGGGTGGGGCAAGTCTGTTTCCTGGGGATTGTTCATCAACAAGGGTCCCACGGGGGATCTTTGCATGTGTGTCCTTGTTCTCTTGAGGATAGGGCTTGGGGTGCTGTTATGTTTCCCACGTGCTTTGTGTTCTTTGTTGTTCCTGGCCCTGGATTGAGCATGGGGTATGATGTGAATAGGGTCCTGGATGTGGATTTCAGAGGTGAGTCTTCCAGGAGCTTGTCATCTACTGGGATCCCAAGGCTGGCTAGAGAGGAGTGGGCAGCAGGGAGGGGGCAGATCCGAGAAGGCACCTGCCAAAAAACAAGGTTAGTCGTCTATTTTGAAGTTCAAGGTCTTTTATATTGTGCCCTATAATGTTCGATATACTATATAAGGGCTATACTCTTTTATTATAGTCCTGCCTATAAAATGGGTAGGACAAATGTAATCCCAAATTTAAAATAGAGGGTTGCAGATGGCTCAAAGAGGGGAGGTGCCTCATGTAAGGTTGTACCATCGGTAGGCTCACACCATCAGCAGCCTGTTCTGTCAATTCTTCTGACCTGAGATGGTTCCATTGTTTTTTTGAGTTCAAATATTTTATGGGATTCATGTATGTAATTAAAATAACCAGTAGCAATGACAATTCTTTTATCATTTCAAATGCATACGTATCACTCCGAATTTTTCATATCTTGATTCATAAAAACCAAAATAATCTGTCAACTTCACTTTTTTCCTCTTTCTTTGTTACCTGACTGTCCCTAGCCCCCCCAGCTTGGTAGCTTTTCCTGGGATAACTGTGATGAAGGGAAGGACCCTGCTGTGATCAAAAGCCTGATGTTGGAACCTGACCCCATTGTCATTCCTGGGAATGTGACTGTCAGTGTTGAGGGCAAGACCAGTGTTCCCCTCACTTCGCCTCAGAAGGTGAGTTGGGGTAAGTGGGGAGAGGGAGGTGGTATGGGCAGCCATCCGAGGCCCTGAGAGGCAGTTGCTCAGGGAACTGAAGAATTTTCGAATCCAGCGATCCAAGAGCAGCACATAAGGCACAGATCTAGTGACTCTTATTAAGCTTTGTGAAATCTCAGGATCACAGGGTTGCAGGGAATCCCTGATGTCAGCCCAATGACTTCCTGAAGAGGGCATGGATGATTGATCCATTCTCTGGACGTGATGGTCCACTCTGGTTGGCAATTGGGTTTTGTTGTTGATGTTAATTACAAAGTAGTGACATATAGTTATAAAACCATGTTAGAAACTGCAGATGGTTAAAGGTCAGGAAATAATACAATCAATAAGTTGGGTGGCATCAATTAAAAAAGAACTTCTGCACAGAAAAGGAGACAAGAATGTGAAGAAAGAGTCTACTGGATAAGAGAATATCTTTGCCAGCTACTCTTCCAACAGAAGATTAATATCCATAATATATATATGAATCTCAGGAAAATCAACACCAGAATAAACCCAAATAACCCGATCAATAAATGGGCAAATGAACTAAACAGACATTTCTCAAAAGAAGAAATACAGTTGGCCAACAAATATAAAAAGAAATGTTCAGCATCCTTAATCAGCAGGGAAATGCAAATCTAAACTACACTTCTAAACTAGACTTCATTTTACTCCAGATAGAGTGGCAATTGTCAAGAATACAAACAGCCAGGTGTGGTGGCGCACGCCTGTAATCCCAGTGGCTGGGGAGGCTGAGGCAGGAGGATCGTGAGTTCAAAGCCAGCCTCAGCAACTTATTGAGACCCTAAGAAACTCAGGGGGACCCTGTCTCAAAATAAAATACTAAAAAGGGCTGGTGTGGTGGTGTGGCTCAGTGGTTGAGTGCCCCTGAGTTCAATCCTCAGTACAAAAAAAAAAAAATGCTGATGAGGATGTGGGGAAAAGGAACATTACTCTGTTTGTGGGACTGTAAATTAGTATAACCGTTATGAAAATCAATACGATGTTTCCTCAAAAGACTAGGCATACAGCCACAATATGACTTATCCAAAAAAAGTAAAGTCAGCATACTATAGTGAGTGATACAAGCATACCTGTGTTTATAGCAACACAATTAACAATAACCAAGTTATGGAACCATTCTAGCTGTCTGTCAAATGGATAAAGAAAATGTGGTATGTATACACAAGGGAGTTTTTTTTTTTTTGTTTTGTTTTTTTGCATTGAGGAGATGCTCTATCATTAAGTTATATCTCTAGCCCTGTCTATCTATGTGTCCTTCTCTGTTTATTTAGAGATAGGTCTTGCTAAGTTGCCAAGGCTAGCCTTGAACTTGTGATTTTCCTGCCTCAGCTCCTGACCTGCTGGGATTACAGATGTGGGCCATGGTGCCTGGCTGCTCTTTTTTCTATTATTTTACTAGTCATAAATTTGGACCAAGACAATGATGCCTAGCCTGTGAAGGAAACAGAGAGGTCATTTTTTTTTTTGAAACCGCAGGAAACTTTGACTCAGATGTAGGTCTCCTTGCAGTCGTGAGATCCACATACCTCACTGTCAATGTGAAGAAACAAGTCCTCAAGAGGGGAGAGGGCTTGTGAAGGGACCCAGCAGGTACTTGCCAACTTAGGGCTGGAACCCAGGATTCATCAGTGCCTCTGTGTCATGGAAGTGCCAGTGAAGTTGTGGAACAGAGAGGTTGATGGTACCTTCTCATCCAGCCCTGCTTGCTTCTCTTTGAGCAAATAGATTGAGAACTAGAAATAAGTCATAGAACTAGAAATGACCCAGCTACACCACTCCTTAGTATTTATCCAAAATAAGTAAAGTCAGCATACTATAGTGAGTGATACAAGCATACCTGGGTTTAGAGCAACACAATTAACAATAACCAAATTATGGAACCATTCTAGCTGTAATCTCCAAGTGGTAGGCATGGCTGTGACCTCAGATCTGGCTGTTGACTTAAGTTCAGTAACTTGTGCTGCTTGTCTACAGGGCCTTGCTGGTTTGGGGTGGGGGTAGAAAGGTGTAAGGGAAGCACTGCTCCTTCTGGCAGGTGCAGCCCAGGCAGGACTTGCTTCCCCCGTCCCCTCAGCTGGGTGTTCTTGTTCAAGGCATAACTGGCTCAAGCATTTTCACTGGGGTATTGGAGAAACAAGGAGAGAGCATCAGCCAAGGGAGAAGTCAGGCAGGCAGGAGATAGATGTGTCCCATCCCCCTGCCCCACTCTACTGGGGATTAAATCCAGAGCCTCGAAAATGCCAGGCAGACACTCTACCACTAAGTGACATCCTCAGCTCACTTTTTTTTTTTTTTAAATGATTTCCATTTAATTTTTTTTTTTAAATGTGTATTAGTTTCTTTTTTTTTTTTTTAATATTTATTTTATTTTTTTAGTTATCGGCAGACACAACATCTTTGTATGACACAACATCTTTGTTTGCATGTGGTGCTGAGGATCGAACCCAGGCTGCACGCATGCCAGGCGAGCGCGCTACCGCTTGAGCCACATCCCCAGCCCCGATTTCCATTTAATTTTATTTTGGGTCAGGATCTTGCTAAGTTGCCCAGGCTGGCTTTGAACTTGCAATTCTTCTGCCTCAGTCTTCTGAGTAGCTGGGGTTACAGGCCTAAGCTGCCATGCCTGGCAGGAGACAGTTTTTGCATTCCAGGCATGATGCTAAGTGCTGGACAGCTATTGTCCCACTTAGGGAGACCTTGTGAGAGAGACTGGAACTATAAAATACCCCACTTTTGAAGGTGAGGGAATGGAAACTGAGAGAAGTAGAGTAACTCCCCCAAAGGCATCCTACTAGAAAGGGGGAGAACTAACCTTCCAACTCAGGACCTCTGTCTGGCTCTTCCTGGTCAGAGGAGTAGGAGCAGGCTTGTCAGAGAGGAGGGAGGACTGGTGGAAGGGCTACTGTGCAACTAGGGGTTTGGTTAATGGTTGTGTCCTAGAGCAGTTAAGGCCAGCAAAGGAATTCAGTTTGAACTTGTCCATACAGGATACAGGGTGTTCTGACTTGTCCATTCTTGCTGGGCCTGGAGGAGAGGAGCCAATATTCTGATACTTGGAGTAGTTGGAAGGCTTCAGTTGGTAGCCTGAGAACCAGCCTGAGCCTAGCAGACTGTGAAGAAATAAGTACTTCTCCAGGATCTGTCTCTTAGAAACAAAATCCCCCCAAAGCAAGGCTGGGATTCATAAGTTGCTGGAATGTCGGAGTGGAAAGGGATTCTAAAAATGTGGCTTCCTGCCATAAATCTACAAAAAGTTGGATGTTTAAGAGCTAACTTCCTTGGGCTGGGGATGTGGCTCAAGCAGTAGCGCGCTCGCCTGGTATGCGTGCGGCCCGGGTTCGATCCTCAGCACCACATACAAACAAAGATGTTGTGTCTGCCGAAAACTGAAAAATAAATATTGAAATTCTCTCTCTCTCTCTCTCTCTCTCTCTGTCTCTTTCTTCAAAAAAAAAAGAGCTAACTTCCTGCTGCCTCTTCCTTACCATTTCCCTTAATAGCTTTAGTGGAGCATGAAGGTGGGGACAACTCATTTTGGCACTGGTGGAGCTTATGTAGAATTCATGCTCGATGTGTGCAAGGTACAGCTGGGCTGACTGCTTCTGGGTGAGCTCTGTCCTCTGGAACGGGAGCAGGACCATGACAGCACTGAGGTGTGAGACACATTCTAGATCTTCTCATTCAGCTTCTCAGGTTTTGAGGATCCTTTTGTGGCTTCCCCAACTGAGACTGGAGAGCCTGCCACTTCTGCAGATAGTTTCATCTGTTGTAACCCAGCTGTGATTAAGACCTTGTTATTATTATTTTTGATTATATGACAACAGAATGCATTATGATTCATATTACACATATAGAGGATAATTTTTCATTTCTCAGGTTGTACACAAATTAGAGTCACATCCTTCTTGTCTTCTTACATGTACTTAGGGTAATGATGACCCTCCATTCCACCATCTTTACTACCTTTATGCTCTCTCCCTTCCCTTTTCCCCTTTGCCCTATTTAAAATTCATTTAATCTCTCCCCCCGCCCCACATTATGGATCAGCATCCTTAAATCAGAGAAATTATTCAGCATTTGGTTTTTTGGGATTGGCTACTTTCACTTAGCATTATATTCTCCAGCTTCATCCATTTACCTGTAAATGCCATGATTTTATTCTCTTTTAATGCTGAGTAATATTCCATTGTGTATTTATACCACATTTTTTTCTGTTCATCTACTGAAGGGCATTTAGGTTGGTTCCACAGTTTAGCTATTGTGAATTGTGCTGCTGTAAACATTGATGTGGCTGTGTCCCTGTAATATGCTGATTTTAAGTCCTTTGGGTATAGACTGAGGAGAGGGATAGCTGGGTCAAATGGTGGTTCCATTCCAAGTTTTCCAAGGAATCTCCATACTGCTTTTCATATTGGCTGCACTAATTTGCAGTTCTACCAGCAATGTATGAGTGTACCTTTTCCCCCACATCCTCTCCAACACTTATTACTGTTTGTGTGCATAATAGCTGCCATTCTGACTGGAGTGAGATGAAATCTTAGAGTAGTTTTGACTTGCATTTCTCTAATTATTGAATATTTTTTCATGTACTTGTTGATTGATTATATATCATTTTCTGAGAAGGGTCTGTTCAGTTCCTTGGCTCATTTATTGATTGGGTTATTTGTTTTTTTTTTGGTACTAAGATTTTTGAGTTCTTTATATATTCTAGACATTAGTGCTTTATCTGTGTGTATGATACGAATTTATTCCCAATTAGTAGGCTCTCTATTCACCTGATTGCTTCTTTTGGCTGTGAAGAAGCTTTTTAGTTTAAATCCATCCCATTTATTGATTCTTGATATTAATCTTGCTCTATACGAGTCTTATTGAGGAAGTGGAGATTTTGGCCTACTTTTTCTTCTAATAGACACAATGTCTCTGTTTTAATTCCTAGGTTCTTGATCCACTTTGAGTTGAGTTTTGGGCATGGTGAGACATAGGGGTTTAATTTTATTTTCTTGCATATGGATTTCCAATTTTCCCAGCACCATTTCTGTCAGAAGTATAGCTGATAGGCTTCTCCTTGGTCACCAACTCCAGTCATTGCTTAAAGCTGTCTGAAGTCCTGTGTAGAAGAGTTCTGCAGACAAGATGGCCTTAGAAGGAGCCAGGAAACAATGCCACAGTGAAGCTAATTAGTGCAATTTCAGTGGCAAGTGTTAGTTTTAATCAATGGGTAGTGACAACCTCAAGAATTCTAAAATTGAGCCATGCTCAGTAGAACATGCCTTTAATCCCAGCCATTCAGGAGGCTTAGGGTAGGACAATTGCAAGTTTGAGGACAGTCTCAGCAACTTAGTGAGACTTGGTCTCAAAAAATAACAAGGGCTGGGGTATAGTTCAGTGGTAGAGCACCCTTAGGTTCAATTCCCAGTACTGGAAAAAAAATTAACATTCAATAATTAACGCCTACCATGAGCACAGGAAAGGATGTTGTGCTGGGGCATGTACCACAATATTGTCCTTCTGGGATCAGGCGTAGTGGTGCACACCTGTAATCCCAACAACTTGGGAGGCTGAAGCAGGAGGATTGTAAGTTCAAAGCCAGCCTCAGCAACTTAGCAAAGCCCAAAGCAACTTAGTGAGACCCTGTCTGTAGACAAAATATAAAAAGGGATGGGGATGTGGCTCAGCGGTTAAATGCCCCTGGGTTTACTCTCTAGGACCAAAAAAAAAAAAAAAAAAAAAAAAATCCTGCCCAGTTAAATATTCTATGATTAAAACTTAATACTGACCTTTAAAGAGGTTGGGGAGCTGGTGTGTTTGGCCCCAGATTTACATTTGTAACCTTTTTCAAATCCTTTCTCATCAGGTAGAATTAACGGTGGAGAAGGAAGTGGCTGGCTTCTGGGTCAAGATTCCATGTGTGGAGCAGCTTGGCAGCTGTACCTATGAAGACTTCTGTGATGTGCTTAACACTGTAATTCCCCCTGGGGAGCCCTGCCCAGAGCCCCTGCACACCTATGGACTTCCCTGTCACTGTCCCTTCAAGGAAGTACGTACTTAACAAGGTTGGGTGGTGGGGAGCATTACTTCTGTGGCTGGAGTAAAGAGGGGGTTTGGAGAGGAGAGTCTTCGCGTTCTCCTTTTAGATGTGTCAGTGTGGGGATATGTAAGAATTGCTTATCTTGGGGTGAAGTGGAGGACTTGAACTTAGCTGTGACAGGTCCTTTCGATGCTATGGCAATCTCTAAGATTGTGGGGACCCAGGAGAATGGGAGAAGGAGTTCATGGCAGTCCTCGAGGTGGCTCCAGGAACGAGAGTCCTATCATTGGGTTCCCCTGACCCGAGCTCCACTTCTTTCTCACAGGGCACCTACTTGCTGCCCAAGAGTGATTTCACAGTGCCTGACTTGGAGCTTCCCAGCTGGCTCAGCACCGGGAACTACCGCATCGAGAGCGTCCTGAGCAATGGCGGGAAGCGTCTGGGCTGTGTCAAGATCTCTGCATCTCTAAAGGGCAAATAAAGTGGCAACAGCCACAGCAGAATGAAGGGATAGAAGGAAGGCCTTTGTCTTCCTTCGTCTTGTTTGCCAAGGCTCAATTCTGACTCTCTGCTGTGTCTTCAAGCCCTTTTCTGTGATGATTCCGCTGCCCTCACTGAATATCCTTATGTGCCACTTATATTTCAAGCTGGTTCAAGCAGCTCTGAACTAAGGGAGGGTGAGTGTGGCAGTTCCCAAGAGCCCAGGATGTCTGTGGGCTAGCCACATCATTCTCCTCCCCATCCAGATAACTTTCTAAGAGCTTCTTTTATTTCCAAGGAAAGGAAACCAACATGTTTGGGGACTTTAAGTTCAGACTGACCCAGTCTTGGCCTCCAGAAGTACCTTTTTAACTTTCTCTTTCTTTTTGTCACTAACTGAAAAGCAGAGTTCAGGGTATTAACATTTTTCATCCTACTCCAAGCCCCTCCTATAGTAAAGGGGCTGAAGTAGTTGATCTGCATCTGCTCCTCCATTAACTTCTATAATTAATTTTGCATTCTTTTCTAGGTTTGCCTGACACTGGGACACAGTGTATCCTGGAGAGGAAGGGTGTATGTGGTTGAGGTTTCCTTGAAGGAGTTATTTTAGGAATGCTTTAGTTGTTTACAATCAGTCTCCAATTCTGGTGGCTTTAGGGCCAAGCAAGAGACATCGGTGAGCAAGAAGGAGCACTAGAAACATGCTGCTTCCAGGTGTGACCTTTGGATAAAGATAATACATGCATTGATGCAATAAGCATTCCTCATACTATACTAAATAAATAAATAAATAACTGACTGAACTGATACAAGGCAGCTGAGCTCCAGTTTGCAGTTGGAGATATGATATAATGGAGGATGTACTTCAATCCATAAGGGGCAATTGCATTCTAGCTGATGAGTGCCATATAAAAATGTTCTGGGTCCAGAAATGCCAGATAGTCACATTTTTCCCCCTAAAGAGGCCAAAAATGCAGATTTTTAAATATGAAATTTTACAATTTTTATGTATTGGCAACTACTTGTTCTTTTTTATACACTGTTGGGGCCAAAGGGGCCAAATGTACTTGTCTGGGGAAATCTGGCCCATGGAGGGCCAGTTTGCAACCTCCAAGATAAGACTGTCAAGACAACTCTACTACACCATTTCTCCCTCCATAGGCCCAAATCCAAAGTGGCTGGCCCCAAGGAGATCTGCCAGTGCTGGAAGAGGTCTAGGTGGCCTCTCAGCAGTGACCTGCATGGATCTTGAGGCTACCTGCTCCAGCATTGGAGTTCCTCCAGGTGAGGGACTGATGCTGAAGAATTGAGCACTCTGGCAGCTGCCTTGTGCAGCAGAGATCTGATGAAGAGAAGGTGGATTCTAGGTCAGGCTGCCTGGATTTGTCCACTACCCTGTTGTGCTGTGATAGCTTTCTGAACCATGGACAGCCCCACATGCCAGGCTTATTTGAAGCCTGAATTGGCAATAAATCTTTTTTAACTTGCTGAGAGTTCCTCCTTTGTCTCAGCCGTATGTTTCTTTGGGTATATCTGGGGATTTCAGATGCTTGCTTGCTGTGGGCTGTTTCTGCTGGAAGGGTTTTGTGCAGTGGTCCAGGTGAGCTGAGTTGAGGCATCGCTGGGGACTAGTTATTCTGCTGTTGTCTGGAGACCTGGTTTCCCTCTGCTAATCCCTGCGCAGCTTCACAGGGATGCTGTTTTTCCTTCCCGTCACGTCATGACCTCGGCGATCTTTCCCCCTGTCCTTGGATCTTTCTCAGTTGTTTACTGGTCCACATTACTGGGATCTCATTGACTCAGGTAAGATTTGTGTTTGCCTTGCTCGTGGCTCAGATGCTCCTTTGGGGTTTCTCGGGGGTGAGAAGTGAGAGGTGGCTTCTCAAATCATAAGACAAAATGGACTTTTTAATAAATGTTGCTTCGCCTACTGAAAAGTCATTTGGAAAAAGTTGAAATTAGGTCCATACTTTATACCAGTGCAAAAGGTTGGACTCCCAAATGGACCTGGCTCTGTAAGAAAATGAAACCATACAAATACTAAAAGAAAACAGCTGAAAAATCCAGTGGCCCTAGAAGGTTGGTAAGTAAGTCTGACTACATAAAGAGGAAAAAAAAGATGTTTGGCAAAGAACACCATAAAGTCAAAAGACTTGGAGAAAATATTTGCAATACATGTTCTAGACAGAGGTTAATATTCCTACTACATGAAAAACTAAAAATTAAGGAGCAAAGTAACAAAAACTTGATAGAAAAAAATGGGGAAAGAAATGATCACACTCAAATATATAAAAATGAACCATAAACATGAAAAACATATAAACTCATGGGTAGAGAAATCCGAGCTAAAATGATACTGGGAGGGGGCTGGGGATGGAGCTCAGTAGAAGAGCACTTTCTGGGCAAGTTCAAGCCCCTTGGTTCAGTCCCTAGCACCATGTAATACCATTTAGTATCTGTTATTGGGCTGCTGAAAGCTAAGAAAGTATGACAGCATGTCCTGTTAAGCAAGTCTGTAGAGAAGCAGCCCTTCTCATTGCTGGTGGAAATGCAAATGGAAACCACCTACCATAGTTTGGATCTTGAATTCCCCCAAAGGCCTGTGTTTTAAAGACTTAATCACCAGCCTGTGGCACTACTGGGAGGTGGTGGAACCTTTAGTAGGTGGGTTCTAGTGGACAGAAGTCAGATTGTGTGCCCTTGAAAGGGCTCTTGGGACCCTGGTTGCTTTCTGCTTCCTGGCTGCCAGGAGGTGAGCAGCTTTCTCTACTACATACTCCTCCATGACGTATTGCCTTGTCATAGGCCCAAAGGAATGTGACCAAATGACCATGGAATGAAACCTCTGAAGTGATGAGACAAACTTTTCCTCCTTAGAGTTGATTATCTTAGCTGTTTTGTCACAATGATGATAAACTGACTAGCATAACTCCTTCTGTAGGGGAATTTGTATATTATTTCCAGAACCCCCTGGGATACCAAAATTTGTAGATGCTCAAGTCCCTTATATAGCATCCTCTTGCATTTTAAAAAAATTGTCCTGGGGATTGAATCTGGGACCTTGAGCATATTAGACAACTGCTCTGTCAATGCCCTATGTCCCCAGTCCTTTTAAAAAACTTTATTTTGAGATAGGATCTTGCAATTCTGCTTCAACCTCCTGAATAGCTGTAATTATAGGCATGCACCACCACGCTGGCTTGCTCTTCCATATTTTATTATATTTATTTTTAGTTTTTAAATTTAACATGTGAAGACTTAAATTATAATGATAGGGTAGCACAGTTTTTTTTTGATACATATGTAAATTGTGTAATGATTAAGTCGGGTTAAATATTTATCACTTATTTATTTTTGTAGTTGTAGGTGGACAGCATGCCGTTATTTTATTTGGTCATTTTTATGTGGTGCTGAGGATCCAACCCAGGGCCTCACATGTGCTAGGCAAGCGCTCTACCACAGAGCCCCAGCCCCAGCCCCGGCCCCAGCCCCCATTTATCACTTATTTATGGTGAAAACATTCAAACTCCTAGCTTTTTGAAATATACAGTATGTTATCACTAGCTATACACATCTATTTATATAACAACATAACTGAAGTTCTTATTCCTATGATTTTTTTTTACCCATTGATCAATCTCTCCACATCCCTTCCTCTCTGTTTCTCTTCCCCAGCCTCGAGTAAACATTCTATTCCCAAGCAATCAACTTTTTTTCTACATTCCTATGAAATCAACTTTTTCCCTCACAATTGAGATCATGCAGTACTTGTCTTTCTGTGCCTTCCCTGCATTTTTTAAATAATCTCTAGATTGTTAATATTGCCTAATACATGTAAATGCTATGTAAAAAGTTGTTATCATATATTATTTAGAGAATAATAACAAAAAATCTATATGTTCAGTACAGACACAATTTTCTTTTTTTTTCGAAGAAAAATGTTGATATGCAATTAATTGAATCCATAGATGTGGAACCCATGCACATGGAGGGCTTGTATTGATAAAATTACAAAAACATCCTTTGACCCAACCTCTGGGAATTTTTTCTGAAGATACAACTCCAACCATAAAAAGTACATATGCATTCAGTTTTTCATTATCATGCTGTGATCATAAATAGTAAAAACAACATAAATGTCCCTATATAAGGGATTGAATAAATCTTGACAGTTCAATTTAGTTGCAAAGAAGGAGGAAGATCTTCATGAGTTCTTTTCAAGATACATCGTTAAGTGCAAAAACCAAAGTGTAATAAGTATATGTTATGTTTTGTGTAAGAAAGATAAGGATATAAGACAAGATACATGTATCTGCTCATCTGTGCAAAGTAAACAAGCACAGATTACCCAGAAATGAATGAGATTATTTACCTATGGAGGGTGGGTGGGAATAGAGGGGAAAGAAGGCGGTGTGTGTGTGTGTGTGTGTGTGTGTGAGAGAGAGAGAGAGAGAGATACCAGGGTATAAAGGAAGAAGAAGATGGGACACTACTCAGTATATCTGTATAACTATGAGTCTTAGAGCCACAGTAATGTTTCCATATGTTACTATGCATTTTTTGTAGCATTTATGTGTGCTAAATATTATATGTAGAGAAGATTTAAAACATGCAGGAAAGGCACAGAAAGACAAGTACCACAGATCTCATTCACATGGAATATAGAAAAAATCAAACAGGTTTTGAGGAGAGTTCAAAATGGAATTCAGTAATGAATGAATGAACTGTATTTCAAGTGAATAATACAACCACACTGGCGGGCGAAGAAAAAAATAACTCACTTAAGTTACAGCATTGTGATGGGCTGCCATACAGGAACTGCACACACACACACACATTGAGTCTGGTTAGTCAATTTGTTTTTCACAGCTGTAGGGGTTAGTGGTTTGGAAACTATGTTATGTGTACATGAGGAATGAGAAGATAAATATATTGTGGATGTTCAGATCGAAGATGGCGGTGAAGGGAGAGCATTACCCCCGTGTACCGCGTCACTGTGCGGGAGAATGACGAGTTAGAACGGCTAAAAGCTATCTTGTTAGGAATTTCCAGCAAAATTGGGGTGCTCCAAAACCTAGAGGAGGATTTCCATCACACGAGGATCAGCTACGGGGGCTCAAATGCAAGAGATTTGTCCGCACGGAGGGTCACGCTGCTTATTCAGCAAATTGCCCCACGGCTAGAGTCTGTGGTGCGCGCTGGGAAATGAGGAGATAGCAACACAAAGATACAGCGCTGCAGTTTCTGCGGGCTTCTGCCAGCTGTGCAATCACCATACTCAGTGCTGAATTCTGGGTTTGAGACGGGGAAGGAAGCGGTCCAATTCGGTTCTCCACACCGGTCAGACTACAGAGGAAGCCAGCGGCCACCATCTTGGAGAGCTGACGTCACCATCCCTGTTTTCGACTGATTGCAGCTCATTCAGCCATAGAACAGGTAATTTCAGGCTGCCATTCGCCTGCGTCTTGCAGACAAATTACTCAGGCTCAGTGCTAAAGAACCCACGGAAACTGCTTCCTGGAGCCTGCTCATATCAGAACATACACCGAGCCCGGAGCGGCCGAATTCCGGCTCCCGGAACTGCTCTGGCCCAGGGCTAAAGAACCCGCGGAAACTGCTTCTCGGTCTGAGTCCTGCTGAATACTGTGGAGGTAAATACCAACCAAGTCTTCATAGGCAGTGGCAACAGGATTGAGACGGGGCTTGTGAGGGCCGGTCAGGACTCACCCGTTGCTTTGGTCACCCGGCAAAGGGAACGAAATGCTGCCATTTGCATGGGATACCAACATGGCAGAGATCTGATGTCATCAGAAAGCGGCGGAGGAGACAACTTCATCCATATCAGCGGCAACAGAAACAGTTTGTCTCCTGGTAAAGAAAGTGAGTCACAAACACCCGAGTCTCTCTCACTTTGTCATCAAGCCAGAGGGGCAGAGCAGAGCCACCGCCTGCGCCCGGAACAGGCCCAGCGGCCTGCCAGTGTGGTAGTCACGTAACCCCAATTGGAATAGGGGCAGGGCAGAGCCGCCGCCCACACCTGCAAAGTAGGCAGACCTGCAACAGACCAGCGGATCAGGCCCAGCGGCCTGCCGGCGTGGTATACACGTCACCCCAATTGGAGTAGGGGCAGAGCAGAGCCACCGCCCACACCCAGAACAGGCCCAGAGACCTGCCAGCATAGTAGTCACAACACCCTAATTGGAGTAGGGGCAGAGCAGAGCCGCCACTCGCGCCCGAAAGGTAGGCAGACTTGCGACCGACCAGCGGAACAGGCCCAGTGGCCTGCCAGCACGACAGACATGTCACCTCATTTGGAGTAGGGGCAGAGCAGAGCCGCCGCCCGTGTCTGCAAGGTAGGCAGACCTGCGACGGAGCGGTGGAACAGGCCCAGCGGCCAGCCGGGGTGGTAGGCACGTCACCCCAATTGGAGTAGGAGCAGAGCAGATCCTTCGCCCGCGCCCGGAACAGGCCCAGAGGTCCACGGGTGTGGTAGACAAGTCACACCAATTGGAGGAGGAGGCAGAGCAGAGCCGCCGCCTGCGCCCAGAATAAGCCCAGCGACCTGCCTGCGTGGTAGACACGTCACCCCAATTGGAGTAAGGGCAGAGCAGAGCCGCCGCCTGCGCCTGCAAGGTAGGCAGACCGTTGCCCGACCCTGCAAGAGAGACATTTCAACTATACAAGAGACCTGCGACCTCACAACAATTTGAGGAGGGGAAGAGCAGAGCCGCCGCCCGCGCCTGCAAGGTAGGCAGACCTGCGACAGACTGGCGGATCAGGCCCAGCGGCCTGCCGGCGTGGTACACACGTCACCCCAATTGGAGTAGGGGCAGAGCAGAGCCTTCGCCCGCGCCCGAAACAGGCCCAGCGACCTGCCGGCGTGGTAGTCACGACATCCCAATTGGAGTAGGGGCTGAGCAGAACCGCCACCCACGCCCGCAAGGTTCTTAATAAAGGTGCTATGAAAGAATGTAAGACAGGAAAACAATTAAATATTTTTACTGTGAGTCACAGGTTGCTCTGCTGTGCAGAAACTGAGGATCCCAAGCAGGCCCAACTCCAGAGAACCAGGAAATGTTACTTTTATCATTCAGGGATATAGCCATTGATTTTACTGAAGGGGAGTGGGAATGCCTTCAGCCTGCTCAGAAAAACTTATATAAAGATGTGATGTTAGAGAACTATAGAAACTTTGCCTTCCTTGGAGGAGAAAGATCTCTATAGGAATCTTCTAAATAAAGAATTCTGGTTTAGCAGAGCGCAGTGCTGACGCCCAGATGGCACAGCAGTCTCAGAGCAGCGGCAACAGCAGCATGCGTCAGCCCGAATTCCCCCTAGCATTCCCCGAGACCCCAGCTGCCTGGGACCCTCACCCCAGACCCCCATCTTGCTTGGCCCGCCAGGCCCCAGCCCTGCCGCCTGGCCCCAGGCCCCGCTGCAATTGCTCCGCCTAGAGCTGCTGCACACCCGGAGCCGCTCCCCCTCACCTTGCCTTCATCTTCCTGGCTTGGCCCCCTGGCTGCCAGCCACCAACCCGCTGGCCACCATGTCAGTGGAGCTGGAAGAGGCTCTGCTGCCCACAGGGGCCAAGGGGCCCAAGAGGGCAGCCAGTGTGAGTGGCGGCTGCTGCAGTTGGCAACAAGGCCCGAGTCCACCCAAAGCGAAGGAGCAGAGGCAAGAAGAACCAACAGGGCAAGTCCAGCCAGTGGTGTGGTTCGATCAGTAGAACAGCCCACCTACCTCAAGTGCTCGGTGGGCACTGATGGAGAACGCAAGGCTGCTGCAGATCAAGGGCACAGGCGCCAACAGCTCCTTCAACTCAACCCCAAGAAGCTGGAGGCCAGTGAGCGGTGCACCCTCCCCCGCGCCTGCTGTGCACAAGCCCAAGAAGCCAGAGGGGGCCTCATTGTGGGGACCCTCGACCTGCCAAAAGTGCTACAGCCGACAAGCACACGCCCAGAAGGCTGCTGCCAAGGACAAGGGCAGCGGCGGTGGCGGGAAGAAAGAAGGTGAAGAAGGCGGCCAAGCCCAGCGTCCCCAAGGTGCCCAAGGGCTGCAGTTGAGCACCAGGCCCGCCCGCATCCAAAGTTGAGGAGGACTGTCCCTGCAGCAGTGTGGCCTCCCCTCCACTCCCCTCCCCCATGCGCTGCGGAGGCTGCTGTTCCCGGGAGATTTTTGAAACAGCTCCCAGCATACCCCCATTGGCTCTGGCCCTTGGCAAAGGCCATTGCCATGGTTACCGTCTCCCACCCGGTTGCCAATGGGCTGGCCGCAGTTGGCCCCCTCCCTCTACCCACCTCTGGGCTCACAATTTCTCTGTAAACAGGGCAGCTTGGCTCTCCCCTCTGCCGCGTGCCTCTGGGAAAGTGCAATAAAAGATTGTTGACCTTTGCAAAATATAAAATAAAAAGTATTCTAGTTTAGACAGAAGGATTTAGAAGTTAAACGTGGTGGGACACTGTAATCTCAGCAGCTCAGGAGGCTGAGACAAGAGGATCTCAAATTCAAAGCCGGCCTCAGTGATGGTGAAGCACTAAGTAACTCAGTGAGACCCTGTCTCTAAATTTATAGGGCTGGGGATATGGCTCTGTGGCTGAGGTCCAAGTTCCATTTCTCAGATGTTGAAGGTTGAACACCTGAAATGCTGAGGAAAGTGTAAAAAGCAAGTTTTATTTAAAGGATAGAACAGAGATAGACTTCTTAAGAGAGAAAAGGTCCCACGGAAGGGTGGCCAAGGAAGTGGGGGTATTTTGCTGCTTTTATACTTTTTAGAATTTCTTTGTACTCATGGTGTTGTAAGGACAAACGAGGCAAGGCACCAAAGATAGCAGGAAACAGTTTTATTTAGCTGCAGCCAGGTTCAGAGGGCACACCTTTTGCTGTAATTAATCAATCCCCTGAACCCCAAGTTCAGGGAGTTTCAGAGTTTTATACCCAGCATATAAGGGGAGGGGCTCAGAAGTTCAGAGTCTGCAGAAGTTCACATAAATCAGCTTTTTCTTTCACTGTTCTGGGCAAGTTAATTCTTCAAGGACAACACCTGGGAAGGGGAGAGCTTCTTCTCCCCTTTCTTTCCTCCCCTTGCAAGCTGTTACCATGGAGCCCTTTTGTAACTTATCTTAAAAATGTAGACATCTCTGTGAAGCCCAGCTCAAGGCCAGAGTCCTTGTTTGCACATTTCCTCAAAGTACTATACTGGATACATTTGTGAAAAACTAATAAGGGGGTGTCCAGCACCTGGAGTGCTGGTATCTTCTTGGTCAGTGGCCAAGTAAACAGGGTGACAGAAAAATAGGAAGTTTATCTACATTTAACTCTTTCGAAGAGACTCTTTTGCTGACAGTACTAAAATCAGCCATGGTGAAGAGGGCTTATCTGTGGAGAAAGGGTTTACCACTTCAAAATAATAGTAAAAATGTGCATAACACAGAGTATATCTGCAACTTAATTTATTTTTTTCCCTTTGGTGTTCATGGTTTTTAACCTAGACTAAACCCAGACATTTTTTGTTTTTCATGAAACAGTTTCTTGATATGAAAGCAAGAGAACAAGATAGATCTACTGGAAAAAAATACTTCCTCTACCAGCAGTTTGACTAAACACCTGAAGATATTAGAAGATCATTATTTTATTGTTTTCAACATGCCAAATCTGTTCTCTATAAACCCCCACATTAAAGGCTGAAGTGGACAAATCCACACAGCACAATAGAAACCACACAGAGATAATGCATTTTCAACTGTGAACCAATGGTTTCTGGCTCTTCTAAACTGTACAGTCACCTGAAGGGCTCTTTAATTTTAAAAAAAATGTATTAAACAATGTAATCCATATCCTTGGAGAGGAATCCAGGCATCAGTGTTTTTGAAAGATTTGAAAGGAATTATCATCCATAGCAAAACTAAAAGCCACTACTTTAAATAAACATTTGTGATGAATGAGTTGCAAAGACACATAAGGTATGTGCTCATGACTTTGGCCACCAATTTGCCAGTTTGTTTTTTAGTTTGTTTTTTAAATATGAAAAATAACCATGATAATCAACTAACAAATAAAAAATTTTATTTAAAAAAAAATAAAAAAATAAATATATTGTGGATGAGGGGCATCTTGAAAGGATACAAGAACCAACTTGCTTTTGATGGCTAAATCTTGGGCAACAAAATTTGAACAACCAAATAATGACAAAATGTGTTCTACTCCATTAAGTAAGAATACCCAGGAGAATCCTATATGCAGTGGAATCTCTGTGAAATGTAGAAGGCATGGTAGCAATGGAAAAATGATCAGTAGGCAACACCTGCCGCAGTCCAGCTGGCTGCAGCAAAATAACGGGGGGGGGGGGGGTGACGAATAACTTGTGTACGTTGATACAGCAGGAGTGGGAGCCGTTTATTGCAGGACAGGAGCAGTATTTATACATTCCACACAGCTTATCTTATTAGCATAAACTAGATACATCAGTCAACCAATAAGGAATCTCCACACTTAATAGCTCGCTTTTGTTACTTCTCAAACCACTCCCTCTGGCATTTTGCCAGGCACCATCCAGACTTGTTTACGAACTCTAACATTCCCCTGGCTAAATGCCAGGTGTTATTTTGACTTGTTTACAGACTCTAACAAACACCATAGGAATAATTTTTATAAGAATTATAAGAAACATTTTTGGGTGCCAAAATAGTGGATACAAGTGTGATAGGAAACCTGATTTTGCTTGGCTTAAAAATATCTCCTCACAAGATACTCACCAATGGCTAAAGGAAAAGTCGACTATGGTAGGGAAACCTGGCACACACCACTTAACCAAGTGACCAATTAAAATCACCAGTAATAAGACATATTGACCTCGTGTATCTCCTGATACGATAGACTAGGGCAGAATGTCACTTCTGTGGGATTCTTGTTGATAATGCATAATCTCAACCTAATCATGAGAAAAGATCAGACATAAAATAATTGCCGACTACTTTTCAAAAGTGTCAAGGCCATGAACAAGAAGACTGAAGAAGAGTCATAGACTGAAAGAAAATAAAGAAATATGACATCTGGATGCATTGTGAGTTCCTGATTTGAATTTTAGATTAGAAAAAAGGACCAGAAGTAGCATTTCACTGATGTGATTTGAACAGTTGTACTGTGGTTATAGAAAGTGTAAACATGAGTGTCAGGTGAAGGGTACACGGAAACTTTTATTTTTGCCATCCCTTGTAAGTTTAAAGTTTTCAAAGCAGAAAAGGTGTAAAAATACATCATGGAAGTTCTATTTTGAGGGGGATGGGGAACACGGTGTGAGCCAGCTTTTACGTAACTTCAGTTCAGGAAGGGAGATAATCTAACTGATGTGTTATAACAATAGAGGCTCAGGGGCCGTGGAGCCTGGGTCAGTGGGTGAGGTCAGAGAGGGTTATCCTGAGGAAGTGGTGATTGAGATCTGAAAAGGGGGAATCAAGTAGGTGAGGGGAGGGGAAAAGGGTTTCGAACAGGAATAGCAGAGGTGGAGGCCCTGTGTCACAGGAAGCATGGTGCCTTGGGGGAACTGGACCCAGGCCAGTGTGATTGGTTTAAGAGGCCGGGAAGATAAGCACAGACTACTTCACCCAGAGCCTTTCGGTTCATGGTTGATTTTTCCTGACTAGCAAGTCCAACTTCCTGTTTAAGGTCACTTGAGAGATTTCCCTTGACAGAGTCATATTATCAAAGCAGTTCCACTTCTAAATGGGGTTTGTGTGCCACAGAGATGGTTTTTCTTTCCCTTTTTTTTTTTTTTTTTTTTGGGGTAATACTGGGGATTTAACCTAGGAGCTCACTCGGGCTAAGCAAGTACTCTACCATTGATATGTGTATATATATATGAAATATAACTCAAGTCAATCCACTTGAAGAAAATTTCTATGGCATTTTATAGTCCGTATTTTTTAAAAATTTCTTTATTTCTTGGTGGTGCTGGGGATAAAACCCAGGGCCTCCTGCATGCTAGGCAAGTGCTATACCACTGAGTTACAATCCCTGTTCTATATATCCTTCAAAATCATTCAGTTATATGGATATGACTTATTAAGAAAAACAAAACAACAACATGGAACCATCCTCTATATTTTATTTTAAACAGTTTTATTGAGATACAATTGATATACAGTAAGCCACAGGTATTTCAAGTGTCCAAGTTGGTAAGTTTTGACTTATGTACAGTTCTGTAAAACCATCTCCACAACTGAGATAGTGAACAGAGTAACCATCACAACCAAAGGTTTCTTCACACCCCTTTGGAACACTGCCTTCTCACCGTCTGCTTTCTGTTATTACAGATAATTTTTCATTTTCTGAAATTTTCTATAAGCAGAATCACATAGTGTGTAATCTTTTATTGATCTGGATTATGTCATACAGCATAGTTATTTTGAGATTGATTCATTTTATTGCGTGTATCATGTTTGTTTCTGTACATTGCTGAGTAGTATTCCTTTGTGTGGTCATACATCACAATTTGTTTATCCACTCTCCTGTTGATAGAGTTTCGATTGCTTTCCACTTTTTACTATTATAAATAAAGCTACCACAAACTCTTGCATACAAGTATTTTAATGGGTGTATATTGTCCTCTTTTAAAGGTGAAGATCTTGGAATGGAATAGTTGGATCAAATGACAAATATATGTTCAACTTTTTTTGTGTGTGTGGTACTGAACCTGGGGTGCTTTACCACTGAGCTACATACCCAGACCTTTTTATTTTTTAAAATTTTGACACAGAATCTTGCTAAATTGCTGATGCTGGTCTTGAACTTGGGATTCTCCTGCCTCAGCTTCCTGAGTGGCTAGGATTATCAGTGTGTGTCATAGTACCTGGCTTATGTTTAATGTTTAAAGAAACCATAAGCAGTTTATCAAAGTGGTTGCACCATTTTCCACTAGCAATTGCAACATATAGAGTTTCAGTCATTCTGCATCTTTACCCACACTAGCATGATTGGTTTTTAGAATTTAACTGTATCTAATCAATGAATAGTGGTATACTCTCATGGTTTTAATTTGAATTTCTCTTAATGGCTAATGATATAAAATATTTTTTTAAAAAATTTCTTATTTGTTTTCATTAGTTATAAATGATAATAAAATACATTTTGACCCATCATATATAAATGGAGCATAATTTCTCCTTTTTCTGGTTGTACATGATGTAGATTCACACTGGTCGTGTAGTTATATGTGCACATAAGGTAAAGTTATGTAAAACATTTTTAAGAATATGCTTCTTGGACTGGGTTGTGGCTCAGAGGTAGAGCGCATACCTAGCATGCATGAGGCACTGGGTTCAATCCTCAGCACCACATAAAGTAAAATAAAGACATCGTGTCCACCTATAACTAAAAAAATATATATATATATATTTTTTAAAAGAACATGCTTCTATATCACCCATATATTTTCTTTGGTGCATTTTAAAAAGTTGAGTTGTGGGCTGGGGATGTATATCAGTGGCAGGGTACTTGCTCAGCATAGGCGGCCCTGAGTTTGATCCCTAGTATTGCAAAACAAAACAAAACAAAAAATTGTTTTCCTATTGTTATAGCTTAAGAATTTAAAAATATATTCTGGATGATTCTTTCATTAGATAACATGCTTTGTGAAGATGTTCTTTGATTATGGCCTTTCCTTTCATGCTTTTGGTAGTACTTTAAGAAAAGAAGTTGTTTTAATTTTGATAAAGTGCACTTTAGCAGTTTATTTTATGACTGTGCTTTTGCTATTATAGCTAAGCAATTTTTGCCTAAATGAAGGTCACAGAAATTTTTGCTATTTTTCTTAATATTTCATGGCTTTAGATGTTAGTTTAGGTTTGGTTTCATCTTGAGTTGATTTTTGTGTATGATATATGATATTGATCCAAGTTATTATTATTATTATTATTTTTTTTTTTAGAGCACAAGATCCAAGTTATTTTTATGTGGATAATCTGTTGCCCACATGTATATAGAGTTAATTTCTGGGCTCTATTCTGGGCCATTGATTCTTTGTCTATGTTGGAATCAATGCCATGGAGTTTTTCCTTTGGTTTGCAGTGCTGTGATCTAACCCAGGGCCTGGTGTATGCTAGGTAAGCACCCTATCACCAAGCTACACCCTCAACCCCTGCATAGTTTTTTTTTTAATTTTTAAAATTTGTTCTTTTAGATAAACATGACAGTAGAGTATATTTTGAAACACTATCCATACGTGGAATATAATTTTTTGTAATTAATATTCCATTCTTGTGGTTGTACATGATGTGGAATTATACCAGTCGTGTATTCGAGTATGAACATAGGAAACTTATTCTACTATCTTTTCTATTCCCATCTCCTCTCCCTTCCCTTCATTCCCCTTTTTCTAAACTAAAGTACTATTTTTTTTAATCCTACCCCCTTTTTGTGAGTTAGCATCTGCATAGCATAAAGAACATTTGGTCTTTGTTTTTTTGGGGGATTGGCTTATTTTACTTAGCATTATATTCTCCAGTCCCATCTATTTACTGGCAAATGACATAATTTCATTTTTTATGGCCGAGTACTATTCCATTGTGGATATATATATATATATATATATATATATATATATATATATATAAATTATTGCATCTTTGTTATAATTTTTGAAATGAGAGCTCCTCCAACTTTGTTCTTTTTTCAAAGATATTTTGTTTATTCTGGTTCATTTTCATTTACATATAAATTTTTGAATTAGCTTATGCAAAAGAACCTTCTTACATTTTTGATTGGAATTAGGTTGAAGCTATAGATGAACATGGTGAGAACTGACATTCTTAACAACCATCCTCCTTCTCGATGATGAGAAAGGTGTCTCTTCCCATTTATTTAGGCTTTGACTTCTTTTAGCATTGTGTTGTAGACCTATTGTATTTTGATGCAGTTCACTTTATTGTGCTTTGTGGAGTTTGCCATTTCTTGCACATTGAAGGTTTGGGGTAACCCTGCGTCAAGCCAAGTCGATTGGTGCTCCTTTTTTTTTTTTAAGACAATGTGAGAAAATTTGAATATTGATATAGTTGATATTATTAAAATAATACTCAATTTCCTTTTGGTGTGTTAATTGCACTGTAGTTATGTTTATTGAAAGAGTCAATTCCATTTACAGATAAATGCTGAAATATTTATGGATAAAATAAAAAGTATTTATAGAAATAATTACTATTTAAATTGATGCATTTAAAGCAGATCTGATTTGACTCCTGGCTCTGTTATCTTCTTCTTTTTTTAAAAACAATCTATTTGTTCTACTTAGTTGTATATGACAGCAGAATGCATTTCAATTCATCATACACAAACAAAGTGCAATATTTCAATTCTCTGGTTGTACACGGCATAGAGATGCACCATTTGTACAATCATACATTTTCCTATCTTCATAACCCCTCCCCATTTCTAGTCTCTGGCACATTTTGGCAATGGTTGCATTCTTTCAACCTTTTCCATAATTATTATATCTTTTATGGTGCTGTGCGACTGGAGATCTTTTATATTATTATTTTAATTGTTCTGGTACATCATGACTTAAATGATAAACGTGTGTGCATGTGACTGTTCAACTTACCAGCCATTCCTCTGTCTCTCCCTCTTTGGGGACCTCTCTATTCTCTGAGATACAACCATGTTGAAACTGGACCAGTTATTATCCCCACCACAGCCTCTAAGTGTTTAAGTGAAAGGCTGAGTTACACATCTCTCACTTTAAATGAAAAGCTAGATATGATTAAGCTTAGTAGAAGCCCTGCTGAAAACCAAAATAAGCCCAAAGATAGGCCTCATGCCCAATGGTTAGCCAAATTGTAAATGCAAAGAAATTCTTGAAGGAAATTAAAAGTTCTACACTAGCTTTATTGGTGATAGGAGAAAGTTTTTGGTGGTCTGGATAGAAAATCAATCCAGTCAGAGCAATCCCTTAAAAAACTTAATCCATAGAGGGACCCTAATTTCCTTCAGTTCTACAAATTTTGAGAGGGGCAAGAAAGCTGCAGAAGAAGTCTGAAACTGGTAGAGGTTGGTTCGTGAGGTTTAGGAAGCCATAGAAAGGAAAATGTATTTTTTAAAAAAAATTTTTAGGGCTGGGGATGTGGCTCAAGCGGTAGCGCGCTTGCCTGGCATGTGTGCGGCCCGGGTTCGATCCTCAGCACCACATACAAAAACAAAGATGTTGTGTCCGCCGAAAACTAAAAAAAAAAATAAACATTAAAAAAAAAATTTCTCTCTCTCTCTCTTACTCACTCTTTAAAAAAAAAAATTTAGCTGTAGATGGGCCCAATACTTTTATTTCATTTATTTTTTATTTTTATGTGTTGCTGAGGATAAAACCCAGTGCCTCACATATGCTAGGCAAGTGCTCCACCACTGGACTACAACCCCAGCCCGAAAATGTATTTTTTTCCCATAGCTGGAAAACATACTGGAGAATCCTGGAACCATCCACAAAACCAAAGAGGGGAAAACCCCCCCGGCAGAATCAAGACTTCAGAGACTGACACTGGGATTCAGTGCTACCAGGAGTCTATCTTTTATCTCTGTAATTTTTTAAAATAAGATATCATTTTGTGGATGAGGCTTCTCTACATTACAAGAAAAGATAAATAATGAAAGCCCATAGTTATGATCTAAGGAGATGGAAATCCTTTCTTCCACCCTTAATTAAAAATTATTAGTGACTAAAATTCCATTGTGTCTATGTACTGCATTTTCTATTATCTGTTGATGAATATATAGACTGGTTCCATAACTTGACTATTGTGAATTGAACTGTTATAAGCATGGTTATTTAGCCATAAAGAAGAATAAAATTATGTTATTTGCAGGAAGGTGGGTGGAACTAGACAGATCATGTTAAGTGAATGTTAAGTTCATGTTCAGTGAAATAAGCCAGACTTAGATCAAGGACCATCCCTCATATGAGGAAGCTAGAGAGAAAAGAGGAAAAAAGGGGATTTTATAAAAATAGAAGGGAAACCAGTAGAATAGAGGAAGGGAATCAGGAGAAGGGAGGTGTAGAGGGAAATAGGAGAGGAAACCAGAGAAAGAAACTGATGAAATCATATTACGTGCATGTATAAATATGTCAAGCTTGTCATGAGGCATAATTATGATATAGCAATATTTTATATTATTATTTTTTAAATGGGAAGGGCTCATTGAACAAGCCTGCATTACTATGTGTCCCTACTGTGGGGTTATGAAGCACAGAGACAGGACTCTAGGAATACTTAAAGTAAGAAATGGGTTCTCTGGGCCTGGGGGTGTAGGTCAGTGGTAGGGCATTTGCATAACGTGCACAAGGTCCTGGGTTCAATCCCTAGCATTGCAAAAAAGAAAGAAAAGATTATTTTTCTGTGGTAGGTTCAGGGTTCTCACAAGAAGGGACATTTAAAAAGTGTCCTGGGCACTTGCATGTGTGAACACCAAGTTGCCTATAGACATGCTGATGAGTAGCGGTCACCACCGCTAGCTCACTCCTGATTCCTTTATATAAACCTGATGTTTCCAGGGTGGACTGGCACGACAGACGCAGTGTGAGCAGCGTCATCCAACACCAAGCTGAAGAGCAGTGAACTGGAAACAGGGCCATGTGACATCTTCTGGAATCCATTCTTTTGATTTTTTTTCCTGATTGGCAGCAGCAATGAAAATTCTCAATTCTCAACGATGAAGAGATTGTTCAGTGGATAGAATCAACGAGAGAATATATACAAATGGGCTTTATTCCATACTGATTATAGAATAATGCCATGTGTGTACTTGGAATGAATGAGTGCATGAGGTTGTAAGCTTTTGTGTTGGAATTCTTCATTCATTCAGTAGTGTTTTTGACATTCTGCACTCCCCCTGAGTGGAGGAGCATATCTGATAAAAACAGACTCTACCAACTCCCTAAAAGGGCAAGCCTCATCTTCAATTCAATTCCACACGTACGTAGTAACACCTATGGATATGGTTTTGTAGGGGGAGCAAAAAGAAAGATGTCTTCATCTTGCCAGGTCCCATGATCTCATCTATCAGCCTTTCAATCCCATCCCACTCCCAAACATATAAACAAGGTACCATGCAAAGCGGCAGAATGTTTAGGAAGCAGTATTGAAATGTCAACCAAATGTGTGTACATACCTGTATGTGCGTGTACACATCTGTGTAGGGACTACATAGGGTAGCTTTAAAAGAAAAGGGGATATTTGAGGGATATAGTAAATAACAATTTCTGAATCTTTCCCCTTCTCTAGCCTGTCTGGTGAATTTCTGTGTGTTTTAGAAGATAATTTTTTGAGACATAAATTGAATCAGTTCTCATAGATTTACCGTTGGTATAAGAATGAAAAACAGTTTCATAGGCGCTTAAAATGTACTAACATGTACTTAATTGGTTTGACTTTTGTCACAGTTTAAGAAAACCATCATCTTGTATCGAAGTAGTAAACAACAGCCTACTTTCAGGTTCACTAAATTTTATCAGTGTCCTAACTGTGCCTACAGAACAAGCCTGTTAATAGAGTACCTACTTATGGAAAAAAGGGGTTTTCTTTTCATGCTGAAACTCCTCTCTGGGATCAGTGATTTTTCATCAAGTTCCCCTTTCTTCATCAGTTTTCTCAAGGAAAGAAGACACATTATCAGAAGCCAAGAAGAACATAACATGACCCACACCATTTCAAACCTAAGAAGAGCTAGTTGTAGGAGTTAAGACCACCAGGCAATACTGAATGGTTACTATGTAAGAGAGGACTCTGCTTTTTGGTGGAATAAAAGAAAAACATTATGATAAAATTTCTCCTGGGCATTTTCTCAATGACTACCCCTCCCACAAAAAGTGTTTTTGACTAAGGCAGCATTCAATGAGTCACAAAACCAAAAGGCTGTTGGCGAGCAGCAGAATTCATTAGGTAGTATGAACATTACTACTTCAGAATGCAGATGTTAAGCTGTCAAGAATTTTGGTGCACGCTGTCTGTGATTAATGAAAAAACCACCGACACACAGGCTGTGCCATATGATTATGATATTAAAAGATGTAAGTTTCTCCAAGGGTAAATAATTTAATCTGTTAGGAATAAGGCTAAAGTATTAAGAATATAAATCTCCCTGAAGAAATGTTCAGAGGGAGTGTTGAGTTTTGAATTCCGTTTTAAAATGTGTTAATCATTATGACATAACCTACTTCCAGGGAATGAATAGAGCTTAGGAAACAATGTCTCAGAAAATCATTGAAAATAATTTATTTTCTATTTTTTAAAATTTCATCTAATGATGAGTAATTGAGACACCAAGCATCAAAGTGACTTACAACCATTGAGCCTTGTAATATTATTACAAGTCAGTTTGGAACAATTAGATTCAAAGAGTTCCTGATTTTAAAATTCAGCAAATAGCAGTAACTAGGTGAATTTATAGTTTAAAATGATCTTTGCTTTTAAAAGTATTATCAATTAATATATTCTACATTGAATGACAATGGTATATATATACATTTTTTCACTTGTTGTTCCTAGAGATATCTTGATTATGTATTAATACAGCTTGAAAACAATATATTTAAATAACATTTCATTATAATAAAGCAAAATGATGCCATTAAATGTTTTCATATCCACATTCAAAGATATTCCTCTAGTTATTTTTGTTTATAGTGTTTTTCACTTTGCATATAGTTAGCATGTAGGAAAGTTTTTTTTTCATATTTAAATTGCACAACTAAAATTTAGACTTCAGTTATATAAACGGAGGACAATTTTGCAACATCGTATGGTCCTTAAAGACAGAAATCCAAGGTCTCCTTGCCTGAAGCGCCCAGATTGAAAACAGCCAAGCCTCTGCAGAGGCCAGGCCTGACCGAATTCTCACAGTTCAGGGGAGAGAGAATGTATTTTGCAGGCAATACTGAATAGCTTGACAATATAGTCTCCTAAGTAAAACAAAATAATGTTAGATTAAGAAAACCTTATTTCAGCTGGGTGCGGTGGCACACACTTGCAATCCCAGTGTCTCGGGAAGCTGAAGCAGGAGAATCATGAGTTCAAAGACAGCCTTAGAAACTCAACGAGGCACTAAGCAACTTAGTGAGACCCTGTCTCTAAATAAAGTATAAAAAAGGGATGGGGAGGTAGCTCAGTGGCTAGGCACCCTTGGGTTCAAACCCTGGTACCAAAAACAAACAAACAACCTCCTAATTTCTACATTAATATCTGTATTTTAGTATCTGAATAGCTTAATTACAAGTGTCCATATTTTTGAACACTAGAGGGAAGTATATGTAAAAGAAAGAAGAAAGGAAAGTCAGCATTGACATTATCTCCTTCCTCAGAGTTTTGTACAACATTAGGTCTCACCAAACTGCTTATTTCTTATGTGGAGTGATTAGAATGCATTTAAACAGTGTCCCATATCCCCTTTTGAATGTCATTTTTCAAAAATTTGAAAGGACTAATGGCAAAAAAGACAGAATACTTAATCAGGAAAAAGTGGGCAATGCTGTAAGTAGTGACATTCTATCCTTGTCTTAGTTTACATAGAAGAAAGAAGAATTATACCTGATTTAGGAGACATCATTCTACACAGTAAGCTATCCTTGTGTCTAAAGAAAACAATGGATACTCTCAAATCAGAGCCAGACTTTTCCTGATGGTGAAACCCTGAGATTCCCAGGCCAAATTTATGGTTTCAATAGACAGAAAGTCTTCAGAATTTCCATATGGGAGAGACAACTTGGAAGCCACTGGATGGGGAATTAGAAAGGTGAAGATTTCTTGAGTTAATATAGATACTTTTAAAACTCAGAACTCTTGACACATAGTAGGAATTCCCTGTATTCATTCTTTTTTTTAAATGTGTAAATATTTATTTTAATTGTTTCTATCTGAAGATACTTATTTTTGGAGAACAGCAAGTCATTTTATTATGCACCGTTTCCATTCCTTAAAGGCTTCCACAGGTTTTGGTAAATACACATTATTTTCATGACTATGTTTCAGAGCTGTTCTTGGTGTGTCAGCAGACACATCATCAATCCCCTTTACCAGTGCTTTGTGTCTTTCTGCAGTATTGAATCCAATGGCACACTGTATCTTGCCTAGATAGATAGGGCAAAGGTTTAGAGGATGGTGGTCAGCTTTCTCCAAGTGGTTGGAGCCTTGCGTTAGGCATGCGAGTCACTGGCAGAGTCGCAGTTCAGATATGTGTCCAATCTCATGGGTTAAAGTCTTATAGGACTAGCAGCAGAAAACACTAATGATTTCAGGAATAAAGTAGTTATCAAAAATGGAATAGCCATTGGAAGAATTTTTTTTTTCTGGAGCTTCTGCACTGTGCCTTCATTGTGTGAGCTACAGAATTCACTGCCATATCTCCTGAAGCTGAATAGCCCCACACCATCTGGCAAACAAGCCTGTCCAAAGACGAAATTCCAGGAACCTCTTGGATAAGATCAATCATTGTTATTTCCACAACACAGAAGGCATCTTCAAGTTTCTTCTTCTTTTATTTTTAAGAACTTCAGGATATGCCCTGTATGAATTTGGAAATTGCGTGTGTGATGGTTCACTCTAAAAGAACACTGTGTGGCAGAAACAGAAACCGGTTTCTAGGAGTTTCATAGTCAGTACACACACACACACACACAAAATGCTTCATAGTAGCCTTTGAGCCATTTAATATATTCTTCATTGATAACTCTGGTGTTTCCTAGAGATTCAATGGCCAGTATATAAATACTATGCTTCTCTGGAGAGGGTATCTTTCTGTAGGGATTACTGAAAAACTGTTCAAAGTCTTGGGGAGCCTTAGAATGGGAGGGGATCCAATCAGATTGTGAACGCAAAGTAGTAGGTCCAAAGAGATCACTTAATTGCTGTTCCCTAGCATCTAATTTCTCATAGTGTGAGACAAGCACTGACTGGGTTCTTAGAGATGAGAGCCATTTTTAGTGTCTGTTCAGAGTGACGTAATACTTGCATGTTCATAAACAAAGGCTCCCAGTGAAGTTTTTACGTTACCAGGACAGGCTTGTCTGGAATGTGCTGTGGAGGGTGCCTTCACCCATGACAGGTCTCGATGCTGCCACCCCAGCAGTATTCACTCTTATTGAAAGATTCTTTGATCATTTCAAAGGATAATACTATGGATTAGGTTTAACAGGTTGGTTTTAAGGAGGATAATAGATTATGAAATCAAAGCAGGGAAAACAAGAGCTCCCTCTAGCAAACTCACCCATCACTGCATATGTAATAGTCAGAACCCACATGAAATGTGCCCATTGTATGTTCATTCTCTGCAGATAGTGGCTATGCAGTGACAAGTGAGAGGTGATAGTTTTGGACCTTTAGATCTTTCAGATGATAAGTTTAAAGTTGGAAAAAATCCAATTATTTATTAATTCATTTAATGAGCACCTGCTGCATGTCAGCCACTGCTCAGGAAAGTTAGATGCAGGAGAAAACAAAACAGAGGTCACCAACCTCCAAGAGCTGAAATTCTAGAGGTGAAAATTCTAGAGTATCAGAAGCTGATAAGTATCTTTTTCCATCACACAGTCCAATTATAACTGGTTAAATAACTACATCTAAATAACTATATTGAAATTACTAATCATAAAAAGATATTCATAATAATTACACTTGTTGCTGGATAGGTTTTAGTTTTGTTACTAACTATTCAAGTATTTCAAGCAGCTACTACTAAGTTCAAATCGACCTTACTCTCTGAATTCAGATAACTGAAGTCTAGAAAACAACAAAATAAAACTTTAAAATAATACAAAACTTTAATATTGTTGGTGCAGGGCTTATGCAAAGATAAAGAACAGAATATTATAAAAATTGAATTTAATTACAATGAGAAAGCACAAAAGAAAAACAAATACCATATGGTGACTGACATAGTGATCTGGTCATAGCCAATTTTTAATTTTTAATATAGACTCCAAGTTAATTAAAGGTCACTATTAATTTATATAAAAATATTTATGGTATAGCATTGCCAATAAAGGAGTTAAAATTCTGACTATAACAGTTCATAGTTTCTATATATGATATGTATCATATATATATTCACATTAAAAGTGTCAAGTGATAAATTAATAGTAAAATTTATATTTACAAGTTAGAGTCTAGAAAACGTCAAACCTTGTAGTTTATAAAGCTTTGGTTCTTCAGAACTAAATCAAAGGCATGTTTAGTCACATATGCAGTATTATCCAAAAAAGATAGATGTTGGACAACAGCAAGATGTCATAGGTTAAACATGCTCTATAAATACTTTGTTCTCAAAACAACTCTCATTCATATTAGATAAATGGCCAATGTTTTTAGAGACATTCATAGAATATAAGTAGCATGTTCAAACCTAGGATGATGTCAACACCAAAGTAGACAACAATCGCATTGTATTATTTATCATGTATCATCCTTTATCATTCATAAATTTCAGTTTCATGCTGAGATTTTTTACCTGAATAGGCCTTGCAATCAAAACTTCCAAACAACCAAATAAAAACTTTATCTCCAGATCTGCCAGATATCTTCATCTACTTGTGTATTACTTATGATTTTCTTTTTCTTTTCTTTTAGGCTTACAACTATGCAATTTTAAAGGGTAAGAAATCCCAAAGCAATTTCATAGGTTTCAGTGGGGCCACACTCCTTCCAGGGGTACAGGGGAGAATCTGTTTCCTTGACTTTTCCAGTGTTTAGAAATGTTTTGCTTGCACTCCTTGTAACTTATTATTTTCTGTTCTTTGTGAACTACTGTTTCCCTAAAGACACAGAGGGATTAACAGACTCCTTGAGTTACATCTTTTTGATTCTATCCAAGAACCAGAGGACCTTAAATTTTCCCCATAAATCTATTTGATCTACTTGTTCTCCAAACTTAGATTTGTGAGCAAAGCAGAAACAAGGTCATACTAGTTAATTGCCATTTATTCTGTCCAAAATAGGGCGTGGACTGACACATGATAACAAAAGGACCTATGGCCCATAGACACAGATCTTGACTTTCTCTTAATCTCAGCCTGGAGAAGACAATGAGTATGCTACTGTGCTGCTTTAGGTTTTTCTCATCTCCCACTTTAAAACCTCAAAAAGTATAAGCATATTTGTAATAAAAGAAACAGGCCAGATTTATTCATTTTTATAAAGTGCCACAATGTTGCAAATGAAAACACAGCCTGCTAAAGGAGTCAAGTAAAAGAATAATAAACAAACAGTGAACGCTATGTGACCAGCATTTTCCTTTCCTGTTGGGTTGAGGCTCCTTTGGTCACTTCCAAGTGATCTGGCTACATCAAAGTGGCTGTAGATGGTGGCCCCATCTTGAAAGTTGTAAAAATGCAGCAAAATGTGTCCTCATGCATAGACATGCCTTCCTGCAACCCCATGGGTGGAGCTACGCTCACCTGTTCTTTTGTGATATTACCCCCTTGCCCTGTTTGGGATACAATGTTCCATGGAAATGCCCTTTGTGTGTCCCCTTCTCTTGCATTGCCTTTAAGTATGGTCTTCCTAGACATCAGTCTACCTGCTGACAGCAGACATCATGAAGCTATACTCAGCCCCTTGAAACCTGATCCCTTGCCTCATTTGAATGGCTTCTCCTCAATATAAGGGGGTCAGCAGGCTTGCTGCTCTCTCTTTCTGTGGAACCTTAAGGACGGAAGAGCCGTTACAGGACACCCAAAGAAAAAGATATCTCTGGCTTTTGTCACAGGACACCCAAAGAAAAAGATATCTCTGGCTTTTGTGTGGTTATTTTGGGTGGCCCAGTTCCCCTGGAGTGACCCTGAGTGGTTTAGTCGCTGGGAATGTGACACATTTAGACTTGAATTTCAGGGCAGAACCCCTCCATCTGTCAACCACGTGTGAAGCAACAATCCTAGAGCAGTCTAGCAAACCGCAAGTTTTCTGCCTTGTGGCATCTGTTTCAATGGCCACTCTCAAGACCTTAGTAATAAATGTTCTGTTTGAAGAGCAGCCTACAGTAATGAATTTGCAATGGGCAAAACAGACCTTGGTGATAAATGGGCCATTTAAAAAAATTTTTTTAAATATCTTTAATTTGTTCATTTATTTATTTTATGTGGTGCTGAGGATTGAACCCAGGGCCTCGCACGTGCTAGGCAAGCTCTACCGCTGAGCCCCAGCCCCATCCCTAAAAGGGCCATTTTAACAGACCTAAATTTGGTAAAGGTGGCGTTCAATTCATAGAGTGAACGGGGTGGAGGAGTGGTAGGGGAGACTACTCAAAGGATTACAAATTAGGGAGGAGAACTCTAGAGGCCAATCATCCAAAACAATCCTTAGTCTCCTCCCCTTGGCTTCGGAAACAGAGTTACATTTTGGAATTTGACTGTGAATGCCCAGCCCCTTCTCTCTCCACTGCCTGCATTACCACCTTGGATGTTACAGCTGTCCTAGCACAACTGGAGCTGGGCACGCCCTCACCAAGAACCGCACCAGGAGTCCTTTCAGTAGTGGAACAGCGTCCTGGGTCTCCAACACCGGCTCTGGGACGCCACCAGCAGCCAGCCCTGCTCAGGGGAGACCCTCTTCCTTGCCTGTCCGGCCCCGCCCCCGCCAGGTGCCGCCGCAGAATTGTGCAGCCTCAACCCAGACATCCCCTTTGATTTTAATCTGGATCATTGGGTCGGGATGAGGGTGGGGTTTTGGAGGGTGTGGGAGCGGGTTGGTGGGAGAGAAGCATCAAAAAGGTTCCTGTTCCAAAGAGCCAGGAGGAAAAGTGGCAAGACCCCATCTCCGGCGTAGACTAGCTTCCCTGTCCTCCGCTGCCCAGTTCCCCAAGTTCAATGTCTAGTAGTAACCGAAAGAAAGGGAGGAGGGAAGGAAGGACAGGCAGGGGGCAGGGTGCAAAGATCCAGGGTTACTGGGAGGGGCATTCGGAGACGAACAGGGAGGAATGTTTTAGGAACTGTGAAAATGAGAAAGTCCCAGGCCCTCTCCACATCCCCAAAGCTGGATTCTCCTGTTGGCAGCCCAGGTCGCCTTCCTTCCATTGGGGCTCCAGAGGCTGGGAGGACATCCTGAGCTGAGACTCTACACATTGTCTTCCATGTCCTGGTCCAGGACCCAGAACCCCGTCGCCTTCACTCCAGCTTAGGGAGGCTTCCGGGTTTCTTGCGGAAAATTCTTAAAGGGAGCAAGAGCGGGAGAGAAACTCCTTCCAGATCCCTGTCTGGTTCCCCAGGTCTTCCTCTGCTGACACCTCCCACCCCCGCAGGGAACCCCTTCCTCCCAAGCTACACGCACTCAGATATAGACATGCTAGCTTCACCCTCCCATCATCCCAGGTCCATTCATTAAAACTCTAGTTGATTTTCTTCCTGATTGAAAAAAGGAAGTGCAGCAACTCTTCTCAGGAGTCTCCAGAGCAAAGAACATCCACCTGCAGACGTTTTTCAGCAATTTCCCAGGAGCTGGGAAATCTGGAGGTCTCAACCAAAAACAGACCAGAAAGCCCGAGGAGAGGTATATTCCTGCTCCTCTCACCTCCTTAGGTTCTTTGACCACGACCTTCCAGTTGCCTGGGACTAATTCGGGATCCTCCACGATGATCTGATCATTTCTCTCATCTTGGTTTTGGAGGCTGCCCGGGATCCCGGGTTGGAGTGGACGAGGAGGGGCTCCCTTTGGGTTTGGTGGCAAGCGAGGAGGACCAGGACAGGCGAGCCGAGGGTGCTGCGCATCCCAGTCTCTGGTGCTGCTAGAGCAGCTTTCACCCTGGTGCCCCCACGTTTTTGGGCGCTCCAGGGTGGATGGCCAGCAGCCGCACTCGCACTCTGGAGGTGTGCTCACCTGCTCAGATGCTGCCTTCCTCACGGGGCTGCAGACTGGCGGGCCGCACACCTGCCCCTTCTGCCGCTGCCCGCATCTCCAGCTTTCTCGTGTGATCTCCAGGTGGTGGGGATGGCATAGGTTAGCCGTCCCCACTGGGTGTGAGGAGGCTGAAGTATCGATGATGGTCCAGTCAGAGGACAGGAACTAAGTTGATGGCAGCCAAGAAGCAGGGAAAGAGGAACCCTGGACAAGATATAGTCCAAGACCACACACCCAGTGACCTGCTTCCTCAAGCTGCCCCACCAACCACCGTTGGCACCCAGCTGTCCATTCAAATTATTGATCATTCAAATGGACTCATCCAATAATGAGGTCAGTCTCATGACCCAATTTTCACCTCTGCACATTGCTACCTTGCCAACACATGAACTTTTCAGGGGACATTCTTAGATCCAAACTATAATATTAGGTAATGCAATTGAATGTGCTTTTTTAATTGATGTTTTTTGGTTGAAATTTACATCGTTATCACCTAATTAATCATCACTTCAAGTTTATCTTTTGCTAAGAAGAGGAAAGCAAGATAAACATCTTCATGAGAACTATTCTACCCCCTCAACAAATAGGAAACTTTTGGCAATATAATGACATATAATTAAGCAAAGATATCCCCCCAAAAAAGATAGTGCTGAGCAAAAGAAATGCTAAACAATGCAAAAGTTTCTTCCCCAGAAAGATATTTGTACTATACTGAGAGCCATAGCCAAGTAGGAATGATGCATGGCAATTTCCTTGTCAGCCTACCCAATGTTGCTTAGAGGGAGGACTCTCCATTGTGGAAATGGGCTTGCCTTTGACCCAGGTCATTTGCAGTGACATTGCATGAATGTTTGAGAGTTTTGGTTGAAAGGTGACCCTGCTCAGGGTTTAGGGTGGATCCGGGTTTAGGGTGGATCCTGCTGGGAATAGGGCAGTTCCAGGTTTAGGGTGGATCCTGCTGGGAATAGGGCGTATCCTGCTGCCTCAGGCACCCGCTCCTGGAGTTCCCCGTGGAGTTCTCACGGGGTTCTGAGAGTATTTGGTACGCAGAGCCCGGTGGAGGGTGAATTTTCCCAGAACATGCATGTAGAGTGCCTGTGAGAGTTCGGGAATAAAGAATTGCTGTTTGAATCTACAAGGCGGTGTGGTGGCCTGGTTATTTTGTGCCTAGCCAGACTGCGGCAGTACTATTTTCTTTTGCACTTACCATGAAGTAGTGACTTTGTACAATTGATACATATTAAAATATAAATTTTAAAGTTATTAAAATTGTAAATTTAAAAATTACTCTCGAGCTTCCTACTGAAATGCAACCTTTCTGAACACCAGTTAGATGTCATCCCAAGTGAATATCATAATTGTACCTATGTATAGAAGGCAAAATGGAGAACTGAGCCAGACTCGGCAAACTGTTTTCATGAAATATATAGATTTTATGCATTTTAATTACACATTAATAAAATTGTTACATTTTATGTATGCTTGAAGAATAGATGATGGAAAGAGAAATATGTTATTTTCTGAAAATTGAATCATACCATAAATATTGATATCACACATCAAATTCCATAATTCTTGAATTCAGAAAAAAATAAAATGGAATGAAACAGTGTTGTCAAACTTCAAATGTTTTATAGATACTAGATCATCAATACTTAAAATCCCCCCTGTAATTAAGAATAAAGACTTAAAATGCTGAGATAGGTCTAGTGTTAAGTTTCATTCTCAGTAAAATTAAATCCTGATACTGAAAATGAAGAAATTAACACATCTACTCTTTTCCTCTGTCCCTAGATCATAGTTTTTGTAGCTACTTCTATTTGTAAAACTTTTGAAAATTTACATTCTCTTCTCTGATAATTTCTACATTTGTCTTGTTTTTGTATATGCATGGATTCAGTGCACACTCCAGTCCTTTGGCCATGTAAGATGCTTTTTAAATCATTTATTAGTTGGCTGGATTTACAGTCAAGGTATTTTTTTTGGATGCATTTTTACATGAGACTCATGGGCACTGAATTGCTTTAGCTCTTTCAATTTTATGATGATCCCCTTATGTCCATTTTGGTTAAAAAGGACACTGGGAACTCAGGACAATGTGCAATCAGGTATACAAAGATGCATTCATCAGAATTCCTGGCCTATAGAACTTTTAAATTGAGCAGTCAACACATACTGCACCCAATACAATAATAACTCACCTCAGGATGTTAAGTGAGTTTTTCAGACAGAAAGAACAGATAGGACAAAAGTCCAGAAGTGAGAAAAATTATGTGGAGATACCATGAGAACTGAGATGGTGCTGGAGCCCCTGGTAAGACAGAGCAGGATGGAAGAAGGGTCTGCAGCAGCCGTCCCTGACCAGGGCTTAAAGGACCTGAGGACAGAATGTTATTCCTGGGAAATTATATAATGTAATTGGATCAATCAATTTCACCCTGTCCCTTCTACATGCATTCCAGGTTGGTTCTGGTCAAGGTTCTACCTTCTTCTGGCATTGAAAGTTGGGTTCATATTTTTTCTTGACATTACCATTTATTTTTGAGTTGGTATCATACAAAGTTGTTAACCTATTTACTTCAGAAACAGCATTTGTTAAATTCTTCATCATTTGGTATTTTTTCAAATTTATCATCTTTGAATTAATTATAACTTGGTCTTGTTCCTTCCCCTTAGTTTATATGAATTTTATATGAATGAATAAATTCAATTATGAATTTTACTACAGGGGAAATCACTTTGATACACTCTTCATATTGGTGTCCTAGGATGAAGAGTAAACCCTCTTCACCCACCATACCCTCACCCTGCCCCCCACCCAATGCCAACCTCCTAATCCCTGAAAGATATGAATATGTGACCTTGCATTGGTAAAAGAGACTTTAAAGATGGGATTAAGTTGATAATTTTGAATGAAAGATTTTCCTGGATCATCTGGGTACAGCTAAGGTCATCACAATGGCCTTTATGAGAGGCAGCTAAGAGGCTGCTGGACAGAGGGGAGCTATAATATTAGGTAAAGTTATTGAATGAGCAGGTGTTGGATTGATGCCTTTTGAAGATGCAGAACAACAGCTAGGAAGGCAGGTAGCTCTGGAACCTGGAAAAAAAGTAACGGGAAAGATCCTCGAGTAGAGCTTCCAGACAGGGCAGCCTGCTGACACAGGGAGGGCTGAGGTCCAGGGAGGGCTTTTGACCTTCAGAATAAATTTGTATTTTAGTCCATAAAATTCTAGGAGACAAATATTTTAAGAATAACTTTTTTCCCCTTAGATCTAGGCTTATGAGAGTCATTTTGATCTTGGGTGAGGTTTTTTTTTGTCCTGTTTTAAAATTATAGATGATTGAGTTAGTAATATGCTTAATACATACTAACCTGTTCATGAAGGCACTAGTGCTTATTTCTTGGAGTTATATTTTCTTTGATCCCTGATCACCAGTCCCTTCCTGATGCTTAGGAATAATTTACTCAGCATGACCTCCATCTTCAGAAATGAATTCTACAGAAATCATCCACCATAATTTGCTTATTCATTCTTTTATGTAGGAAAATAAAAATTCCAACTCTTGAAAAGCAAACATCATGTTACAATATCATCCTTGTAAATGTCCCTATTCAATGTGAAATTGTAGAGTTGCAGGTTATGTATTTTATTTTATGAAACATTGAGGAATTCTAATACATTATATAGAACAATACTTCATTTAGTTCATGAAGATTCCTTATTCCCTTATATCTAAATCACTATTTGGTAGAGTTTGACCTCTAAGTTTAAACAATTTGATACATGAAAAATAGTATTTTAAAATTTTTATTTCTGTAAAACTTACAAAGCTGAATATTTGTTGATAAATGCGCCTGTCAGTTAGTGTTGAAGAAGAGAATACCCAGAGTAATGGGATTATTATGGGTAAAGAGGATGGAAGAAGGCTGGGTCATGGTAATTATTAAGATTTAAAAATAAACACATGTTCAACTTAAAAGATTAAGTGGAATGTACACGGCATCTAAGGTCCAATACAGCTCCCTCAGAGCTGAAAATCTGTATGGGATCTAAATGTTTCCAGAAGACAGACTGGAAAGGCTAGGTGTGGTGAAGCCCAGGGTTATCATCTCCCTACCAATGTGGACGTGATGAGGAAGCGTGGCAGAAGAGACAAACCTGGCTGTAAAGATATAGGAGGCTGTTGCCAGCAGCAGGGGAAATAAAGTAACTGCTGCGGGTGTATGAATGGAGGAGATGTTCTCAAACTCATACCTGCATTCCAACATGCCTCTCACCTAGGTTTCTACATAATGTAAACAGTACTAATAAGATAAAGCCTTTACAAAACAAGCATGGTTCTGAGCCTGACCCTTTCTGACACAGCCATATCCTTACCACTTCTGCCCAGGTTGCATAATGTGGTATCTCTAGACATAGAAGAATTTCCTTTGTATAATCCATACTGGCTCTTTAATTTTGGTATCAAGTGCAATCTTGGAAAGTTCAAATTCATGACAAAATTTACACTCTATAAATGGTGCCTTCTGAGGTGTTGGGCTTTAGCAATTCTGCTATACTGTGAATACTGCCTGGGTCCCTGGACTCTGCTGATGTCATCATAGGTCATAATACACTTCTGAGGCTTTAGTGAGAGCTAGTCTCATAACAACCTTGACTGAGCACTGCTCAGGATAGCAATTTGGCAAAATAGATAGACTTTCCTCATATTTGTTGTTTTTAAGGTATAGATTTCATTCTCAGTTATCATCAACTAACTCCTCTAGAAAGTTACCTGGTCTGCGTAACCTCTGAGAGTTGCACCATGAAGAGAAGGTAAAAGAGAAAACATCAAGAAAACACCTTTATCACCTGGACAACAAAAAGTCAAGGGGTATGTGTTGGCATCTTCCATGGGCCTAAAGTAGCCAGGAACTGCCTTCTAAGGAAGAGAGAAGGGAGCATTGCTAGATTGTGATGGGTGATGTGAGGAAAGGAGAAAGCCCAAGAGAGGTGACTGAAGAAGTTACAAAGGGATGTTTGTAGAGTTCTGAGGTCTTCCTGAGGGCCTAGTTTGTCTGAGAGTGAAGAGAAGATCGAGATGATCCAGGTCTTGTCTGTGTGGCTTTGGGCCCAGGCCACACACACCAAATCACTTGTGTCACAGACATGGTGGCTGGTCCAGAAAAAATTTCGTGGACCTCTCCATAGGGAAATGGATAAGTAAATGTTACAAATTTTTATAGTACTTTTTCCTGCTAATAAAGATGAAAGTGTGTCTCATAGAAATGAGAGAAACATTGAAAAACATTTAAACCCTTAAGAACTGGTTGTGCAAAGATGAAGATAAAGTCATAGAGAATGTGTATGCTCAGGGACTGGGGATTGGCTCAGTGGTGGAGTGCTTGCCTAGCATGTGTGAGGCTGTGGGTTTGATCCTCAGTACCACATAAAGATAAGTAAATAAAGGTATTGTGTCCATCTACAACTAAAACATTAAAAAAAATAAAAAAGGATGTATATATTCAGAAGTGAAAAGTAATTGTTCTGTTTCAGACGATGAAGATACAAATGTGGGACTCCTATGTGAAACGGAAAGAGTAAAAGAACAGATATACACAAAACCAAAACAAAACACTATTATGATTGCAAAATTGAAGTGATCAGTTTTGGCAATTTATGGGAAAAGAGACAGTTACGATCAACATAGAGATTAAGAGTAAACAAATCACTGCTAAAAATCACCAGTGTTCAATGATGTTGTGGGAATTTCGAGACCAACCCTAACATTTCAAATTATTGCTTAAGTCTCTGAGGATAATCTGATATTTCCAACAATGTTTGGGTCTTGTGTGTTCTGATGGTCCCTTGTACAGAAACCTGGAGAGTGAAGTTGTCCTCATTCACCTTCAGTAAAATCAATTCAAGATGTTATTGCGTATAAGCTCGACATGCCCAGCACATACACCTATTCATAACCACTTGTATGTGTGTATGTGTGTGTGTGTGTGTGTATATATATATATTTACACACACATATACACACACATACACACACACACTCAAACACACACATACATAAACATAAGCACAAAATATGTCAGGGGATGACATTTATCTACATCTAAGATAATTGAACATGTATGATATACCTGGAAGATTATTTGCTCTATAAAAAAACTTATGAAGACTTGGAAGATGGCAGATAGGAGCTAGGCAGCAATTCCCCATCCCCTTCACAACATAGAAAAAGACAGTGAAGAAACAATAGCTCTGAAAGGTGGGTGAAAAAAATAAATGTGCTAAGACCTAATATCACAAAGTCTGAGACACGGAGAGACTTGAAGATTGGTTACCAGAGTAGAAAATAAGGGCAGAGTTCCCCAACCCTGAATCTAGACCAGGCTGGGGAAGGGCAGCGAGACCACAGACAGAAAGAGAAAGAGGGAGCAGAAAAGCACATGAGCTCATCCCCTTAGCAACACTTGGAAAGAAAAGGGGAAACAATTAAAATGTGTCTGGGACAGTGTTCCTTGGAGCAGATCAAGCTCTATAAAATCAAATTTGAACAGAAATCCCTGCTGGGCACTGTAGGGAGTCTACATTTTGGGGAGCCCACATTTTGGGGAGCCCACAGTTGATCAATTATCCCCTTAAATCAACAGTGCATCTTCTACCTCCAGACAAGCAGCCCTGCAGTGGATTCTCATTTTTCAGCTAGAGAGAGGGCAGATGGCACAGTAGAGGATAGCTGTAGCCCAAGCCAGGCATGGCCTAGGACAAAAACAGTTGTGGACAGCTTCTCATGAGATGGATGAAAGGAATTTCACTAAAATTCAATATTAAATACTCAAAATGGCTTAGGGAGTCAGAAATTTGGGTACAATAAACAGAAAAAAAGAATACTTTGGAGCCTGCCCAGGTACTACACTGACACCAAAAAGCAGCAATAGTGGCACTGATTCACCAGAGGGAGGGAGAACACAGATTTGGTATGGAAAAACCTGAGATCAAAAATGATGCCTAGAGCGGCCTGCTGAGGGGCAGAGCCGCCCCCCACCCCCCGCGCCTGCCAGGTAGGCGGAACTGTGACCACTGACAGAAAAGGCCCAGTGGCCCGCGGAGGGGCAGAGCTTCCAATCACTCCTGCAAGGTAGGCGGGCCTGCGACCCACCTGCAGAAGAGGAGCAGCGGCCTGCTGAGAGGCAGAGCCGCCCCCTCCCCCTGCGCCGGCAAGGTAGACGGAACTGTGACCACCGACAGAACAGGCCCAGCGGCCTGCTGAGGGGCAGAGCCGCCCCCCACCCCCCGCGCCTGCCAGGTAGGCGGAACTGTGACCACCGACAGAAAAGGCCCAGTGGCCCGCGGAGGGGCAGAGCTTCCAATCACTCCTGCAAGGTAGGCGGGCCTGCAACCCACCTGCAGAAGAGGAGCAGCGGCCTGCTGAGAGGCAGAGCCGCCCCCTCCCCCCGCGCCTGCAAGGTAGACGGAACTGTGACAACCATCAGAACAGGCCAGACCTGCAACCGACAGACAGAACAGGCCCAGTGGCCTGAGGAAGGGTAGGGTAGAGCCGCCCCGCCCCCCGCGCCTGCAAGGTAGGCGGACCTGCGACCCACTGGCAGAACAGCCCCAGAGGCCTGCAGAGGGGCAGTGCCGCTGCCTGCGCCTGCAAAGTAGGCAGAACTGCGACCACCAACAGAACAAGCCTAGCGGCCCGCAGAGGGACAGAGCCGCCGCCCGCGCCTGCAAGGTAGACGGACCTGCTACAGACCAGCAGAGCAGGCCCAGTGGCCTGCCGGCGTGGTAGGCACATTGCCCCAATTGGAGGAGGGGCAGAGCCGCCGCCCACACCTGCGAGGGAGACTTTGCAACTATACAAGACCAATATAAATATATAGGGGGAAAATTCAATAGCACAACAGTTTCACCAAGTAGAAAGGAACGCGAACAGTATGAAGAGACAAGGAAAGAAAGGACCACAAGCAATGCAGTTCAACTCAACGTTAGAAGAGGTAATAGCTGCAGCAGATGGAATGTCAGATAAAGAATTCAGGATATACATGCTTCAGATGATCTGGAGTCTCAAGGAAGACATCAGACAGCAAAATCAGACAATGAAAGATCACTTCAACAATGAATTACATAAACAAATCCAAGAAGCAAAAGATCAACTATACAGGGAGATAGAGGTTATAAAAAACAAACAAATCCTAGAAATGCAGGAAGCAATAAGCCAACTTAAAAACTCAATTGAGAATACTACCAGCAGAGTAGAACACTTAGAAGATAGAACATCAGACAATGAAGATAAAGTATTTCAACTTGAAAAGAACATAGACAGCTCAGCAAGACTGTTAAGAAACCATGAGCAGAACATCCAAGAAATATGGGATAACATCAAGAGACCAAATTTAAGAGTCATTGGGATACAGGAAGGGACAGAGTTTCAAACCAAAGGAATGAGCAATCTATTCAATGAAATAACACGAGAAAACTTCCCAGACTTGAAGAATGAGACAGAATCCCAAATCCTAGAAGCCTACAGGACGCCGAATGTGCAAAATCATAAGAGATCCACACCTAGACACATTATAATGAAGATGCCCAACATACAGAATAAGGAGAGAATTTTAAAAGCTACAAGAGAAAGGAAGCAGATCACATTTAGGGGTAAGCCAATCAGGATAACAGCTGATCTTTCAACACAGACTCTGAAAGCTAGAAGAACCTGGAATAACATATTTCAAACACTGAAAGAAAATGGGTTCCAACCAAGAATTGTGTTTCCAGCGAAATTAAGCTTTAAGATGGAAGATGAAATTAAAACCTTCCACGATAAACAAAAGTTAAAAGAATTTGCAGCTAGAAAACCATCTCTTCTAAACATCCTTGGCAAAACATTACAGGAAGAGGAAATGGAAAATAACAATGAAAACCAACAGTGGGAGGTAGGACAGTAAAGGGGGGAAAATAATCAAAGAGGAAAACAAACCATGTTTAGTAACATAAATAAACAAATATGGCTGGAAGAACAACCCATATCTCAATAATAACCCTAAATGTTAATGGCTTAAACTCACCAATTAAGAGACACAGGCTAGTAGAATGGATCACAAAACAAGACCCAACAATATGCTGCCTACAGGAGATGCATTTGATAGGAAAAGACATACATAGGCTGAAGGTGAAAGGTTGGGAAAAATCATATCACTCATATGGACTTCGGAAACAAGCAGGAGTGTCCATACTCATATCAAATAAAATAGATTTCAAGCCAAAGTTAATCAAAAGGGATAAAGAGGGACACTACATACTGCTTAAGGGAACCATACACCAACAAGACATAACAATCATAAATATTTATGCCCCAAACAATGGTGCAGCTATGTTCATCAAACAAACTCTTCTCAAGTTCAAGAGTCTAATAGACCACCATACAATAATCATGGGAGACTTCAACACACCTCTTTCGCCACTGGACAGATCTTCCAAACAAAAGTTGAATAAGGAAACTATAGAACTCAATAACACAATTAATAACCTAGACTTAATTGACATATATAGAATATACCACCCAACATCAAGCAGTTACACTTTTTTCTCAGCAGCACATGGATCCTTCTCAAAAATAGATCATATATTATGTCACAGGGAAACTCTTAGACAATACAAAGGAGTAGAGATAATACCATGCATCCTATCTGATCATAATGGAATGGAACTGAAAATCAACGATAAAAGAAGGAAGGAAAAAGAATACATCACTTGGAGAATGAACAATAGGTTACTGAATGATCAATGGGTTATAGAAGACATCAAGGAGGAAATTAAAAAATTCTTAGAGATTAATGAAAACACAGACACAACATATCGGAATCTATGGGACACATTGAAAGCAGTTCTAAGAGGAAAATTCATTGCTTGGAGTTCATTCCTTCAAAAAAGAAAAAAACAAGAAATAAATGATCTCATACTTCATCTCAAAATCCTAGAAAAAGAAGAGCAAAACAACAGCAAAAGAAGTAGAAGGCAAGAAATAATTAAAATCAGAGCTGAAATTAATGAAATTGAAACAAAAGAAACAATTGAAAAAATTGACAAAACTAAAAGTTGGTTCTTTGAAAAAATAAACAAAATCGACAGACCCTTAGCCATGCTAGCGAAGAGAAGAAGAGAGAGAACTCAAATTACTAGCATACGGGATGAAAAAGGCAATATCACAACAGACACTTCAGATATACAGAAGATAATCAAAAATTATTTTGAATCCTTATACTCCAATAAATTAGAAGATAGTGAAGACATCGATAAATTTCTTAAGTCATATGATCTGCCCAGATTGAGTCAGGAGGATATAGACAACCTAAACAGACCAATATCAATTGAGGAAATTGAAGAAACCATCAAAAGACTACCAACTAAGAAAAGCCCAGGACCGGATGGGTATACAGCAGAGTTTTACAAAACCTTTAAAGAGGAACTAATACCAATACTTTTCAAGCTACTTCAGGAAATAGAAAAAGAGGGAGAACTTCCAAATTCATTCTACGAGGCCAACATCACCCTGATACCTAAACCAGACAAAGACACTTCAAAGAAAGAAAACTACAGACCAATATCTCTAATGAACCTAGATGCAAAAATCCTCAATAAAATTCTGGCGAATCGGATACAAAAACATATCAAAAAAATTGTGCACCATGATCAAGTAGGATTCATCCCTGGGATGCAAGGCTGGTTCAATATACGGAAATCAATAAATGTTATTCACCACATCAATAGACTTAAAAATAAGAACCATATGATCATCTCGATAGATGCGGAAAAAGCATTCGACAAAGTACAGCATCCCTTTATGTTCAAAACTCTAGAAAAACTAGGGATAACAGGAACATACCTCAATATTGTAAAAGCAATCTATGCTAAGCCTCAGGCTAGCATCATTCTGAATGGAGAAAAATTGAAGGCATTCCCTCTAAAATCTGGAACAAGACAGGGATGCCCTCTCTCACCACTTCTGTTCAACATAGTTCTCGAAACACTGGCCAGAGCAATTAGACAGACGAAAGAAATTAAAGGCATCAAAATAGGAAAAGAAGAACTTAAATTATCACTATTTGCTGATGACATGATTCTATACCTAGCAGACCCAAAAGGGTCTACCAAGAAACTATTAGAGCTAATAAATGAATTCAGCAAAGTGGCAGGATATAAAATCAACATGCATAAATCAAAGGTATTCCTGTATATCAGCGACAAATCCTCTGAAATGGAAATGAGGACAACCACTCCATTCACAATATCTTCGAAAAAAATAAAATACTTGGGAATCAACCTAACAAAAGAGGTGAAAGACTTATACAATGAAAACTACAGAACCCTAAAGAGAGAAATAGAAGAAGATCTTAGAAGATGGAAAAATATACCCTGTTCATGGATAGGCAGAACTAACATCATCAAAATGGCGATATTACCAAAAGTTCTCTATAGGTTTAATGCAATGCCAATCAAAATCCCAACGGCATTTCTTGTAGAAATAGAGAAAGCAATCATGAAATTCATATGGAAAAATAAAAGACCCAGAATAGCAAAAACAATGCTAAGCAAGAAGTGTGAATCAGGCGGTATAGCGATACCAGACTTCAAACTATACTACAGAGCAATAGTAACAAAAACAGCATGGTACTGGTACCAAAACAGGCGGGTGGACCAATGGTACAGAATAGAGGACACAGAAACCAATCCACAAAACTACAACTACCTTATATTTGATAAAGGGGCTAAAAGCGTGCAATGGAGGAAGGATAGCATCTTCAACAAATGGTGCTGGGAAAACTGGAAATCCATATGCAACAAAATGAAACTGAATCCCTTTCTCTCGCCATGCACAAAAGTGAATTCAAAATGGATCAAGGAGCTTGATATCAAATCAGAGACACGCCGTCTGATAGAAGAAAAAGTTGGCTACGATCTACATACTGTGGGGTCGGGCTCCAAATTCCTCAATAGGACACCCATAGCACAAAAGTTAATAACTAGAATCAACAAATGGGACTTACTCAAACTAAAAAGTTTTTTCTCAGCAAAAGAAACAATAAGAGAGGTAAATAGAGAGCCTACATCCTGGGAACAAATCTTTACTCCTCACACTTCAGATAGAGCCCTAATATCCAGAGTATACAAAGAACTCAAAAAATTAGACAATAAGAGAACAAACAGCCCAATCAACAAATGGGCCAAGGACCTGAACAGACACTTCTCAGAGGAGGACATACAATCA